>NC_133329.1:165588606-166233606 GCF_042186555.1 Aquarana catesbeiana | reverse complement strand
TGATAGCAGCCCATAGCCTGCCATCTGCTTACTCTGGTAGAACAAAAGTAAGTGTATCCTGTGACCCAAAAGAGAAGTATGGCCAAAAAAATAATTGGCCATACTTTTCTTTTAATGTTGCTACTATCATAAGCAGCAGCTTGTGCTAAGGCAGCAGTCTTCATTCTCACAAAAGGGGAATCTTTGCATGGCATTTTTTTTTGGTCCGGTGTTCACAAGAATAGCAGGGTAGACTGCCTAGCAAAAAGACTAACAAAAAAAAACTGTAGGAAAGCGATGATGCACACTAAACTTTCTGGTGTAGGAGGGTATAGCAATGGTAACTAGGGATGGGCCGAATGGATCCCTGTTCCGTTCGCAACAGAACTTTCGAACACCACAAAAGTTCAGACCCGAACAACGAACCCCATTAAAGTCAATAGGACCCGAATGTCAAAAATCAAAAGTGCCCATTTTGAAGGCTTATATGCAAGTAATTGGACATACAATAATTATAGGGGTCTGGGTCTTGCCCTGGGGGACATGTATCAATAAAAAAAAAGTTAGTGAAAAACGTCATTTTTAAATGAGCAGTGATTTTTTGATTTTTAAAGTGAAAATTCCTTCCGATATAGTGCCTGGGGGGTCCCCTTAGTCTTCCTGTAAAGTGGCAGCTCAGTATGTCTAGAATCTGCTGCAGCAATAATTGCATTTATAAAGCCAAAATAAAGACATTTTCCCTGCAAGCTGCCTTTATTTTGCTCAGCATCAGCTGAAGAGCCAGTGTGTATGATGAAGCCACAATGTAGTGCACTGGGAACAAGACTAGTGATTTTTTGGATACATTCTGGTGTCACTTTGACTTTAGATAGAAGTAACGGGTGCGTAAAAATTTGTCTTTGATTGTCGGTGGTGCCTTCCCACCGTAACCCTATAGAGGTAATCTTGATGAAAGCAAGAATTGGCCTTGCTGTAAAAAATTGCAATGGTATGCACCTGCCAAACAGGTGCAGAAAAATTGGTCTTTGGGTGTTAATTGTGCCCATGAAACCTATACCAAAAACATTCTTCCAGATGAATTGATTGAACACCCTCAAAGCTAGGCAGCATCAAAGTCCTGCAGAGATTCCACATCCCAAAATGACTTAATCAGTGACATCGGCATCAGGGGCTTCATAGCTGGTAATCCAGCACTGAGTCATTTTATAAAAGTCAAACAGACCACAGAGTCTGTGGACAGACGCGTTCTATGATCAGTAACGAAACCTCCTGCAGCACTGAATGCCCGTTCTGAAGGCACGCTGGATTCAGGGCAGCCCAACAACTCATTAGCATACTGGGCAAGTTCTGGCCAGTGGTCTATTCTCATGACCCAGTAAGTCATGGAAAGTTCTCTGTTTTGGCTCCGAGGTAATTATCCACCATGTGATGCAGACGCTGCCAATGGGATGTGGAAGCTGACAGCCCTGGGCAGCTAAAAAAATTCTGAAATGCCTCACTTAGGCAGACGCCTTCTCCAACGCTCCCTCTTGACCAACAGAAGACTCAAAACTATGTTTTTCATGACACTGTAACCTACTGGAGTCAGGAAAACGTTCAATAAAATCCTATTTAACGTGTCCTCAAGAGATTTTATCTTCTGCACTCTCTGTGGGGACAGATGAATTCTGAAACCTTCCCCTTATAACGGTGGTCAAGGAGGGTTGCCAACCAGTGATCATCCTTCTCCTTTATGCTACATATTCTCAGGTCCTTTTGCAGGCTTTGAAGCATGAGGTTGCCCATGCGCCTCAAATTTGCCAAGGCTTGAGAAGCAGACTCCTCAGGGTCGCTCAGGATGACAGTATCTGGAACTTCCTCCTCCCAGCCACGTACTAGTCCCAAGGGTCCAGGGTTGGAAAGCCATCGCTTACAGATTGACGCATGTCTTCCTCTTATTCGAAGCCTATGAAAGTGTCATCATCCTCCTCCCCTCTCTCCTCCTGTGTGTTCTGTGACATTGGAATGATGGTGTCTGGATAAAGTGGGCCTTGAGAGGAAAGGAAGTCCTCCTCTTTCACCTGCTGCCCTGTCCATAATGCCATGCAGAGTCTGCTCCAGCAGGAACACAACAGGTATTGTGTCACTGATGCATGTACTGTCACTGCTCACCATCCTTGTGGCCTCCTCAAATGGTGACAATACAGTGCATGCATCCTTAATGATCAGCCATTGGCGTGGGGAAAAAATGCTAAGGGCGGCCTGAGCCTGTCGTCGTGCCGTACTGGCACAGGTACTCGTTGACAGCCCACTGCTGCATGTGTAGCCACTGCAGCATTACCAAAGTTGAGTTCCACCTGGTGGGCATGTCACAAATCAGGCAGTTTATGGGCATGTGGAATTCCCACTGAATTTCAGCCAACCGAGCACTGGCTGTGTATGACCGCCTGAAATGGCTACAGGCTTTTCTGCCCTGCTTTAGTACATATTGTAACCCTGGGTATGTACTTAGGAAACACTGCACCACCAAATTGAGGACATGTGCCAGGCATGGCACACATGTCAGCTTTCCCTTTCTAAGGGTGGACAGGAGGTCTGAGCCATTATTGGAACACCACCATTTCTGGCTCCAGCTGGCATGGTGTGAACTACTTCTGGGCCTGTCCCTGCAGAGCTGACAGAATCTCTCTCTCTGAATCCAGTGTGGTTCCTGTCCCCTAAACACACCAGCTGAAGCACTTCATGGCACCTTTTAGCCTGACTCTGGGACTAGCCCTTTGAACGCTTAGGTGGTACCTGATGTTCATAGGACAATTCTGCAAATGAAGGCATGGTGGTGGCGGAGGAGGAGGAGGAAGAGGAGGAGGAGGTAGAGCTCATTGGTCTGGCATCATCATCACCAGCTGTATGGAGACGTGGGGGCACAACAAGCTGCAGCACCGAGCCCTGTCCTGCATCCTTTCGAGTTGCAAGCAGCTTTACCCAGTGTGCTGTGAACAAAATATATCGTCCCTGCCCATGCTTGCTGGACCACGTGTCAGCAGTAAGGTGGATTTCACGGCTGACTGCCTTGCCCAACGATGTCAGAACATTCCCGTCCACTTGATGGTAGAGAGATGGAACGGCCTTACGTGAAAAGTAGTAGTGACTGGGAACCTGCCATTGTGGTACAGCACATTGTGCAAATTCACGGAAGGGAATCCACCAGGCTGAAAGGCAGAAGTTGGAGAGCCAACAGCTTTGACAAGCTTGCATTCAGACGCTGGGCATGTGGGTGGCAGGGACTGTATTTTTTTTGTCCACTGCAGGAGATGGGGCAGAGAAATTTGCTGGCTACAGTCAACAGCTGGTGGTGTGCTGCTGGCAGATGTGCTGCTAGTACCTAGGACACCCTGTGCTATTCCATCATTCCTGTCAGTGGAGGCTGCTGAAAGGTAATGACTTGGTATTGCAAGGGCAGACTGAAGTGGGTAAGGAGGAGAAGGAGGGACAGATTTGTGCCCCTTTTGTGTGGCTTTTAGGTGCTCTTGCCAACGGGCAGAGTGGTTGGACGTTAAATGCCTTGTTAAGCATGTGGTACCCAAATGGTTGGTGTTTTTGCATTGTTTGATGTGCCTGAGACACAGTTTTCAGAAAGCAACAGTGTGATCTGCTGCAGAAAAAGGCCCAGACGGCTGAGCTTTGGGGAGTGGGCAGGGAGATAACAGCTGCAGAATGTGATGGAATAAGGTGGCTGCTCTCTACTCTTTCTTGATGTCGGCCTCCTTGGGGTTGTGCCGCCTCACCTTCAGTTTACTCCTCTGCTCTATCTGGCACCTCATCATCATCATCATCATCATCTCCATCTCCTCCATCACCACTGGAGACAACTTGCGACTTGGGGAACATGAATGCCAGTTTGTCTACCAGTGTTCCTCCCTCTCTCTGGGCTCATGTTCCTGTCATCCTCAACCTCAGAACCAACATCTGAATCCAGTAATGGCTGGGCATCATCAAGGAGAAAGTGGCTGATGCTGTGATCAAATAACTCATCTGACTGCTCAATGGCTGATGTTGGGGCTATGGCAGGAATAGATGTGGACAAGGAGGCAGGTTTATCCACTCTGGCAACTGCAGGGGACTGCACACTTACCTCTGCTTGCATGACAGAGGATGAGGAGGATGAGGAAGATTTAGTAAGTCCACCACCTCCTCTGCATGCTGTGGCTGGATAGCACAGGCAAAATCACTAAACAGAGCAGATGATACCCTGCCGAGGGACTGACCACCACGTCCACCTTTGCCTGTGGACACATTTGTTGCTGGCCCCCTTACAGTGCCAAGGGAACGTCTGCCTCTCCTTGTTGTCGTCCCAGAGATTATTGGGAGGGAGGGGGCAGTGCTTATAAGCAAATGTAAAGAAGAAGTTGAAATCTATATGTAGATGTACTTTAATCAATGTAAAGAGGTTTTTGGTGCACTTTAATTTGAGTACTCACACTACACAGACACACTCCATGGATACACTATAATATACTGCAATATAATGCGCCAAACGTACAGTGACGCACAGAACTATATGGCGTTAAACTGGCAGTAACGCACACAGAAGTAAATGGCATTAAACTGGCAGTAACGCAAGCAAAACTATATGGCGCTAAACTGGCAGTAACACACACAGAACTATATGGGGTTAAACTGGCAGTAACACACACAGAACTATATGGCGTTAAACTGTCAGTAACGCACACAGAACCATATGGCATTAAACTGGCAGTAACGCACGCAAAACTATATGGCGTTAAACTGGCAGGAATGCACACAGAAATATATGGTGTTAAACTGGAAGTAACGCACGCACAACTATATGGCGTTAAACTGGCAGTAACTAGGGATGAGCCGAACACCCCTCTGTTCGGTTCGCACCAGAACCTGTGAACGGACCAAAAGTTTGCACGAACTTTAGAACCCCATTAAAGTCTATGGAACTTGAACGTGCTAATTTTAAAGGCTAATATGCATGGTATTGTCCTAAAAAGGGTTTGGGGACCCGGGTCCTGACCCAGGGGACATGTATCAATGCAAATAAAAAATTTTTCGGGAGCAGTGATTTTAATGATGCATAAAGTGAAAAAAAAGTGAAATATTCCTATAAATATCGTACCTGGGGGGTGTCTATAGTATGTCTGTAAAGTGGCGCAAGTTTCCCATGCTTAGAACAGTCCCTGCACAAAATGACATTTTAAAAGGAATAAAAGTCATTTAAAACTGCTTGAGGCTTTAATGTAATGTCAGGTCCCGGCAATATGGATGAAAATCAGTGAGACAAACGGCATGGGTACCCCCCACCCCCAATCCAATACCAGGCCCTTTGGGTCTTGTATGGGTATTAAGGGGAACCCCGCACCCAAATTAAAGAAAAGAAAGGCGTGGGATCCCCAGGCCCTATATACTCTGAACAGCAGTAGGGATGAGCTGAACACCCTCCTGTTCGGTTCGCACCAGAACATGCGAACAGGCAAAAAATTTGTTAGAACACGCGAACACCGTTAAAGTCTATGGGACACGCACATGAATAATCAAAAGTGCTAATTTTAAAGGCTTATATACAAGTTATTGTCATAAAAAGTGTTTGGGGACCCGGGTCCTGCCCCAGGGAACATGGATCAATGCAGAAAAAAGTTTTAAAAACTGACGTTTTTTCGGGAGTAGTGATTTTAATAATGCTTAAAGTGAAACAATAAAAGTGTAATATCCCTTTAAATTTTGTACCTGGGGGGTGTCTATGGTATGCCTGTAAAGGGGCGCATGTTTCCCATGTTTAGAACAGTCTGACAGCAATATGACAATTCAAAGGAAAAAAAGTCATTTAAAACTACTTAATGCCGGTCCGACAATACACCCACAGGGGAACCCAGAACCAAAATTTAAAAAAAAATGACGTGGGGGGTCCCTCTAAATTCCATACCAGGCTCTTCAGATCTGGTGTGGATATTAAGGGGAACCCCGGACAGAATTAAAAAAAAAAATGGCGTGGGGTCGCCCTCAAAATCTATACCAGACCCTTCAGGTCTGGTATGGATTTTATGGGGAACCCTGCGCCTAAATTTTAAAAAAACACGGCGTGGGGTCCCCCAAAAAATCCATACCAGACCCTTATCCGAGCACGCAACCTGGCAGGCCGCAGGAAAAGAGGGGGGGACGACAGAGCGCCCCCCCCTGAACCGTACCAGGCCACATGCCCTCAACATTGGGAGGGTGCTTTGGGGTAGCCCCCCAAAACTCCTTGTCCCCATGTTGATGAGGACAAGGGCCTCATCCCCACAACCCTGGCCGGTGGTTGTGGGGGTCTACGGGTGGGGGGCTTATCAGAATCTGGAAGCCCCCTTTAACAAGGGGACCCCCAGATCCCGGCTCCCCCCCCTGTGTGAAATGGTAAGGGGGTACTACCTAACATTTCACAAAAAAACTGTCAAAAATGTTAAAAATGACAACAGACAGTTTTTGACAATTCCTTTATTTAAATGCTTCTTCTTTCTTCTATCTTCCTTCAGTTTCTTCCTCCATCTTCTGGTTCTTCTGGTTCTTCTGGTTCTTCTGGCTCTTCTGGCTCTTCTGGTTCTTCCTCTGGTGTTCTCGTCCAGCATCTCCTCCATGGCATTGGCGTCTTCTTCCCTTCTTCTGATGGCATGGAGGGAGGCTCCCGCTCTTCTCTTCATCTTCTTCTCTTCTTCATCTTCTTCTCTTCTTCATCTTCTTCTCTTCATCTTCTTCTCTTCATCTTCTTCTCGGGCCGCTCTGTGACTTGACGGGACTTCCCTGTGGTATTCCCTGTGATGCCACAGGGAAGTCCCGTCAAGTCACCATGCGTCAGAGGGGGCCGGGCCACCCCGTTACTTAAGAACCGTCAGAAGAGGAGAAGTGTCACACAGCGGGAGCCTCCCTTCATGCCATCATGGATGCGGAGCGGCCCGAGGAGAAGAAGGGAAGAAGACGCCGACGCAGCGGAGGAGATGCTGGACCAGAACACCAGAGGAAGAACCAGAAGAGCCAGAAGAACCAGAAGAACAAGAAGAAGAAGAAGGTGGAGGAAGAAACCGAAGGAAGAAAGGAGATAGAAGAAAGAGGAAAGAAGAAGCATTTAAATAAAGGAATTGTCAAAAACTGTCTCTTGTCATTTTTAACATTTTTGGCAGTTTTTTAGTGAAATAGTAGGGGTACTTTTGTACCCCCTTACCATTTCACACAGGGGGGAGGGCCGGGATCTGGGGGTCCCCTTGTTAAAGGGGGCTTCCAAATTCCGATAAGCCCCCAACCGCAGACCCCCACAACCACCTACCAAGGTTGTGGGGATGAGGCTCTTGTCCTCATCAACATGGGGACAAGGTGCTTTGGGGGCTACCCCAAAGCACCCTCCCAATGTTGAGGGCATGTGGCCTGGTACGGTTCAGGAGGGGGGGCGCTCTCTTGTCCCTCTTTTCCTGTGACCTGCCAGGTTGCCTGCTCGGATAAGGGTCTGGTATGGATTTTTGGGGGGACCCCACGACGTTTTTTTTTTTTAATTTTGGCGCAAGGTTCCCCTTAAAATCCATACCAGACCTGAAGGGTCTGGTATAGATTTTGAGGGGGACCCCACGCCATTTTTTTTTATTTTTGCCGTGATTCCCCTTAATATCCATACCAGACCTGAAGGGCCTGGTATGGAATTTAGGGGGACCCCCACGTCATTTTTTTTTTTTAATTTTGGCCGGGGTTCCCCTTAATATCCATACCAGACCTGAAGGGCCTGGTATGGAATTTAGGGGACCCCGCACGTCATTTTTTTTTTAAATTTTGGTTCGGGGTTCCCCTGGGGGAATTCCCATGCCGTTTTTATCAATGAACTTCTATGTATATTGTTGGACCGGCAATGCATTAATAGCTGCGAGTAGTTTTAAATGACTTTTTTTCCTTTGAAATGTCATTTTGCTGTCAGACTGTTCTAAACACGGGAAACATGCGCCCCTTTACAGGCATACTATAGACACCCCCCAGGTACTAAATTTAAAGGGATATTACACTTTTATTGTTTCACTTTAAGCATTATTAAAATCACTGCTCCCGAAAAAACTTCCATTTTTAAAACTTTTTTTGCATTGATCTATGTCCCCTGGGGCAGGACCCAGGTCCCCAAACACTTTTTAAGACAATACCATGCATATAAGCCTTTAAAATTAGCACTTTTGATTTCTCCTATAGACTTTTAAAGGTTATTCCGCGGCATTCGAATTTGCCGCGAACACCCCAAATTGTTCGCTGTTCGGCGAGCTTGCGAACAGCCGATGTTTGAGTCGAACATGAGTTTGACTTGAACTCGAAGCTCATCCCTAAACAGCAGTATACAGGTGGTGCAAACAAGACAGGGACTGTAGGTTTGTTGTTAAGTAGAATCTGTTTGTAATTTTGAACTGGTACATTTTTAAAGTGTAGCTCCAGCCAAAAAATCTATTTTTAAGCTTTTTGGAAAACATAGGGAAGGGTTATCACCCCTGTAACATTTGTTTTGCTGTCTGTGCACCTCTTCAGAAGATTTCACCTCACTTTCTGTCCCAATGACAAATGTTTTTTGAAAATTTGGGGGTTTTAGTGAAACAAGGATTGGTGATAAAGCATCAGTGAAGAGGAGACACGTTTTTCCCATATTAACTCTTACAGGAGAGAATTTCCCTTCCTAGGGGTAGATTTCATCTCAATTCCTGTTGTCTCCTTCCGTTTGCAAGTAGGAGTGGTTTGTAAGTTGGATGTTTGAAAGTAGGGGCCTGCCCTATATACTCTGCAGAAATTGGGGCCTTAGGTGTTGCTGTTGCCATAACACTGTAAGCCCTCACAGTTACTCTTGGTGGGCGCAGGAACGGGCCCTGCTGTGAAATATTAGATCAAGAATTATAATTACATGCCATTGTTGAACAGTGGTAGAAAAATTGGGCCTTTGGTGGTGGTGGTGGTGCTGGTGCCACAACACTGTAATGCCCCGTACACACGGTCGGATTTTCCGATGGAAAATGTGCGATCGGAGCGTGTTGTCGGTAATTCCGACCGTGTGTGGGCTCCATCGGACATTTTCCATCGGATTTTCCAACACACAAAGTTTGAGAGCAGGCTATAAAATTTTCCTACAATAAAATCTGATTGCGTCAATTCCAACCGTGTGTGGCCAATTCCAACGCACAAAGTGTCACGCATGCTCAGAAGAAATTCTGAGACGGAACAGCTTGGTCTGGTAAAATTAGCGTTCAGAATGGATACAGCACTTTCGTCACGCTGCAATGTTTTAAATTGTTTAATACAGCGTACTCTCTTCTTCTTTATAATGTGAGAAGAATGAAGTAGTTTTGCTGCTCATATTCACACAGACTTCTCACAAACTTCTTTCTTTATTATTTATCGTGATTCCCTCAATATATTTTGATTTGTCACATCTGACCAAATTTCTTTTTTGTTGTTTTATTTTTGTTTTGTATTTTTTTCAAGGCTGATTATTTATTTATTTATTTAATTTTTTTGTGTTTGTATTTTTTTCCAGGCTGATGTATTTTTTTATTTTTTGGGGATTTTACTCCATAATATTTTGTGTGTGTTTTGTGTGTCAAGTTACCACAACACCATTTATATCTTGTATTATTTAATCTCAAGGAGGTTGCTTGGTGTTGGTGTCTCTTGTTAATTTCACATTGTAGTTTTGAAATGTACCTGCCTCCTCACAAACAAACTGTCCTTTTTGAAGGAAAACACACATAGACGAGTATAATTGAAACAAAAATTCCTTTATTAAGGGCTCAGAACCAAACAAAGAGGGAGGCAACGCTGGAGAAACAGCAGAAATTGGAGAAGCCTTTGGCCCCCAAGGCACACATCAATTCTTTTCCAGCAAAATTGGTGGCCTGAGGAGTCCATATATAAGGGAGTGCAGTCTAGTCCAGAAGTCCCAGAGATCCTGAAAGCAGCAGATGACATCTGTGTCCCCAGGCTCTGGTCTTCCTTCCATGCTTCCTTCCACGCTGTGGCTGTGGTGGTGTAGTTGTGGCAGGAGGAGGAGGATGGTCCAACTCAATCACATCGGTATTGGGTGTGATTTTGCCACTTACCCCCTTAGTTAGGACTTTATAAAGAATTTTCTCACACATGAGGCATTAACCCTCCTGCATGACCTTCAGTTTGGTGGCAGCCATGCAGGCAAAGGCCTCTTCAGGAGTGGGTAAGTCTCTGAGGGACACAGAAGCCTCCTGAATCAGCCTGAGTGCTGAATCCTGCATGTGACTCCCCTTCCTGGGTCCTCCTGGCTACCACATTCCACAGCCTCCTCCTGTGTGCCACATTCCAGAGCCTCGTCCTGGCTGAGGTCTTCCTGTGTATGAAAAACGGACATAGTTTTAGTTTTTTATTCATCAATCACACAATTTTCACCTCATGACTGTTGCAAATTGAATGTTAACAAATATAACAGATTATCCTTCTGAGGCCAGCATTTTTCAATCTTGTCCCAATTATTTTTGCCCACTACTCTCTATTGATATGTAAAAAACTGTATTAAATCAGAAATTAGTGATCAATAATAACATCTAGTAAAGATCATTTATTTATTGACCAGAAATCTGTAGAACAATGCTATACCTGGCTCAAGCTGGGATCCTCCACTTCTTCCTGGCTGGAAGTCCCAGGTTGGACATCGGAAGCCTCAGCTGGGGTGGAAGGAAGAGTGGAAGGAAGGGTTGAGAGGGATTCCCTGACTCCAGTCTGGTCTGACAGAAATCGCAGTCTCTCATAGTACCACAGCCTGGGGATATAAATGTCATCTGCTGCAGTTCTGGATCTCTGGGAATCCGTGATCTTCTTGCACTCCCTAAGATAAGTGCTCCTCAGGTCACCAATTTTGGCTTTTAAATAAGGGATGGTTGCTGTGGGGACCACTGGCTTCACCAACTCCAGCAGTTTCTCCAGCGCTGTCTGCCTCTTTTGTTTATGATTATAATGTGGATGTTTCACCTGCCACAGACAGGGCAGCTCCCTGTACTTGTCTACGAACAGGGGGAGGAAGTTGTGGTCATTGAAGCCATCTATTTTATCTGCAAGACACAACACGAGACAAACCCTAATGTCAGGCAAAACTCTCCTAATCTTGTTACAATATAGGCCTCAATCTAGAAGCAGTATAGGCCCAAGTTTAGATCTTACCTTCGTTATCATGATCGGTGCCTCCGATACTCCTTCCTCTGCTCACAGATCGTACGTACTACGCATGCGTGTTACGCTTTATACACACTGCGCATGCGTGTAACTCCGCCCGCCCCTGATGTTCTTTCTAGTCTATTCCCCACCCCTTTTCGTTCGGCGCAGTGGGGGAAGAGCACATGGCGGAGACACAGCAGGTGCGTGCTAATTACAGCAATGAGGAGGAGGAGGAGGAAAGCCCAGAGCCTGAAACGTCTGGATCCAGAAGGAGAAGATTTAAGGCATCGAATATGTCCTTTGGGGAGATGTTGGAGATGGTCGACATCCTGAAGAAGGCCAACTATGACGGGAAGTATGGACCTTACCCCAACCCCAATGTCAGAAAGGCCAAGATCATGGCGAAAGTGGTCAAGAGTCTGCACCGGAATTTTGGGGTACAACGATCAAAAAATCAGCTCAGGAAGCGGTGGTCGGACCAGAAATTAAGAGAGCACGAGCAGTACAGAAAGATCCGGAGAGTGCTGCAAAAAAGTAAGTAGTTGTGCTGTGTTCCTATTCTTTATGTTTATTACGTTCGTGCTGCTCCATGTGCTTTTCTTAACTGTTATCCAGTTTCAAAAGGCAACTTTCATGTTCATGGGCACATTATTCGTTCATATAAAACATTTTTCTTTCGTCCTAGAAAACACCATTGTTTTGTCCATATGCATTTGCCCACATTTTTTTAGGGCCCTTGTTACTAGAATGAAATGCAAACTAGATTCTGTGTAAGGAGAGGACACTCAGCAGCTGGTTACACATCTGGAAGCTGGAGCACTAGTGTGGGACACAAAAACACCCTTTTTATTAGGGGTTCCACACAGGTGCTCCAGTGTATACTATAGGGGTGTCTCCATCTGTGAAGCTTGTACAAAACAGGTAAAGTATTGAAGCTTGACAAAGGATACTAAAAATTCTACATCTTGGAACTCTGCCAAAATATACAATTGTACCCCACTTCCAAGCAATGTTTCATATTTATAGTTCTGCCATCAAATATCTGTGTGCTAAGTATACCAATTTTTTTTTTACATAGGGGAGAAAAGACTCGGAGGACACCCCTCATCCAAGGAGACCACAGACCCCCCACCTCTGAAAGAAGGGAAAATCCACCCAAGACAAGCAGAGCAGGAGGAGGAAGACGTGGTGGAAATTGGCACCACAACAGGTGAGTGTCTGCGACCACAGGCTCAGGTAAGAGATGGATGCCGGCATATTTACAATACATGGTGTTTTTTGGTTTCTATCTTTTTAGGTGATCGTGATGTTGTGGATCCAGATCCTTTCACCTCGGAAAGTGCACAGATCCTGAACGGGGAGATCATGGGGTGTAATAGGGACTTGGAAAACATCAAGAAAAACATCAATGATGTTCTTCAAAAAATCAAGAACATTATTGATGTTTTAGGGAGAGTTTAAAACCCCTCCAAATCCCTTTGTTTTTTTGTGTGCTACAAATTTTTGACATTTTTTGTCAAATTTGAGAAAAGCCAAATTTTGAAGAGGCACACAGTGTGTCAACATGTGCTATCTGCCATCACGGGAGATCAATGGATGCGTTTTGGGGGTGCAACCCCTTCCTCAATAATAAAGTGCTGTGAGGAAGGGGTTGCACCCCCCAAACACGTCCCTTGATCCCCCGTGATGGCAGGTAGCACATGTTGACATTCGTACATTTGTGTGCATCTTCAAAATTTGGCTTTTCACCCCATCTGAACGCAATATCAAACACAGTTTGTAAATACTCATGTCTGATATTGCCTTCAAGTTCTACCAAATGTGAACTTTGTAGGTTCAAGATTTGTGTCTTTCTTGTTGGTTTTAACCACTTCAGCCCCGGAAGGATTTACCCCCTTCCTGACCAGAGCACTTTTTACAATTTGGCACTGGGTCGCTTTAACTGCTAGTTGCGCAGTCATGCAATGCTGTACCCAAACAAAATTTTTGTCCTTTTCTTCTCACAAATAGAGCTTTCTTTTGATGGTATTTGATCACCTCTGGGGTTTTTATTTTTTGTGCTATAAACGGAAAAAAGACCAAAAATTTTGAAAAAAAATGATATTTTCTACTTTTTGTTATTAAAAAAATCCAATAAACTCAATTTTAGTCATACATTTAGGCCAAAATGTATTCGGCCACATGTCTTTGGTAAAAAAAAAATGTCAATAAGCGTATATTTATTGGTTTGCACAAAGGGCAGGGCAGTACAAACCCCCCCAAATGATCCCATTTTGGAAAGTAGACACCCCAAGGAAATTGCTGAGAGGCATGTTGAGCCCATTGAATATTAATTTTTTGTCCCAAGTGATTGAATAATGACAAAAAAAAAATTACAAAAAGTTGTTACTAAATGATATATTGCTCACACAGGCCATAGGCATATGTGGAATTACAGCCCAAAATACATTTAGCTGCTTCTCCTGAGTATGAGGATACCACATTTGTGGGACTTTTTGGGAGCCTAGCCGCATACGGGGTCCCGAAAACCAAGCACCGCCTTCAGAATTTCTAAGGGTGTAAATTTTTGATATCACTCCTCACTACCTATCACAGTTTTGAAGGCCATAAAATGCCAAGATGGCACAACCCCACCCCCAAATGACCCCATTTTGGAAAGTAGACACCCCAAGCTATTTGCTGAGTGGCATGTTGAGTCCATGGAATATTTTATATTTTGACACAAGTTGTGGGAAAGTGACAATTTTTTTTTTTTGCACAAAGTTGTCACTAAATGATATATTGCTCAAACATGCCATGGGCATATGTGGAATTACACCCCAAAATACATTCTGTTGCTTCTCCTGAGTATAGCTGCTTCTCCTGAGTATGAGGATACCACATGTGTGGGACTTTTTTGGGAGCCTAGCCGCGTACGGGGCCCCGAAAACCAAGCACCGCCTTCAGGGTTTCTAAAGGCGTAAATTTTTGATTTACTCCTCACTACCTATCACAGTTTCAAAGGCCATAAAATGCCAAGATAGCACAACCCCCCCCCAAATGACCCCATTTTGGAAAGTAGACACCCCAAACTATTTGCTGAGAGGCATGGTAAGTATTTTGCAGCTCTCATTTGTTTTTGAAAATGAAGAAAGACAAGAAAAAACTTTTTTCTTTCTTTTTTCAATTTTCAAAACTTTGTGAAAAAAAGTGAGGTCTGCAAAATACTCACTATACCTCTCATCAAATAGCTTGTGGTGTCTACTTTCCATAATAGGGTCATTTGGGGGGGGGGGTTTGTGCCACCTGGGCATTCCATGGCCTCCGAAACTGTGATAGGCAGTGAAGAGTGAAATCAAAAATTTACGCCCTTAGAAAGCCTGAAGGCGGTGCTTGGTTTTCGGGGTCCCATACGCGGCTAGGCTCCCAAAAAGTCTCACACATGTGGTATCCCCATACTCAGGAGAAGCAACAGAATGTATTTTGGGGTGTAATTTCACATTTTCCCATGGCATGGTTGAGCAATCTATCATTTAGTGACAACTTTGTTAAAAAAAAAAAATTTTTTTTTCCCGCAACTTGTGTCACAATATAAAATATTCCATGGACTCAACATGCCTCTCAGCAAATAGCTTGGGGTGTCTACTTTCCAAAATGGGGTCATTTGGGGGGGGGTTGAACTGTCCTGGCATTTTATGCACAACATTTAGAAGCTTATGTCACCCACTCTTCTAACCACTTGAAGACAAAGCCCTTTCTGACACTTTTTGTTTACATAAAAATTTTTTTTTTTTTGCAAGAAAATTACTTTGAACCCCCAAACATTATATATTTTTTAAAAGCAAATGCCCTACAGATTAAAATGGTGGGTGTTTAATTTTTTTTATTCACACAGTATTTGCGCAGCGATTTTCCAAACGCATTTTTTTGGGAAAAAACACACTTTTTTAAATTTTAATGCACTAAAACACACTATATTGGCAAAATGTTTAATGAAATAAAAAAAAGATGATCTTAGGCTGAGTACATGGATACCAAACATGACATGCTTTAAAATTGCGCACAAACGTGCAGTGGCGACAAACTAAATACCTTTTTAAAAGCCTTTAAAAGCCTTTACAGGTTACCACTTTAGATTTACAGAGGAAGACTACTGCTAAAATTACTGCCCTCGATCTGACCTTCGCGGTGATACCTCACATGCATGGTGCAATTGCTGTTTACATTTGACACCAGACCGACGCTTGCGTTCGCCTTTGCGCGAGAGCAGGGGGGGACAGGGGTGCTTTTTTTTTTTTTTTTTTTTTTTTCTTATTTTTAAACTGTTCCTTTCATATTTTTTTTTTAAATCATTTTTATTGCTATCTCAGGGGATGTAAATATCCCCTATGATAGCAATAGGTAGTGACAGGTACTCTTTTTTGAAAAAACTGGGGTCTATTAGACCCTAGATCTCTCCTGTGCCCTCAAAGCATTTGACCACACAAAGATTAGTGAGATAAAATGCTTTCCCAATTTCCAATGGCGCTGTTTACATCCGGCGAAATCTAAGTCATGAAATGCTCGTAGCTTCCGGTTTCTTAGGCCATAGAGATGTTTGGAGCCACTCTGGTCTCTGATCAGCTCTATGGTCAGCTGGCTGAATCACCGGCTGCATTCTCAGGTTCCCTGTTGGGACAGGAGAGCCAGTGAAAAACATGGAAGACGGTGGGGGGATTCCCTCCCACTGCTTGTAAAAGCAGTCTAGAGGCTAATTAGCCGCTAGGATTGCTTTTACAGGAAAGCCGACCGCTGGCTGAAAAGAATGATACCAAGATGATACCTAAACCTGCAGGCATCATTCTGGTATAACCACTCAAAGTCCTTGTTGGGTATATATTGTAAACTTTTTTTTCATGCAGCCTGTGGGCTGAACGAAAAAAAAGAGATTGATCGGTGGGTATGCCCACCTTTAGAATACCTCCCTTCATCCACCCACTTCTAATGATGGGCATACATGCACCGTATATATATGCCGAAGCATGGGGACATCCTCCCGCAAAAGTTAGCAGCAAATCGCTCCTCCGCCCTCTGCTGCCCCCACGCTTCGGCATATATGCTGAAGTATGTAACTGTGGTGGTGAAATCACCTCCGACAGCGCTGGAGTCACGGCTTTATGTATCGTGGGAGCAAACGCTGTTGCTGTCAAGATAAATAAATCCGCGCTGCAACTGAATGGCGTACCTGCTAAGCAAATGATGGTTAACAATAAAACAAAGTAACATTACAGTATAACAGTAAGACTTACCATACCTGCAAAGCAAATACAAAAAAAAACAGTAAAAAACAAAACATTTAACGCAACCTGTGCCTAAAATATATATATGCCGAAGCATGGGGGCATCCTCCCGCAAAAGGTAGGAGCAAATCGCTCCTCCACCCACTGCTGCCCCCACGCTTCGGCATATATGCTGAAGTAACTGTGGTGGTGAAATCACCTCTGACAGCGATGGAGTCATGGCTTTATGTATCGTGGGAGCAAACGCTGTTGCTGTCAAGATAAATAAATCCACTCTGCAGCTGAATGGCGTACCCGAAAACAAAAAAAATGGTTACCAATAAAACACAGTAAACAGTAAAGTATAAAAAAATTGCATATCTGAAAAGCAAACATGGTAAAACATAATAACATTAAAACATTGCAGAATAGAATACAGTAAAAAAGAGCAGAACAATAGAGAGAGAATAGAGAGAGAGAGAACAATAAAATGACAACTATTTTTGTTTTTTTTATTTTATTTTTTTTGTGTTTTTATTTTTTTTATTATTTTTTTTTTTACACCTTTTTTAGTAACTTTAACTTTTGTAACTAGTACCAGGTTTGGGTCTCTCAAAATGTGATGGCATCTTGGGAGACCCTGTGAAAGTGTACCCTAGTCTGTGCAGTGCTGTACCCTACGCTAATACTCAACTAGTGAATGGTAGCGTTCAAAACATTCACCAATGCATAGACCAGGATTGTCAGGACAGGAGGGACAATAATACCGGGTGTCACGCCTATATCCGCGCTTGCTGCAGACACAACATCTTCTTTGGGGGGCTCGTTGGGTAGGGGTACTCGGGAGGACATAAGGAAAATGCCTCTCATGCAGCCGGCTTACTGCATTTCTCTGGGGAAGGTGAGGTGGAGCACGTCTGGAAACAGAAGGGCTCTGACGATCTCTTCCTGGAATTTAAGGAAGGATCCAGTCCGTCCTGAAGCTCTGTATAGCACATGAGCGTTCAGCAAAGCCAATTGAAATAAATAAACAGACACTTTCTTGTACCAGCGTCTGGCCTTACGGGCAACTAGGTACGGCGCCAACAACTGGTCGTTGAGGTCCCCCCTCCCATATTTTGGTTATATTCGTGGACACAGAGGGGTTTCTCCACAACACCAGTCGTCGTAGTAATTTGAACCGTCGTGTCTGCATGAAGGGAGGTAAGAACGAAAACATTCTTATTATCCCTCCACTTCATAGCGAGCAAGTTATTACACTGCAAGCAGGCTCTCTCCCCCAGCCTAAGACGGGAATCTACAAGCCGCTGGGGAAAGCCCTGGCGATTAGGTCGCACGGTCCCACATGCTCTAATCTGTTGATCAAAAAGGTGACTAAAAAGTGGCACGCTTGTGTAATAATTGTCCACGTACAAGTGGTACCCCTTTCCGAATAAGGGTGACACCAAGTCCCACACAATCTTGCCAGCGCTTCCTATGTAGTCAGGGCAGTTTGTCGGCTCTACGTGACTATCTTTGCCCTCGTAAACCATAAAACTACATGTATAGCCTGTGGCCCTGTCACAGAGCTTATACATCTTGACCCCGTATCTGGTATGCTTGCTGGGAAGGTACTGTTTGAATGACAAGCAGCCAGAAAATGTAATCAGGGACTTATCAATGCAGACAACTTGATGGGGAGTAAACAAGTCTGCAAAATGCTGTTTGAAGTGGTTTACGAGGGGACGAAATTTGTAGAGCCGATCATATTCAGGGTCTCCACGAGGACGACAGAGTTCATTGTTGTTGATGTGCATGAACCGCAAAATCTGCTTGTAACGTGCCCTTGTCATGGAGGCAGAGAACAAGGGCATATGGTGAATTGGGTCAGTGGACCAATATGACCGCAACTCTCTCTTTTTGGTTATGCCCATGTTGAGGGAAAGGCCCAGAAAGATCTTAAATTCAGAGACCGTAATTGGTCTCCAATCTCTGGCAAGGGAGGACTGGGGAATAGTGGCAATGTGTTGTCCAGCGTATAAATTGCTTTGGTCCACAATAGATCTATAGAGATCTTCGGTGAAAAACAGCGAATAAAAATCCAGTGGCGTAAAATCAACTGTTTCCACCTAAATGCCGGGTTGGCCAGTGAATGGGGGAAGTACAGGTTCTGCAGAAGTGGTGGGTTCCCAATTTGGATTGGCGAATGTAGCAGGAAGGGCACTATGGGCACGACGGGCCTGTGTTCATCTTCTTGGTGGCAGTTGGACACTACTAGTGCTTGCCACCTCGCCAGCTTGAACTGCACTTACGGGACTCACCACGTCACCACGTGATACTGCAGTGCTGGATGTACGACCAGGGTGTACTAGGCCACTGGTGCTTGCCAGTTCACCATAAGGAATAGCGGCGCTAGTACTGCTCTGCTCCATACGAGGGACCTGCGGTTCTTGCACATCAAGGACAGAAGAAGAAGTTTGGGGTCTGGTACGCCTGACCTTGGCAGGGACCACAATTCCGTTGTCAGAGCTATCTGTCATGGAGCCGCTGTCCTCTACAGGATTATATTCTGAGCCTGAATCTGACAGATGAGTGACTTCCTCTTCACTATCTGTCATGCTCAGAAATGTGTAGGCCTCTTCACTAGTGTACCTTCGATTTGCCATTTTGGGCTCTAAATTTAGTGGTACACTAGTGAGACTCACAGGCAAAAAAACTCCTGACTGTTAGCGACTGATTCAAAACGCTACCAACAAAAACTGTTAGTGATCGCAGGGATCAGGCCTGACTCTGCAAATGCTGCAGTTATGTGTGCTTAGTGTTTTGTAAGTGTCAGTGATCGATCGATACTGCACTTGGGTGGGCTGGGCAGGGCTGGGCCGAGGGGCAGAACGCAGGTGCTAACAGGTATCTGGGCTGATCCCGCTAACACTGTGTTTATGGGAACCTTAAACTGCTGGGGACGCTAGTATAGATCTGATCGGATCAGATATTGATCCATTCAGATACTATAGCACTAAGGGAGGTGTATGATGTGTGCGTGGGTGTTAGCAGTACTGGCGCTAACCTGACGCTGCCTGCGGCAATGCAGACCTTATCTGACCCTAAAAACGTAACTTATATCACCGCCAGGCAATTAGGGGGTTAAACCTTTATTAGGTAATAAACGGCGGGTGCCCTAAAACTATAATAAACAAACTAACTAACCAGTGTCACCTGTAACAGTTATACGGTGATCACTGGTGAAAGGGTTAACTAGGGGGCAATCAGGGGGTTAAAACCTTTAGTAGGTAGAATATGGGGGCTATAAAACGCTGACAACGAACCTGTATACTTACCTCCCTAACTAGCGTCACCTGTGTCACTAATACAGCGATCAGAAAAACGATCGCTTAGTGACACAGTGATCGGGGGGTGATGGGGGGTGAAAAGTGTGCCTAGTGTCTTCTACTGAAAGTGTAGCGTTGGTGCAACTCACATTGATGTCTTCTCTCCTCGGCGCCAGAACGAAAAGACCGGCTCGAGGAGAGATGACATCACTTCCTCTGCCTCTGTTTACATTACAGAGGCAGAGGAATGATTTCATTGGCCGGGAGCGATCACGAGGGGGTGGCCACGAATGGATGGCCTCCTCCTCACCTCTGATCGCCGGGGGAGAAATGCCGACCGCCTCGGGCACCAGGGGGGTCCGATCGGACCCCCCGTCCACAGGAGGCAGATCACGTACAGGTACGTGATTCTGCCTGCCCGTGCCATTCTGCCGACGTATATCGTCGTGAGGCGGTCGGCAACTGGTTAAACATGCCTGTTTTATCTTAAATGGACATTTCTACTTTTTCTAATGTGACCCCAAAAATTGTTATACAACAAACATGTTGGTTTGTTTTAAAAACCTTTTCTAAATGCACATGTAATTGTGCTGGTATTAAAAAGATTGTTAATCAAGAATGTGTGGATTATTGTCTCAACGCTACAACACTTTTGTGGTGCTCTAATTGGTGTTTTCTGTGACAATGGGTGTTATTTCCTAAGGCAAATCCACTTTGCACTACAAGTGCAGTTTCAGTGCAGTTTCAAGTGCACTAGTAGTGCAAAGTGTCTTTGCCTTTAGTAAATAACACCCAACAGTGCTTTGTAAGGTTACACAATCATGCCATTTTCAGGACTCACCACATTTCGGTCAGGGTCAGCTAAAACAAACACAAGCAGTAAATGTCACCAAAGATTTGAGTATTTTTTTTTATTTGCCGCAAAGAATTCAAGGTATCTTACATCACGGGCACTCAGAGGGGCAAGCCAGGACGGCCACTTTCAATCGCCGTCAGGGTTGGTTCATTTGGAATTCCAGCCTCAGGCCAAACTGAGCCAGCATAGTTGGCAGAATGTTGCCGTAAAAAGTTGTGTAGAACACAGCACGCCAGGATAATATGATTCAGTTTGTACTCTGGTCCAGGGTGATGGTCCTCATCGGGAATGGCCGCATAAGATGGTCCCCCAGCGCAAATGCTTCATCCGCAACGAAGATGAATGGGAGTCCTTCCACATTGTCTTCTGGAGGTGGCAAGTCCAAGCTGCCATTCTGGAGATGCCTGTAGAACTCCATCTGGGCGATGACTCCACCATCGGACATCCAGCCATTCTTCCCCACGTCCACATACAGGAACTCGTAAGTAGCCGACACCACCGCCAACATCACAATACTATTGAACCCCTTATAATTATAATAGTATGACCCCAAGTTGGGTGGAGGGACGATGTGGACATGTTTCCCATCAATTGCCCCTCCGCAGTTAGGAAAGTCCCACCCACCGCTGGGCAAAGTGGGAGGCCACAGTCTGCGATTTCTGTGGCGTGGAAGGAAACTGTGGAGTCAAACCAAAAAAAAACAATTATTCATTTTGCACATAAACAGGGAAAGCAGATTAGACACAAACATTCTTGGCCAACATCAAGATAACATTTATTTGAGGGAGTTTTTAAAGACCAAAGTATAAGGTACACCTATCAGATCCCCCCCCCCCCCTCATGGGCCATTTTGAACATTATAGGGGGGGAGCTCTTGGAAAGGTAACCCTCTCCACTTCATTGAGAGATGAATGCCTAAATAATGGGTATTGCTTTGAACAGCCCCTCCTTAGTTACACTATTGACAGCCCACTGGACAGGTAAGAAGTGTCATAATAACATTTGAGCACATTTGGACATTCTGCTATTACCTATCAATATAATAATAGGATACAAAAACTTTAAACAGTACTATTTGAAAGTATACAGGCAGGCCCTTGCACTACATGCTTTGGGGAATTAATTCATAAATCTGACCACAAAAGAGATGGTCATAGTGTGTATGGGTTTGGCAAAGTCAGCAGATAGATGATTGAGGATAGATAGAGAATTGGTATCAGCTGACTTAGCAGTTGGAGGAGGGAGGGTTAAAAATGAATTGGGGACACCCAAAAAAACCTCTGGCACTCTGCCTGAATTTAAAGCACAAATCACATTTAAAAACATTTTAGGGGGTGTTTGGGGTAAAGCACTACTATGGAGCTGATAAAATACATTGTTAAGTGAATACATGAGGTGAATATAGGGTCAGGAGACTATGCTGGGGAGGTAAGTGAAGGCAAATATGTATGAAGGACAAAAAAAATAATTACATAAAAACCAAGCATGCATGAGGACAAAGGGGACATTCACAGCATATTACAATCATGGTAATTAGGGAATGAGGAAAGAAATACAATATATTATCAAACATTATATACAATAAAATGTGACCTTAAAGGATAAAAATCTTACCATGATATACTCCTTCTGCAGGACCTGGATGATGGCAGAACAGGTCTCTGGGATAATGATACCCAGAGCCTGGGGGGAGATGCCTGTCGAGAACTTCAAGTCCTGCAGACTTCTCTCCGTCGCCAAGTACCTCAGGGTGGCGACAAGCCTTTGCTCCGGAGTGATGGCTTGCCTCATGCAGGTATCCTGCCTGCTTATATAAGGGGTCAGCAAAGCCAACAAACGGTGAAATGCAGGGTCCGTCATCCGTAGAAAGTTCCTGAAATCATCAGGATTATTCTCACGGATCTCACGTAGCAAAGGCATATGACAGAACTGGTCACGCTGGAGCAACCAATTCTTGGTCCATGAACTCCTCCCCACCCTGTTCATGGACTGGACTTATGTCAATGTAAGGACCCCAACACCAAGCCCCCACACAGCACGAACTCTACGAGGAGTACTTATATGCAACATGGCTAGAAAACGGTCGGCTGCTCAGAACGAAGTAACAGAACGCACTGAAGAACAGCAAGGCCTGTGAAGAGCGACCTGAAAAACAGTAACGAATGAACAAGAACACAATGACAGAGTCACGCATATCTTGCTGCACGCACTGAAGAGCAGATACAAACCCACAAGCACAAACTGAACAGCGGAAAACGATCTGAAAACCACGAGTCTGAAAAAACGCTAATCATCTCTCACCAAACTTTTACTAACACGAGATTAGCAAAAGGAGCCCAAAGGGTGCCACGCTTGGTTCTGAGCTGGCCTTTTCTAGTCTCGTCATACGTGGTGTATGTCACCACGTTCTTGGCGATCGGAAATTCTGATAACTTTGTGCGACCGTGTGTGCGCAAAACAAGTTTGAGCCAACATCTGTCGGAAAAAATCCATGGATTTTGTTGTCGGAATGTCCAACCAATGTCCGATCGTGTGTACGGGGCATAAGTCTTCACAGTTACTCTTGGTGGGTGCTGGAACAGGCCCTGCTGTGAAATATTATATCAAGAATTGTAATTACATGCACCTGTTGAACAGGGGCAGAAAAATTGGGCCTTTGGTGATGGTGGTGGTGGTGTTGCCACAAAACTGTAAACCCTCACAGTTACTCTTGGTGGGCGCAGGAATGGGCCCTGCTGTGAAATATTAGATCAAGAATTGTAATTACATGTTCCTGTTGAACAGGGGCAGCAAAAATTGGGCCTTAGGCACTGGTGACAAAACACTGCAACCCCTCACAGATGCTATAGTTGGAGCACAGGAATGAGCCCTGCTGCAAAGTATTGAATCAAAAATAGTAAATATACACCCCTGTTAAACAGGGGCTGAAAAATTGGGCCTTGGGCACTGGTGCTGATGCCACAACACTGCAACCCCTCACAGATACTCTAGTTGGAGTGCAGGAATGAGCCCTGCTGCAAAGTATTGCATCAAAAATTGTAATTACACACCCCTGTTAAAGAGGGGCAGAAAAATTGCCACAACACTGCAACCCCTCACAGATGCTATAGTTGGAGTGCAGGAATGAGCCCTGCTGCAAAGTATTGCATCAAAAATTGTAATTATACGCCCCTGTTAAACAGGGGCTGAAAAATTGGGCCTTGGGCAATGGTGCTGGTGCCACAACACTGCAACCCCTCACAGATACTCTAGTTGGAGGGCGGGAATGAGCCCTGCTGCAAAGTATTGCATCAAAAATTGTAATTACATGCCCCTGTTAAACTGTTAATTGGGCCTTGGCCACTGGTGGCAGTGATCAGAACCAAAACTGTTCTTACAAGCTATCAGCATGAAAATTGAGGAGGAAGAGGACTGTGACTCAGCATAACAGGATAGTCACTCAGCATCAGCATAGGCAGTCATGAAGGGATCTCACATTAAAAAAAAATCAATTGGTTACATCAGCATCAGGTGCTTGGTAGCTGGTGATCCAAGACTGATTCATTTTTATGAAGGTCAGCCGATCGACTGATTCGGTGGACTAGCACACCCTGTGATCGGTTATAAAGCCTCCAGCAGCACTGAATGTGCGTTCCGAAAGAACGCTGGATGCAGAACAGGCCAGTAGCTCAATTGCATACTGTGCAAGCTCTGGCCAGTGATTCATCCTCAAGACCCAGTAACCCAGAGGATTTTCGGTGGGAAAGGTGTCCAAGTCTGATCTTGCCCCTAGGTAATCCTGCACCATGTGAATCAGACGCTGGCGATGGTTGCTGGAACTGATCAGACCTTGGGGCTGCGGACTAAAAAATTGTTTGAATGCATCGGTCAGACGGCCACCTTCTCCACCGTTCCTTCTGTGACTGACCGAAGCCTCAGGAACACGTTGTCCAGGAGGACCAGGAAATTGTAACCTCCCAGGCTCTGGAAACGTGTTGCACTAACCTTTCTGCAGGGCCTCCCGAAGATGTTTCATCCTCTGCCCCCTCTGCGACGGCAAGATAAGGTCCGCAACTTTACCCTTATAATGTGGATCAAGGAGGGTTGCCAGCCAGTAATCATGCCTCCCCTTGATACCACGAATATGAGGATCCTTCCGCAGGCTTTGCAGGATTAGGGAGGCCATGCAGTGTAGGTTTGCTGAGGCAATTGCTGAGGCATTCAGTCCAGAGTCCTCTGGGTCACTAAGGATGACATGATCCGCAGCCACCTCCTCCCAGCCATGTACAAGTCCATGGGTTTCTTTGGACTGTAAATGATCCCTTGAAGACTGCTGCTGATGCTGAGTGCCAGGCTCTACCTCCATGCTGACGCAATCCTCCTCCTCCTCATCCTCTTCCTGTGTGATTGGCAGGCACACGGGAACACTGTCTGGATAAAGGGGGCCTTGAGAGGTAAGGAAGACAAGTGCCCTGTCCATTATTCCATGCAGTGTCTGCTCCAACAGGTGGACAAGAGGGACAGTGCATGCATCCCTGATCATAGCCCACTGGCGTGGGGAAAAAAAAACAATGTCCCCTGACCCTGTCCTGGTGCCATAATCGCATAGGTACTCATTGATGGCCCTCTGCTGTGTGTGCAGACGCTGCAGCATGGCCATCGTTGAGTTCCACCTGGTGGGCATGTCACAGATTAGGCGGTTCTTGGGCAGGTTAAATTCCTTTTGGAGGTCAGCCATCTGAGCACTGGCATTATATGACTTGCAGAAATGCATACAGACTTTCCTGGCCTGCCTCAGGACATCCTGTAAGCCTGGGTACCTGCCCAAGAACCGCTGCACCACCAAGTTAAGGACGTGAGCCAAATAGGGCACATGGGTCAGTTGTCCCTGTCGGAGGGCGGAGAGAAGGTTGGTGCCATTGTCACAAACCACCATACCTGCCTTAAGCTGGCGTGGCATCAACCACCTCTGAACCTGCCCCTGCAGAGCTGATAGAATCTCTGCCCCAGTGTGGCTCCTGTCCCCCAAGCACACCAGCTCATCTTTTTGCCTGCGTGCTTGCTTGGCCTTTGAATGCCTACGGAGCACCACTGGTTCCGAGGACAAATCAGCACAGGAAGAGGCCATGGAGGAAGAAGAAGAGGAGGGGTGGAGGAGAGAGGTGTGGCAGAATCACCACTAGTAGAATTTTGGAGGCATGGTGGCGGAACAACCTCCAACACCACCGCACACTGTCCTGCATCCTTCCCAGCTGCCAGAAGAGTCACCCAGTGCGCAGTGAAAGATAGATAATGTCCCTGTCCATGCCTGCTGGACCATGAGTCAGCAGTAATATGCACCTTACCGCTGATCGCCCTGTCCAGCGAGCCCAAGCCATTGCCTTCCAAATGATGGTAGAGAGCCGGAATCGCCTTCCATGAGAAAAAGTGGCGTTTGGGAACCTGCCACTGTGGAACCGCACATTCCACAAACTCACGGAAGGGGGCAGAGTCCACCAACTGAAAAGGCAGCAGTTGAAGTGCTAGCAATTTATCCAAGCTAGCATGCAACCACTGGGCAGGTGGATGATTGGGAGCGAACTTCTTTCGGCGGTGCAGCAGCTGGGGCAGGGAAATTTGCCTGGTACAATCTGACGTCTGTGTACCGATAGCAGATTGCCTGCAAGTACTTGGCTGTGACACACCTAATTCTACACCTTCTAATTCTACACCTTCATTCCTCTCAGTGCAGGTTTCAGAGATGACTGAAGGTATAGTGGGGTTGGAGATCCCAGCTGATGAGGAGCAAGGAGAGGTCCGTTTGTTCTTTGGTGTGGGTCTTTTAGGTACTCTTGCAAACGAACTGCATGGCAGTGTTTTGGTCACGCGAGATACGCTTGAGACATATTTTGCAAATAGCAGCAGTGGGATCTGATGCACTCTTCTCAAAAAAGGCCCACACCAAAGAACTTTTGGAATAATGTGCAGAGACAGCAGCGCCCTGCACATGCGGAGCTCTGCGGTGTGATGCAGTCGGTGTGCTGCCCTTAAGCTGGCCCCTGGAGGGCATCCTGCTTCATTGGAGATGTGCCTCCTCCTCCTCTCTCCTATCAGGAACCCACATGGAGTCAGTGACCTCATCATCCCCTCCCTCCTCATCACTGGAGCAAACCTGGCAGTATGCTGAAGCTGGGGAAACATGACTGCCAGATTACTGTCCTTCTTGGGCACCCCCTCTATTTGGGCTCACGTTACTGCATTCCTCTAGCTGGGTACCATCAATGGAGCCTTCAAAATGCTGGGCATCCTCCTGGAGCATGTTCCCAACACTGTGATCAAACAGTTCGGGGGACTCCTCAGGAGGACATGGTGTGGCTAGCTAAGGAGTGACTGATGCAATTGAGCCGAGGGAAGAGGCTGCGTTGGCAGCTGCTTTGCCAGACAAAGTACCCTGAGCCTGGGTGAGAGAGGATGAGGAGGATGAGGATGGCTTGGTCATCCACTCTACCAAGTCTTCGGCATGTTGCAGCTCAACACGGCCAGCTGCCAAAAAAAAGGACAAGCGTGTCCCACGGCCACGTGCTGATGAGGATGCACTGTCTCCGCGACCAGCACTGTTGCCTCTAGACACAGAGCCTGCTTGCCCTCTTTTATTGGCTTGTGACTGTCTGCCTCTCCTTGTTGGCCTTCCAGACATACTAATGGCCTGCAGTGAGATGTAGCTGCACAAAGCTGGGATGTATATATATACTGATACTGCAGCTAGCAGAATCAACTGCCTGCCTGTAGTATTATTAGTGTGAGAACACCAGCAATTGTCTTCAGGTAGCTTTAGGTGCACACTGTGCAGAGGACACAGTACACTAACTGTAAATACTGCAGCCGCCTGCCTGTGGTATTAATAGGATCAAAACAACAGCAATTGTCTTCAGGTAGCTTTAGGTGCACACTGTGCTGAGGATGCAGTACACTAACTGTAAATATACTGCACCTGCCTGCGGTAATAATAGGATCAGAAGAACACCACCAATTTTCTTCAGGTAGCTTTAGGTGCACACTGTGCAGAGGACGCACCACACTAACTGTAAATACTGTAGCTAATAGGACTAATAGCATCAGAAGAACACCAGCAATTTTCTTCAGGTAGCTGTAAATACTGTAAAAACACCTGCCTGCCTGTCAGTAGTAAGAGAATAACAGGAACGGATCTAGTTAAACTGAATACAGTGTGTATATATATATATATATATATATATACATACACAAAACCTAGGATGCATATATATACACAATACACTGTAAGTGCAGCTAACTGACTTGCCTGCCTACTCTATCTAACTTAAATCAAATGACACTGTCTCTCTATCTCTCTCTTAATGCTGGAACACACTACACAGGGCCGACATGCAGGCGGCCCTTATATAGTGTGGGGCGTATACTAAATCCCCTGAGCCATAATTGGCCAAAGCCACCCTAGCTTTGGACAATTACAGCTCTCTGTACAGACGGCGCTGTGATTGGCCAAGCATGCAGGTCATAGTGCATGCTTGGCCAATCATCAGCCAGCAATGCACAGTGAATTATGAGCCGTGACACGCTACTCGAATTTGGTGCGAATGACCCATATCGTTCGCAATTCGACAAACAGTCGAACATGCGATGTTTGAGTCGAACATGGGTTCCACTCGAACTCGAAGCTCATCCCTAGCAGTAACGCACACAGAACGATATGGTATTAAACTGGCAGTAACGCACACAGAAGTAAATGGCGTTAAACTGGCAGTAACGCACACAGTAGTAAATGGCGTTAAACTGGCAGTAAAGCAATCAAATAGACGGTGTTCACCCGTCACTACACTGACACTATCTGAACTGTCCCTACTCTAGCTATACACTAATGTCAAGATTACTGACACGGTCTCACTACACTACACTGAAACTATATGAGCTGTCCCTACTCTACACTAATGTATGTATGAATGACATGGTCTCACTACACTACAGTGAAACTATCTGAGCTGTCCCTCTGTGCCCTGATTGGCTGAAGCTTCACTGCTGGGCTGACAGAGCTGACAATGCCCTGTTCAGTGCCGCAATGCATTGTGGTCGGTTCGGGGGGTGAACAAACGGTCGAATGACCCGTTTGTTCGGCTGTTCGCCAAACGACGGAACAACGAAAGTTCGGCCCGAACCATTCACCCATCCCTAATGGTAACTATATTTATACGCAATAAAAAACATTATTATTAATAACATGAGATAAATAATGACAATTTTAAAAATGTAGTACCAGGTTTAATTTTGAAAATAAAACTTCTATATTTCATTGACCAATTCTGTTCCATAATAGGCCCACATATAAACTGGCTGCTAAAGAGAAAATATAGCACTACAATGCATTGTTACATTTTCTATTCATCTATATTAGTATTTTTAGGCTTTTGCTTTGTCTCCTTTTAAGGCTTCGTAATTAATGAAGTATTGCAATTTCCCCTGGGAAACCATTCTTAATTGCTGTGATTCTCACTTATGTTTTGAAGACATCCCTGATGGTATTGATTAATTTCAATTTGTGTTCATGCACTGTTTCAGTTCAAGAACCTAGTTTATGCATAATGTCTGTGCATACCAAACATACTAGAAAGATTTTTCTTTCTCTTCTGCAAACCATTGGTACATTTGTACCAAGTAATACAAAAGAGAAGAATGTGCTTGTATATACAAACATTTTCTGAAACAATAATGTATTCTGTAGTGCTTTTCAGGAATCAGTCGTATCATTTCCTGCAACTGTAGTCTACCTATCGCCCTTGGAGTACTTTGAATGCCACACACTTGAGGTGTCAGTATAAACTCCTACCATATTAAATTGATTTGGTTGTCTTCCTGTTGTTTAGAATTCTGCCTAGGCTTTGTTCTCACATTAGTATTTTATTGTTCTCTACAGATGAAGACAATCACCCACCCTCACCTCCCTATTTTACTTTTTATTTAATTCTTTATTTAGGGTGCACATAATGTATGACACATGAAACATCATTAAATGAATATAAAATAGATTCAAAAGACAGGGAAAATATATGCTTCAGTATGTCAACACTGTAGGGCAAGATATCAACAAGACTTGGTTGGATCAAATGCCCCGCATGGGGTTACTCACCCATATAAACTAAAAAAAAAAAATGTTCACTTTAAAGCATTCTCTGCAACCTTCCGCAACCTTCCAATACCTGAACTTCGCCCCATCCCTAAACACTTACCTTTACTTACTTACTTACCTACCATCGTTGTGTCTGTCCATGTGCAGTGGAGAACATTTACCTATCTTACATTTTTATGAATGTTGTCAAAATATTTATTTTATGATGAAAGTATATATTTATAGCTCTTCATGAAGGATTTAAAGCTGAACACCAGATAATCTGAAATCTGTGCAACCCTTTTGTCACGTACCAGACTGGAAGATGAGTTGATGAGAGGGCTCCCCTAGAGGCTGAATGCAGAGTACCCCTGAAGGTGGTGACAAAGGGTGCCATGCCCAAAGATGCACGGGTTGCCTGATAGTGTGAAGCTGCCTGATAATTCCAGATGCAAGGTCTCCCAGGAGCAGGGAAGGTGGTCACGGCCAATGATTCTCTGGAGGTGGGTAAAGCAGGAGCAAGGTCAGAAGCCAGGCCGGGGGTCAAACACAGGAAGTCCGTCAGGAGCAGAGGCAGAAAGCGTAGTCGAGATCAAGATGGGGTCAAACACAGGATGTCAATCTGGAATAGGCAGGAGCAGGTCCATGAAGCAAGCCGGGTTCAGAGCCAGGAAAGAAGCCAGAGCAGGTCAGGGGTAAGCCGGATTGGTAATGGGTAATCAAGCAGAAGCACATGGCACAGGAACACAGGATACAAGGCTGACGATAATCCAGCAATTTGTGAGAGCCACTGTTCTTATATAGGCCAGTGAACACTAGCAATTAGCATGTTTTGCATACACCCATTCACCGTCGCAAACAACAGTTCGCCATTGCATGTCATTGGCTAATGCACATGCGTGTATTATCGTGGCCATATTGGGTATTGACATATTTGCCAGTTCTTCTCAGAATTCTTCCCTGACCCTTTACAGTATGTGAATATAGGCGTGACTGTGCTAACCTCAAATAAGTGAAAACGAAGCAGCTACAAAAAATGTGACAAACATATAAAGCATAAATAGTGAATATTGTAGCACTAACACAAATGTACTTATATTGATAAATAAGTGAAAATAGATGAATAACAGTACAAAAGTGACATGTGTATAAAAATATATATAACAAAGTCCAATAATTGAAGAAATCAATTTAAGAAAGCCTGTACATCCACCACCAGTAGAATCAAAGATGAAATAAACTGGCACTGTCTGGCAGGCAGGACATCAAAAATGACTCTTTGTCGTTGACCCTTGTCAACGACAAAGAGTCATAAAGGTATGGGTGTTGGAATCAGCGGATAGACGGGACTCCAAAGGACCCAAAACCTCCACAGGTGTATATGGGTGGCCACTAATTCCGGCACCCGTGCCTTTACGACTCTTTGTCGTTGACATTTGAGTCCACCCGTTCTGGTAAGAGTACATATACTTTTCCCCGTTGCTGAAGATGTGCCATTGTTGATGTCCTGCCTGCCGGACAGTGCCAGTTTATTTCATCTTTGATTCTAATGGTGGTGGATGTACAGGCTTTCTTCATATAATTTCTTCATCTATTGGACTTTGTTATATATATATTTTTATACACATGTCACTTTTGTACATCTGTTATTCAATTATTTTCACTTATACAGTATATCAATATAAGTGCATTTGTGTTAGCGCTACAATATTCACTATTTACACCTTTACAGTACATAGCTATCACTTATTTGCTCTTCTTGTTTCCCTTTGTTGTCACAGAGTCCCATAGAAGTAGAAGAATAGGGTGCTTACAACTCAAATATCTATTTCCTGTTAAAGAGATCAGTCACTGCAGCTTTCTTTGTATGTGTTTCTCATCAACTCTCTGTATCTTAATACTGGCAGAGCTCTTACATAACTAGAGCACTACTGCCTGTAGTAAGAGCAGACGGGTATCGGGTGCTGGCATTGCTTCTGTACACGCAACACAACATGCTGGTCACAAACTACCTCACCTGCCAAACAGCTCTGCATATCTCTGCCTGCCTCTCTGATCTGCTGGAATGTGCAGCATCATATAGCGAACAGTTCAGAATAGACAGTGCCTTACTAGAGAACAGAGTAGCAGTTTGCTTGTTCATATTCCCTCTGCTATCTTTAAACTGAAGCAATGACAGGGAAGGAAGTTCTCTACTCCCCTGTTACCACCCATGCAACCATCCACAGAAACTGTTCAGACGATACCCATAACAGTTCCCAGGAGCTTCTAAGAGCAAACCCAAACTCTGCATGCAGGCAGAGGGCTCTTGGGAGTCATAGTCTGGCAGGGCAAACCTATGTGTATAGGTAGGCACATAGGGGTTGATTTACTAAAACTGGAGAGTCTAAAATCTGGTGCAGCTCTGCATAGTAACCAATCAGCTTCAAGGTTTTATAGTCAAAGCTTAAATGAACAAGCTGAAGTAAGAAGTGAATTGGCTACCATGTACAGCTGAATCAGATTTTGCACTCTCCAGTTTTAGTAATCAACTCCGCAGAGTGCCCTGCTAACCCTTTCCTCAGATTGTCAACACTTGAGAAAGCAATGGAACTCATGTGATCATATCACAGGGATTAGAGGCAGGTAAGTAAATAATTTTGGTCTACTATATGAGGTTGGAGAGCAAGGTTTTGAGAAATTATTTCATTTACCTGCAGATTGGCTTTAACTGTTTTTTTTTAATTTAGCATTGACAAAAAGAGGTCAGAACCTTTCCGTATGTTCTCCCTATGACCTGTTGACCTGCGTTTTAGTGCAAAGGCTCATCCCATGTCATTCAACTGTCAAATGCCAGAATCTTTACTGCCCTCTGCATTCTTTTTCATTTGTCAAATCAGTAACAGGTATAGGGTTTAGCTTGAAGTTGCCTGCTTTTTTTTTTTTTTTTTTTCATGCTTAGGGTGCCAAAAATGTGTGTCCTAATTAAGAATTAGCTATGATCTGGCTCTACCACTCCTTTCTCTTCTGCTTCTTTATCGGTTAGTGGAGTTGCCAAATAATGAATCAATAGTGAAGCACAGATATCCCAAAAGCGTGAGACTTAGGTGGCAACCACAGGGGCTGGTCGCTGCTTTCCTATCAGAGGACTACCTGGTACATAGGGTGATCTACATAAAAAAGTGGCATGCTTACACTTGGATGTGTGTGGCCTTTATGGTAATGGATATTTCTATGGTCTGCTTTTGAGTATACTGGCATGCAAAAAATATGTGGGCTGTCATTGCTTTTGAAACTTGATTTGTGGGGCTCTGTGTGTGTGTGTGTGTGTGTGTGGGGGGGTGGGGACAGTTCTGAGTTATTGACTCAAAAATATACACACACAGGCAAATATGTATTTAATCACATAGTAAGGATTTAAATTATTAACATATATTTATAACTATACAATTAGTGTAAGATATCATAGATAACTTTTCACTGATTTACAGCTGTGTTTCTGGGCTTTCAGACTACCCAATGCTGGATTTAAACTAATGCACAGAAAAAAATTGTATATAATGTGTAATATATATCTATATCTATATATAGATATAGATATATATACATATATACAGTGTGTATAAAGAGAGGGAGAGAGAGCACCATGTGTACTTGTTTCATTCTTTCATTCAAGCATGCAAACTTATCATCAACAAGGATCACAGCACTGCTCAAATGTTATTTAAATGGCATCAAGAAACCAGTACAAAGCAGTGTATAGATGGGCTTCAAGAATATCCTTTACATTGATGGTCAATGGGAAGAATGCCACATTCTTGCTACTTACAACCTATGTGTTTTAACATGTAAGGAGCATGCCTTCGTCAGCTGAACAGCAATGTAAGAGTTTGCTTTAGCCAAGTAACCGCCAGTGTAAGTAGCATTCCCCCTACTTTCTTTTGCACCTCCAGCTTCCTGTCAGCAGTACCCTAGGCTTCCTTTACATATTTAGCATATTATTCAGCATTACAATTTCTTAGTTACTGTAGCATTTCACTCCTATTCTTCTTTGCAATAAAACATTCTCCAACTTAACACTGGTTTATCCCATCTTTTGTTGTCATGCTGTACTCTCTGGAGTGGCGGCATGCCCAGAAATTAAATGACATACAAAGTCAAGGGAGATTTGTGCACTCAATGAAGACATGGGTAGTAAGAGCAGATACATACAGGGCACTCACCTTCAGTCAGGGCAGATGCAGACAACACATTCTCAGTCACATCACACCTACATTTACAGCAGATACATTCAGTCACAGCAACCTTATACATCTCTAGCATGCACCCATAATCAAAGCAAACACAGTAGTCACAACAGACATACAAGCAGACAGGCATGTAAGCAGGTGCAGTTTTTTTTTCCATCCAGTAGGTGGCCCTGTGCCATCATACAAATTGAGTGAAGTTTGGTAGGGGAATATGTCCCCCCCCCCTGCATGGACTCCATCAGTGTCTTATAGGGAGCAACTAGGTGATTGGACGCTGCAACCTCTGGAGACCTTCAGAAACCATCTTGGGTGAAGAAACCTTTTAAATAATGAGGCCCCTTGTCATTTCTGCACATTTCTGGTGAGTTAATAGTAGGGAACGGAAACCCACTTGTGAGGCACAGTAATTAGCTCAGGGTCAGGTTCCTGGTATGGAGGGATAGCTTAGGGAAAGCTCCTTCTTGACTATACACACTCCCGTGACTCCCGATGTCTCAGTACTGAGATATGGAGCTGGTGCACACTGCAGGAACAATCTTTGCCTATACCCAAAAGGGACACTGCCTCTGATAACAGAAATGATCCTTTGGTAATGTATACTGTAAATGCTAATTGTCTGTATATTCCCTGGACAGTTGATATCAGTATTGAAGATCAGTTTTTTCTCTTGCTGTAAGCCAAGTGTACAAGAGTAATATAAAAGACTTAAAGTGATTGTAAAGGTTTTAGTTTTTTAAAATAAAACTGACAAACATGTCTATACTTACCTGCTCTGTGCAAGAGTTTTGCACAGAGCGTCCCCGATCCACCTCTTCTGGGGTGCCCCTCCCCCCAGCGCTTCTGGCTCCTCCTCTTCATCAGGTGCTCCCACAGAGAGCCCCTTTCCATGGGGGCACCCATGCTGGCATGCTCCCCAGTCCCCCTGCTGCATCCATTGACACAGACAGTGAGACTCGGCCCCACCCCCCGCTCCCATGTCACTGGATTTGACTGACAGCAGCGGGAGCCAATGGCTCCTGCTGCTATCAATCCAATGAGGACAGAAAAAGCGGCTGGAGCTGCTGGGCTTTTGCACGCTGCTGGAATGGATGGGCTCAGATAAGAAAGAGGGGGGCTCTGGGGGCAGCTGGAGCATTACAATCCCTTTAAGTGTCATACAGTATATACTCTGTATGCGTATTTCCTTCCAATGCAAGGTACCAAAATTAGGCCCCACCTACACACACTGTTAGAGAACACAGAGACAAAACATAGTTAGAGTAGACACACACAGTCAGAGCATGAACCTGCAGTCAGAGCAGATACACACAATTAAAGAAGAAACAGAACTCCCAGAAAAAAAAGACATACACTGTCAGGGCACACAGAACCAGTCAAAACATATACACCCAGTAAGGGCAGACACGCTTATTCAGGACACAGGCACAGAGCAAATAAACAAAATGGACTTGGGCCTCATACAAAGAGATACAGACAAAAATATTAGGTAAATACCGAAGTGAAAACCCCCGTATCTTATAATAATGGACTATAAGGGCCACAAAGAGGATATCTGTTTAAAATTACATAATTTTATTGAACTTTAAAATATTTTGAAAAAAGAATACTCCGCCAAGAGAGAGGAATTGGTACATAAAAAGTACAAAATATAAAATCAATGTATATAGTTGAAACAATGCAATTCATATAATGATGTGGTCTGATGTTGTCTGTACGATCAACGTTTCGACACTAATTTGGCTTCTTCAGGACCCAGACATATAGTTGATTTTAGAGTTACCTGAAACAACACAGTATTAGTAAAAAAATATATATTATATCAAACAGTGTATATCTTTCAGCCAAAAAATACATTACATATTCCTACCAATAGGACCTGGCAGCAGGCCGGCTCAACCAGATGCCTGGGGCGGGCATAGGAGCACACGAGGCGAAATCAGATCACACCACAATCGGTAAAAAGAAGATGGCAGTCCTAAATAGAGTGTAGAGGATTATATGATGTAATATAGTACATAATTTCAAATGTAGGAACTGCACACAGCCATAGGTCAAATCCAAATAAGTCACAATACACTTACTTAATTATGACAACTGTATTAGGACATGTAGTAGTAAGCAATGTAACCAGGGGGCAGAGTGGTGGGGGCAGCCACGTGGTGCAAGGGTTCCAAAATGGTCTCTTAAAGCAGTGTTTCTCAACTCCAGTCCTCAAGGCGCCCCAACAGGTCATGTTTTCAGGCTTTCCATTATTTTGCACAGGTGATTTGATCAGTTTCACTGCCTTAGTAATTACAACAGCCATTTCATCTGAAGGAAATCCTGAAAACATGACCTGTTGGGGCGCCTTGAGGACTGAAGTTGAGAAACACTGTCTTAAAGTATGTCAAAAATGTGTGTGTGTGTGTGTGTGTATATATATATATATATATATATATATATATATATATATATCAGGGATGAGCTTCGAGTTCGAGTTGAACTCATGTTCGACTCGAACATCGGCTATTCGCCAGTTCTCCGAACAGTGAACAATTTGGGGTGTTCGCGGCAAATTCAAAAGCCACGGAATACCCTTTAAAAGTCTATGGGTGAAATCAAAAGTGCTAATTTTAAAGGCTTATATGCATGGTATTGTCATAAAAAGTGTTTGGGGACCTGGGTCATGCCCAAGGGGACATGGATCGATGCAAAAAAAGTTTTAAAAATGGCCGTTTTTTCGGGAGCAGTGATTTTAATAATGCTTAAAGTGAAACAATAAAAGTATAATATTCCTTTAAATTTCATACCTGGGGGTGTCTATAGTATGCCTGTAAAGGGGCGCATGTTTCCCATGTTTAGAACAATCTGACAGCAAAATTACATTTCAAAGGAAAAAAGTCATTTAAAACTACTCGCAGCTATTAATGAATTGTCGGTCCGACAATACACATAAAGATTCATTGATAAAAACGGCATGGGATTTCCCCACAGGGGAACCCCGAACCAAAATTTGAAAAAAAATTATGTGGGGGTCCCCCTAAATTCCACACCAGGCTCTTCAGGTCTGGTATGGATATTAAGGGGAACCCCGGCCAAAATAAAAAAAAATGGTGTGGGGGTCCCCCTCAAAATCTATACCAGACCCTTATCCGAGCACGCAACCTGGCAGGCTGCAGGAAAAGAGGGGGGACGAGAGAGCACCCCCCTCCTGAACCGTACCAGGCCACATGCCCTCAACATTGGGAGGGTGCTTTGGGGTAGCCCCCCAAAGCACCTTGTCCCCATGTTGATGGGGACAAGGGCCTCATCCCCACAACCCTTGCCCGGTGGTTGTGGGGGTCTGTGGGCAGGGGCTTATCGGAATCATGAAGCCCCCTTTAACAAGGGGACCCCCAGATCCCGGCCCCCCCTGTACCATTTCACAAAAAATCTGTCAAAAATGACAAGTGACAGTTTTTGACGATTCGTTTATTTAAAGTCTTCTTTTTTCCATCTTCTTTCTTCTATCCTCTTTCTTCTATCTTCCTTCGGTTTCTTCCACTATCTTCTTCTTCTTCTGGTTCTTCTGGTTCTTCCTCCGGTATTCTCATTCGGAATCTTCCTCCGCGGCGTCTTCTTCCCTTCTTCTTCTCGGGCCGCTCCGCATCCATGATGGGAGGCTCCTGCTCTGTGACGCTTCTCGTCTTCTGACGGTTCTTAAATAATGGAGGGCCCCCCTCTGACACACGGGGACTTTACGGGGACTTCCCTGTGGCATTCCCCATGATGTCAGCGGGGAGTGGGGTCACCGGGGGGCCCCGCCCTCCGTTATTTAAGAACCGTCAGAAGACGAGAAGCATCACACAGCGGGAGCCTCCCATCATGGATGCAGAGCGGCAGGAGAAGAAGAAGGGAAGAAGACGCCGCGGAGGAAGATGCCGGAGGAGAACACCGGAGGAAGAACCAGAAGAAGAAAAAGATGGAGGAAGAAACCGAAGGAAGATAGAAGAAAGACGATAGAAGAAAGAAGATGGAAAAAAGAAGACTTTAAATAAAGGAATTGTCAAAAACTGTCTGTTGTTATTTTTAACATTTTTGACAGTTTTTTTGTGAAATGTTAGGGGTACTTTTGTACCCCCTTACCATTTCACACAGGGGGGGTGAGATCTGGGGGTCCCCTTGTTAAAGGGGGCTTCCAGATTCTGATAAGCCGCCTGCCCACAGACCCCCACAACCACCGGGCAAGGGTTGTGGGGATGAGGCCCTTGTCCCTATCAACATGGGGACAAGGTGCTTTGGGGGGCTACCCCAAAGCACCCTCCCAATGTTGAGGGCATGTGGCCTGGTACGGTTCAGGAGGGAGGGCGCACTCTCGTCCCCCCTCTTTTCCTGCGGCCTGCCAGGTTGCTTACTTGGATAAGGGTCTGGTATGGGTTTTTGGGGGACCCCATGCCATTTTTTTTTAATTTTGGCGCGGGGTTCCCCTTAAAATCCATACCAGACCTGAAGGGTCTGGAATAGATTTTGAGGGGGACCACCACACCATTTTTTTTAAATTTTGGCCTGGGTTCCCCTTAATATCCATACCAGACCTGAAGGGCCTGGTATGAAATTTAGGGGGACCCCCACATCATTTTTTTTTAAATTTTGGTTCGGGGTTCCCCTGTGGGGAATTCCCATGTCGTTTTTATAAATGAACTTTTATGTGTATTGTCGGACCGACAATTCATTAATAGCTGCGAGTAGTTTTAAATGACTTTTTTTCCTTTGAAATGTCATTTTGCTGTCAGACTGTTCTAAACATGGGAAACATGAGCCCCTTTACAGGCATACTATAGACACCCCCCAGGTACAACATTTAAAGGAATATTACACTTTTATTGTTTCACTTTAAGCATTATTAAAATCACTGCTCCCGATAAAAAGGCCGTTTTTAAAACTTTTTTGTTCATTGATCCATGTCCCCTGGGGCAGGACCCAGGTCCCCAAACACTTTTTATGACAATAACTTGCATATAAGCCTTTAAAATTAGCACTTTTGATTATTCATGTTCGAGTCCCATAGACTTTAACGGTGTTCGCGTGTTCGAACAAATTTTTTGCATGTTCGCATGTTCTAGTGCGAACTGAACAGGGGGGTGTTCGGCTCATCCCTAACAGTAAGTATAAGTTACTCAATATATTTGAAAGTCATGTTTACAAATCATGTAGCATAGTATACTAGGGGTATAGCCTCAGTTACTTACAATGGTAGGGTGTGAAGAACCTAATAAGGTGGATGTATATAACAGTATTATGAGATGAATAATCCACCATGAATCAAATTAGGCCATTCAGACTTTTTATTCCCACACAGCTCATTTAGATTGCACAGCCCATCTAGGATAGACAAAAAATATAAGGACATACTAACGCTTGAGCATGTCCATGAGAGATAGCCGAATGTGGGACATGGCCAAACACCACTCTAAAAGGGGATGGGCAGTGGATGCATATGCCCGCCCAAACAGGAACCCACGGGCAGGCCAACCAAACCAAGTCCAAAAATAGGAGCATGTAGTGTTGACTAGGTATAATAGAGCAAATATATATATATATATATATATATATATATATATATATATATATATATATATAAATAAATCCTAGAGCTAAAGCAACAAAACAAAGCAATTGTAATATATCTATACAAAGAATAACAAAACATGATATATGATTATATACTTAAAGGGTGCATATTTAGATGTACTGCTGAGTTTCAAACATATTAAGCAGCATATTGGGGAGGTTGATCACGTGATGATACATTGAACCAAAATTAAGATCACCGCAGAACAATACCCATCATAAAAAAGGCTTGAAGCTAAATGCTTCATAGAGGCCTGGTGGACGTATAGCTTTTAAGTTGGAAATCCATCTGGCTTCCCGTTGGAGGATAATTTTATCCCAGTCTTCTCTTCTTATTTAAGGATTTTAAGGAATATGTTCAAAAGCTGCAAACTTCAAAACACTGGTGTCATGCCTGTGTTTAAGGGCAATATGTCTACCAATAGGGGTCGACTGTAAATTGTTTTTAACTACTTGCCGACCGAATGCGAATCGCCGCATGGGTACATCTGTACCTTTAAGGCCGGCCTAGCGCAATCGCGTGCATGAGTGCAAGAACAGGGATTTGTGTGTGTAAACACACAAATCCCTGTTCTGTCAGGAGAGAAGAGACATATCGTTTGTTCCTACTAAGTAGGAACAGCAATATGTCTCTTCCTCTAGTCATTCCTATCTCCTCACAGTTAGAACACACCCAGGGAACACACATTTAACCCCTTGATCTCCCCCTAGTGTTAACCCCTTCCTTGCCAGTGACATTTACACAATAATCAGTGCATTTCTATAGCAGTGATCGCTGTAGAAATGTCACTGGTCCCAAAAATGTGCCAAATGTGTCCGATGTATCCGCCACAATGTCGCAGTACTGCTAAAAATCACAGATCACCGCCATTAATAGTAAAAAAAAATAATAAAAATGCCATAATTCTTTCCCATAGTTGACGCTAAAACTTTTGCGCAAAACAATCAATATACACTTATTGCAATTTTTTTTTAACAAAAATATGTAGAAGCATATATATTGGCCTAAACTGAGGAAGAAATTTGTTTTTTAAAAACATTTTGGGGGTTATTTATTATAGCAAAAAGAAAAAAAAAAATTTAACTCAAAATTGTCGCTTATTTTTTGTTTATAGCGCAAAAAATAAAAACCGCAAAGGTGATCAAATACCACCAAAAGAAAGCTCTATTTGTGGGAAAAAAAGGATCTAAATTTTGTGTAGGTACAGCGTTGCATGACCGTGCAATTGTCATTTAAAAGGACGCAGCACCGTATCGCAAAAAATTGCCTGGTCATTAACCACTTGCCTACCAGCCGCTGTAGTTGTACTGCGGCAGAATGGCACGGCTGGGCGAAACAACATTATGTAACATTGCTTTGCCCTGTGGCCACTAGGGACGTGCCCCCCGAGCACGTCTTTTCATCCCACGGTGTGCGGAGCCGTGTTTTAAACGTTATCACGCTATGTGAGTTTTCTTACTCCTCGCATGGCATATGAATTACTCGTTTGGCCTATGTCGGATTGCCTATGGATGTGGAAGCCGTGCTGTTATCTTCCTTCCTACTGTATGCTGACGACATTTGACAAGATACATCGCTCAGACCGGTTGGTCAATAAGCCTTTTTGACTTGTATGACGTATGTCACTTTAAGTCATTAAGTTCCGGTAAGCCTCTTGATGTTCCTGGTGATGGCCCCGGCACCAATCTAGACCCTCTGTTCACTCGTGGTTCCCTCACTGTCTACTTACCTGCCAGATTTGGTGAAATGTATCCACTTGCGAACCTGGGAGTTATATTTCCATCATTTTTTACGTGCAACCTCCATAGACTTTTGGTGGTGGTTTTCTTTCACAAATTTTCTACAAATTTATATTATGGACTGTTACGTTTCAAGATTTTCTTTACAATATCTTAGATGTTAGATTTATGGAATTGTCACGGTTCTCTTAATATTAGTTATTGTTTATATTTGCCAATAAGGTTTATTATTCATTGTTTTACCTAAATTTTTTTGCTGAATAACACAGTATAACTATATTGTGCAATCCATATTTATGGTCATATATGGTGTGATAAGGTTTTTATTTACTGTGTGTATGCACTTATGGGTTGGGGTTTTTTGATTTATACGTCTGTTTAGTATATAGCGCTACACTTTTATTTTTGTTGTTATTTTTTGCCTTGAGTCTATAGGTGTGTTAGCTGCTATCCTAGTGTCCTCTTTGGTCTAGCACAGCCATGTACTTATCTTTTTATATGGTGCCAATATCTGAAAATTGATCACACCTGAAGTTACATAGTTACATAGTAGGTGAGGTTGAAAAAAGACACAAGTCCATCAAGTCCAACCTATGTGTGATTATATGTCAGTATTACATTGTATATCCCTGTATGTTGCGGTCATTCAGGTGCTTATCTAGTAGTTTCTTGAAGCTATCGATGCTCCCTGCTGAGACCACTGCCTGTGGCAGGGGATTCCACATCCTTGCCGCTCTTACAGTAAAGAACCCTCTACATAGTTTAGATGAAGTACTGATGGCCTATCTAATTTCTTGAGACCCTAACATGCTAGAAAAGTACAAATACCCCCCAAATGACCCCTTTTTGGAAAGAAGAAATTCCAAGGTATTATTTTTTTCCCACAATTCTTTGCAAAATCTTTTTTTTTTCACAAAATTGTCATATTAGCAGGTTATTTCTCACACACAGCATATGCATACCACAAATTACACCCCAAAACACATTCTGCTATTACTCCCGAGTATAGCAATACCACATGTGTGAGACTTTTACACAGCGTGGCCACATACAGAGACCCAACATGCAGGGAGCACCATCAGGCATTCTGGAGCACCCAGACCAAGACTGACATTTCTCTCCTACATGTAAAAATCATCATTTATTTGCTAGAAAATTACATAGAACCCCAAAACATTATATATATATATATATATATATATATATATATATATATATATATATATATATATATATATATATATATATATATATATATATATATATATATATATATATATATATATATATATATATATATATATATATATATATATATATATATATATATATATGTGTGTGTGTGTGTGTGTGTGTGTGTGTGTGTGTGTGTGTGTGTATATATATATATATATATATATATATATATATATATATATATATATATATATATATATATATATATGTTTTTTTAGCAAAGACCCTAGAGAATACAACGGCGGTCATTGCAATTTTTCATCTGGCATGGTATTTGTGCAGCAATTTTTCGAACGCGTTTTTTTTGTTTTAAAACAGTTTTATGCTTTAAAAAAACCAAGACAGTAAAGTTAGCCCAATGTTTTTGCATAATGTGAAAGAAGAAGTTACGCTGAGTAAATAGATACCCAACATGTCAACTTTCAAAATTGCACACGCTTGTGGAATGGCGCCAAACTTCGCTACTTAAAAATCCCCATAGGCGACGCTTTAAAAATGTTTACTGGTTACATGTTTTGAGTTACAGAGGAGGTCTAGGGCCAAAATTATTGCTCTCGCTCTACCGATCGCAGCAATACCTCACATGAGTGGTTTGAACACCGTTTTCATATGTGGGCGGGACTTACGTATGCGTTCGCTTCTGCATGCGAGCACATGGGGACAGGGGCGCTTTAATTTTTTTTTTTTTATTGTTCATTTTACTTTATTTATTTTAGTTTGATGCTTTTTTCCAAAAAAAAAAAAAACATTTTTGATCACTTTTATTCCTATTACAAGGAATGTAAACATCCCTTGTAATAGGAAAATTGGCACGACAGGTCCTCTTTACAGTGAGATATGGGGTCAATAAGACCCCACATCTCACCTCTAGGCTTGGAAGCTTAAAATAGAAAAAAAAAAAGATCTTGGCTTCGATCATAGCGGTGAGTCGGTAGAAGCACCGGAGGGCGGCGGGAGGGAGCGCCTCCCATAATAACAATCAAGCAGTGGAACAGCCGCTATGATCATTCTTATGGTGTAGGGAATCGCTGGCTGAAAAAGCTGATATCTGAATGATGCCTGTAGCTGCACCCATCATTCAGATATCCCCCGCACAAAGTCAAGGACGTCGTATGACGGCCGGCGGGCGGGAAGTGGTTAAAACGCATTTTTTTTTTAACTCAAAGTTGTCCATTTATACAATATTTCTAACACATAGCATGTACACACCAAAAATGACACCCCAAAATAGGTTCTCCTACTCCTCCTGAGTACGGCAATACCACATGTGTGAGTCTTCCACAGCCTGGCCACATACAGAGGCCGAGTAAAGCTGAGTATGGCCGAGTATGGCTGAGCATGGCTGGGTATGGCTGAGCATGGCTGTGTATGGCTGGGTATGGCTGAGTATAGCAGGGTATTGCAGGGTATGGCAGAGTATGGCTGGGTATCACCAAGTATTGCAGATTATGGCTGGGTATTGCAAAGTATGGCTGGGTATGGCAGGGTATGGCAGAGTATTGAGGGGTATTGCAGAGTATTGCGGGGTATTGCAGAGTATGGCGGGGTATTGCAGAGTATGGCAGGGTATGGCCGGGTATTGCCGAGTATGGCAGGGTATTGCCGAGTATGGCTGAGCATGGCTGGGTATGGCAGAGTATTGCAGGGTATGACAGGGTATGGCAGAGTATTGCGGGGTATGGCAGAGTATTGCGGGGTATGGCAGAGTATTGCGGGGTATGGCAGAGTATTGCAGGGTATGGCAGGGTATTGCAGTGTATTGCAGAGTATTGCGGGGTAATGCAGAGTATTGCAGAGTATTGCAGAGTATTGCAGGCTATTGCAGGGTATTGCGGGGTATTGCAGAGTATTGCGGGGTATTGCAGAGTATTGCGGGGTATTGCACAGTATTGCAGGGTATTGCAGAGTATTGCACAGTATTGTGGGGTATTGCAGAGTATTGCACAGTATTGCAGGGCATTGCAGAGTAGTGCAGGGTTTTGCAGAGCATTGAGGGATGGCTGAGCATGGATGAATGGATGGCAGTTGTCACAGAGCAGCGCCGTGGGCACTACAGATCCAGCCCACAGCGCTGCTGCCATCTGATCCCTTCCCCTCTCCGCTCACAGTGTACCGATCGGTACACAGAGGGGAGGAGAGGAACCGGTGTCATGAGATGACACCGGTTTGTTTACATGTGATCGCTCCATCATTTGATGGAGCGATCACATGGTAAACGACCGCGATTAGCGGCCATTTACCAGGATCCATGATGCTCCGGGTCCAAGTCACGGATGTTCTCGGGTGCGAGCCCAAGGGGGCGCGTGAGACGGAATTCTGGGAGGACGTCACTGTACGCCCTCCCAGAGTTAGGCAACCGCCCTGTAGCCTTCATTCGGCTATGGGCCGGTTGTTAAGTGGTTAAAGTAATACCGGGTGAATCTTCAAGTTTTTACATAGGATTGCATAATTTTTTAGTAGATACCAGTGTCTTTGAAGAATTTGATGGAGGGGCGAATGTTGGTGGCTATGTGGTAATAAGTCAAACAGAATCAGAGTGTGTTCTTGTTTTAGGTTTAGTCCCTTCAATACTGGGCACTTTTACCCCCCTTCCTGCCCAGGCCATTTTTCAGCTTTCAGCGCTGTCACACTTTGAATGACAATTACGCGGTCATGCAATAGTGTACCCAAATGACATTTTTCACACAAATAGAGCTTTCTTTTGGTGGAATTTAATCACCACTGGATTTTATATGTTTTGCAAAACAATTAAAAAAGACTGAAAATTTTGAAAAAAAAAGTTTTTATTAGTTTCTGTCAGAACATTTTGTAAATAAGTAATTTTTCTCCTTCACTGATGTGCACTGATGAGGCAACACTGATGGGCATTGATGAGATGGCACTGATGAGGAGGCACTAATGTGCCGCACTGATGGACACTGATAGGTGGCACTGATATGCGGCACCGATGAGCATTGATAGGTGGCACTGATGGGCAAGGATTGGTTGCACTGATTGGCGACACTGATGGGTGACTCTGGGCACTGATGAGCAGGCACTGAAAGGCAGCATTGACTGGCATCATTGATGGACACAAATTAGCATCACTGGGCACAGATTGGCATCACAGGTGGTCACTGACTGGCATCATTGCTGGGCACTGTTGGGGCTGCACTGATAATCAGGGCACTGATGATCAATGACCTGATTACCTACTGTATACAGGTCTCCCCTGTGAGGAGATGCTGCTGATTGGCTCTCCTCAACTCACACTCTCTCACTTTTGTGTTTTTTAATTGTGATTGGCTCTATACCGAGATTGGGGTTGTTTGTGTCCCAGGGACACAGCGCGCCCGCGATTGTTATGCTGTTTGCCCTCTGTGGGCACGCGAAAGTGGTGAGACTGGGGCAACGTCATATGACGTCATCTCAGAACAAGAGGGGATGGTGGTTAAACAGTAGGTCTTCTCTAGATTGTTCGTATACCCTATTGAATGTTTTGTGTAAAAGAGTAGCCTGTCACCAAAAGTCTTTCCCAAAGCGCATCCGCTTCTGATTTAAAATAGGCATCATTTGAGCAGATTCATCTTAGACATAAGTACTGACTATAGGGTATGCTTCTAATGAGAAGTTTTGAGTGGGCACTATTGGCATGAAGTGCCGTGTTACCAGCAATTGGTTTTCGATAAAGTGTCGTTCCTATTGATTCATCAGAGTGTTTGAAATTTTTTATATCCAAAAATGGAATGGACTATATATCAGGTCACCTTTGAGGCTAGGGGACAGATGCACACAGTTGGGATCAGGAGTGCACCGCAAGGTAGTGGACCCTACGGCTGACTGCTGCAGATGGGAGTCAGGGTGGTAAGGAAGGCAGGACCGCTGGAACACCAACACGATCCCACCGGGGTTAGAGTGTAAGATTCCCCAGGGCGCAGAGTCTAAGAGCCAGCAGGTGTTCACCAAAATGAATGGTGCATTGGCTGAGGAAGCCCCTGCAGGCCTTGGAGTCCCCAGAGAAACGGGACGGAGCTGGCAGTAAATATGAATATGTGGCTGCGACTGGTGCGATAACTGCAGCTGCTGATTGTACTTGAGGCTGCAGGTTCAGGTTTCCCAAGGAGGCCTGGAGCTGTGCGAAGCGGGAAGCCAGATCCTGAAGTAACCACATCACCTGAGTCTGATTAGATTTCTGGGTCTCGAGTCTGCGAGTATGCCCTGCAATGGATCGGCTGCAGGAAGCGGCACGTCAGCCGGGTCCATGGCTGATCAAACTGTGAGGTCACCTTGAGGCTAGGTGACAGATGCACACCATTGGGATCAGGAGTAGCAGTAAAAGCCAAAACCTTTCCGGGATCCATGCGAAGACCCAAACTAGAAACAAAACAGCCCAGAAACAGGACCTCAGGACATTCAAAGGAACATTTCTCCAGCTTGGCATAGAGATTATTTTCTCTAAGGCGCTGAAGTATGGTGCGGACATGGTTTCTGTAAGCAAGCAGATTTTTGGAAAAGATGAGAATGTCATCCAGAGGGATGACAACAAACTGGTACAGTAGATCCCTGAAGATTTCATTGACAAAGTTCTGGAACACAGCTGGAGCATTACACAAACCAAAAGGCATAACCAGGTATTCATAATGCCCGTCCCTAGTGTTAAACGCAGTCTTCCATTTATCACCTTCCCGTATTCTAATAAGATTATATGCACCTCTGAGATCCAACTTGGTGAAAATGGAAGCCCCCTTCAACCTGTCGAATAGCTCAAATATTAGAGGTAAGGGGTATCGGTTTTTGATAGTCACTGCGTTTAACCCTTGATAGTTGATGCAGGGTCTGAGGGTACCATCCTTTTTAGCAACCAAAAAGAACCCTGCTCCTGCAGGCGATGAGGATTTCCGGGTGAAACCTCTCTCCAGATTCTCGGCAACATACTCAGACATGGCCTGGGTCTCTGGAATGGACAGAAGGTAGGTACAACCCCTGGGCAGAGTTGCTCCAGGGACAAGGTCAATGGCACAGTCAAAAGATCTGTGGGGAGGAAGCCCCTCAGCAGACTTCTTACAGAACACATCCCGGTAATCGCTATATGCCGCGGGAAGATCAGAAGATACGGATGTGGTAGCAATGGGCAGTCTCTCCTTGGGGGCCACCTTGAGAAGACAGGATGAGAAACATGAAGGACCCCCCAAGCCAGGATTTGCCCAAAGACCCAGTCCACATGTGGAGAGTGGAGCTGTGGCCAAGGAAGGCCCAATACAATTGGGGTAGAGGCCTTGGGTAGAATGAGAAATGAAATCCACTCCTGGTGAAGTATCCCTACCGACATCCTAATAGGTAGCATCTGGAAACGGATAGGGCCCCCTGGGAGCACAGTGCCATCAATTGCCGAGACTACCAGTGGTGTAGCGAGGGGAGAAAGGGTAAGCTTCATAGAAGAAGCAGTTCTCCAGTCCATAAAATTGCTGGCAGCCCTGGATTTCAGATATGCTAGGACCAATCGGTTAGAGCGTAAGATTCCCCGGGGTGCGGAGTCTAAGAGCCAGCAGGTGTTCACCAGAGCCTCTAGTGGTGAGGATGGACTAGGCTGCAACTGGCTCCAGGTCGTGACCCCCAGGGTCCCCTAGCTCACACTCACAATAGGCAACAGGAGGATAGGGATAGTAAGGGAATAAGGGGGAGAAGGGGGAGAAGGGCCTACATGGAGGAACACTGGAAGACGAGAAGGTGATGTTTCTGGGTCCAATACTCCACCTTCTAAATGTATTAGACCCGAGCGTTTCCCGGACGAAGCGAGCAGGAGTCACGAAAATGACCCTTGCCCACACAATAAAGATGCAGTCCCAGAGCTCTGCATCTAGCACGTACTTTGGGGGTTAGTCTGGTCCGGCCCAGCTGCATAGGTTCCTCAGCAGGCAGAGGATGCTCCACAGGGCGATGGGGAAGAGTTCTGGCTGACTAGGACCTAGGGGGTGCTGGCGTCTTTTTTTTTTAGGGACCTCTCCTGGAAACGAATATCAATCTGATTGCACAAGGAAATTACATCGTCCAGAGCGGCGGGGATGGCTCTTCCTGCTAATTCGTCCTTCACTCGGTCAGAGAGGCCATGTAAAAAGGTTGCAACCAGGGCCTCATTGTTCCAGCTCAATTCAGCTGTGAGGATACGGAACTGAAGCGCATATTGTCCCACTGAACAAGATTCTTGGCGAAGGTGTAAAAGGGCACTAGCCACTGAAGAAACCTGAGCTGGCTCCTCGAAGATATTACGAAAAAGCTTCAAGAAGTCGGACAGGCTGGAAACCACCGGGTCATTCTTCTCCGACAGGGGGGCAGCCCAAGCTAAAGCTTTACCAGAGAGCAGGGAAATTATATAGGCTACCTTAGCCCGATCAGACAGAAAGTTTTGAGGCTGGAGCTCAAAATGAATGGTGCATTGGCTGAGGAAGCCCCTGCAGGCCTTGGAGTCCCCAGAGAAATGGGACAGAGCTGGCAGTAAATATGAATATGTGGCTGCGACTGGTGGGATAACTGTAGCTGCTGATTGTACTTGATGCTGCAGGTTCGGGTTTCCCAAGGAGGCCTGGAGCTGCTCGAAGCAGGAAGCCAGATCCTGAAGGAACCGCATCACCTGAGTCTGATTAGATTTCTGGGTCTCGAGTCTGCGAACTATGCCCTGCAATGGATCGGCTGCAGGAAGCGGCACATCAGCCGGGTCCATGGCTGATCAAACTGTGAGGTCACCTTGAGGCTAGGTGACAGATGCACACCGTTGGGATCAGGAGTGCACCGCAAGGTAGTGGACCCTACGGCTGATTGCTGCGGATAGGAGTCAGGGCGGTAAGGAAGGCAGGGCCGCTGGAACACCAACACGGATCCCACCGGGGTTAGAGCGTAAGATTCCCCGGGGTGCGGAGTCTAAGAGCCAGCAGGTGTTCACCAGAGCCTCTAGTGGTGAGGATGGACTAGGCTGCAACTGGCTCCAGGTCGTGACCCCCAGGGTCCCTCAGCTCACACTCACAATAGGCAACAGGAGGATAGGGATAGTAAGGGAATAAGCCAAGGTCAGGGCCACAAGCAGACAAGGACAACAGAGTTCATGCCAAGGTTCAGGGTCACAGGCAAACAGGCATAGTTGGGGACATGCCAAAGGTCAGGGTCACGAGTGGACAGGAATATTTGAGAACACGCTAAGGTCGGTAACAGAAACAAACATAGAGCACACGGCAGGCAGGAACAGGAAGCCAAAACACACAAAGGTTGATCAGTAGGGCTGGGCTGCAGTGCAGAGGTTAATATAGAGTTCTCTGATAGGAGCTGGGGTGGAGCCATGCTAGAGGAGAGTTTATAAAAGCAGTCAGGTGAGAGTCAGCTGGTCTTTAGAGATGAACACATGGAGACAGGTAAGCTGACAGACAAAACTCTATTGCATAACCATGACACTATATATATATCGTGGTGCATGGTAAACTTCAAATTAAAGTTGTTGGTTTCCAACGTGGCCATAAATTCCACTGTTTCAAGCTCAGTGCCCATCCAAAACATAATCACGTCATCTATATAATGATACCATATTAAAACACATGACCAAAATTTCGCAAACCTCTCCTCAGAAAAGATCATATGCTCCCACCCCCCCCAGGTACAGATTGGCATATGATGGGGCACAGCATGTCCCCATCGCAACCCCCTGCACCTGGAGGTAGTGGGAGACATTGTACGCAAAAACATTCCTAGTTAGTATGTGTTCAAGTAATGTTAAGATTAATTCACCATAAGGCCATTGGTCTTGAGGTCTTTCTTTAAGGAATCTCTGTATGACAGACAGACCAGAGGTATGTGGTATGCCACTGTAGAGGGCCTCAATATCTATGGCTACCAATAGGGTATTTGGGGGAACTGAACAACCTTCTAGCCATTTTAAAAGATCAGGAGTGTCTTGTATGTAGGACGGCAAAGCAGTCACGTGTGGACATAGATATGTGTCCACAAGTTGGCTTGCCCGTTCCATATGCGACCCAGTGTCTGACACAATGGGTCTACAGAGATCCTTATGGGTCTTCAGCAACGCGTAAAAAGAGGGAGTGCAAGGAAACTTGACATAGTTAGATTCATATATCTCCTTTTAAAAAAAAAAACCTACTTGGTGTGCCTCGAGAAAGATTCTAGAGAAACCTCATCACTACATTCTCGGGAATAACGCTGTACCAATCACTGTTTTTAAGTATGTACTGTATAGCCACATGTGTTTATATTGTCCAAAATTCATAAGGACCATGTTGCCCCTCTTTAAGAGGATTTAAGAAGATTTAATTACAATCTCCTGGTTAGAACTTAAAGTTTGTAAGGCCGCCACTTGTTCAGTCGACAGATTACCAGGGACAAAGCTACATGTTTTGATTCTCTCAATCTTCTGGGTGACTTGGATGACAAAAGCCCAGATGTTGGGGTTAGTCTGGAGAGGTGGGAACTTTTACAGATTTTTCTTATTTTTGTTGGTCAACTGGCAGTCAGCCTGGATAAATCAATTTTGTTGATCATCAGTAGGGATGAGCTTCGAGTTCGAGTCGAACTCATGTTCGACTCGAACATTGGCTGTTCGCAAGTTCGCCGAACAGCAAACAATTTGGGGTGTTCGCGGCAGAACACCCTTTAAAAGTCTATAGGAGGAATCAAAAGTGCTAATTTTAAAGGCTAATATGCAAGTTATTGTCATAAAAAGTGTTTGGGGACCTGGGTCCTGCCCCAGGGGACATGGATCAATGCAAAAAAAAGTTTTAAAAACGGCCGTTTTTTCAGGAGCAGTGATTTTAATAATGCTTAAAGTCAATCAATAAAAGTGTAATATCCCTTTAAATTTCGTACCTGGGGGGTGTCTATAGTATGCCTGTAAAGGGGCGCATGTTTCCTGTGTTTAGAACAGTCTGACAGCAAAATTACATTTTGAAGGAAAAAACTCATTTAAAACTACCCGCGGCTATTGCATTGCCGACAATACATATAGAAGTTCATTGATAAAAACGGCATGGGAATTCCCCAAAGGGGAACCCCGAACCAAAATTAAAAAAAAAAAATGACGTGGGAGTCCCCCTAAATTCCATACCAGGCCCTTCAGGTCTGGTATGGATTTTAAGGGGAACCCCGCGCCAAAAGAAAAAAAAAAAAACGGCGTGGGGTCCCCCCAAAAATCCATACCAGACCCTTATCCGAGCACGCAACCTGGCAGGCCGCAGGAAAAGAGGGGGGGACGAGAGTGCTGCCCCCCCCTCCTGAACCGTACCAGGTCACATGCCCTCAACATTGAGAGGGTGCTTTGGGGTAGCCCCCCAAAACACCTTGTCCCCATGTTGATGAGGACAAGGGCCTCATCCCCACAACCCTGGCCGGTGGTTGTGGGGGTCTGCGGGCGGGGGGCTTATCGGAATCTGGAAGCCCCCTTTAACAAGGGGACCCCCAGATCCCGGCCCCCCCCCTGTGTGAAATGGTAAGGGGGTTCTTACCCCTACCATTTCACTAAAAAACTGTCAAAAATGTTAAAAATGACAAGAGACAGTTTTTGACAATTCCTTTATTTAAATGCTTCTTCTTTCTTCTATCTTCCTTCATCTTCTGGTTCTTCTGGTTCTTCTGGTTCTTCTGGTTCTTCCTCCGGTGTTCTCGTCCAGCATTTCCTCCGCGGCGTCTTCTATCTTCTTCTCCTCGGGCCGCTCCGCACCCATGGCATGGGGGGAGGCTCCCGCTCTTCTCTTCATCTTCTTCATCTTCTTCTCTTCTTCATTTTCTTCTCCGGGCCGCTCCGCAACCCATGCTGGCATGGAGGGAGGCTCCCGCTGTGTGACGGCGCTCCTCGTCTGACAGTTCTTAAATACCGGGGGGCGGGGCCACCCGGTGACCCCGCCCCCCTCTGACGCACGGGACATGACGGGACTTCCCTGTGGCATTCCCCGTGACGTCACAGGGAAGTCCCGTCAAGTCACCGTGCGTCAGAGGGGGGCGGGGTCACCGGGAGGCCCCGCCCCCCCCGTTATTTAAGAACTGTCAGACAAGGAGCGCCGTCACACAGCGGGAGCCTCCCTCCATGCCAGCATGGATTGCGGAGCGGCCCGGAGAAGAAAATGAAGAAGAGAAGAAGAGAAGAGCGGGAGCCTCCCCCCCATGCCATGGGTGCGGAGCGGCCCGAGGAGAAGAAGATAGAAGACGCCACGGAGGAGATGCTGGACGAGAACGCCGGAGGAAGAACCAGAAGAGCCAGAAGAACCAGAAGAACCAGAAGATGAAGGAAGATAGAAGAAAGAAGAAGCATTTAAATAAAGTATTGTCAAAAACTGTCTCTTGTCATTTTTAACATTTTTGACACTTTTTTCGTGAAATGGTAGGGGTACCATTTCACACAGGGGGGGCCTGGGATCTGGGGGTCACCTTGTTAAAGGGGGCTTCCAGATTCCGATAAGCCCCCCGCCCCCAGACCCCCACAACCACCGGCCAGGGTTGTGGGGATGAGGCCCTTGTCCTCATCAACATGGGGACAAGGTGTTTTGGGGGGCTACCCCAAAGCACCCTCCCAATGTTGAGGGCATGTGGCCTGGTACGGTTCAGGAGGGAGGGGGGGCCGCACTCTCGTCCCCCCTCTTTTCCTGCGGCCTGCCAGGTTGCGTGCTCGGATAGGGGTCTGGTATGGATTTTTGGGGGGACCCCACGCCGTTTTTTTTTTTTTTTTTTTTTTTTGGCGCGGGGTTCCCCTTAAAATCCATACCAGACCTGAAGGGTCTGGTATGAAATTTAGGGGGAACCCCACGTCATTTTTTTTTTAATTTTGGCCAGGGTTCCCCTTAATATCCATACCAGACCTGAAGGGCCTCATATGGAATTTAGGGTGACCCCCACGTCATTTTTTTTTTTTAATTTTGGTTCGGGGTTCCCCTTTGGGGAATTCCCATGCCTTTTTTATCAATGAACTTCTATGTGTATTGTCGGCAATGCAATAGCCGTGGGTAGTTTTAAATGAGTTTTTTCCTTCAAAATGTCATTTTGCTGTCAGACTGTTCTAAACACAGGAAACATGCGCCCCTTTACAGGCATACTATAGACACCCCCCAGGTACGAAATTTAAAGGGATATTACACTTTTATTGTTTGACTTTAAGCATTATTAAAATCACTGCTCCTGAAAAAACGGCCGTTTTTAAAACTTTTTTTTGCATTGATCCATGTCCCCTGGGGCAGGACCCAGGTCCCCAAACACTTTTTATGACAATAACTTGCATATTAGCCTTTAAAATTAGCACTTTTGATTATTCATGTTCGTGTCCCATAGACTTTAACGGTGTTCGCGTGTTCCAACAAACTTTTTTCCTGTTCGCATGTTCTGGTGCGAACCGAACAGGGGGGTGTTCGGCTCATCCCTAATCATCAGATTAACCTATAGGTGAGGAAGATATTTGTGATGTAAGAAAGGCTAATGGATCCTCGTTTGCATCAAGGAGATCCATGAGATCTTGAAGTGCCTGGAAATCTGACACCGTAAAATCTTTCCACATATCCTGCAAGGCAGGGGTGCCCAACCTTTTGAGAAGTGAGGACCACCTAAGTGATTTGGTAACCAGTCACGGGACACAATGAGCAGAGCGGGCAGATGACAGGTCTGTGTCTGCTCTGCATATGCAGAGCGGACACAGACATAGCCTGCTCCACATTTTGGGCCCTCTGATCTGATCCAACTAGACAGAAGGAGACAGATTGGAGATAGGCGGGTGTAAACGGACACAAGTCCATTTACATCTGCCAATCTATAGAGGTGAATAGAAGGTCCGATTGGGTCCACCTGAAAAACAGACAGGCTGACCCTGATCTGACCGATCATGTGAAAGGGGCCTAAGACTGAACTATGGTTTACCTGCACCTCAACTGACCTCAATCCTTACTTCTTCCTCAGGATTCCTGCAGTTATCGCTGGCTGCTGCTGTCCCCCAGGCAGGTATGGCTGGTGGCTGCTGCTGGCTGTCCTCCAGGGCTGGTACTGCTTGCAAATACTGATGGCTGGTACTGCTGGTTGTTGCTGCTGGTGGGTACTGTTGGCTGGTTCCAAATCTACCATTTAGTGTGACAAGAGTCGGCGCTAGAGGATGCATGCAGCTGCAGTAGAGAGCATCGGCTCTGCTTCTTCTAGCGCTGGCTCCATTCTTTACACTAATGTGGCGGGGTTGGGAACCCGTGATCTGGGCTTGTCGACCCACCATCCTAGAGCAGGAGGTGGCGGGCCACATCAGAGGGAGCTGCGAGCCACATGTGGTCCGCTGGCCAGCGGTTGGGCACCCCGTTGTAAGGCTTTTTCTTTTTGTCTTTTTTTGTGATCTTTATCAAATATGAATTTGTATGTCAGTTTTCTTGCAAACAAATAGATATCCTTGATGGTATCAAAGTGACCCAGTTCTTGATTGGGGCAAAAATGAAAGTCCCAAACTAATTACATGCTCTTCAACAGCTGATAGTTGATAAGAAGAGAGCTTTATGATGTTGAAATTTATGTTTGTGGAGTGACTTTTACCACAAAATTGTCCAAGTTGCCACTGGGCCCTGGGGTCAGTGTATGTGTCTGTGATAGATTGGCTAAAAAAAGATCTGTGTCTGTTAGTGACTGAATAGTACCTGAGTTGGGTAATAATATGCAGGTCCCTTACAATAAGCAGGGACCCTCATAGGAGAGTACAAAGTGCAGTTTTGCCTTGCTCTCCTTTCCTGTTCTATTTCAGGTTGCTATTCTCCTGCTGTTTCCATGGAATCCTTACTTCACCGGCTGATAGAGAAGGCTGAGAGCTCTGGGGTGAGGAATGGCTCAGGCAGTGTTTAGGAGAAAACCCACCTGCTGTTTTTTTACCTCCCATCTCTGTACCAGCTCAGCCTATTCCTGAGGTACAAGGAGCCCATGCTGCTACACCAGGCAGCTCTTGCCCCCCTGTCAGGACAGGTAGAAGACAGAAGAAAGATCCTCCTGCCTCCCGGTACAGCAGGAATGATAGCATCAGCCGTCGGTCCCAGCCTAGAAGTCCCAGGACCCCTGCTTCTGCCTCTTCAGAGAATACTCAGCAGCCAGGCACCTCTGCTAACATGGAGGGACTTGGCAATGCAGGGCCGGTGCTACCACTAGGCAAACTAGGCAGCCGCCTAGGGCGCACTGCTGCCTAGGGCGCCCGGCCACTGGTGTTTCTACTCTCTTCTCTCTGCAGCAAGCAACTAAGTCTCAGCATCAGCAGGCAGCCGCAGCTCAGTTCGCACGTAGTGTCAGAGGCACAGCTGCGGCAGAGGACTGCGTCTGTGTCCCGACTCCCAAACAAATGGAAGCAAGCAAACATTCATTGATGGCCGCTGGTGAGGCAACATTGATGGCCGCTGGTGAGGCTGCATTGATGGGCGCTGGTGAGGCTGCATTTTTGGGTGCTGGTGAGGCTGCATTTGATGGGCGCTGGTGAGGCAGCATTTTTGGGTGCTGGTGAGGTTGCATTTGATGGGCACTTCATTAAAAAGGTGAGATATACATGGGCAGGGCAAAAGGGGTGGAGTCAGGGGTGGAGCCAGGGAGGCAGCAAAATGAGGTTTCACCTAGGGTTTCAAAAATCCTTGTGCCAGCCCTGTGGCAATGTTCTAGCCCACACATCTGGTGAGATTCCCTTATCTTCTGTAAAAAAGCTACTACTGAGTATTACCAGGGAGGCAGACTTTTTAGGCTAAGAAACAGTGGAGAAGATGTAGCAGTATAAAAAATATAAATTTATTGAAAAATACAGATATCTAAAAAACAATGACAGTTGTAATATATAGCATCTATGATTATTGTGCAGTGAGCCCTTGTATGTCTACGCGTTTCACCGTTAGGCTTCCTCAGGACACGGCCAAGGTTCACAGATGAGACAGAGAAGGGAATATGTCTCTCTATCTTAAATTGGAATGCAAAATCATGCAAGTCACGGTAGCATGAGAAAGTTCAATCAGCAGTAAGAAAGTATATTAGATATAGCTAAATATCTCAGCAGGGTCATGTAAACAATATTCCTAATTAAGGGAGCAGCCATTGGAGGGAGGAGGGCCAACATCTGATGCATCACTTAGATCCTGGATTTAGTATCAGCAATGCTAAAGGCTCAATACAATCCCATCGCTGCATATTCAAGATAACAAATAATCCAGCGTGCCCCTGGGAGACAGCAATACTCTGCACACGTGTATATCTTCTCCACTGTTTCTTAGCCTAAAAAGTCCGCCTCCCTGGTAATACTCAGTACTACCTTATTTTGTATCCTCAATGATTTATGGACGTGGCTCATTTTTGGTGCACGTTCCTCTTTTTTTTTTTTTTTTGTTTCAAAGTTTTTATTGAAGAATTTTCACAATACATCTAATCAGACATAGAGCAAAATATCATTACATCTTATTCCAATCTTGGAATGCACTATTGAACTGCAATATTATCAACAATATGTCTATAAAATGCAGAAGAAATACAAACAATCAAGTACTAACCGCAACAGAGCTAGAGCCTGTAAAACTACCAGAGGTTTCTTTGAACTGAAAAGGTGCTGTCGCATCTCCTGGAGGGCTCTGTACTGGCTTACACCGAAAATTTCTCAGTGAGATCGGATATTCAGCCTCAGCACCCACACACCCCTTTCGGGATCTTACTGTGTGTGGGTGGAGGCCATGCATGCCTGACTTCGATAAGCCCTATTACCGGTCTCCTGAATGTGTTGTGTTTTTTTTTTTTTTTCCCAACCAATTTTATTGAAAGTGAAGGTTCATTACATGTTATGCATGTCATAAAATAAAGAGAATTTTTTTTTTTTTTTCCAACATACAATACGTGGTAATTAGTAGTACGGATCTTATCACAAGTGTAAGAGTACATGACACAGTATTGGACAACTTCTGCAAATGAACAAACATCATACGAGGAACATATCTTTGAATCTAGGATCGACAGTTATAAAAATATATTCCTATCTGAAGGTGTCAGAATGATAGAGAGAAAGTTCATAATTCGAGAATGGAATAAAGTTGCATTTCCACATAACCTTTAGTAAGTATATAACCGGAAATGTTCTGTGTCAGTAGGTTATATAATGAAGCATGTGGTAAGGGGTCTGGATAGCGAATGCAGGGGTAGAGACATATGTGAAAAGAAAAGGGGGGAAGGACACCTTAAAGTCGTCCAATAGTAGGTTCTGGGGTGACAAACGGGGGAAGGGGAATTCCCTCCCACTGTGGTAATTAATCAAATTAATATGTCTCTCATGTCACCCGTATCATTAATCATATAACTCAGTGGTATGTAGCTGACTAGCTGTCAAACGGTTGTTCAATGGACCATAAAGCATATATAAGAAAGGGAAGGAAGGGGTCAAGAGGAGATCCCCCCAAAAAAAAAGATGGTCCGCTCAAGAACAAACAGTTGAACCTACAAAAACTTTATTGTGTCACAATATGTAGAAACATAATCCAACAACCATGTGTATTTAAAAATAGGGCAGATAAAAGTCCTATTGTGTGCTGGTGGCCACCACAGACATTACACATATATCTCATGCATTCATGCACTCACACTCATCAATTAAAGTCACTAGAGACCCGGGTCTATACTATTTCACTGGAATTCCAGAGCTGGATTGGCTACATAAGTGGGTAGACTAGGTCCTTGTAGGTAAAGTGCAAGTGCTAATACACAACAAAAGTCCCCTCGGATGTGAACCAATGGCTGGTTAGACATATGTATGTGTCAATCAACCAGAGCCAAGGAAGGAAACGGTGTCCTGATTGTGTGGTGAACAATTGCAACTCAAGCAACCTCACATAGAGGGCTTTTAAGGATGGACGGAAAATGGCCATAAACAAAATGCCTCATGAATGTGAGGGTACATTTTAGCTCACCGTCTGACGTCTTCAATGAAGAAGGAGTAGAGCCCAAAGGAGTTGCTGATGGCCGCGTTCGTGTGGGTTTGAAAACACGTTCATGCGGTATTAGCTTGTTGTGGGCATGAGCGGGTTACTTCCGGGTATCCTCCGGCAGAAGGTAAGGTGAGTCACAAGGGTCAAGATTGTTAGTGTCTCATATCCAATGGTATAAGCAATCCGGAGAGACGCTCGGCGTCCGTGTTCACCGCAGAGGTTTCACCTGATATCCCAAATCTTGATTGATCCGATCAGGATCGTTAGAGATGTTCACATCCAATTTGGAAGGATATTGTAGTTAGAGTGTGAGAGTCTGTGTGCCACCTGCACATGGGTCAAATGCTGAGCGCTTTCGCTTGTTGCCAAGCTTCCTCAGAGCTAATGTGGTATCAGTAGCTGGATGTTTAAATAGCCAGAGGGCTAGTGTTCAATTTCCTGTCTTCTTAATTAACACCTGAATACCATAGCTTGACCATAATTGCAATCACCAAGAATGTGCCAATCACACCCATACATACATCTATTTAGACAAAACCATTGAGGGTAATGGATACATAGAGATTCAATCTGATTGACTTGTGTATGTGGTCAGATTTGAATATTGCATCTCTTACCATCATGAAATAACGGAAAAAGGCTTGTCAAGCAACTGCTATCAATACATAAAAGCCAATTGAGGAATGCTGCATTTCCAAAAACAAACCGTGCATATATAACCATATACTAAATAATAATAATAATAATAAGATAGTCAAAATAGTGATATATGGGAGCAAGAGGGAACAGTCTATTGTTCCGAATTAAATTGCAACACATATCATCATCCTGACAATAAACAGAGATGTCCCAATAGTTGATCAAAAATTGCATGGCATACACACACGGAATAAAAATAATGAGTATGAATATATGCAACCAACCATCGCTTTGGCCAGATTAAATGGCAGCTCACGTCCCATGTATTGTCATCCACACACGGGATAAAAACATTGTTACCAGTGAGATTGCCTGTGAAGTCGCATAGGACAAATTAGTACATAGTGATTCCGGATAGTCCAGATATGTAGTTACATATAGGCATTGCACTGGTATTACCCGCACATGGAACAACAGAATAATCTGTTGTACAGATTATAATTTAAAATATGAAAATTTCATAATCTGGGGGCAGTGCGGCTTCAATTCAATCAGTTGGTTGGTAGCCAAATGATCGAGGCAAGCTGGGATGGAATGAGGTCATGGGCCACCGTCTCGCATAGGTTACGTCTCACATGTCACTCGCTGATATTCGTGTAGAGAGCAGAGACATGGTCGTGAGCAACACTACACACAGTCAATTTTCTTTAAAAGCTGCCCGTTATGGGCAGGAGAAGATGTGGATCCTCAGTTAGAACCAATCAATTTTCGGATGGGAACATTTAGATTGTGAATATTTAAGTCATTGTTCCAAAAATGGGGATAAATTAAATTCATTGTTCAATCCAAAAGGCTGCATGCTGTTTAAATAGAAGATCCACATCTTCTCCTTCTGACATAAGATCTTATCAAAATCTCCACGTCTATGGGGCAAATTAAGCTTGTATATACCCTTAACCCTAAGGCCATCCGGTTTACCTTCATGTTTATCAAGAAAGTGCAATGATAGTGGCCGGTCATCATCCTTGTTGATAATACTTTGGATGTGTTCGCCAGTTCTGACTTTTAGCTCTCTTTTGGTCTTGCCAACATAGATAAGGCCACACGGGCAGGTCAACATATAGACTACCCGTGTGGTTGTACAGTTGATAAAATTATTGATTCTAAATTGTCTTTTATTGTCAGAACTGGCGAACACATCCGTCCTATCCACGTGTCTACATATATGGCATCTACCGCAACTGTACATACCCCTAATGGGTGGAAGATCAGTAAGCCAGCTGCGTTTTTTAGGGCGGGTATACTCTGAGTGTACCAGGCGATCCCTTAAATTTGTAGCTCTACGGGCAGTGAGCAGAGGTTTTTTACTGACAAGCTTTCCCAAAATGGGGGCCTCAGATAAAATGTGCCAATGTCGGCCCAGAATTTCTTTGATTTGGTCCCACTGGGTACCAAATTTGGTAATGATTCTAAGGGGAGGGTGGCTTGAGGTTTTTGCTTTTTCTTTAGTAGAGTTCACCAACAAAGACGATCTATTTGTCTGTAGTGCTCTTTTTCTAGCACGTCTGATGTCCGTATGCGAGTAACCCCTATCACGAAACCTCCCATGTAGGTCATACATTTCCCTGTGGAAATCCCCCTCCTCTGAACAGTTCCTTCTAGCGCGGAGGAACTGTCCCACGGGGATACCCCGTTTCAGAGATGCGGGATGGTGGCTAGACGCCAGCAGCAAAGTGTTTGCCGCTGTGTCTTTTCGAAAGGTTTTTGTATGTAACTTATCATCCCTGACAAACACCGTAAGGTCCAGAAATGGCAATTCATTGGTGTCATACGTATATGTTAACCTAATATTACGGTCGTTGTCATTAAGTTTATTAATGAATTGTGTCAATTCAGATGGCAGGCCGTCCCAAATCATGATCACGTCATCGATGTACCTCAGCCACAAACGACAGTGGCTGAGGTACATCAACGAGGGGTACACACACTCAGACTCCCAAAAGCCAAGGTGCAGGCATGCATATGATGGGGCCCATGGGGCACCCATCGATGTGCCCCTAATTTGTTTGTAATATATCCCAAGAAATTGGAAATAATTGTTTTCTAACATAAATTGCAATAGTTCAATGATAAATTCATTTTGGCCTGCTAATGACGGAAATTTATTTTCCAAAAAGAATTGTGTCGCTGCTAGTCCCCATCTGTGCGGAATTGACGTGTATAACGACTCCACGTCAATTCCGACCAGTAACATACCTTTGGGTATCGATATGTCTTCCAGGTGCCCCAAAACATCCCGTGTATCCTGAACATATGATGGTAGTTCATGTACAAGTTCTTTAATCAGTGCGTCCACGTACTTACCGACCCTCTCGAGGGGACCCTTTACAGCTGATACAATTGGTCTCCCCGGGGGGTCGGTAATGGACTTATGTAGTTTAGGAATTGTGTATAGGGTAGGGATGTTGAATTCACTGACTCTGAGGTATTCGAGTTCCCTTTTGGTAATTAGACCTGCTTCAAGGGCTAGTTCAAGTTTAAAGTTTAAGTCTGATATCATTTGGGGAAAGGGGTTCTGGTATAGACGTAGATATGTAGATCCATCACGGAGAAGGCGCATGGTTTGCTCCTCATATAGAGTATGTGACATAAGGACCGTGTTGCCTCCCTTATCGCTTGCTTTAATAACAATATCCTTTGCATTTTCTAATTCCCGTAGGGCCCTTCTCTCTTCCCGGCTAAGATTGTCATATCCTTTATATTCCCAATTGACCCCCATAAGGTCCCTTTTTACTTGTTCCAAAAAGAGCTGGATATGTCTATGTTTGGACAGGGGGGGCATTTTTTGGGATTTAATCGTCAGTTGGGATGGGCGGGGGCAGCTAGGCGACACTTGGGTGGCTTCCCCTTCTGAGTTCCACTGTTGATTTTCATCAAGGAGGGCTATTAGGGCTTCGAGAGAGTCGCGCTCTTGTTTGTCTAGTTGGTCCGCGTCTATATCTTGGGTGTCCCTCTTTGCATGCCAGTACCTAAAAATTAATTTCCTCAAGAACAAATTGATATCTTTGAAGACCTCAAATTCGCTCATCGTTGTAGTGGGGGAGAATGTTAGGCCTTTTTGCAGCAGTGAAATGTGGTGGTGATTTAGGGGGAAATCTGATAGGTTAACAACCTTCAGATCAGATTGTATTTGTTCTGAGTGGTCACTAGATTGATTTACTTCGCTATTTAAAGCTTGCGTGGCCCTGACCTGAGTTCCCTTTGATTTTCCCTTCCTTCCTTTCCCTTTCCCCGGTTTCCTCTGTTGGTTTGAGCCTGGGTCTTGGTCATGGATGTGGTTGGTTGGGTGCCTGTCCTGGGGATGGTGTCCCCTTCCTGATCTAAAAAAGCCACGGTTTTCTCTGGTTGTTCAGGGTCACTGTCAGTAGATGTATATCTAGGTCTAGATGTACCTGATCGATTTCTCCTGCCCTTGCGTGATCTACTCCTCCCTCGAGGTACTGTGGGGTCAAAGATATCTCCTTTCTCCCAATCTAAAAGATTTTGCTTAAATTTCTCTTGTTTAGTGATTTTAAGGGTTTTTTGTGTCTTTTCAACCTCCTTCTTGAGCGAGTCATTGTATTTGTTGAAATCCTGATCATTTTTATATGGCTCTAGCAGCTGTGCACTGATATCGATCTCTTTTTTGAGGTCATCCAATTGTATTTGTTCTTCATTGATAATCATGTGCAGAACTGCTAGTCCACGATCGAGACAACTTTGTTTCCATATTTCCAGGAACCTCGGTGTATGTAGATGAGCAGCAGGTACTACTCTTTCCCTCAGCCCTCTAGGAATAACTTTATGTTCAATGTGGGACTTCAATGAGGAAATGTCCCATTTCCTATTAAGGAATTTTATAGTTAATTTTTTATGATTCTTAAACAATTTTTTAAGAGTCTCATCATGGTTGGATGCAGCTGGAGTTTCACTAGAAAACGCAGACTGTATCTCTAAGTCAATCTCATCCTCCAGTACATACGCCATTGTTCCCGGGAAGGGGAGGAGGGGGGAAACCAGGAAAAAAAAAAAAAAAAAGAAGGGGGGAAGGAGGAACGGGGGGGGGGGGGAAAACAGGGAGGGGGGCCGGGGGGGGGGGGGGGAAGGAAAGGAGGGAACAGGGATTCAATCACAAGATTTAAAGCAGTTGCTCAACAAGCCAATATAGATATGTTAAAAACATGGTTATAGAGTCTAATCTTAAACATATGCACTAGGGTGTGCAATTAAAAACCATGGGGTGGATGCCGTTACTGCCTGACACGGAGACTAAGGGTCCAGAAAGGAAGTCAAATCCTACAATGATGCATATGAAAAGAAAAGGGGGGAAGGACACCTTAAAGTCGTCCAATAGTAGGTTCTGGGGTGACAAACGGGGGAAGGGGAATTCCCTCCCACTGTGGTAATTAATCAAATTAATATGTCTCTCATGTCACCCGTATCATTAATCATATAACTCAGTGGTATGTAGCTGACTAGCTGTCAAACGGTTGTTCAATGGACCATAAAGCATATATAAGAAAGGGAAGGAAGGGGTCAAGAGGAGATCCCCCCAAAAAAAAAAGATGGTCCGCTCAAGAACAAACAGTTGAACCTACAAAAATTTTATTGTGTCACAATATGTAGAAACATAATCCAACAACCATGTGTATTTAAAAATAGGGCAGATAAAAGTCCTATTGTGTGCTGGTGGCCACCACAGACATTACACATATATCTCATGCATTCATGCACTCACACTCATCAATTAAAGTCACTAGAGACCCGGGTCTATACTATTTCACTGGAATTCCAGAGCTGGATTGGCTACATAAGTGGGTAGACTAGGTCCTTGTAGGTAAAGTGCAAGTGCTAATACACAACAAAAGTCCCCTCGGATGTGAACCAATGGCTGGTTAGACATATGTATGTGTCAATCAACCAGAGCCAAGGAAGGAAACGGTGTCCTGATTGTGTGGTGAACAATTGCAACTCAAGCAACCTCACATAGAGGGCTTTTAAGGATGGACGGAAAATGGCCATAAACAAAATGCCTCATGAATGTGAGGGTACATTTTAGCTCACCGTCTGACGTCTTCAATGAAGAAGGAGTAGAGCCCAAAGGAGTTGCTGATGGCCGCGTTCGTGTGGGTTTGAAAACACGTTCATGCGGTATTAGCTTGTTGTGGGCATGAGCGGGTTACTTCCGGGTATCCTCCGGCAGAAGGTAAGGTGAGTCACAAGGGTCAAGATTGTTAGTGTCTCATATCCAATGGTATAAGCAATCCGGAGAGACGGTCGGCGTCCGTGTTCACCGCAGAGGTTTCACCTGATATCCCAAATCTTGATTGATCCGATCAGGATCGTTAGAGATGTTCACATCCAATTTGGAAGGATATTGTAGTTAGAGTGTGAGAGTCTGTGTGCCACCTGCACATGGGTCAAATGCTGAGCGCTTTCGCTTGTTGCCAAGCTTCCTCAGAGCTAATGTGGTATCAGTAGCTGGATGTTTAAATAGCCAGAGGGCTAGTGTTCAATTTCCTGTCTTCTTAATTAACACCTGAATACCATAGCTTGACCATAATTGCAATCACCAAGAATGTGCCAATCACACCCATACATACATCTATTTAGACAAAACCATTGAGGGTAATGGATACATAGAGATTCAATCTGATTGACTTGTGTATGTGGTCAGATTTGAATATTGCATCTCTTACCATCATGAAATAACGGAAAAAGGCTTGTCAAGCAACTGCTATCAATACATAAAAGCCAATTGAGGAATGCTGCATTTCCAAAAACAAACCGTGCATATATAACCATATACTAAATAATAATAATAATAATAAGATAGTCAAAATAGTGATATATGGGAGCAAGAGGGAACAGTCTATTGTTCCGAATTAAATTGCAACACATATCATCATCCTGACAATAAACAGAGATGTCCCAATAGTTGATCAAAAATTGCATGGCATACACACACGGAATAAAAATAATGAGTATGAATATATGCAACCAACCATCGCTTTGGCCAGATTAAATGGCAGCTCACGTCCCATGTATTGTCATCCACACACGGGATAAAAACATTGTTACCAGTGAGATTGCCTGTGAAGTCGCATAGGACAAATTAGTACATAGTGATTCCGGATAGTCCAGATATGTAGTTACATATAGGCATTGCACTGGTATTACCCGCACATGGAACAACAGAATAATCTGTTGTACAGATTATAATTTAAAATATGAAAATTTCATAATCTGGGGGCAGTGCGGCTTCAATTCAATCAGTTGGTTGGTAGCCAAATGATCGAGGCAAGCTGGGATGGAATGAGGTCATGGGCCACCGTCTCGCATAGGTTACGTCTCACATGTCACTCGCTGATATTCGTGTAGAGAGCAGAGACATGGTCGTGAGCAACACTACACACAGTCAATTTTCTTTAAAAGCTGCCCGTTATGGGCAGGAGAAGATGTGGATCCTCAGTTAGAACCAATCAATTTTCGGATGGGAACATTTAGATTGTGAATATTTAAGTCATTGTTCCAAAAATGGGGATAAATTAAATTCATTGTTCAATCCAAAAGGCTGCATGCTGTTTAAATAGAAGATCCACATCTTCTCCTTCTGACATAAGATCTTATCAAAATCTCCACGTCTATGGGGCAAATTAAGCTTGTATATACCCTTAACCCTAAGGCCATCCGGTTTACCTTCATGTTTATCAAGAAAGTGCAATGATAGTGGCCGGTCATCATCCTTGTTGATAATACTTTGGATGTGTTCGCCAGTTCTGACTTTTAGCTCTCTTTTGGTCTTGCCAACATAGATAAAGCCACACGGGCAGGTCAACATATAGACTACCCGTGTGGTTATACAGTTGATAAAATTATTGATTCTAAATTGTCTTTTATTGTCAGAACTGGCGAACACATCCGTCCTATCCACGTGTCTACATATATGGCATCTACCGCAACTGTACATACCCCTAAGGGGTGGAAGATCAGTAAGCCAGCTGCGTTTTTTAGGGCGGGTATACTCTGAGTGTACCAGGCGATCCCTTAAATTTGTAGCTCTACGGGCAGTGAGCAGAGGTTTTTTACTGACAAGCTTTCCCAAAATGGGGGCCTCAGATAAAATGTGCCAATGTCGGCCCAGAATTTCTTTGATTTGGTCCCACTGGGTACCAAATTTGGTAATGATTCTAAGGGGAGGGTGGCTTGAGGTTTTTGCTTTTTCTTTAGTAGAGTTCACCAACAAAGACGATCTATTTGTCTGTAGTGCTCTTTTTCTAGCACGTCTGATGTCCGTATGCGAGTAACCCCTATCACGAAACCTCCCATGTAGGTCATACATTTCCCTGTGGAAATCCCCCTCCTCTGAACAGTTCCTTCTTGCGCGGAGGAACTGTCCCACGGGGATACCCCGTTTCAGAGATGCGGGATGGTGGCTAGACGCCAGCAGCAAAGTGTTTGCCGCTGTGTCTTTTCGAAAGGTTTTTGTATGTAACTTATCATCCCTGACAAACACCGTAAGGTCCAGAAATGGCAATTCATTGGTGTCATACGTATATGTTAACCTAATATTACGGTCGTTGTCATTAAGTTTATTAATGAATTGTGTCAATTCAGATGGCAGGCCGTCCCAAATCATGATCACGTCATCGATGTACCTCAGCCACAAACGACAGTGGCTGAGGTACATCAACGAGGGGTACACACACTCAGACTCCCAAAAGCCAAGGTGCAGGCATGCATATGATGGGGCCCATGGGGCACCCATCGATGTGCCCCTAATTTGTTTGTAATATATCCCAAGAAATTGGAAATAATTGTTTTCTAACATAAATTGCAATAGTTCAATGATAAATTCATTTTGGCCTGCTAATGACGGAAATTTATTTTCCAAAAAGAATTGTGTCGCTGCTAGTCCCCATCTGTGCGGAATTGACGTGTATAACGACTCCACGTCAATTCCGACCAGTAACATACCTTTGGGTATCGATATGTCTTCCAGGTGCCCCAAAACATCCCGTGTATCCTGAACATATGATGGTAGTTCATGTACAAGTTCTTTAATCAGTGCGTCCACGTACTTACCGACCCTCTCGAGGGGACCCTTTACAGCTGATACAATTGGTCTCCCCGGGGGGTCGGTAATGGACTTATGTAGTTTAGGAATTGTGTATAGGGTAGGGATGTTGAATTCACTGACTCTGAGGTATTCGAGTTCCCTTTTGGTAATTAGACCTGCTTCAAGGGCTAGTTCAAGTTTAAAGTTTAAGTCTGATATCATTTGGGGAAAGGGGTTCTGGTATAGACGTAGATATGTAGATCCATCACGGAGAAGGCGCATGGTTTGCTCCTCATATAGAGTATGTGACATAAGGACCGTGTTGCCTCCCTTATCGCTTGCTTTAATAACAATATCCTTTGCATTTTCTAATTCCCGTAGGGCCCTTCTCTCTTCCCGGCTAAGATTGTCATATCCTTTATATTCCCAATTGACCCCCATAAGGTCCCTTTTTACTTGTTCCAAAAAGAGCTGGATATGTCTATGTTTGGACAGGGGGGGCATTTTTTGGGATTTAATCGTCAGTTGGGATGGGCGGGGGCAGCTAGGCGACACTTGGGTGGCTTCCCCTTCTGAGTTCCACTGTTGATTTTCATCAAGGAGGGCTATTAGGGCTTCGAGAGAGTCGCGCTCTTGTTTGTCTAGTTGGTCCGCGTCTATATCTTGGGTGTCCCTCTTTGCATGCCAGTACCTAAAAATTAATTTCCTCAAGAACAAATTGATATCTTTGAAGACCTCAAATTCGCTCATCGTTGTAGTGGGGGAGAATGTTAGGCCTTTTTGCAGCAGTGAAATGTGGTGGTGATTTAGGGGGAAATCTGATAGGTTAACAACCTTCAGATCAGATTGTATTTGTTCTGAGTGGTCACTAGATTGATTTACTTCGCTATTTAAAGCTTGCGTGGCCCTGACCTGAGTTCCCTTTGATTTTCCCTTCCTTCCTTTCCCTTTCCCCGGTTTCCTCTGTTGGTTTGAGCCTGGGTCTTGGTCATGGATGTGGTTGGTTGGGTGCCTGTCCTGGGGATGGTGTCCCCTTCCTGATCTAAAAAAGCCACGGTTTTCTCTGGTTGTTCAGGGTCACTGTCAGTAGATGTATATCTAGGTCTAGATGTACCTGATCGATTTCTCCTGCCCTTGCGTGATCTACTCCTCCCTCGAGGTACTGTGGGGTCAAAGATATCTCCTTTCTCCCAATCTAAAAGATTTTGCTTAAATTTCTCTTGTTTAGTGATTTTAAGGGTTTTTTGTGTCTTTTCAACCTCCTTCTTGAGCGAGTCATTGTATTTGTTGAAATCCTGATCATTTTTATATGGCTCTAGCAGCTGTGCACTGATATCGATCTCTTTTTTGAGGTCATCCAATTGTATTTGTTCTTCATTGATAATCATGTGCAGAACTGCTAGTCCACGATCGAGACAACTTTGTTTCCATATTTCCAGGAACCTCGGTGTATGTAGATGAGCAGCAGGTACTACTCTTTCCCTCAGCCCTCTAGGAATAACTTTATGTTCAATGTGGGACTTCAATGAGGAAATGTCCCATTTCCTATTAAGGAATTTTATAGTTAATTTTTTATGATTCTTAAACAATTTTTTAAGAGTCTCATCATGGTTGGATGCAGCTGGAGTTTCACTAGAAAACGCAGACTGTATCTCTAAGTCAATCTCATCCGCCAGTACATACGCCATTGTTCCCGGGAAGGGGAGGAGGGGGGAAACCAGGAAAAAAAAAAAAAAAAAGAAGGGGGGAAGGAGGAACGGGGGGGGGGGGGAAACAGGGAGGGGGGCCGGGGGGGGGGGGAAGGAAAGGAGGGAACAGGGATTCAATCACAAGATTTAAAGCAGTTGCTCAACAAGCCAATATAGATATGTTAAAAACATGGTTATAGAGTCTAATCTTAAACATATGCACTAGGGTGTGCAATTAAAAACCATGGGGTGGATGCCGTTACTGCCTGACACGGAGACTAAGGGTCCAGAAAGGAAGTCAAATCCTACAATGATGCATATGAAAAGAAAAGGGGGGAAGGACACCTTAAAGTCGTCCAATAGTAGGTTCTGGGGTGACAAACGGGGGAAGGGGAATTCCCTCCCACTGTGGTAATTAATCAAATTAATATGTCTCTCATGTCACCCGTATCATTAATCATATAACTCAGTGGTATGTAGCTGACTAGCTGTCAAACGGTTGTTCAATGGACCATAAAGCATATATAAGAAAGGGAAGGAAGGGGTCAAGAGGAGATCCCCCCAAAAAAAAAGATGGTCCGCTCAAGAACAAACAGTTGAACCTACAAAAACTTTATTGTGTCACAATATGTAGAAACATAATCCAACAACCATGTGTACAAGTCAATCAGATTGAATCTCTATGTATCCATATGTATCCATTACCCTCAATGGTTTTGTCTAAATAGATGTATGTATGGGTGTGATTGGCACATTCTTGGTGATTGCAATTATGGTCAAGCTATGGTATTCAGGTGTTAATTAAGAAGACAGGAAATTGAACACTAGCCCTCTGGCTATTTAAACATCCAGCTACTGATACCACATTAGCTCTGAGGAAGCTTGGCAACAAGCGAAAGCGCTCAGCATTTGACCCATGTGCAGGTGGCACACAGACTCTCACACTCTAACTACAATATCCTTCCAAATTGGATGTGAACATCTCTAACGATCCTGATCGGATCAATCAAGATTTGGGATATCAGGTGAAACCTCTGCGGTGAACACGGACGCCGAGCGTCTCTCCGGATTGCTTATACCATTGGATATGAGACACTAACAATCTTGACCCTTGTGACTCACCTTACCTTCTGCCGGAGGATACCCGGAAGTAACCCGCTCATGCCCACAACAAGCTAATACCGCATGAACGTGTTTTCAAACCCACACGAACGCGGCCATCAGCAACTCCTTTGGGCTCTACTCCTTCTTCATTGAAGACGTCAGACGGTGAGCTAAAATGTACCCTCACATTCATGAGGCATTTTGTTTATGGCCATTTTCCGTCCATCCTTAAAAGCCCTCTATGTGAGGTTGCTTGAGTTGCAATTGTTCACCACACAATCAGGACACCGTTTCCTTCCTTGGCTCTGGTTGATTGACACATACATATGTCTAACCAGCCATTGGTTCACATCCGAGGGGACTTTTGTTGTGTATTAGCACTTGCACTTTACCTACAAGGACCTAGTCTACCCACTTATGTAGCCAATCCAGCTCTGGAATTCCAGTGAAATAGTATAGACCCGGGTCTCTAGTGACTTTAATTGATGAGTGTGAGTGCATGAATGCATGAGATATATGTGTAATGTCTGTGGTGGCCACCAGCACACAATAGGACTTTTATCTGCCCTATTTTTAAATACACATGGTTGTTGGATTATGTTTCTACATATTGTGACACAATAAAGTTTTTGTAGGTTCAACTGTTTGTTCTTGAGCGGACCATCTTTTTTTTTTGGGGGGATCTCCTCTTGACCCCTTCCTTCCCTTTCTTATAGAGACATATGTGGTTGGGGGGGATCTCCTTTTCCTCTGCCACAGCTCCCACACCTCTCTCAGGGTAGAACTGTTTTGTATTCCTCTGTGGTAAGGAAATGTAGCCAGTAGGCCCATGTGCTGTTGAACTTGGCGGGTGTGTCTTTCGCTTGAAGTATGAGCTCCTCCATTTCTGCAGTTTTTTGTATACGTTTGAACCAGTCCGCCATAGTTGGTGGATCAGGAAAGCGCCATTTGCATGGAACACACATCTTTGCTGCGTTTATCATGTGCATGGCTAGAGAGCGAAAGTAGGAGCGTCTTGGGATTGTGGAATGGTGAATGAGGAATTGCGCTGGGGTGTAGTCAAGTGTGTAAGTGGTTACTTGTTTGATAACTCTGTGGACCTCTTTCCAGAACGGCTGGATTTTAGGGCACGTCCACCATATATGTATGAGAGATCCTATGTCTGTTTTACATCTCCAGCATTGCTGGGGAAGAGCAGGGTTGAAATGGTGTACCTTAAGAGGGGTTCTGTACCACCTGGATAATACTTTGAATGCATTCTCCTGTACCTGAACATTTATGGTTCCCTTGTGTATGTGCATATAGATGTTTTCCCACTCTTTCTCTGTAAGGTTAATGGAGAGTTCTTGTTCCCATTTTTTGTTATTCCAGTGTAAATTGGAATTTTGGTTTGAGAAAAGCATGGTGTATGTAAGAGAGATTAAGTGATTTTGGGGTTCCTCTTTCAAGCATAGGGATTCGAAGGCAGTGGTATGTCTTGACCATTCTGGCTGGGGTTTAGGTTTATCAAAAAAGTGTCTAAGTTGTACATACGTCCAGAAGGGGAATGAGGCCATAGTCATTTTGGTAGCAAGTTCTGTTTGAGTTAGAAGGCGACCGTCGTCAAAGAAGTGTTCTGCTCGAATGTTCGGGTGAGGCCAACCTTCAGCTAGAAAGGCAGTATATGTACCTGGGGTGAACTCTGGATTTTGTGCTAGTGGCGTCATTGGGCCTAGGATGGAAGAAATTTTGTTTTTGTTGCATGCATCCCGAAAGGAGAGCAGTGTTGGATTAATGAGTAGGTGGGATTTACATTCTGGGGGGACGTGTTGAGGTGTGATCCAGGGAAGTTGAGCTAACGGAAGGGGTGACATTGATTGTTCCAATTGGATCCAATCTTTATATTTGGTGTGTATGTTCCAGTCTATGATCCTAGCAAGGTGGCTTGCTTGTTGATATTTTCTTATATCGGGTAGCCCTATTCCTCCTTTAAGTTTGGGAGATGTGAGCCTTAGGTAGCTAAGTCTCGGTTTTAGTTTGCCCCACACAAATTTTATGCAAGCTGTGCGATACGTTGAGAAAAAAGCAGGTGGGATTTTAAATGGGATTGTCTGCAAAAGGTACAATATTCTGGGCAAGATATTCATTTTAATGATTGCGGCTCTTCCAAACCAGGAAAAGAGAACCGGTGGCCCATTTTGTTAAGTCTTTTGTTATGTTTTGTAGTAATGGTAAGTGGTTTAGGGAGTATAAGTCAGAAAGGGAATTTGGGAGTTGTATGCCCAGATAGGTGATTGCGCGATCTTTCCAAGTGAATGGAAACATTGTTTGGCAATGTTTGCATGTTGCGGGTGACAGGGTAACATTTAAGGCATTAGATTTCGTGAAATTAATTTGTAGGTTGGTTAGAGTCTTAAAGGTATCGAAGTCTCTGAGTAAGTTTGGGATAGTGATGAGCGGGTCGGTAAGAAAAAGGAGTATGTCGTCCGCAAAGGCCGCTAATTTGTATGTACGGTTTTTAATCTCTATACCTTTAACATCTGGGTTCTCCCTTAGTCTTCTCAGAAGTGGTTCAAGGGTGAGGATGAATATTATAGGGGAAAGGGGGCATCCCTGGCGTGTTCCATTCGATATGGAGAAGGCATCCGACAGGTGGCCATTCACTCGGACTCTGGCGGTGGGGATAGAATATAGCTTCAGTATGAGGTTTAGCAGTTTAGAAGGGAGGCCTATGGCCCGTAAGGCTTCTGTCATGTAGTCCCAGGCCACTCTGTCGAATGCCTTCTCCGCATCGAGGCAAAGTATGAATCCCTGTTGCTGGGTGGAAGTAAGCCAGTGGTGGACGTTAATGGCCTTGAGCGTATAATCTCTCGCTTCTCTACCCGGGACAAAACCAACAAGTTGTATTAGTTGGGGGAGAAGTCGGTTTGCTAATGTTTTGGCGTACCATTTGAGATCTACGTTGAGTAGCAAAATGGGTCTGTAACTGGAGACTACTGTTGGGTCCTTATCCGGCTTAGGGATTACTGTAATATGGGCAGTTAATAGGTCTCTAGGGGGTTCAGAAGAAGACGTGAACGAGTTAAAAGCGGACAGAAAAAAGGGGGTAAGGATACCTGCATAGGTTTTGTAGTATCCTACAGTCAGACCATCTGGCCCGGGACTTTTGCCCGTTTTCATTTGTTTCAATGTTCGGTCGACTTCTTCTTTGGTCAAAGGGTTGTCAAGCTCTTGTGCCATGGAATCGGAAATAGGGGCTGGACTATATTTTCGCTGGCGGGGTCGTGGGGGAGAGGTTATAAAGTTTAGCGTAGTATTTGACGAACTGTTTCGCTATGTCTGGTGTCGAGTTCATTTTTTTCCCTGTTGCATCCATGATTGAGTGTATTGTCGTCCTTTTTTGTGTTGTAGGGATCTCGCAAGCATTTTACTGGCTTTATTGCGGTATTCATAGAATGTTTTCTGAGATAGGGTATATTTGCGACGTATTTGATTTCCTAGAAGGTCTAATGCCCCGTACACACAGTCGGACTTTGTTCGGACATTCCGACAACAAAATCCTAGGATTTTTTCAGACGGATGTTGGCTCGCATAACTTGTCTTGCATACACACGGTCACACAAAGTTGTCGGAAAATCCGATCATTCTGTACGCGGTGGCGTAAAACACGTACGTCGGGACTATAAGCGGGGCAGTAGCCAATAGCTTTCATCTCTTTATTTATTCTGAGCATGCGTGCCACTTTGTCCGTCGGATTTGTGTACACACAATTGGAATTTCCAACAACGGATTTTGTTGTTGGAAAATTTTATATCCTGGTCTCAAACTTTGTGTGTCAGAAAATCCGATGGAAAATGTGTGATGGAGCCTACACACGGTCGGAATTTCCGACAACAAGGTCCTATCACACATTTTCCGTCGGAAAATCCGACCGTGTGTACGGGGCATAACAGGTCACTTCGTGCTTGAATAAGATCAGTTAAGGTAGCTAAAGCTTGTGTGTGCTTGTGCGCTTTTTCTAGCTTCTGGATCCGCTCAGTGAGTGTAGTATAGTGTTGTCGTCGTTCACGATTACTTTTGGCTGCCGTTGCAATAAGGAAGCCATGGATCACACATTTGTGGGCTTCCCAGTTAATAAGTGGGGAGGTATCGGGGGGTTTGTTCTCTTGGAAGTAGTGTTTGAGACGGTTTTCAAACTTGTGCTGTTATATTGGGATTAGTAAGTAGGGAGGGCTCCAATCGCCATATCTGTAAGCGTGGAGGAGTATCGGGGAATGCCATTATCATGGAAATAGGGTGGTGATCGGAGAGGAACATAGTATCTATGGATGCGTGCTTGAGCATGGGCAAGTCTGTTTGTGACATGAATATATAATCTATTCTGGAGTAACGGTGGTGTGGTGCTGAATAGAAAGTGAAATCTTTGCCATTGGGGTTTAATGTTCTCCAAGTATCGTGGAGTAGCAGATTTTGAAGGAGGGATTTTATTGTTCAGAGGGCTGCATAGGGAAGCGAGGATGTGCCCGATGAGGTGTCCTGTGTGGGGTTGAGCGGTATATTAAAGTCTCCACCGAGAAGGAGAATACCTTCTTGGAAGGTGGTTAACGAGTCAGTGATGTTACGAAAAAAGGAAACCTGGCCACTGTTAGGGGCGTATATGTTAGCTAGCGTGATTTTCTTATTGAGGTATGATCCTTTCAGAAAAAGATATCTGCCATCTTTGTCAATCAATGTGTCAGTCGGTTGAAAAGGGCAGTGCTTTGCTATGAGAACAGAGACCCCTTTAGATTTGGATAGCGGGTTGGTTGCGTGGTATACCGTTGGGTAATGATGGTTGTGTAATTTTGGTGTGGAGTCGGAGTGGAAATTAGTTTCTTGTATAAAGATAATGTCAGCTTTATTTCGGTGCATAGTCATAAGAAGCTGGGAGCGTTTTTCTGGTATGTTAAGGCCTTTAGTATTAAGTGAGATAATTTTAAGCGTGGGTGTAACTGTAGGATTTAGTGAAGCACACATGTTACAGACCTGTCAGCGAGTCTTCTTGTTTGAAGGTGTTGTGCGTTTCAGGAGCTGTGGCAGAGAAACAGGTATGTTGGAGACTTGGGGTTTGAATGTACGCTGTGAGTATGTCTTAGTTTGTGTTGGTCTAAGAGCAAATAGAGCGTGTTGGATGTTGTGACGGGGTAAAAGAGTGGGTAAGAGAAATAAAAGAAGAAAAAATAAAAAACTAAAAAAAAAAAAAAAAAAAAACAGAGAAGGCGGGGGTATTCCGGTGGCAAGTGGCAATTTGCTCACCTGTCCAGGTGGGTGGGATCCACAAATGTGGGTAATCCAGAAAGTATCAGTGGCGTGCGCTATCCGAAGTAAGGTATGTAGAGGTATAACAATATAGTGCCACTGTGTGGGGGTTGATCTGTCAGAAGAGAGAGGTAAAACAAGTTCTACAATCTGAGTCGTCGGACCCATAGCCTTATCGAGCAAATAGGTAAGTTGGTGGGGTTTGAGTGTCTTAGGCGGACATGTGGGACGGTAAGGTGATGGCTATGCGTTTGAGTTTAGCTCGGTAGGACACGGAGAGTGTGTATATTAGGACATGTCTCCACTTTGCATTAATGGTGACATAATGTTAGGGGAATGTATTTGTATGAATTTGCTTTGTCTGAACGAAGCCCTGTGATACGTGTACTGTAAAACTTAAGATATTCAGCAAACGATTAAACATAAAACTTTTAACATTGAACTCTAACAGATCTTTAGCTGTATATCCCCCCCCCCCCCCCCCCCGACATTGTGGCATGACCAAGAGGGGATACTTTCCTCTTTTTTTTTCTGTTAAAAAGCCTAATTCTATTTGCAATCCTTTAACCTTTTCATTGCCAAATGTACAAGAAGAGAACCAGGGCTTTTCTAATACATCACAATCTGCTGGGGCTGGGTATTTTCCTCACCTTTCTGATTTAATTCAGCCTACTGACATAGCACAGGGTTCACCCTACTTGGATACAATGCAGAATGCACTACTTATTGGTGCACTACTAGGCACACAATCTCTGTGTGCCCTACAAGGTGCACAGCCTCTTGGTGCTTTTCAGGGTGCACATTCTGTTGGTGCTTTACAAGGTGCACAGACTTTTGGTGCTTTACAAGGTGCACAGCTTATTGGTGCATTACAAGGCGCACTAGTTGTTGGTACACCTTTTAGTGATCGTGTATATTAATGGGTGTATAGATGTAGAGTGGGTATGATAATTAATATTTAGGTATTATTATAATGATGATGTAAGTACTCTTCCGCAGCAACCCAATTCTTCCAGAGAGATGCACTTTATTGACTTCCAACACAGAACAAAGTCCAAAGTCCACAGATGACAAAGAAATCCGACAGAGGAAGTATAATTCAGAAACCCATCTCCTAGGTCTGTGTCTTCCCAGCCATACACAGACAAGCCTCACTCCATACACAGACAAGCCTCACTTAAACTATAGACTGAACGCCGTGTTATATTCACTAAATATTGAATGGCTGAGCAATTTGATTGGCCGTTTCAATTTAGGACTTTGATTAGCTTTAGTCTTTCAAACAGACAACAACCCCCAGCCGTGAACAGCTGTAGTCATAAACCGCCCCAATTTGCACTCCCGCATATCAACATCAACAAGTCCCCTTAGGTATGTGTAATTAGATTAGATTAATACATACCACCTGAATACCCTTTTGAGCCCTTGGAATACCTACATTCCTGCATATCAACAAGCCCCCTTAGATATATTAATTAGATAAACATAACACCCTTTTGAGCCCTTGGAATACCTACATTCCTGCATATCAACAAGCCCCCCTGATAAATTAGCCCCACAGGAGGGAGCCTCCGCTAGGCCAACCCAAAACACTCCTTGATCCCATTGTTACCCCCTCAAGTCTAATTACCATCAATAAATATTTCTTCTAAGGTCCTTTAAACAATGTACCCTTTGAAATGTTCAATTAGGTTAACAGCCCATACCTCACATCCCTAGGTAGACTTGCATAAGAACAACACATCAAAGGGTTTTCAGCTGTTATATTAAAATTGAGTTGGCTTGGACAAATCAACTGAATTTCTGCTGAATTTCTGCTCAACCCATACTCCAATACAATATTACACATAAATTGGCCAACATATTACAACATATACCCCCACTTGGGTCGGTTCTAACTACTAGAACTGACCCATAAATCAAACAACAAAAAAATATCATTTCGATTTAAGGTACTGGATGCTTTACAATGGCTCATATAAAATATGAAGTTGGTTACATCTCTCTTCGCCAGCCTCTAAAATATCCCCATGAAACAGTTATTAGATAATATAACTTTTAGACCATGACTGGAAAAGGATTTGGTAAATGTCAGTGGCCCATATAGCTGTTAGGCCTTATTATATCACATCAAGATCTTGAATATTGCGCAAAGACGAGTGATGTCACAGTCCATCCTTCGGTCTGACATCATCACATCTCTCACCATCTCACTGAAAGTAAACTTGGTATGCTCTGGGAACTCCAATACTCCAATCCACAAGTCCAGGATTCTCTCATCTCCAGGCTCAAGCTTTTCATTTTTAACCACTTTCCGACCGCCTCACGCATATATACGTGAGCAGAATGGCACGGGCAGGCAAAATCACGTACCCATACGTGATTGCCTTCCCGCGGGCGGGGGGTCCGATCGGACCCCCCCCCGATGCCAGCGGCGGTCGGCATTTGTCTAGGAGCGATGAGAGACGAGGGGGAGACCATCCGATCGTGGCCCCCCCCTCGCGATCGCTCCCAGCCAATGAGGAACATCCCCTGCCTGTGTATAGTACACACAGGCAGAGGATGTGATGTCATCTCTCCTCGGCTCGGCAGTTTCCGTTCTAGCGCCAAGGAGAGAAGACATGTAAGTGCACCAACACACACACACACACACAGTAGAACATGCCAGGCACACAAAACACCCCCGATCCCCCCCCGATCGCCCCCCGATCCCCCCCCAATCACCCCTCCCCCCTCCCTGTAACACTGACACCAAGCAGTATTTTTTTTTTTTTTCTGATTACTGCAGGGTGTCAGTTAGTGACAGTTACTATGGTAGGACAGTGAGTGTTACCCCCCATAGGTCTAGGGTACCCCCCTAACCCCCCCTAATAAAGTTTTAACCCCTTGATCACCCCCTGTCACCAGTGTCGCTAAGCGATCATTTTTCTGATCGCTGTATTAGTGTCACTGGTGACGCTAGTTAGGAACGTAAATATTTAGGTTCGCCGTCAGCATTTTATAGCGACAGGGACCCCCATATACTATCTAATAAATGTTTTAACCCCTTGATTACCCCCTAGTTAACCCTTTCACCACTGATCACCGTATAACCGTTACGGGTGACGCTGGTTAGTTCGTTTATTTTTCATAGTGTCAGGGCACCCGCCGTTTATTACCGAATAAAGGTTTAGCCCCCTGATCGCCCGGCGGTGATATGCGTCGCCCCAGGCAGCGTCAGATTAGCTCCAGTACCGCTAACACCCACGCACGCAGCATACGCCTCCCTTAGTGGTATACTATCTGAACGCATCAATATCTGATCCGATCAGATCTATACTGGCGTCCCCAGCAGTTTAGGGTTCCCAAAAACGCAGTGTTAGCGGGATCAGCCCAGATACCCGCTAGCACCTGCGTTTTGCCCCTCCGCCCAGCCCAGCCCACCCAAGTGCAGTATCGATCAATCACTGTCACTTACAAAACGCTAAACGCATAACTGCAGCGTTCGCAGAGTCAGGCCTGATCCCTGTGATCGCTAACAGTTTTTTTGGTAGCGTTTTGGTGAACTGGCAAGCACCAGCCCCAGGCAGCATCAGCTTAGCGCCAGTCGCGCTAACACCCACGCACGCACCGTACACCTCCCTTAGTGGTATAGTATCTGATCAGATCAATACCTGATCCGATCAGATCTATACTAGCGTCCCCAGCAGTTTAGGGTTCCCAAAAACGCAGTGTTAGTGGGATCAGCCCAGATACCTGCTAGCACCTGCGTTTTGCCCCTCCGCCCAGCCCGGCCCAGCCCGGCCCAGCCCACCCAAGTGCAGTATCGATCGATCACTGTCACTTACAAAACACTAAACGCATAACTGCAGCGTTCGCAGAGTCAGGCCTGATCCCTGCGATCGCTAACAGTTTTTTTGGTAGCGTTTTGGTGAACTGGCAAGCACCAGCGGCCTAGTACACCCCGGTCATAGTCAAACCAGCACTGCAGTAACACTTGGTGACGTGGCGAGTCCCATAAGTGCAGTTCAAGCTGGTGAGGTGGCAAGCACAAGTAGTGTCCCGCTGCCACCAAAAAGACAAACACAGGCCGTCGTGCCCATAGTGCCCTTCCTGCTGCATTCGCCAATCCTAATTGGGAACCGACCACTTCTGCAGCACCCGTACTTCCCCCATTCACATCCCCAACCAAATGCAGTCGGCTGCATGAGAGGCATTTTCTTTATGTCCTCCCGAGTACCCCTACCCAACGAACCCCCCCAAAAAAGATGTTGTGTCTGCAGCAAGTGCGGATATAGGCGTGACACCCGCTATTATTGTCCCTCCTGTCCTGACAATCCTGGTCTTTGCATTGGTGAATGTTTTGAACGCTGCCATTCACTAGTTGAGTATTAGCGTAGGGTACAGCACTGCACAGACTAGACACACTTTCACAGGGTCTCCCAAGATGCCATCGCATTTTGAGAGACCCGAACCTGAACCGGTTACAGTTATAAAAGTTAGTTACAAAAAAAAGTGTAAAAACATAAAAAAAAACACATACAAAAATATAAAATAAAAAAAAATAGTTGTCGTTTTATTGTTCTCTCTCTCTCTGTTCTCTCTCTATTGTTCTGCTCTTTTTTACTGTATTCTATTCTGCAATGTTTTATTGTTATTATGTTTTATCATGTTTGTTTTTTAGGTCTGCAATTTTTTATACTTTACCGTTTACTGTCCTTTACTGTTAACCATTTTTTTGTCTTCAGGTACGCCATTCACGACTTTGAGTGGTTATACCAGAATGATGCCTGCAGGTTTAGGTATCATCTTGGTATCATTCTTTTCAGCCAGCGGTCGGCTTTCATGTAAAAGCAATCCTAGCGGCTAATTAGCCTCTAGACTGCTTTTACAAGCAGTGGGAGGGAATGCCCCCCCGTCTTCCGTGTTTTTCTCTGGCTCTCCTGTCTCAACAGGGAACCTGAGAATGCAGCCGGTGATTCAGCCAGCTGACCATAGAGCTGATCAGAGACCAGAGTGGCTCCAAACATCTCTATGGCTTAAGAAACCGGAAGCTACGAGCATTTTATGACTTAGATTTTGCCGGATGTAAACAGCGCCATTGGGAAATTGGGAAAGCATTTTATCACACCGATCTTGGTGTGGTCAGATGCTTTGAGGGCAGAGGAGAAATCTAGGGTCTAATAGACCCCAATTTTTTCAAAAAAGAGTACCTGTCACCACCTATTGCTATGATAGGGGATATTTACATTCCCTGAGATAACAATAAAAATGATTTAAAAAAAAAAAATATGAAAGGAACAGTTTAAAAATAAGATAAAAAAGCAAAAAAATAATAAAGGAAAAAAAAAAAAAGCACCCCTGTCCTCCCTGCTCTCGCGCTAAGGCGAACGCAAGCGTCGGTCTGGCGTCAAATGTAAACAGCAATTGCACCATGCATGTGAGGTATCACCGCGAAGGTCAGATCGAGGGCAGTAATTTTAGCAGTAGACCTCCTCTGTAAATCTAAAGTGGTAACCTGTAAAGGCTTTTAAAGGCTTTTAAAAATGTATTTAGTTTGTCGCCACTGCACGTTTGTGCGCAATTTTAAAGCATGTCATGTTTGGTATCCGTGTACTCAGCCTAAGATCATCTTTTTTATTTCATCAAAAATTTGGGCAATATAGTGTGTTTTAGTGCATTAAAATTTAAAAAAGTGTGTTTTTTCCCCAAAAAAATGCGTTTGAAAAATCGCTGCGCAAATACTGTGTGAAAAAAAAAAATGAAACACCCACCATTTTAATCTGTAGGGCATTTGCTTTAAAAAAATATATAATGTGTGGGGGTTCAAAGTAATTTTCTTGCAAAAAAAAATAATTTTTTCATGTAATCAAAAAGTGTTAGAAAGGGCTTTGTATTCAAGTGGTTAGAAGAGTGGGTTATGTGTGACATAAGCTTCTAAATGTTGTGCATAAAATGCCAGGACAGTTCAAAACCCCCCCAAATGACCCCATTTTGGAAAGTAGACACCCCAAGCTATTTGCTGAGAGGCATGTCGAGTCCATGGAATATTTTATATTGTGACACAAGTTGCGGGAAAGAGACAATTTTTTTTTTTTTTGCACAAAGTTGTCACTAAATGATATATTGCTCAAATATGCCATGGGAATATGTGAAATTACACCCCAAAATACATTCTGCTGCTTCTCCTGAGTACGGGGATACCACATGTGTGGGACTTTTTGGGAGCCTAGCCGCGCACGGGACCCCGAAAACCAAGCACCGCCTTCAGGCTTTCTAAGGGCGTAAATTTTTGATTTCACTCTTCACTGCCTATCACAGTTTCGGAGGCCATGGAATGCCCAGGTGGCAAACCCCCCCCCCCAAATGACCCCATTTTGGAAAGTAGACATCCCAAGCTATTTGCTGAGAGGTATAGTGAGTATTTTGCAGACCTCACTTTTTGTCACAAAGTTTTGAAAATTGAAAAAAGAGAAAAAAAAAAAATTTTTTTCTTGTCTTTCTTTATTTTCAAAAACAAATGAGAGCTGCAAAATACTCACCATGCCTCTCAGCAAATAGCTTGGGGTGTCTACTCTCCAAAATGGGGTCATTTGGGGGGGGTTGTGCCACCTGGGCATTCCATGGCCTCCGAAACTGTGATAGGCAGTGAAGAGTGAAATCAAAAATTCACGCCCTTAGAAATCCTGAAGGCAGTGATTGGTTTTCGGGGCCCCGTACGCGGCTAGGCTCCTAAAAAGTCCCACACGTGTGGTATCCCCATACTCAGGAGAAGCAGCGAAATGTATTTTGGGGTGCAATTCCACATATGCCCATGGCCTGTGTGAGCAATATATCATTTAGTGACAACTTTGTGCAAAAAAAAAAAAAAAATTTGTCACTTTCCCGCAACTTGTGTCAAAATATAAAACATTCCATGGACTCAACATGCCTCAAAGCAAATAGCTTGGGGTGTCTACTTTCCAAAATGGGGTCATTTGGGGGGGTTTATGCCATCTGGGCATTTTATGGCATTCAAAACTGTGATAGGTAGTGAGGAGTAAAATCAAAAATGTACGCCCTTAGAAATCCTAAAGGCAGTGATTGGTTTTCGGGGCCCCGTACGCGGCTAGGCTCCCAAAAAGTCCCACACATGTGGTATCCCCATACTCAGGAGAAGCAGCTAAATGTATTTTGGGGTGCAATTCCACATATGCCCATGGCCTGTGTGAGCAATATATCATTTAGTGACAACTTTTTGTAATTTTTTTTTTTTTTTGTCATTATTCAATCACTTGGGACAAAAAAAATTAATATTCAATGGGCTCAACATGCCTCTCAGCAATTTCCTTGGGGTGTCTACTTTCCAAAATGGGGTCATTTGTGGGGGTTTTGTACTGCCCTGCCATTTTAGCACCTCAAGAAACGACATAGGCAGTCATAAATTAAAGGCTGTGTAAATTCCAGAAAATGTACCCTAGTTTGTAGGCGCTATAACTTTTGTGCAAACCAATAAATATACACTTATTGACATTTTTCTTACCAAAGACACGTGGCCGAATACATTTTGGCCTAAATGTATGACTAAAATTGAGTTTATTGGATTTTTTTTAGAACAAAAAGTAGAAAATATCAATTTTTTTCAAAATTTTCGGTCTTTTTCCGTGTATAGCGCAAAAAATAAAAACAGCAGAGGTGATCAAATACCATCAAAAGAAAGCTCTATTTGTGGGAAGAAAAGGACGCAAATTTCGTTTGGGTACAGCATTGCATGACCGCGCAATTAGCAGTTAAAGCAACGCAGTGCCAAATTGTAAAAAGTGCTCTGGTCAGGAAGGGGGTAAATCCTTCCGGGGCTGAAGTGGTTAAAGATGCTTTTACGCAAACACTCTACTTTCTTCTTAATAGTAAGTAGAACTATCAATGTACCAGCACTCACTTTCAAGGTCAAAAGGTTTGGATATGGCAGTAAAACTATTTCCTTTGCACTTGACATTCATGAGTCCATCTTTGTTGATTGCCAGCCACAATTTGCTTTTGTAATTTGCTGTAGGCCGACCCCTCATTGCCTTCAATAAAGCAGTTACTTGGATCATTCAGTCCACAATTACACCTGAATGGTATACCAACATATACATATAGATATACCCCCACACGATGGTTCAGATAGAGTCATCAGTGTTTATCAGATCTTCTATCCAGACAAAGCGGCAGTGGAAATTCTTGCTAGTATCTTCACCATGAAAGGTAGAAAGGTCTTTTTCATCCATATATGTCATAGCCTTTAGCATATTATAAACAACTGAATCAACAAAGTTTCAAATCATGACTAGAGTGATGAATTTCACTCACCCCTCTTATAAATTTAGGAAAACCACCCAACATACTAAAATTTATGCCATGCCAAGCCATTGTGCAGCATCTCACCTTAGATGTCAAATATATTGATCAATACGCATTATGTAATATGTACAGATGTTATGAAAATTATTTTAGGTTAAAATGATTCTCTTTGGTTTTAAGATAAAGTTCAAGAAATAAAACATAAAGAAAATTAAAAAAAATGAAAAGCAAAATATATCAGGAAAAGGGAGAAAAATTAAAAATTAGGGCGTTGAAGAAAAAAGAAAAAAAAGGTCCAGTGCTTGATGAATTTTGAGAGAGTCCATGAATACTTTATAATTCCATGTATAGTGATATATTGTCTATTCAGCATTTCTCCCATAATTCTCCCCCACTAGCCAGCAATTTCAGACTGTGCTTCTGCTATTCACATGCAAGCATCTTCAGACGTCCCTGAAAGACAAAACTCTCCAACAAAACTAATTAGCAAGGTCCTTAAACGTTGTTTGAAGTTAAAACAAAGCATTATTTACACGTTTACAGTTTAGAGCTAATTCACCCCCACTGCTAGAGAAGAGTCATTTGCATTCAAAGACAGATCTGGAGAATGTACATCTTGTACCCCCTTCAACTGCTGTAATAATTTATCACGTTCCCCTCTCATCTTGTCATACTCAATTTTCAGGTGGTCATATTTCTGTTTTAACTGAGAAAACGGTATCCAAGTCTTGGACCTTTTCTTATTATTATTTTGGTCAGTTCTGTTTTTCATATTAATATCACTTATGTTTGACCCGGTGTGTCCTCTCTGGGTGTTTTTTATAGGATATTATCTTCTGATCTTTATGCTCAGTATTTGTCCTAAACAATGTGGCTAAATCAATTTTGACAGCCTGCTCATTTGACTTTCTCCATAAATGGTCTGCTCTCAACAATATGTCTTTTAAATCATGAGGATTTGGGGTAACTAATAAAATATTTTGTTTGATATCTTCATGCAACGCATCTAGAAACATACTCATATGTATCAAGCCCCCACGCTCAAATGCAAGATTATTACCGACCAATAATTCCATAATAGTTGCTATCCTGTGTGACAATTCATAGGGAGATTCATTTTGCATTTGTTGGATCTTCCCATAAATAGTAACATCAGAACGTACACCATACAAAACACATAATAATTCCAGTAATATGTCCCTTGTCCTCAGAGGCTGAATACAGATTTGTTTAATTCTCATCCAAAGACCACTTCCTACAGAATGTTGCAAAACTCTTTCTAAGTCAGATGGGTTGAGATTGTACATATCTCTGACTTGCTGCACGTCACAGAACCATTTTAAAAATCTGTTTAAATCATGGTATGGAACCATTCCTATTTCTTTAAGAATTGCGTCTAATAATTTTGATTTCAAAGGCTTCATTACAAGCTGAACTTCACCTGTATTATTATTATTGTTATAAACTGTGGTAGTCACAGTGGGGGCAGCTGGTAATGAATTGTCAGATTTAATATGAGGTTCTGTTTCATTTGATAGAGAGTCTGTGTCTGTATTTTGCTGCAGATAGCTGAATCCAAGATTTGATGCATATCTGCATTCCTGAGATCTCTTCTCTAATTCCATAATTCTTAATTTTAATCTCTCATTTTCCTCTAATAATTCATCACAACGTTTAGATTTCTCAATTAAGGCTTCACCAATGGTAACCGCATGCAACTTTAAATTTACTGTCTCAGTGTCTGATTGGTTTTGTAACCTCTCACAAACATTGTTGCTATTATCAACTGCCTTCTGTAACTGCGCTATTTCCTCAATCTTACCATTCAAAGAACTTTCCATTGTTAAACAGCAAGATAACAAGCCCTGTATAATACAACCTTTTCTTTTACTTTCTGAAATTTTGCTATCAAAAACATTTTTCTCTAAAAATTCCTTCATCATCGTCCATGTCTGCTTACATTTTTCTGGAATTTCTTAAGGACCGCCATGGCGCTTAATACATTTTAATACCCATCTGTTAACTTTATCAGAACTGATACTGGCTTCACACTGAGTAAGCATTTTGACTATATTACTAATAATTTAAAAAAAAAGAAAATATTTTATTCACCGCATTAGTTACTCCTTCAGCTTCCAGTTCAGGTCTTCTGGTACACGACACAGTCCTTTTTTTGTTGTTGTTTCCAGTCTCCAGAGAATAATTCTGGGGTTCCCAACTTGTTTAAATTTGTAGATCAGACTCTCTTATGTCACAACCAGACATTAGAGTCACAGCACAGCTCTTGGTTCTTCATCAGACTTCTGTCCACCTCACAGGATTGTTGTCACCACCGACTTCTGTTACTAAGTCCGAAAATGCTCTTCTGGTCGCTTGAACGGCACCAGTGTAGTGATCGTGTATATTAATGGGTGTATAGATGTAGAGTGGGTATGATAATTAATATAAAGGTATTATTATAATGATGATGTAAGTACTCTTCCGCAGCAACCCAATTCTTCCAGAGAGATGCACTTTATTGACTTCCAACACAGAACAAAGTCCAAAGTCCACAGATGACAAAGAAATCCGACAGAGGAAATATAATTCAGAAACCCATCTCCTAGGTCTGTGTCTTCCCAGCCATACACAGACAAGCCTCACTCCATACACAGACAAGCCTCACTTAAACTATAGACTGAACGCCGTGTTATATTCACTAAATATTGAATGGCTGAGCAATTTGATTGGCCGTTTCAATTTAGGACTTTGATTAGCTTTAGTCTTTCAAACAGACAACAACCCCCAGCCGTGAACAGCTGTAGTCATAAACCGCCCCAATTTGCACTGCCGCATATCAACATCAACAAGTCCCCTTAGGTATGTGTAATTAGATTAGATTAATACATACCACCTGAATACCCTTTTGAGCCCTTGGAATACCTACATTCCTGCATATCAACAAGCCCCCTTAGATATATTAATTAGATAAACAGAACACCCCTTTGAGCCCTTGGAATACCTACATTCCTGCATATCAACAAGCCCCCCTGATAAATTAGCCCCACAGGAGGGAGCCTCCGCTAGGCCAACCCAAAACACTCCTTGATCCCATTGTTACCCCCTCAAGTCTAATTACCATCAATAAATATTTCTTCTAAGGTCCTTTAAACAATGTACCCTTTGAAATGTTCAATTAGGTTAACAGCCCATACCTCACATCCCTAGGTAGACTTGCATAAGACCAACACATCAAAGGGTTTTCAGCTGTTATATTAAAATTGAGTTGGCTTGGACAAATCAACTGAATTTCTGCTGAATTTCTGCTCAACCCATACTCCAATACAATATTACACATAAATTGGCCAACATATTACAACACACCTTAGGGTGTTCAGCATATTGGTGCATTACAAGGCACACAAGTTGTTGGTACACCTCAGGGTGTTCAGCATATTGGTGCACTACAAGGTGCACAAGTTGTTGGTACACCACAAGGTGTGCAGTATATTGGTGCATTTCTAAGCGCACAGCCTATTGGTGCTCTGCAAGGTGCACAGCCTCTTGGTGCTATACAAGGTGCACAATCATTTGGTACATTGCAGGGTGCACAACCTATTGTTGTGTCGCAAAATGTTTTGCCTTTTGGCACATTGCAGGATGCACAGTTTCTCATGATTTTCAGAATGGTTCAGTGTGGGACAATGCACGTACCCAGCATAGCTCTAATTTTTCTATATCGGCTGGTGCTCTATTGGATAATACTAAGTTTTCACAGCTGGTTAACAGTCAGACTGCTGCAATTTACAGGGAATCTGTTGTTTCCCTACAACCTAGTCTTATGAATCTTCCAATAGTCCCGCCTAAGTCAGTAATAGCCGAATCTTGTATGAAGGAAGCACTTCCTTGTGAAATGTCACAATTACGGTTTCACCTGTCTTCTACAGTTAAGGAGAAAATTTGGAAAGGTGACTACGTGGACATCTTATTATTGTTGCCTTCATCTAAAGAATTTCTTTCAAAATTAGATAAGAAGGCAGAGGACCGATTGGAAGAAGATAGGAGAAGAGCCATTCCAAGAACGTACCAGAATTGATTGCAAACTTTTTGTATATACGTGTCGGTAAAGGGTGAGAAATTTCCGGAGAAATGTTCCGGATTGTTTCAACATGTAGATATTGTTGCAGAAGCCTTTAGGCATTTTGGAGCCATTTCTTGGTATACGTACGATGAGAATTTCAGGCAAAAACTGTCAGTCCACCCCTCCATTACGCTGGGGAATTAAGGACGTAGGTTTGTGGCTGAACCTAATGCTTTCTCAGAAGCCATCATTTCAGAATAAGCCTTCCAGCTCCACTCATAATTCCTTTCGTAAAGGTGTGTGCTTTGCCTTTAATGGAGGCCAATGTAAATTCTTGTCCAACTGTAGGTATAAACATAAATGTCCATACTGCACAGGGTCCCACCCTGCTTGTCGATGTTTTCGCAAAGCATCTGCCGCTTCGGCTCAGCAGCAATCAAGAGATTCCAATGTTAAAAGCTCAGACGTCAGTTAGATTGTAAGAAATGTTGCCTTGGTTAGAAATCTATCCAGACAGCAAGATGGCGGAACTGCTTCATAGTGGGTTTGGTGCAGGTTTTTTGGTTCCCGGTTTTTCCGGGGAAGGTTGTGTAATAGTTAAGAACCTGTGGTCAGTGTCTTACCATCTAGAGGTTGTAACAGAGAAAATTGAAAAGGAAAGGAAGAAAGGCAGAATTGCAGGTCCATTTTCCTCTCCCCCTTTACTAATTTTAGAGTCTCACCATTGGATGTAGTCCCTAAGAAAGAGCCTGGCTCTTTTCAACTAATTCATCACCCCCAGGCAAATCTCTGAATGATGAGGTCTCTGATTTTGAAGCTTCTTTTTTCTATGCCTCTTTTGATGAGGTATTAAATCTACCCAGATAATATGGTAAATATTCTTTACTAGCCAAAGCAGATGTCAAATCAGCTTTTTGCCTACTACCAGTTCATCCTCAAGGTTTTAGTTCTTTGGGTTTCCATTTCAATAATCAGTTTTATTATGATATGTGTATGCCAATGGGTTTTTCTTTATCTTGCTTTTACTTTGAAGCCCTTTCATCCTTTCTTCAATGGGTTTTATCTGTATCACATCCTTACGGTGGTTCTATTCATTATTTGGATGATTTTTTATTTGTGGGTCCAGCTAATTCATCTATTTGTTTAGAAACACTATCCTGTTTCTTTGATATCGGTAAATCATTCGGGATTCCTTTAGCTCAGATAAAAACAATTTTTCCTGCCACTAACATCGAGTTCCTGGGCATCATCATTGACTACACTGCCATGGAATTTTGTCTTCCACTGTCTAAACTAGTTAGGATCAGGTCCTTAATAGCCATGTTTTTGTCAAAGCGCAAAGTTCTTCTTAAAGATGTCCAGTCATTACTCGGGCTCTTTGCCATTTCCCAGAGACTTGCTATGGCTAAGAAGGGTTTAAAAAACCCTTATGCTCATATCTCTATCTCTAAAGCCATCAAGGAAGACCTGAAGGTGCGGGATGAATTTTAATAGGATTCAGCGGTTCTACGGTGTGGCAAAAAGACTTTGTTAAAGATTACGATCTTGGGCTATTCACAGATGCCTCTGGTGCAATAGGTTTTGGCGCATATTTAGCTGGCCATTGGTGTGCATCTGAATGGCATCCATCTTGGAAAATTACTGACATCACACGCAACTTGGTTCTTTTGGAATTATTCCCAGTGGTGGTATCAATTGTGATCTGGAGTAAGATTTATATGAATCGCAGAGTAATTATCCATACTGACAATAAATGTGTATTGTTCGCCATAAATTGTTTATCTTCAAAATCAGAGTTTGTTGTTAAATTGCTCCGTTTCTTAGTTTTACATTGCATGAGGTTCAATATATGGATGAAAGCAAAACATATACCTGGTGTGACTGATAGTAATGGAGACTCATTGTCTCATTTGCAGTTTTCCAGATCCTGGGAGCTGGCACCAGAAGCAGACCTGAATGAATGAATGAATGAATGAATGAATGAATAAATGCCTGACTTGTATAGCGCTGCAAATGCAAACTGAATCGCCTCAAGGCGCTTGGTCCATCCTGTGGGTCCAGCTTGTTAAAAGAGGTAGGTCTTGAGTCTCTTCCTGAAGGCCTGATGGTTTTCTTCCATACGGAAGTTGCTCGGTAGAGTGTTCCATAGCCGTGGTCCTTGGACTGCGAATCTTCGTTCTCCCTTTGATTTGTAGCGGGATTTGGGAACGTGGAGGAGGTGTGGGTTGATGGAAGACTGCAATTAGGTACGTAGCGTTTTAATTTCTCGCATAGATATTGAGGCACGTTTCCATGTAAGCATTTGTGGGTGAGGCAGAGGGTCTTGAATGTGATCTGATGCTTTATGGTTAGCCAATGTAGGCTCCTCAGGGATGGGGAAATGGATTCCCAGGGTTTCTTCCTGTTATCAGTCTTGCTGCGGTGTTTTGGATGAGTTGTAGGCGTGCAATCTGGTATTTAGGTAGTCCGGCGTAAAGGGAGTTTGCATAGTCGAGTCGGGAGTTAATGATGATTCCAGCCACTGCTGCTTTGTCCTCTTTTGGAATGAAGGGGATGAGTCTGCGTAGCAGGCAAAGAAGGTGGTGAGATCCGCTGACTACTGATCCAATTTGTGCATCCATTGACATTTCTGAGACAAAAATGACTCCAAGACTTTTGACTTTGGTGCTTGGGGTGATGGTCTGTCCAAAGACGGTGGGCGGTGTCCATGGGTTCTTGATTTTTGAGTTTTGGTTTGCGTGTAGTAGGAGAAGATCTGTTTTGGATCCGTTGAGTTTGAGGTAGCTAGTGGTCATCCAGTTGTCTATCAATGTGAGGCATTTTTCTAGTTGTTGATAGTGGTCTTTTTGTCTGGTGATCCGAAAGTAGAGTTGCGTGTCGTCAGCGTACGAGTGGTAGCGGAGGTCTGAATTTCTGATGATTTTGAGGAGCAGATGGATGTAGATGTTGAAGAGGACTGGTGATAAAGGTGACCCTTGAGGGACTCCATACGATATTGCCCAGGTTTCAGAGGTGAAGGCTCCTAGTTTCACTGTCTGAGAGCGATTCTCCAGGAACGATGCAAACCATTGTAGCTCAGAATCTGTGACTCCCGCTACTTCTGTGAGGTGGATGAGTAGGGTGTTGTGGTCCACTGTATCGAACGCTGCACTGAGGTCCAGCAGTACCAGGAGACTTGAATCTCCATCATGAGCAGCTTCGAGGGCGTCGTCCCATACTTTGAGGAGTGCCGTTTCTGTGCCGTGGCCTAGGCGGAAGCCTGATTGCAGGGGGTCCAAGAGATTGTGTGTGTCCAGGTGGAGTTGTAGCTGTTGTACGACTGCTTTCTCCATGACCTTAGAGATGGTGTTGAGACTTGTTATCGGTCTGCGGTAGTTGGGGTCTTTAGGGTCGAGGTTGGGTTTCTTTAGAAGAGGTTTTGCGATGCCTTGCTTCAGCGATCCCTTCTTTGAATGACTGATTTATGAGGTGTGTTATAGTGGAAGCGAGGATGTCGGAACATTTTTTTCATAAGTTTTGTGGGAATGATGTCGTTTGGTGAAGTGCTGTCTCTGAGGCTTCTGATGATGTTTTTGGTGCTGTCAGTGGCGATTGGGATTAATGAGAATTTCGGTCCTTGTGTGATGTTCGTATCGATTTCCTCTTTTTGCTTTCGTTGATTGAGGCTGGTAGTTTCTTTCTGTTGAATTGTTTTCCGGATGTTGTTGATTTTGTCGATGAAGAAGTCCGATAGTTTATTGCAAAATTTTTGAGTTTCATTTGCTGGGGGCTCTAGGCAGGTTGGGTTCATAGTCTGGGCGACTATTTTGAAAAGTTCCCGAGGGCGGTTTAAGGCTGTTGAGATGGTGTTCGAGAAATGTTCTTTTGCTTTGGAGATTGCTTTGTGATATTTCTCAGTTAAAACTTTGTAGTTTGAGTGGTTTCCCTTAGTAGAATTTCTTCTACAGGCTCTTTCAGCTCTTCTGCATTCGCACTTCAGTAGAGTAAGGGTGCCGGTAAACCATTCTGAGTTTTTTTTGCGCATGAGTGTCCTGTGTTTTGGGGCCACTGAGTCTGCTGTTTGTAGTAATGCCTCGTTTAAGGATTTGAGTGTTTGTTCAGTTGAGTGGTTTAAATTTAGCGTTGCTATTTTGTTTGATAATGTGGTTTTGAAGAGTTTGGAGTGTAGTTTCTTCTGAGATATACTGTAGACCAGTGTGTTGTTATTGCGTGATTCAGTTTTTGGAGGGTGGCGTTGGTGGCGATTTTGAATTTGATAGCGTGGTGGTCCGTCCAGGGTAGCGGTACGTTGTCGAATATGTTGCTGTCCATATTTTGTTTGAAGATGAGGTCCAAAATATGTCCTAAACCATGTGTAGGAGCATTTATCAGTTGCTGGAGACCTAGTTCTTCCAGTTGGTTGATGCAGGCGGTGGCGATAGGGTCAAGGGTGGAGTTTGCCCAGAGGTTGAAGTCTCCAAGTACCAGAAAGTTTTTGGTTTTCAGGGTGAGTGTTGAGATGAATTCTGTGAAGGGTGTAAGGAGATTAGTCTTTGGCCCTGGAGGTCTGTAGCATAGTAGTATGTGAATAGTGTCTTGGGGTGTTGTTTGAAGATGAAGGGAGAGTGTCTCCATGATTGGTACTGAGTTCTGTAAAGTCGGTTTGGTGAGTGCAAGGTGAGATTTGAAGATTACTGCTAGGCCTCCTCCTTTTTTTTCCTCTTCTATGCTCAGTTAGGATCCTGTAGTTCTCAGGCACCAATTCGGTTAAGATGGCGTTGCAGTCGGGTGTTAGCCAGCTTTCTGTGATGAAAAGGCAATCTATGTTGTTTTCGATTATGAAGTCGTGGATTTCCAGTCTGTGCTTGACTGCAGATCTGGTGTTGATCAGGGGGCATGCTAGTTGTTGTGGTTGAATTGGTGTCTCCCTATATTTGATAAATATATAGAAAAATGCAGCGCGGGATAATAAATCAATGGTTTTACCAAGTGAACTTACATTAAAGTGACATATATATCATAATCAAAAATATCAAGTGAAATAAAATAAGTTGAGAAATCAGGAAAAATAAATAAAAAGGGGAAAACCATACATAAATTTATGTGTTAAAGAAGTTATGTGCATAAAAGTGACAAACAAAGTTCATAAATGAAGGTGTCCCAATGGAAAAACTTCAATACAGGAACCAGGGTCTATGTTCTCCACTTGTGCTGCTCTTCACCTTATAGTAAACAATGGAGGCTTACTGGAAAGCCTGCAACCGCCCTTCTCAGGGGGGTCAAAACAGGCTTAGTAGAAAATGCAGGAACACTGTCAGGGATTCCCAGGTAACCAACTGGCATCAGTCAGGAGAAACTTCCATGATTCATTAACAGGAAATAAGTGCTGCGCACCAAATGGATGACCAAAGAGGCAAGAGCGCACCAATGGGCAACCATTGAGACAGGACACCAATGGATTACGAAGTTTGTGGATGGGTCTTTATCTCAAGGTTTTAACAGTCCTTGATTATTTTAGCAGTCCCCAGCAAACTAAGACTCTCCAAGACACGTGTATTCACCAACTCCTTCTCCCTATATTTGACGGTTGATTGAAGGTTGGTCCTTAGTAGTTGTTCTTTTTGTAGTCGTTTTTGAATGTAGGTTGGTAATGTTGAGGCGGTATTTCTTAGCCCGTGGAGGGCGTTCGCTGAGTATTTGAAAATGCACATGGTTAGAAAAGAAAAAGTTGCTGAAGGAAGGATGATCTGATGATAATACTGATGTGGTGATGATGAGCTTGGTGAGAGGATGGAGGTTCTGGTGGCTGCCACTGCTATTTGGGTGGAGTTGTTGATGGTCCGGATGATGGTGCAGAAGTTCTGAAGGTGGTGATGAAGCTGGGGGCACCTGCTAGCCTACCTACCTTCCTGATTGGATCCCAATGCCCAGCTTACCTCTGGGGCTTGATTTGGGACTAGTTACTGCCAATTGGAAGAATTCTGTTGCATCAAAAACGTGGGAAGAATATCTCCAAGCTTGGTTAAAGTGGTGTATCTTTTGCTCTATGTATAACCTGAAGGTTACTGTTATCAATTCATATACAGCCTTGTCATTTGTTTCTTTCTTATTAAAATCTAGTCTTAGTGCATCTTCCGTTAACAAAATACTAGCTGGAGTCTTATCTTTTCTTACATTTTTTGATCTAACTCCAATGTCCTCCTTCTTTCGGGTTTGTCAGGTGCTCAAAGGTTTTAGGCATTCCAACACAGTTAGAGATGGTAGGAGACATATTTCTATTGAATTGCTAAGAAAATTAATGTTGGCTTTGGAAGTCATCTGTTTCTCCCCTTTTGAAGTAGTTTTATTTAGAGCAGCCTTTTCTATTGCATTTTTGGAGCCTTAAGTGTTGGAGAATTTTCAGCTTCCAATAAATCTTCAAGTTCCTTTTTACTGGATAGTGATGTGTCAATTTTTGTTGACGCAGTAAAGTTTTTATTAGAAGGTCAAAATCTGATCAAGCTGGTAAAGGTCGTTTTATCACCTTATACAGATCTTCTAATATTGAAATTTGCCCAGTCGCTAATATTTTGAATTTTCTTGCATTCAGACCTTCCTGTAGTGGCTCTCTTTTTATTTATTTGGATCTTTCACCCCTTACCAGATACCAATTTTGCTCTGTCCTCTCCACTTGCCTTAAGCATCTTGGCCTTTCAGGTTTTCACTTCTCCTCCCACGCATTCATAGGGGCTGCCACATTAGCTAGCTCTCTGGGTTTCTCCCCTGATGAACTTAAGACTGGGTAGATGGGTTAGTAACAGATATAATATTTACATTCGTCCAGCTTTAATTATCAATTAATTTTGTTTTTCAGGTCCTCCAAAAATTACAGTCTGGATTGTTGGCCACTCTTTTATAGCCCAGAAGAGGGCGGCATCCAGGACTTATACTGAGACTCTTGGTTTAAATGAAAGTGCATTCCAAATTTATTGGCAAGGTATCAGAGGATTAAGATGGAGAAATTTAAAGGATGTTCTAATTAATTTATCTAGTATATGGCCCAATCCAGATTTGGTCATAATGCACGCTGGGGAAAATGACCTGGGCAAGGTTAAAACCTGGGACCTTCTTTGCGAAATGAAACTCCTTTAAAGTCCTGTTTCCCCATACTATTTTTGCTTTTTCTGAAATGGTACCTAGAGTACTTTGGTCGCCATTTGTAAAATTATTCTATTTAGACAAGATGCGTAGACGTTTGAATCGCACAATTCACAATTTTTTGATCAAATCTAATGGTTTTTCATATCAACATTTTGAGTTGGAGGGATTTATCCCAGATCTATTTAGACTGGACTTAGTACATTTATCCAATATAGTTTTGGATATATTCAACATGGGTTTACAGAGCATGGTTGAGCAAGCCACTGTGTTTTTGGGGGAGCCTCAGCCAATCGATTCGCGCCTGGCCTAGGCTGGTGGGGTTGTCATCCAGTTTAGTCTTGATGGACTGCAGTATTTGTTTTGATGTATTTGCTAATTTGAGGCATATGAAAATTTAAATATGCAGAGATTTAAGTTTGGTTATTGTAATTATTAAACCTGGGTTACCCTTAAATAAATACCGTGGCCAGTTATGACCATTTAAACTTGTTGTCAGACTCTTTATTTGTATAATTTGTGTTATTTGTAACCTACGTGGAATGAGTGCAATAAGCAGGGACCCTCATGGGAAAGTACAAAGTGCAGTTTTGCCTTGCTCTCCTTTCCTGTTCTATTTCAGGTTGCTATTGGTTCCTCCTGCCATTTCTCCCACAGCAACAAGCAGCTAATTGGTGCCTTTTGACTGGTCTGTATTTGCACCGTTCTGGAGCCTTTCTAAACCTGATTCTTCCCTCATGCTCCAGCCACCTGAAGAGGAACAGACCACGCTCCCTCCCACCCTCCCTTTCCTATGTCACTGTGTTGTTTAGAGGGGTTGTCATCCAGTCTAGTCTGGATGGACAGCGGTATTTGTTTTGATGTATGTGCTAATTTGAGGCATATGAAAATTTTGGTTATTGTAATTATTAAACCTGGGTTACCCTTAAACTTATTGGTGTTGTAAGACTCTTTTTTTTTTTTTTTTTTTCAAATAATTTTATTAAATTTATAAAGGTTATGTTGTACAAATGATATAACAGTACATAGTCAAAACTTTCATGAAACGTTAGTGACAATAGCGTCAAATGCATGGTATAATTACATCTTGCAGTTTGGGTACAATCTTAAGTATGCTTTACTGAGCATCTTACTGTACAGGTGTTTACTGCAATAGTATGTAGTACAATAACAAATGTAGAAAATATCGTAATTGTACTTAGAACAAAACATGTGAAATAACTCTAGGATATATCGTAAGTTGACTTGTATGTCAAAATGAGTTCTGAGGCCTACGATGTTATGTGCCTTATGTAATTAGAGCAATATATGCCAGTTTCTCATTCCCGCACCCCTAGAGGGATCACACTGTGCGGGAGGTACGATTAGTAACACATTCAGTTATTCTGGCTTTTATATATATGCTTAAATGAAGATATAACGTACTCTCGTGACATAAATGGGTGAACAATGTCACTCAATGGGATAAAGGACCAGGGTATGTAGTGGAGCTTTACGGTGTAATTTCCTATCAGAAAGGGAATGGTAGGTTGAACAATTGAGAAGTTGTTCCACCTATATTGATAAATAGGGATGTGTGTACTGAACGATAGTGAAAGTGAGAGCTATAAGCAAAAAGACATGTATCCGGGATCACTATGGGCATATGTCGCTTCATATCCGTTACGGAGGGGGGGCTGGGAATGAACCTTGGTATACCCTGCGCAGAGAAGAAGACTCTGTAAATTCATATATTGTGGCATGGAACATGCAGTAGGTAATGTTCTGTTATACTTTCGTTGTTGCTTGACAAGATTATAGGTGTTGCAGAAACTCTTGGTATTTTGGGGAGTCCCTGAAGTGTGTCCAACAGGCCCAAGTTTTCCTGTATTTTGAAGGAGTGTCTTTGGCTTGATGGATTATGTTTTCCATCTCAGAGATCTTTTCTATACGCTTGAACCAATCTGTTAAAGTAGGTGGTGTAGTACTCCTCCATTGTACTGGTATGCATTGTTTAGCTGCATTCACTAGGTGGAGTGTGAGGGACTTACGGTATGCATGTTGTGAGATTGTAGAGTGGTGTAATAAATATTGTGATGGTGTATAAGATAGGGTGTACGTAGTGACGTGGCGTATCACCTCATGTACTTTTTTCCAGAATTTTTGTATCTGTGGACAGGTCCACCAAATATGGAGCAATGAACCCACTTCATTATTGCATCTCCAGCACATGGGCGAAACAGAGGGGTGGTATAGGTGGATCTTGTCTGGCGTGTTGTACCATCTTGAGTATATTTTGTAAGAGTTTTCTTGTGCTGATACATTTACTGAACCTTTATGGATGTGTTCGTAAATGTTTCCCCAATCTTCCGTCGATAATTGTATCTCAAGTTCTGTTTCCCATTTTTGGTTGGCTGTTTTAATCGTGTAGTCTTGGTCCGGAAAGAGTAGCGAATAGACCTCTGAGATGAGATGTCTTTGTGGAGGTGTACTGGTGCAGAGCGCTTCAAATGGAGTTAGGTCTCTAAACCATTGAGAAGTGGGTGCCTTGGTCAGAAAGTGTCTGATTTGTAGAAATTTGTAAAATGGTATATGATATTCAGGGAAGTGTGCAGGTATCCTATCATAAGGATGAAGTACACCCTTATGAAAAAATTGTGAGGCTCTAAGAGGACTATGGGCTAGGGTTTGAGATCGATCCTGGAATGGCACTCCAGGTGGGAAGTCTGGGTTATTAGTCAAGGGGGTCAGCGGTCCTGGAGAGGAGCACCATCCCAGTTTTTTGGAAATTGTTGTGAAAGCTTGAATAGTGGGTCCGGTCAATGGATGTGTAGTGTATTCTTTCGGTAGTGAATTTGCATCAATCCATGGTAAGTGAGAGAGGGGTAGGTGGGCGGAGGAGTTTTCAATGTTAACCCAATCTTTAGTGGATTTGTGTATATGCCAATCGATAATTCTCGTAAGGTGGCAAGCCCATTGGTATTTCTGGATGTCCGGGAGGCCGAGGCCTCCTTTTGGTTTGGGGATAGTCATTCTATTCCAGCTCAATCTGGGGGATTTTGCTGCCCATATAAAGTTACGACAGATTCGTTTGTATGTGGTAAAAAATGATGAGGGCAATTTGATTGGGATGGTCTGAAGTACATACAGTATTCTCGGCAATATATTCATCTTAACGATGGCAATCCTTCCAAACCATGAGAAAGGGCCTGATGACCACTTAAGGAGATCTTTTTGAATAGTATTTAGTAAAGATAAATAATTTTTGTCGTATATCTCCTCTAAATGTGTTGGTATTTGGATTCCTAAGTAGGTAAGGGCATGTGCTTCCCATTGGAAAGGGAAATTTGTTTTACATTGTGTCACTAAGGACTTTGGGAGGGAGATATTCAGGGCTTTAGATTTTGTGAAATTGATTTTTAAGTTTGAGAGTTCGTTGAAGGAAGCAAAATCTTTTAATAGGTTGGGAATAGTTATCAGGGGTTCTGACAGGAAAAGTAGGATGTCGTCTGCGTAAGCAGCTATTTTGTACTGTTTATTGTTAATGTTAATGCCTTTAATGTCAGGATTTGTCCGCAGTTTGCGTAAGATCGGTTCTAACGTGAGTATAAAAATAAGGGGTGATAACGGGCACCCTTGACGTGTACCATTCGATACGGAGAAGGTGTCCGACAGGCGTCCATTAATTCTTATTCTAGCAGTAGGGCATGTGTATAGAGCCAATATCATTTGAAGAAATTGCAATGGGAGGCCCATTGCTTGTAATGTCGCTGCCATGTAGTCCCATGCTACTCTGTCGAACGCCTTCTCCGCATCGAGCGATAGGAGGAATCCCTGGCGTTTGTGTGTGTGAGATGATGAAAGGATATGATGGATATGTAGGGCTTTTATGGTGTTATCCCTAGCTTCTCTGCCGGGGACAAAACCAACTTGGTTGAGGGCGATGAGGTCCAGGATGATAGGGAGTAGTCGATTCGCAAGAATTTTGGCATAAAGTTTAAGGTCAACGTTAAGGAGGGATATAGGTCTATAATTAGTCACTAGTGTATCGTCTTTGCCGGGTTTTGGAATGAGAGTGATATGGGCTTCCAATAAAGCTCTATTAGGGTGTGGGATATTAGAAAGTGCATTGAATGCCGTAACAAAATGAGAGGTAAGGATTTCTGGAAATGTTTTGTAATAGCCTACAGTAAGCCCATCTGGGCCAGGGCTTTTCCCTGTTTTGAGTTGTTTTAATGCTATTGTGGTTTCCTCAATATTAATAGGGCAATCAAGGGTCTTGGACGCTTCAGGGGAAATATGTGGTATACCATGCTGTGACAAGAATGTAGATATCGCTTCCTGTCTATTTCGTGAGGGGTTTTTAACTTCTGGTGTTGGTAAGTTGTAAAGATTAGTGAAATAATTTACAAACTGTGTGGCAATGTCTTCCGGGGATGTAAAAGACTTCCGCTAGGATCTTTAATCTCGTGGATGGTCAAAGCTGCCTTTCTACGTTGCAGGGCTTTAGCCATTAACTTACCGGATTTATTGCCACATTCATAATATAATTTTTGGGTGAAAATGTATTTGCGTCTTCCCTCGCTTGCAGAAGTTCTGTAAGTGTTTTAGTGGCCAGGGATGCTTTGTGAAGCCTTTCAAGGGCATGTATTTTGGATGTTAAGGATGTTATATGGGCTTTCTGTTGTTTATTTTTGGCTGCAGCTAATGAGATTAATTCACCTCTTATTACACACTTATGTGCAGCCCATACGATGGATGGGTTTGTTTCCTCAGTGGCATTTTCTTTGAAGTAGTGGACTAGTCTGTCATGAATTTTGGATGCAGCGTCCAGGTCTGTCAATAGAGAGTTGTCTAAATGCCATATCGAGTGTGCGGAGCGTGACATCGGGATATTTAATGTCAGTGAAATGGGATTGTGATCAGAAAGGGTCATAGGGTCTATGGTCGCATGTTTGAGAAAAGATAAGTCATTTTGGGAGATAAAAAGGTGGTCGATTCTGGAATACTTGTTATGGGGTGGTGAAAAAAATGTATAATCTCTATCATTTGGGTGAAGTGTGCGCCACGTATCATGCAATGTCAATTCTTGTAACTGTTGTTTGTTTTTGTTTTTTTTTCAAATTTTAAAGCTTTATTAAAGAGCAGTGCAGTACAAAGATGAACATAAGTTACATAGGAATATTGGAAGAATCCCTTGTAAGTATGGGATAGTAATTATGCATGGATATCGCAAGCAAACATAGGTTCAAAACCGAATACTGTAGCCTTTGATACGTTAGGTAAAACTAATGTTGATGTTCCCTGTATGGGCGGAGAGTCCAAACACCCCTAACGGGAACTTACTGTGTTTGGATTCCACCAACCACAGAGAGAGCATTGAGGCTGACCCAGAAAACCTACTGTCCCCACCCCCGGGGACCTGCCATCGCCCGAGAGGAGGGGACAAAAGACCCTTAATAAGGCCATAAGACCCTTCCATCAGAAACCCTTCAACAAGCCGAAATCCGTTCTGAGTTAAGAGCTAGAACTCGTTAAAGACTATCTGATGGTGACAATAGAGATTCTGCTATTATGTAAACGGAAAGTAAAACATAACTGTTACACTGCTAACTTGGAATCATTTCGTTGTACATACCAAAAAGATTTGGAGAGACAGAAGAGAGGAAGAGAAGGAGAAGAGAAGAAGAAGAGAAAGAAGAAGATGAAAGATTTCGCTGTCGTGGGGAAAACGGTTGTATCCAGTCCAAGGACTCTTTTTTTTTTTTTTTTTAAGAATAAAAGATTCAACTAGGCTGAGATAAAGGAATACCTGGGATAAGGGAAATGCCTAGGTGCCTAGCCCAGGGTTCCCATGTCGCCTCAAATGACTTAGAGGTGTCCGTCATAGAGCTGACTATTTTTTCAAGTGACATGATCCAAGATATCTTTCTTTTGGCAGCCTGGAAAGACACTGTGGGTTGCTTCCAGGCTTTGGCTAACGTAGTCTTAGCTCCTAGTAGCATAAAGGAAATTAATTTTCGAGAGTGTTTTGTTGTTTTAGGGGGTGTAGCATTGAGTAAGGCCACTTGGGCTGATTTAGTGATGGGAAGATCCGTTACTTTTCGGATTAATGTGAATATTTTGTTCCAGAAACCTCTTATTTTCGGACACTCCCACCAGATATGGATCATAGAGCCCTGGGCTTGACACCCTCTAAAGCATAACGGGGAGGCAGAAGAAAACATAGTTGCAAGTCTGGAGGGTACTAAGTACCATCACATAAGCACTTTTATATTAGTTTCTATCAATGCTATATTTAGAATACCTTTAAAGGCTGTGGATCCTCTCTGATGCCATTCCTCCAGGCTCCAGGTCTCCCGCAGATCCTTTTCCCAAGAGTCCATGTAAGAGAATTTTGCGGTGGGTTCCACAAGGGACGCATAAAGGAGAGATATTCCCCCCCTTGTGTCAAGTGCTTGACCGCACCAACGCTCATAAGATGTAAATTCCAGAGGGAGTTCTTGTCCCTTCGTTAGGGAGGCAAGAAAATGGGATATCTGAGCGAATCTAAACCTCTCTGAACCTGGGAGTTTGAGTTTAGTTAGGCATTGCTTTAGCATCAATGGGCCAGATGGGGAGAGAAAGTGGCCTATGCGGTACATCCCCTTGTCTAACCACCATTTGAATGACTTGATGTCTAGACCCGGAACAAAGCGGGGGTTATGGAAGATGTGCTCCAAAGGGCGTGATGGTGAGGTTAAAGCTGGGGAGCATTTCATTGAGTCCCATAGTTTAAAGGATTGAGACAGTGTTGGAGCTAAAATGGTAGGCCTTAATTTCATGGGGCACCAGAGCAGGTAGTCCAGGGTATATGTCGGAGCCGCTTGTCTCTCTATTTCTATCCAATCGGGTTTCTCGACTTTGAAATATACCAAAGATAGTTGGGCCAGCCTTGCCGCTTGGAAGTATCTGAACAGGTCTGGAAGACCCAGGCCCCCTTTGGTTTTGGGACTATGAAGCACATTCCGGGCTATTCTATATCCTTTTTTACCCCATACGAATTTTATTATCTTCCCTTGTAGGGGTTTAAGATGATGTTTTCTAATATCTATCGGGAGAGACCTAAACAAGTAAAGTAGCTTGGGCAAAAGTGTCATTTTGATAGAGTTGATTCTGCCCAGCCACGATATATTAAAGTTGGACCATGTTTGGATGTCAGATTCTAATGTGCGGAACATGGGAGGGAAATTAGCCTGGAAGAGTTGCTCAAACTTAGGGGTAAGGTTTATTCCTAGATATCGGATTGAGGATTCGCTCCATTTAAATTTGAAAGCAGGCTTGAGCCTATTCACATCTGCGTCTGAGAGCGAAATATTTAATGCCTGTGACTTATCCATATTGACCTTTAAGCCCGACAAGGATCCAAATGCCCTCAAGAGATTGCAAATATTGGGAAGAGAGATAGTAGGGGAGGTGACAAATAAAAGGATGTCGTCCGCAAATAGGGCGCATTTGTGGGAGTGCGCTCCGCACTTAACCCCTTTGATGTTTTGGTCAGTCCTGATCGCAATTGCCAGGATTTCTATGGCTAAGGCAAAGATCACTGGAGAGAGGGGACACCCCTGTCTGGTTCCCCTGGTTATTGGAATGGGATCTGAGTAGAAGGAGTTGATTCTATTAGCCAGGATTTTAGTGAGTATTTTCAGGTCGTTGTTAATCAATGAGATCGGTCTGTAATTCTCGACTAGAGATGGATCCTTGTCAGGCTTGGGGATGACCGAAATGAAAGCTAAATTTAATTGTGACTCAAGGGGTGACCCTTCTCTTTTGGAATTGAAGAATTTTGTGATAAAGGGTGCCAAAGTTTTCTTAAGTGTTTTATAGTATTGATTGGAGAAACCATCGGGGCCAGGAGCTGAGTTCCCTTTTAAGTTTTTAATGACCTCTAATGTTTCTTCCATGGTGAAGGGGGCTTCCATGATTTCCTTATGCTCTTTACTTAGGGTTGGAATGTTAATGCTATCTAGGAAAGCTTTTAAGGAGGAGTCAGACATTGTGTCATTTTGCTGATACAATTTAGAGTAGAAGGAATTAAAGGATTGCAGGATTTTTGGGGGGTTAAGGGTTGAGGTGCCATCCTGAAGTCTAATATTGGGGATGGTGAAGTTAGTGATTTTGGGAGATAGCTTTCTTGCTAGAAGGGTACTCATCTTATCTCGCTGAATATAGAATTTTGCACTATTCCATTTCAAGTGTGTCTCTGCCCTCACTGTGTGGGCCAGATTTAATGCTGTTCTGGCTGCGTCTAATTGGGCTATGGTGACCGAGGTAGGGTCCCGTTTATGTTGCTTGCATAGAGCCTTGAATTCCCTCTCTAGTTTCTCTATCTCCGCCTTCTGCTCTTTCTTTTTTCTGGAAGATATTTGAATGAGTTTTCCCCTTATGGTCGCTTTATGAGCGGCCCATAGAGTCTCGGCTGATATTCCCTCCACATTGTTCCGCAGAAAATAATCTTTTATGTCCTTCTCAAGCTCTATGACTGAGATATGGTCATTAAGAATGTTGTCGTTGATTCTCCAATGGGTATTGGGCGGTTTGTGAGAACCGCCCCTTAGTGTTACGATCACCATGGCGTGATCTGACAGGGCAGTGTCCTTTATATAGGCCTTAATCGCATAGGGTATATGTACTACTGACATGAGTATGTGGTCGATCCTGGAGTATGTTTTGTGAGGGTTTGAAAAGTGTGTATAATCCCTCTTAGTGGGATTGAGTTCTCTCCAAATATCGGCTAGGCCTTGTTGATATATTATTTTCGCAATCTTGGAGCTTGTTTTTGTGGGGCGAATCGATTGAGCTTTTAAAGGTTTGGATTTGTCTAGGCCTGGGTCAAAGGCCACGTTGGAGTCACCTCCGAAAATTACCGTTCCATCCAATAATGGATTTAGGATTTGTAGCATTGCTTGGAAGAATTTTGTTTGGCCCTTATTGGGTGAGTAATACGAGATGAAGGAATAGAGGCTTTCATCTATTTTACCCTTGACCAACAGGAATCTGCCTTCAGGGTCTCTGTGCACTAAAACGGGCTTAAATTTACACTGTTTTGCGAATATTACCGCAACACCTCTGGTCTTATCCTCTGCATTCGCTAGAAAGAATGTGGGATATTGAGCATGTAGAAATGTTGGGTTATAATTGGGCGGGAAATGTGTTTCCTGGATCATGACTACCGCCAATTTTTGTGCGTGGTAAGATTGGAGTAATTTACGCCTCTTTACCGCTGAATTTAGTCCCTGGGCATTATGGGAGGCTAATTTAAAGGAAGGATGAACCAAATTGCCACTAGACATGTCGTCTAATTGGGGGAAATGTGTGTGGTGCGGTATCTCTTACCTCCTCTGGGGCGCGGTGGAGCATAGTTATTCGGATCGCGAGGTGGGACCTGGAGCCTGGAGGATAGTGGGCTGATCAAGAATCCTGTGGACTGGCACAAACAAAAGAAAGGGTTAGAAAAAAGGACAGAAGAGAAAAAGAAAGAGAAAGAGAGTAAATGCAAGTGTTTTCGTGAGAATAGTCCCAAGAGGAACCGGTGGCATCGAGGGGGTGTAAAGATCCCCTCCATGTCACCCAACAATAAACAAAAATAGCCCTCCGAAGAGGTTATCAGTCCATCTCCCGACCATGGAGGTTCCATTGTCGTTAGATGGGTGGAGGCGCATGACTGCTACCCCAGTCAGAGCCAACCCAATTGGTAATCCTAAAGAATGTAATTAACATAACCTAGTAAGGACAACCATGTCAACAGTAAAGCATTTCAATTAAAGTGTAACAAAGCCAGCCGGCTTTTTAAAAAATAAAACAATTAAAAAGTCCTGCTGAAGGCCAAAAACGCCTAGGGGGAATGTGTTAAGGGTATGGGGGGTGGGAGGGTGGAGAAAAAGGGAGAGGAGGGGGAAGGGGGGAAGGGATGAGTTCTATAGGGGGGGTAGTTGTAGGGGCTGAAAAGGACCCAAGTAGGAGCTGTCCATTCCTATTAGGCTCGTGAGTCGTCGTGTCCGTCCCCTGGACCACCAGAACACCAGCCGGTGGAAAGGCGGACCCGCAGGTGGGAAGTCCCAACAACTTGTTCTTCAGTGTACGTTACAATGTTGATTGTGGTAAATCTAGGCGCCCTCTGTGGGAAGGGGTGGGATCCGAGTGTTAGCGAGTCGCTTGAGAAGGGACAGATGCCCCATTGGGAGTGGTCGCATGACTCCGCGGGTCTTTTTCTAGGTGTGGGGTGACATAATCGGTCAGTTGTGTCGAGACCTGTAAAAATCCATCTGGGCGTGGGAGTCCAGTGTCCCTGATGAGTTCAGAGATCATGCATCCTGATCCTAAGTAGTTCAAGATGGTCTTTTAGGGTGGATGATGACTTGGAAAGTTTCCTGGGTAATGTGTCCGGGTACTGTCCGGGCGCGACCAGAACATTCAGGAGGGCATCGGTTCTATTGTTCGTCTACTCTTTGTGGTTTTCCACAAAGGGGAGACTGGGCTGGTTGGTGTCTGTCTCTTATAAGATCCGGGTTGCATGTTTGATGTGTCCATCTCTAATTCCTGGGAAATAAGCTTCAGAGACAGGAGAATCCGCTCTCCTTCAGGTAGAGTGGTGAAGGAGTGTGTCTTGCCTTTGTAGGTGAATTTTAACGCAAAGGGGAAAGCCCACCAGTATTTTATTTCTTTTTGTGTCAGGATTAGAAGTAGAGGTTTAAGGGCTCTACGTTTTTGGATCGTCGTAGGCGATATGTCGGCAAATATTTGAACATCGTGTCCTTGGAATGATATGTGTGGTTGCTGGCGGGAGAGCTTCATGATGCTCTCTTTCACTCCGTAGTGATGCGGCTTCACCACGATGTCCCTGGGGGACCCATCTTTCCTGGGGGGACCCCGAGATCTGTGGGCTCTGTCTAATTCCAGGTAGTGTTTAGATATATCAGGGATAAGGGATTTAATTAATTCTTGTACTGCAGCGGGTACATCCGTGCACGATTCTGGGATGCCTCTGACCCTGAAGTTCTCCCTTCTCGATCTGTTTTCCAAATCGTCGATCCTACTTAAGGCTGCATCCAACTGATCCTGCACGATCTGTAAGTGATCAGAATTTTGATTGGTTCTGGAGACTGTATAGTCCAGTTTTTGTTCAATCGCTTCAATTCTGGTGCCCAGATTCTGGAAGTCAGATCGAATGTCATTTGTTATTTTGTGAGCTGTATTAGCTAAGCCTCTTTCCAGTAAGTCAGATAGCTTGAGGAAAAGGTCTCCCGCATTCTGGGGCATGTCTGTGCCTGTGCTTCCCATGAATTCAATATTATGTTGAGGAAGAGGAGAGTGTCCCAAAGGAGATAGCAAGGGGGCTGCCAGGGGGCTCTCATTTAGGAAAGCCGAGTTGTGGCCTGAGGGGGATGTGGTGGGCTGAGCATAGGAGATTGCAGTGGTAGGGTATGGGAGAGTAGCAGGAGCGATCACTTGCCTGGGTTCTTGTATCCCCCCTGATGCTGCCTGTGTCTGAGGCGCTGCTTGTGTCTGAGGCGCGGCCGCCATCTTGGATTCGGCCTGATGCTTCTCAGCCTCAAAACGGGGTCCCAGGTCCTTTTTGACTGCTGTGGATGGCATGGGTGGGGAACCGCTGTGTTCCCTTAGCCGAAATTGCTGTGTAGCGGCTTCCAAAACGGCGCTAGGGCGGCTGGCTGGCTGGGGTAGTGAGGAGCTCCCGGCTTACGCGGCCATCTTGGAGTCCCTCGTGCATGCGCCTCCTGTAACTGTTGTTTGATCGCTCTTAGAGCTCTATACGGCAAGGATGTGGTGCCAGTTGAGGAATCCTGGTGGGGGTTTAGTGTTACATTGAAATCACCACCCAGTACAAGGATGCCAGAGAAGAATTCTGTGAGCAATTGTAGGGTTTCTCTAAAAAATGTAACCTGTTTAGTGTTAGGAGCATATATGTTCGGGAGAGTAATGGGCTTGTTATGTAATGTTCCTTTAAGGAATAGGTATCTACCATTAGGGTCTTGCATGGTTTCTGTGATTAGCAAAGGACAATGTTTCGAGATTAGTATAGCAATCCCTTTTGTTTTGGAATAGTCTTTGGAGGCATGGTACATTGTAGGGTAGCGATAGTTCCCCAGTTTGGGTACGTTGTCAGCACGGAAATTAGTTTCCTGTATAAATGCGATTTGTGTTTTATTTTTGTATAAAGAATTTAACAATTGTGATCGTTTTTCGGGAGTGTTCAGACCTCTGATGTTTATGGAGTCAATTCTTATTTGGACATTAGTTTGTGTTTCACTATGGTTTGTCTTCTTGAGGATAGCATGGTCATTATCTGCCATGTTAGGATTGGTGGTAGGGCATCAAACTTTCAGTTAAAATAGGGAGACTGTGGTTCTTCCGATGGGGGTGGAAAGCTTAGGATGAAGCTATGTGTTTATATAGAAGAGAGTGAAAGTATAGGGAAGGGGAGGGGTGAAAGTAACTGACCTTATCTACAACGAAAAAGGTCAGAAAAATACAGTGCACAGTTAGTGTGAAAAGGATCAGATACCAGCCTGAGCCTTTTCACTGCACTGTGTGGGGGTTGGGTTGTATCGAGCTACGGATCTACTGTGAGTTGTATGGGAAGGTGGTAATCCGCCGTTGCATTCTACTTAGTGCTAGAGAAGGAGGGGGTCGGGACAATAGTTCAAGATTATAATGTCAACTATATCAGCCTCGATCATGTTATCAGTCTCTAAAGCTTAGTATAGTGTAGAGAGTAATTTAGATGAGAGAGGAAATCCCTTAGCCGTGGGAATACAGTCTAAATCAGTGTGTTGTGAGCGGGATGCATTGTAAGGTTCAGTGTGTGAGCGTGCAAACAGTGTGTTGTTATGTCATGAGGGTAACCTGTATTTTCACAAGCCATAGTAAAGTGTGGGCTCAGTAACAGGTGAACACATAACATATTGCCATTAGTCAGTTAAAGCAAACTAAAGGAAACTAATCTGCGATACCAGTATAAGTGTAAAAACATAAACAGTCAAACCTGTGGAACTACTGTGTAAATACTAGCTCATGCACTGTAATTGAAATGCGTTCCTCCAGAATTGGGCACATTCATTCTGCTGACACCTGTTCTCTCCATATGTAAGATGAGATGTTTTCAAGCAGCCTAAACCTCTTATATAGATGTGTATGAACGAGTGGTGCGAGGCAAATATGTGCAAGTGTAACCTTTTGCTGGAGGTATCATCCTCATTGGCAAATTCATTCCACCTGTCATTATCTTCATTTATATCGGTTTGCTTTAGAATTCAGTCCACTTCCGTATGCATCTACCATCCAAGGGAAACACCCACTATGAACCGGTAGTGTGATTCACATATTTATTCTGCAGTGAAAAGGATAAGCCTGCAATATATTAAAGAGTATGCTTTTCTAAGGGCGTGGTAGTGTCTTTTATATTGGAGAGGTGCCTCAATTAGGTGCTTGGAATAATGGAGAGGAGGGGATGCAGTGTGAGTGAATAGTCTATTGTATAGAATATAATTTAACTTGGAGCCCTCGTTGTGTGTGAATGTGTGACCTACACAGCATAGGAAGAGCTAGTGAGCTATAGTTTAACCAAACAACGTACCTTACAGTATTAGCTGTCTTTGTGTACATCTGTACTTGTAAAATTTACACACCAACCTGTAATATGAGAGAATCGCATTCTGCCCACTGCCGTTGAAGCATAAGAGAGTTATCTTAATTCAAATTATATATAGTTTATAATATCGAGTTTAGGTTAGAGGCTTGAGTCTACTTAAATCTGCAGTTACAAGCATTAACGATGTTCACAGCACATATATAGATGTCTGTAAGATGCACACTGTATACCGTATAGTGTCAGAGCACACAGGGCTGGTTAACCGTAATGCAGAAGTATTTGGAAGTCAGCGCTCATTGCGGGCAGGTACAGAGTACAGGCAAGGTGAAATGTGTATTGTCTGAAGGAGACTGTGCAGTGCTAGTATACAGTTGAAATTCTGTGCAGAAGAGATTGAGGTAACCAACCTCTGAATGAATAGGGGGTTTCGCAGTGTGGGTAATAAATATTCTGGCAAAACTACAGGGACCGGAGTAGGTGAATGTCATCACGTAGTGTGGAAACTGGAGTATATAATCTGCAATCACGGCGGCCGCCTTAAATATAGCAGGTATCAGTAGTCTCTACGGGCTCTACGAGAACGTGGGGAATCCGTAGGGCTGTGGCGTTGTTGAAAGCCTTGATGCCCCGCGTGCGATCTGATGCCAGATGGAGACCTTCTTCTGCGTAAGCGTGAATCCTGTGCTTCCATCGGTTCTTCCTGCATGGGATGTCGTCCTGCAGCCTGATGTCAGAAGTCCGCATACCAGTTTGGTACCTCAACCAAAGGTATCCCCAGGCTATCACAGAAGTGAGGCAGGTCTTCAGGCACTTTTAGGAATGCAGTACAGCCGAGATGGGTTGCTGCCAGGCAGAAGGGAAATTTCCAGAGGTATACGATCCCATTGGCGCGTAACTCATCTAGCAGTGGTTTCAAGTCCCTGCGCTGTTGTAGTGTGATTCCTGATAAGTCCTGGAAAATCTGAAGCTGGGCGCCATTGTATTGTATCGGTTGTTTAACCCTTGCTTGTCTCAGGATATCTTCTTTTATCCGGTAATCCACAAGACAACAAATTATATCCCTGGGTGGGTCATTGTCTCTGCCTTTGGGGCGTAATGCCCTGTGGATTCTCTCCATTTCTATGCAGGTTTGAGGCGGCCTTTCCAGCAGGTTATTGAACAGTTCAGTCACAGCAGGGGTCAAGTGATCTGCATCAATGGACTCCGGCATGCCTCTCACACGACCGCGGTTGTCAAGGTCTTCAATGCGGCGTTGTGTCTCTCGCAGCTGCATGGTATGTGTGTCTATCCGACGTGTTGCTTTGCGGAGTACCAAGTCATGTTTCGCTGTGTTTTTTTCCACTTCAAGAACACGGTCGTTCAGGGTGTGGATATCTACTCTTAATTCCACAATGGCGGCTGAAAGAGTGTCCTTGATGTCGGTAGCGATCGCCCTCAGATCATGTATGTTGAGGGATGGTGGTTGCGGATTGACCTGTGGATCCGTGGTTAGAGGGGGTGATATCTGTGATGTGGAGAACTGTCCCGCTAGCTGTGCTGCTGAGGCCTGAGAGGATTCATGACGGGACGACGCCATGTTGCTTCTCTGCGCCCTGAACATGTCAGGGATGTTTTGGTTGGAATTCACGGTTGTTTCGCGGGGTGAGCGGGACCGTGAGGTAGAAGTGTGTCGGGAGGCTGTTCCCATCGTATCACTGACAGGTATAGCGATATTTACCTCCGGTATGGCTGGTGAAAAGGATGCAATGGCGGGAGCTGTGTTCTCAGGCAGCCATCTCCTAGCTCGGCCAAGCCACGCCCCCGTCAGACTCTTTATTTGTATAGTTTATGCTACTTTGTGCTATCCCATGAAAGTGTGGTATTTGTAACTTGCGTGGAATTAGTGCGAATTTGTGATATATTGCCACCAGAGGTAAAGGGACCCTCCAGTTGAGAAGTACCAGCACCTGTGCGCCAACACCCTCTGAAGAATTGGAAGGATGAAAAGTGACAGGTTCCACCATGCGTCTCTTGCCGTTACTGCCCGTGATTGTGTACCACCATCAAATTTAGGACGTTTGCATGGAAGAGGATATCTCCAATGTGATTTACGAGAAACCTGTGAATTTTGAGAAAAATAGATGCATTAAAAGAATCAGATTCAGCTTCATCAATATAACTATTCAGTGCATTGTGAACCTGAGTTGGAGGGATAGAGGATGGTTTCCTAGGTGACCATGTGCATCTAGAAATCATACATTCCTCTGCACTATTTAGGACTGCAGTCGTGTTCCTACCGCTTGCGCTGTGATCTGATTTTGCCTGGTGTGCTCCTATGTCCGTCACAGGCATCTGAGTTGGCCGGCCTGCTGCCAGATCCTATTGGAAAAAATATGTACTGTATTGTTTGGCTGAAAGATATACACTGTTCAGTATAATATATATTTGTTACTAATACTGTGTTATTTTAGTTAACTCTAAAATCAACTATATGTCTGGGTCTTGAAGAAGCCAAATTAGTGGCGAAACATTGACCGTACAAACATCAGACCAATTCATTATATCATATGTATCGTTCCAACTATATACATTGAATTTATATTTTGTACTTTCTATGTACCAATTCCTCCCTCTTGGTGGGGTATTCGTTTTTCAAAATATTTTAAAGTTATACAATTATATTTTTTAAACACATATCCTCTCTGTGGGGCATGCAGGCACATACAGCCACAGCTGATGCACACAGTGAGGACACACATGCAGTCTGACAGACATACAGTCAGAGAGTCAGAGCACACACACAGTCAGACTGGATATAGAGTCAGTGCACACATACAGGCAGAGGGGATAGTTTATATAATTCTCTCAATGAAGTATCAGACCGGAAAATGTAACTCTTTCTAATTTGATTCAAAACTAAAAAAATGAAAAGGAGATTTGTGGGACTTTAAATGAAGCACATAGCCTATAAGGCTTAGTGCCTCCATCCCTATGTTGAATGAGGAAAAAAGGAGGCGGTTGGGACTTTAAATGAGATGCTGACTATAAAATATGGATATTAAACTAGGAGAATCACAGATCACAGAAGCCGGCAGGCAAATGCAACAAGCCTTTTAGATCTCTCTAATCTGAGATCCAACAGATTCGGTAAGCGAGCATTTTTACTTTACCTAAAGTGGGAAGATCATCTGTGTGTGTCAAAGCGGAAGATTCATAGTTGATCCACAATACAAGATATCCTCACATGGACTTTATTGTTTATGATATATCACGAGGGTGTATATTTATAAAAAAAAAAAAAAAAAAAAATTTTGCAGAGGAACAATTATTAATTTAATTGGTGTGTGAAGTGGGAGCAATTAGATTGCTGAGCACATAGATCAACATAATTTCTTTTTTCACAATAACACTAGTTCTAAAAGGCACATAATTATTTCACAATTCTGAAAAGGATTTCATTTAAATATGTTGGTATTAGGTTACTAGTATATAGAGTAACTTAGTTGCTCTTTATTTGTGATATATAAACACTAGGTACAACAATGTATCACAATTTTTTATTTATTTATTTATTTATTTTTTCACAAAAATAGTGGTAAATCACGGGGATAAAGCTGTTGTATACATTGTATCATGATATATATTCATTGGTTGCACACTTGTAATTTTCCATTATTCTTTTGGGGTTTTTTCTTGTATTTTTGACTTACACGAGCAGCTGCACCTGTTTGGATCTTTATATGGTTAGCGCAAAATATATTCTTTTGACACAGAGCATCCTTATCAATACAATGTAAAAATTCATGATTTCAGTCACTGTACATATAGTAGAACATTACATGATTATTAAAATAGGATCATAAACATATTATAACATGTGAAGACAAGGTTAAGAGCTGATGGTGTAGATACATTAAATATGACACAACAAAGTCATGATTAATGAAAAATTAATATATATACAGTCTTAAACATGTATGTAAATACATGATTGTCTTGTTGCCATCCTATAAAGCTTGATGTGTTTCATGAAGCAGTTTCCACTTCATCAGGAGCAGGTGCAATAGGCATCACTATATGGAAAGAAATATTATGCAATTAAAAGTAGAGTAGTATAAAAGGGGAAAGGGGGGGAAGGAGGAACAAAAGTTTACCCAACTAAATATCCCTCCTTAGTATACTCACACATTAACCTGGAGGTCAACACATGATGTTATGGATAGAGGGCCAGATGGAAATGCCTCCACCGGGAGCTGAGGGAGGACTACAAGACATGTGCATTCCATTTTGTTCCGAAATCAAAATTCGGACACATTTTTCATTATTTGGAAATTCGGATGCATCCAAATTACTGAATTACAATAGTAACTAATTTAAAAGAATCCGAAATAACGTTTTGAATAGAAAAAGCGGACATAATTAGAATCAAATCGAATTCGAAAACAAATTTGTATCGAATTCAAAAACAATTCGGAAACAAAGTTGAATCAAATATGAAAAAATAGAAATCTATTTTCTAAAAAAGAATACTATAAAATGGAATATAAATAATAAAGCAATAGAATAAAATACACGCATTAGTGAGCATTCACCCCTCACTTCAGGTATAAGCCAGCTCAACTGTTCAGCCTGTTAAGGGATGACAGTGATGCATATATCGATCTCATAGGAGCCTCAGACCTGATCATGCAGTAAACCAGAAGGAAGAGGAAACAAACTTGTTGCTCAGCGTTCAATTAAAAGCACAAGAGTTCAATAGCAAATCTACTTACAGCAAAGATAAGTTACACAGGCATATCAGAAAAACATCAGTCAGACACTCTCCATGAGTGCTAAGATGTCATTGCTATTCCTTGCCTTGCCTGACGTACGTGTCGTTCAATAGAACAACTTCTGTGAGGCAGTAGGGGACAGTGGTGCTCACATCACTTCCTTAAATAGCGTAAATGCATTCACCACTAGAGGGCAGCCTAACCATATTAATGGTATACAAACAGGCATGCACCACCAAGTTGTTGTAGACCATACAACACAGCGGCTATATTCCTGAGGATCAGCTGCGCTCAAGTGAGTGAAAACATTATACCTTAACACAATGCTAATTTCAATATTTCAATATATATATTTATATATATATATATATATATATATATAATATTTATAAAGATTATAGATAAATGACTTAATGTAATTATAATTGATGCAACACGTCTGTTTGATATAATTAATTATAATGCTTATAAGTCAATCCACATGATAATTAAAAATAAAAATAAATGAATTAAACTCCATAATGACACTTGTTATAACATTAATTAACCGCTTGCCGCCCGCTCACCATCAAATGACAGTGGGGCGGTGCAGCTCTCGTTCTGGGACACCGTCCTATGACGGCGTCCCAGAACGCCCGCTCTTGCACGCCTGCGGAGGCATGCAGCGCAGCGATCATGACCGCGCCGTGTTGCTAGGACCCCGATCTCTGTAAAGAGCCGCGGCTCTTTAACTATGTGATCGGCTGTGTCCAATCACAGCCGGTCACATGTAAACAAGGAAGTGCCAGTAATTGGCTCTCCTCGCCTCACACTGACAGAGTGTGAGGAGAGGAAAGCCGATCAGTGGCATCTCCTCACAGGGGGACACGTAGGAATGTAATCAGAGCACGGATCATCAGTGTCCTGATTACAATAGTACAACACACCAATCAGTGCCCACCATTGCCCACCAATGTCAGGGGCAGAAAACAGTGCCCACCACTGCCCACAAGTGCCACCAATCAGTGCCCATTAGCGCTGCCAGTCAGTGCTCATCAGTGCCACATATCAATGCCACCTATCAGTGCCCATAAGTGTGGCATATTAGTGCCTCCTCATCAGTGCCACCTAATCAGTGCCCATAAGTGCCACAGAAAAGTGTAAAAAACATTTTTTTTTCAAAATTTTTGGTCTTTTTTTTTGTAAAAAATAAAAAACCCAGCAGTGATTAAATACCACCAAAAGAAAGCTCTATTTGTGTGAAAAAAAATGATAAAAAAATTTGTTTGGGTACAGTGTAGCACGACCGCGCAATTGCCATTCAAATTGCGACAGCTTTGAAAGCTGAAAAATGGCTTGGGTAGGAAGGGGGTCTAAGTGCCTGGTAGGCAAGTGGTTAATTGCCAAAAATATTTAAAATCACTGGAATATTACTAAAATATTCTAAACAGTTTATTATAAAATGTAATGTAAATGGTTGCCAATTGGTTAAACGACACATACTTATATATTTAACTGTTGTTTATAAAACTATTTATATCCCAATCCACATTTAACCCCTGTGGTTGATGAGATTTTAATTTGTATATCCAGCAAGTTTCTCGCCTGGATATTTGCCAAACCATATTAGCCCCCCTCCAATGTGGTATACCCACTGTTGTTCTATTATATGTACAGTGACTGTAATCATGAATTTTTACATTGTATTGATAAGGATGTGAGCTCAATTAGCTCCTAATACTGCTATTTATATGTACTAGCATGATTCCACCAATATATACATATATTTTGTTCATTAGTGTGTTCTCATAGTATAATATCCATATTTTACAGTTAGCATCTTATTTAAAGTCCCAACCACCTTTTTTCCTCATACAAAACTAATAACATTTTTTATAATTGCCCTGTTGCATTCCCTGTAATATGAAATAAATTAAAACTTCAGGGAGAGTAGAATCCTTTCACCAAGGGTGTAAATAATATGCAGATCTGGGAACTCAAACACAGAAATCTTATCTTACTGACAATCCATGATAGAAATAAGAATTTGGATGGTTCACAAACTGAGTATCTTTAAGAAAATACAAAATGAACCTGAAACCTTTATTTTTGTCATGTTACTGCATACAATTTTGGATATACAGAAGGAAGATCAGAGCAGGGCTCAGTTCCCCTAAATGTGTAACAGCTCTTTAGGTTCCCAGCAGGCAGATATCCCCTGAACCATAGGATATCTCTAATGCCCCGTACACAGGGTCAGATTTTCAGAAGGAAAATGTGTGATAGGACCTTGTTGTCGGAAATTCCGACTGTGTGTAGGCTCCATCACACATTTTCCATCAGATTTTCCGACACACAAAGTTTGAGAGCAGGCTATAAAATTTTCCGACAACAAAATCCGTTGTCGGAATTTCCGATCGTGTGTACACAAATCTGACGCACAAAGTGCCACGCATGCTCAGAATAATTAAAGAGATGAAAGCTATTGGCTACTGCCCCGTTTATAGTCCCGACGTACGTGTTTTAAATCACCGCGTTCAGAATGATCGCATTTTCCGACAACTTTGTTTGACCGTGTGTATGCAAGACAAGTTTGAGCCAACATCCGTCTGAAAAAATCCTAGGATTTTGTTGTCGGAATGTCCGATCAATGTCCGACCGTGTGTACAGGGCATAACAGATTCTTCATAGGAAAATACAGAAAATGTATTTAATCTTAGAAGCTCAGCTGAAAAGCTGATAGGCAGCCATCACAGTCATAGAGGGGCTGAGGGTATATCACCCAACTAAATTACTAGGGATCTGTAAGACCTACCAGGAGCTCAAAACCCAGCCCACTCTATCCAAAATCAGAAAACTGTTTAGGTATCCGCCTACTTAAATTATGTGTAAACCTTCACCTTGTAAAACAACATATTTAGTTTGAAATAGAAATGAAAGGAAAACGTGTGTATATATGTATATGCATGTGTAAATATATATATATCTATATCTATAGATATATATATATATATATATAGATATAGATATATATATCTATATCTATATCTATATAGATATAGATATATATATCTATATCTATATAGATATAGATATATAGATCTATATCTATATATATAGATCTAGATCTAGATATATAGATATATAGATATATATATCTATATATCTATATATCTATATATATAGATATATAGATATATATATAAATATGAGATATAAATATGAGATATATATATCTATATAGATATATATATCTATATATATATATTCTAAATACCTTTTCCCCCTTTTTTATAAGTGATCACATACCTTCTGTTCTCAGCTCCATAAGAGCTGGAGGAGATTAAACAGCAGCACACTGAGCTGTGAATGGCTGTGCCGGGTGGGGGTAGGGGGTGGGGAGGGATGTCAGGGGGTTGTGTCAGCACAAGTCTGATCACTGGAGGAGAGCAAGGCTGAGTTCTCGGCACAACTGACTACACAGGGCTCTCATGCCCAGTGTGGTCAGTTTTTTTATTAGGAAAGCAAAGGGACTGGAAGGAACACCAGGTATTCCACACGAAGAAAGTAATGCAAAGAGAATAGGATACTGTTTCATAAAAATACATGGTACAGCAGGCCCATATCAGGAATTTGAAATTTTTGTTTAAATGTTGGTTTTACATATTCTTTAAAATCAAACTTCACTCTTGTAAAAAAAAAAAAACTCTTTTACTTAATAAAAACCAAACCAAGCCACTTTCTTAACTGAGATTTTCAGCTTGTGGGTGTTTGTTTATAACAATAAGTCATTTGTTATTGCAGTACCACTTTAAATTCTAGTGGTCTATTTATTCTATTCTAAATTCTATTTATGCATATTCGGTTATGTATACATATCTAAGTTTCCAATAAAAGGCTGCTAATTGTTATTGAATAATAACATTTGCTAATTAAGTTATACTGGACTCTATTTTGTTACAATTTACCAGGCCAATACATTATGTTCCTACTTTATTAACACTCATTTATTTGAAGAAGCTTATTATATCCACTAATTTTTTGTAATCTGTATTTATTTAAATTAATTAAAGTGACATTAATTGACTTTGTTCCCCATGGTCTAGCTAAATAATTTGCATTAAGTAAGATGATTAACCATGTAATCACTCAAATGGTATTTTGTGAGCAAAGAGCCTAATTCAGACACTTTAGCAGACAGTCATCTTTCTATATACCTTTTTACATACAAGTATCATCACACTGAATACAGTATAAAAGAGAAACAGAGAAAAGAGCACACAAATACATTTTTAAATAAGGTTTGTTATAATCATTTTAAAAAAAACTCTAGAAAACTAGAAAATGACAGCAGTGATAAAAAAAGTTCTGTTTTAGGCAAAATAATCCAGAGAATATATTGTTCAAAGGATCTGCAAAGGGTGCTTAAGATGCCACAGTAGACAAATACTCACAGCCAAGGCCATACAGGCTCTTAGCCCTTTATACCCCCAAGTACATAGTAATGTACTTGAATAGATAAGATTTAATATGCAATAGGTTCACCAAAATTGCCTTAAACATATTCACTTTAGTGAATAATCATTTTAGTAAAAATTAAATAAAATCTAAGAACACGTGCCAGCACATTGTAGTGAGATTTATCTGTAGGGAGCCCAAACCTAACATCTCTAAGAAATGGTAGAGAGTTTACATACAATGTTAGTAGTGAAATTTGACCCTCATTAATAGGAAAATACCGATACCTTACTCACAAAAGATGAACCTGTTCATAGCACCTCTGCAATCCTGAACTCCAGCATGCTGGTGCTCACTCATCTGGGATAATTGTCTCCTATATCTCTACCTTGAATAAGGTAAGACCCACCAGCCACTCCCCTGATGTCACGTGATCCTTGTGAGGTTCTACCATAACAGTGGCCATCTGCAATTTCTGGTGGGCCCCAACAAGGAGTGACTAGACCACCTCTTGAAAGGGTGCCAAGAGTAACTTTTGCTTGGGGGGTGTATGGACCACTCCTACTTGCTTTGGTTGCTTCTGGCTTGGGCCTCATAGGTTTGGAGCACTCAGAGCCACACAGCTTACAGGCCACAGCCACGCACCTGATGGCCCGAATATTCATATCTGGCCAACAGGTGGGGTAAATCCAGGTCTTTCAAGACATTCAAGCTCAGCATGACAGGCACTGCTTGGTTGACTGGGCCGTGGGTCTACAACTACCCCTACCCGCTTCAATTTGAATCCCCACCCAGGAGATGCCCTCGACCAGAATTGATCAATTTTTAGTCGCTCTGAGGGACAGGCAGCAGGGGTCTAACTGTTCTTGTGCTCCAAATCTCTACACATAGAAATTGTACTCCATGACTGTGACCCCTGACCCAGTGTCACTCAGGCATGCAACTTCTTGTCCGTTAACAAAGGCATCTACCAATGGGCTCGGTGCAACCATGTCCTCTGACTTGTTGGGACTTTGGGTTGTTGGTCCCGGGGGTCATCCCTCTGGCCTGGGAGTCAGCAGTTTAAAGACTGAATTTCTTAAAGAAACTAATCAAATGATCAATGAACTTAAAGTGGATGTAAACCCACTCTCATCCTTTCAAAACTACTGCCATAGTGGTTATCTATAAGGATATACATGCCTCCTGCATGTATCCTTACCTGTCAAATGTCTCCCCTCTGTCTGCTATGGGACCCGAAAAACTGCAGATTCTGTGGGTGGGTCTGTTGTCTGGAGCTCGGTGGGTGCAGTCATGATGTCAATAGATCCCCCCGCCCACCTCTACACTCCCCTTGTCAACATGCATTTTCTCCTGTGTATTTCTCACACGGAACTTCTGCTATGATCACTAACATCCAGTCAAAACCCATAAAAGTCACCACATGACTTCAGCATGCCCAATCATGCTGAGGTGTGGAGCAGCCAATCCTTGGAGAGCTGGAGAAGAAAGGAGGAGGACACAGTACACAGAATGCCTCTCCCAGGCTCGTGCATGAGATATGTAAATCACCTGTCACTCACAGCAAGGGGGAAAGAACTGACTCCTATTTCTCTGTGTGTCAGCTTTTATCTCACTGAAAAAAAATAAGAGGACTGCTCAGAACTGGATTAACTCTTTGTGGCAAGACTGGGCACAGATGACATGAAATCCTATACTGTACAAGGTGCAAGCCTTAATTAAAAATGTTCACCTGCTTTCACCTGCTGAATATTCCAAATAAAAGCCAATAGTCCATAAGGACTGAATATAGAGTGGGTTTTGAATAGTTTCATTAACAACAATTGAGTAATATGACAGACCCAACTGGGGCAGGGGCTTTTGGAGGGGATTAGGGGCTTGCCTCCTACTCACTTATGGGTTCTGTTTGGAGAGGCAGAGTGTGGCCTGGCTGCCTCATCCCCAAATAGGAAGATGTCCAGAGATGTTGTGAGCCCTACACTTTCCCTTTTTATTAGGAACCTTTCTCTGATGCTAGTTCTGTCCCTACCAGGTGTGGTGCCTGTCCCTACTCTACCCACTTTCAAAATACACTCCAAGCCTGGGAGCCAGGGCCTTCAATAGGCTCTGCCTGACCCATGATGGCTGCTAGAGTCACATGGGGTGGCAGCATCCAATTGTATCACTTCCCCAGTGATCCAGGAAACCATGTTCCTCTTGACTTCCTATCCAACTGCATTGCCACTGTGGAATAGCACCACCTGCAGTGGAGAAAGTAGACTGCACCCACCTACAACATCTGCAGTGAAGTAATTCATCCTCAAAGTTCACAATAGAAGCATTAAACTTGTTCAAGCACTTTTCTCTCTACCATCTTTCTGTGTATCTGCTCTGTAATTCAACTGCAAATGTTCAAGATTAAATGCTGCACAGTGGCTGCAACTACGAGGGCTTATTTTAGGGCCAGTTCACACCACAATATCTGTGTTCCAGGTGCGTCATTGCATACACGTTACACAATACCACTGGAGAGATTGCCCGGATCCTTTTCCCAGCAGTAGCAAAAATTACAGTTCCAGTCACTCTTCAGGCTCATTAACTAGTCTAGGGATATGCTTGTTCTGATACTTTATTAAGAACTTGGATAGGTAGTGGGCAATGGTAATCCTTAGCAAAGATTTGAGGACACTGAACTTTCTCTTGTAGAACTACTGTATGAGCCAAACCCTTGTACAGTGAAGAGTGGTCTGAGCTTTGTAGTAGCAACTCGAGAAGAATAATCTTCCTCTCTGGACAGTCCAAGCAAAAGCCTTTCACTAAGAATTAAATAGACTAAGCTCTTCAGGACACAGGACTCAATGTCCCCTTTGAACCTGCTGACTCTAACAAATGAGGGATGGCCTCAGCACACAGTCTTTAGGATCTCTCTCAACAGTCTGTACTCACAAATATCCTTGGAAAATTGGTTGCTTCCTTCCAATTTCCTTGCAACACTTTCACCCTATGATACCAGACTAGATCCTCAGACGACAGTCCCTTAGTTCGTTTTTAGCAACTTTCAGATAAGCAGACCTCCAGGTATCCAACCTGGGCCTCAACACCGCACATGCATGTGGCAGAATGGCCTAGGGGGCTAGCAACCCCCCAAGGTTGTAATCTTCTCAGGAACAGACTTCCAGTCACCATCTGGGCACCTTTCCCCAGGGATTGATAAGGGTTGTATAAATATTCAACTGTTGACTAAATTCTTCCTGCCCACTAACTTTCAGAACATTTCTGGACCAACCAGGGGGAAGCAGTCAATCCTGCAGCCACTGAAGCATAAAACAGACCAGAACAATCAACACAGCCACACTGATTACAGTGAGCCACACTAAATTTTATTAACAACGAAATGCAGCTCCACTGGATACAGCAAGCCAGAATTAAATTTACCTAATCCTAGCAGCTACTTAGGATGGTGCTACACATGTTTTTGATAGGTATTTGGTGCACTCTAGTGCATTTTTCCCCCCTTTTTTTCTTTTTCTCAATTGAGGACAATTAAAGACATGTGTGTTTTGGTGCATTTTTTATGCATTTTGCCATATTCCAGATGTGTTCCATATAGAATAAAAGCAACATATTCTACTTTTCTTGACTTCACTGGAGTGCATTGCGCTGGTGTGAACTAGGACGATTGTAATCAATGTTAAACACGGTCTATGCATTTTTGATGCAGAATAAAAAGGCATTGGACCGCATCAGGCATTAACCAGCCTTTAAGGATTATTTACTGCTTGTCAAGAATATGTAAACATTTTAATGTCCAAACCCACTATTCTAAAGTAAGAAGGAGGTGGTCAGGACAAAGGAGGGTTGACAGATTCCATTTAGTCTTTATCCCACTGACCTAGCCTCGACTTTCCTGACTTGGAATTTTTAAATAGATCAACTGTTTTAGTGTGAAAAGTTGCAACTCTGTAGAGAAAATAAAATGCCTCATGAGAACAAAGTCTCTGACCCGTCATGAAAAATACAATGCCTTGCGAAAGTATTTACCCCTCCTCCCCCTTTGCATTTTTCCTGTATTCACCCTCCTAAAGTCAATACTTTGTCGAGCTGCCTTTTGCGGCTATCACAGCTCCAAGTTGCTTTGGATAAGTCTCTATGAGCTTGCCACATCTTACCACTGGGATTTTTGCCCATTCCTCCTTGCAAAACTGCTCCAGCTCCTTCAAGTTGGATGGTTTGCGCTTGTGAACATCAATCTTTAAGTCTGACCACAGATTTTCTACTAGATTGAGGTCTGGGCTTTGACTAGGCCATTCCAACACATTTACATGTTTCCCCTTAAACCACTCAAGTGTTGCTTTAGCAGTGTGTTTGGAGTCATTAACCTGCTGGAAGGTGAACCTCCGTCCTAGCCTCAAATCACACATAGAGTGGTACAGGTTTTGCTCAAGAATATCCCTGTATTGAGCACCATCCATCTTTCCCTCATCTCTGCCCAGTTTCCCAGTCCCGACTGCTGAAAAACATCCCCAAAGCATATTGCTGCCACCACCATGTTTCACTGTGGGGATGGTGTTCTTTGGGTGATGTGATGTTTTGGGTTTGCGCCAGACATAGTGTTTTCTTTGATGGCCAAAAAGTAAAATTTTAGTCTCATCAGACCAGAGCAGCTTCCTCCATACATTTTGTGAGTCTCCCACATGCCTTTTCTCAAACTCAAAACATGCAATTTTGTTTTTTGCTGAAAGTAATGGCTCTCTTCTTGTCACTCTGCCATAAAGCCCAACTCTATGGAGCGTACGGCTTATTGTCGTCCTATGTACAGATACTTCAGTCTCTGCTGTGGAACTCTGCAGCTCCTCAAGGGTTACCTTAAGTCTCTGTGCTGCCTCTCTGATTAATGCCCACCTTGCCTGGTCAGTGAGTTTTGGTGTGCGGCCATCTCTTGGCAGGTTTGCTGTTGTGCCATGTTCTTTCCATTTGGTTATGATAGATTTGATGGTGCTCCTAGGGATCATCAAAGATTTGGATATTATTTTATAACCTAACCCTGACTTGTACTTCTCAACAACATTGTCCCTTACTGGTTTGGAGAGTTTCTTGGTCTTCATGGCAGTGTTTAGTTAGTGGTGCCTCTTGCTTAGGTGTTGCAGCCTCTGGGGCCTTTCAAAAGGTGTGTATATGTAATGACAGATCCTGTGACACTTAGATTGCACACAGGTGTACATCATTTCACTAATTATGTAGCTTCTGAAGGTAATTGGTTGCACCAGAGCTTTTTATGGGCTTCATAACAAAGGAGGTGAATACATACACGCATGCCAATTACCAGTTTTTTATTTCTGAAAAAATAGTTTTATGTATATATTTTTCTAATTTTACTTCACCAATTTAGACTATTGTGTTCTGATCCATCACATATAATTCAAATTAAAAGAAACATTGAGCTAAAGGCTGTAATGTAACAAAATAGGTATAAAGCCAAGGGGGATGAATACTTTTGCAAGGCACTGTATATAAGAATTGCCACTGCTGAGAGGTGCAAGTCTCCAAGACTGTTATCTATCTTCCTTCACTGTTCCAGGTCAGTGACACTTTAAGTAGTGAAGCTAGAATGATAGCCACTTCAAAGCTAAGTAAGGTACACAAAAAAAACACACAGTCCAGGGCCTACTATCACTAATTAAAAAGGGTTTATTTTTCATCCTTTTTCCTTCTAGGTAAAATTGACCAAATAACACAGGATGCTATTTTATTCAATACCTAAAAAAACCTACTGTACTTTTTTCCAAGTTTCATTTTTTTATTAAGTGAGAGCTATCTAAACCAAATTAATCATCTCACTATCTGGAGCCACTGAGATTTGCTACTCATAATCATTTATTCTTATCTGCATGCATATTAAGACTTACTGCCTTTCCAATATCTGGCTGTCTTGTACAAGCCATAACAATTAGAATTGGAATGTTTTCTATATGAGAGGTGCCTGGTGGCACATTTGTCGCAAGATGATGATTTTTTTTTAATTCTCTTTTCTCATTTCATCATTTGATCCGTCTCTTTATGATGATATAAGGCAACCTTTCCTTCATTTAGTGGCTGCAGTGGAGAAATAACTATTTAATGCTCTAGCTTCTCTAGAGATAGCTAATTTTATATGACTGCAATCTGATACTGCACCTGACATTTATGTCAGAATGGGATTAAGTGCATAAAATGAGACATACTAATTTACATTTCAAACAAAATGTCAAAACATACTCTACTGTAATAGAATTAATACATTGTTATAATGACACTGTGTATCATGGTAAAGAAATAAATGTAAATATATATATATATATATATATATATATATATATATATATATATATATAGTCAGGTCCATAAATATTGGGACATCGACACAATTGTAATCTTTTTGGCTCTATACACTACCACAATGGATTTGAAATAAAACGAACAAGATGTGCTTTAACTGCAGACTTTCAGCTTTAATTCGAGGGTATTTACATCCAAATCAGGTGAACAGTGTAGGAATTACAACAGTTTGTAAATGTGCTTCCCACTTTTTAAGGGACCAAAAGTAATGGGACAGTTGGCTGCTCAGCTGTTTCATGGCCAGGTGTGTGTTATTCCCTCATTATCCCATTTACAAGGAGCAGATAAAAGGTCCAGAGTTCATTTCAAGTGTGCTAATTGTATTTGGAATCTGTTGCTGTCAACTCTCAATATGCGATCCAAAGAGCTGTCACTATCTGATTTGGATGTAAATATCCTCAAATTAAAGCCGAAAGTCTGCAGTTAAAGCACATCTTGTTCGTTTCATTTCAAATCCATTGTGGTAGTGTATAGAGCCAAAAAGATTAGAATTGTGTCGATGTCCCAATATTTATGGACCTGACTGTATATATCTATATATATATATATATATATCTATAGATAGATATATAGATATATATCTATCTATAGATATACTGTATATATCTATATCTATAGATAGATATATATCTATATCTATAGATATATAGATAGAGATATATATATATATATATATATATATATATATATATATATATATATATATATATATATATATATATATATATTATTTATATCTATTTTGTTTTTTCATTATTTCTAATTTGTGTTTACTAATCTTAAATTAAAAGCATATGAAGAGGAGTACTTTGTTGCAGACCATTTGTTATTCTGAAGAAATCCATGTGTGTTTCTCTGTGCCTCTGCTCTGAGTAGGTCTAATGGGAGTGGTTTCATAATTAACTGTCAGGTGTGGAGCTACAGGGCACTAATGAGGAAATCTGCTGGGCCTGCACCCCTTTAGACGTGTTCCTATTGAAAGTATCTCTCAAAAAATGACATTTTTGTTGCAAGGGATGCCTGAAATCTGACTTGTATTTTAGTGCAGACTTCTGGGAAAATTGATGAGCCAATCAAACAATCAGGAAATTATGTTTCTGGGGAGTGGTCAGTACACACTCTGTGTTCAGAAAACTCCAGGTAGCCATTTAAGCAATGATAGAGCTGCAGATTGAAGGAAAGAAAGGTAATTTTTAATAACATTAAATTACAAAATGATTAGTGTCACAATCATATGTGCTATTTTATTTTTTCTTTATTTGCTATTTTTTTCCCCATGAAAGCGGAGTTACCCTTTAAAGTGGATATTGGAGATAAGGGGAAAGTACTTAATCCACTTCTCTGGTATATACTATATATATATATATTGTACAGGGTGCCGGGAATGTGTCCTGGATGACAGGTACATTCCCCCAATAATTGAGTCGTGGTCTCTTTAGGGGGACAGTTGCAGAGTCTTCAAACCCTGATCATTAGGAGTTTGGTAGTGAAGGGGTTAAGTCCCAGGGCAGGGAGGCTTGAAAGGCAGCAGAGGGAAATATGCACCTGTGTCAAGGAAGTGAGAGAGAGATTGTCTCACAAGCTGTGCAGCCAGTGTGAGCTCTTTGACCTACGGAGACACAGGCTGCTGACCCCCTCTGGCTGACCTACCTGGCACAGTTGCTCTTGAGAAGCCTAACCCCTGTATGGGACCAAAGAAAAACTATCGGTGAGCCTGCTTAAATTACCAATAACAGGATTTTCGACTGTTATTTACTATAGCTGAAGTAAGCTGTCTTTTTGTTTAGTTTTGATTGAAATAAATTAACTGTTTGCTTTCAATAAACTGGCTGGCGATTATTACAGAGCTACCCCAGGTTACATTTGGTGGAGAGTGCGGAGCAGAGTATAGTCACAAAAGCGATTTGAAGGGCCAGTACCACATTTACATGTCCTGTGTTAGGACAGTACAAGCTCTGAAAACCTCACAAGGCGACATGGAGGAGGAGATAAAAGCCCTAGCTCAGAGCACGATAGCCCAGCAGCAAGCCGCCGCAGAAGCCAACCATCGCCATGAGGAGGCAATGACCCAGCAACAGGAAACCACTCGCTTGCTGGTCACCCAGTTCACAGTCCAGCAAGAAACTACTCAAGCACACTCACGCTACACACAAAACTACTCAAGCTGCTTTACAGGAAGCAATGCAGCGTCTTGCACAAGAACAAGAACAAACAGTGGGTGCCGCTAGCAACCAGGCAGCCATAAGGGGCAGTCACTACCTGCAAAAGTTAACACCTAGTGACGATGTAGAGGCATTCATGGCTACTTTTGAGAGAACAGCAGAAAGAGAAGGGTGGCCCCCAGACCAGTGGTTTTGCTCCTTTTCTCACTGGGGATCCCCAGAAGGCATATTTTGATTTGTCAGCTGCGGATGCTGAGGATTACCAATAGCTGAAGGCTGAAATCCTGGCCCGCCTTGGAGTGACTACTGCTATGCAGGCCCAAAGGGTACACCGTTGGAGGTACCGCCTGGACTGTCCTCTGACCTGAGTCAACTGGTAAAAGAATGGCTGCAGCCCGAGAAGTTAACGGGTTCCCAGATGGTGGAGTGGGTTGTGTTAGACCTTTACCTAAGGTCGCTGCCAAATGACCTTCAGCATTGGGTGAGTCATGGGGACCCCAAGACAGCAGATGAACTAGTGGAAATGCTTGAGAGGAATGCTGAGATGGAGGATCTGCTGGGACCTGTCAAACCTTGAGGATCATTGCCAAGAGGAGAGCCAAGTCATCTACAAACCAGGAGAGTCAAGGAGCACCCACCCCGGCGTCCCAGAGCACCCCTTCGGAACAAAGGAATGAGGGTGTGCTGTGCTGGCGCTGTCACTCCCGGGGCCATATCCAGGCCCACTGTCCCCTGCAGGAGAAACCCATGGAGTGTGGCGCTCTACGAAGGATGTCCTTTTATGCCAAGAATGTCTGTGCTGCCCACCTGGACCTGACTGAGGGGCGATTTGAATGTGATCCTTGGGTGAACCAGCTTCACGTCTGAGCGCTGTTGGACTCCGGAAGTATGGTAACACTTGTGGGTACCGGGGTAGCTGGGGAGGTGAGTCCTGTAGCAAGAGCCCTGAGGGTGGTGTGCATGCATGGGGACACTAGGGAATACCCCCTGGTATCGGTGACACTCACTACGGCCTGTGGCACAATTGTCCAGGAGGTTGGGGTGGTACCCGACCTCATCCATGATGCTATTATAGGAAGGAATTGCCCTTTGTTTGTTGAACTTTGGAACTATGTGAGCCAAAATCTATCAGGACAGCTGAACTGCTCTGTTCCCTCTAAGGGGCTGAACTCCAATGCTTTAGAGAACATTGATAGAGTTTCATCTGGAGCAGATGGTCCACCAGCTAAGGGGAACCCTGAGGGGGGGACCCACTCTTATGCAGGTCATGGCTGGGGAGAACTTAGAGGAAGCCTTCCCTCTGCAGGTTATGACAGAGGAGGATGAAGGTGAAAGCTCCTCTCGTCTTGCCCACCCTGATCTCGAGGTGTCATGGGGTGCATTTTCTTCTGCTCAAAAGAGGGATCCCACACTGAAAAATGCCTGGCAACAGGTTACCATAATTAATAGGATTTCACAAGTACCTGAGGCCAAAAAAAGGTTTCCCCATTTTGTGGTAATTGGTGAGCTGTTATATCAGGTTACTGAGGTTAGGGGAGACGTAGTCGACCAGTTACTGGTTCCCCAGCCCTTCACACATACAGTGCTCGACCTGGCCCACAATGAAGCATTAGGGGGTCACCTGGGGGCTGACAAGACAGAGACACGAATAACAGAAGGGTTCTACTGGCCAGAAGTGACCACAAAGGTGAGATGTTATTACAGTTCATGTCCCACCTGCAAGCTGACCACACCGATGCCCCACTTGAGGAACCCATCGGTGCCGTTGCCCATTATTGAGGTACTGTTTGAGCACATTGCAATGGATTTGGTGGGCCCTTTGGTGAAATCAGGTCAGGGCCACCAATACATCCTCGTGGTACTCGATTATGCCACCAGATATCCAGAGGAAGTTCCCCTAAGACAGGCTACGTCAAAGCAATTACCAGGGAATTGTATAATATGTTCTCTAGGACAGGATTCCCAAAGGAGATCTTGACAGACCAGGGCACCCCATTCATGTCTTGGGTGATGGCAGATCTGTACAAGTTGTCCAAATCAAACGGCTGCACACATCTGTTTATCATCTACAGACAGAAGGACTGGTAGAGCGATTCAAGAAAACTCTCAAGTCAATGCTTAAAACGGTTGTGCAACAAGATGGTAAAGACTGGGACTGCCTACTCCCAGCACTAATGTTTGCTATTAGGGAAGTGCCTCAGGCGTCCACAGGTTTTTCCCCGTTTGAGTTGGTGTACGGGCGAAGACCACAGGGACTGCTTGACTTGGTGAAGGAAACATGGGAAAGTGAGTCCTCTTATCTTAAGACAGTTGTAGAACATACAACTCAGATGAGAGAAAGGATTGCTAAGGTGATGCCTCTAGTTAAGGAGCACATGCAAAGAGCGCAGGAGGCACAAAGAAGGGTGTACAACCGGTCTGCCAAACTTGGACAGTTCCAGGTTGGGGATCGGGTCTCTGTACTTATACCTACAGTAGAAAGTAAGTTCCTGGCCAGCTGGCAGGGACCCTTTGAGGTCGTAGAAAAGGTTGGGGAGGTTAACTATAATGCCCATACACACGAGCGGAATTTCCGACAGAAAAAGTCCGACGGGAGCTTTTCATCGTATATTCCGACCGTGTGTATGCCCCATCTGACTTTTTACATCGAAAATTCTGACTGACCTAGAAAGAGAACATGTTCTATATTTTTCTGACTGAACCAATTCCTATCGGGAAAACTGCTTGTCTGTATGCTGTTCCGACGTACCAAAAACGACGCATGCTCTGAAGCAAGTACGAGACGGAAGCTATTGGCTACTGGCTATTGAACATCCGTTTTCTAGTCCCGTCGTACGTGTTCTTGACGGTCAGACTTTGGTGTGACCGTGTGTATGCAAGACAGCTTGAGCGAAATTCCGTCGAAACGCCGCCGGAAAAACCTTCAGAGTTTATTCAGACGGGAAAACCGGTCATGTGTACAGGGCATAAGATACACCAACCTGGGAAGAGGAAGCCCTATCAGACATACCACATAAATCTCCTGAAGCCTCGGAAGGACTGTTAATAGGAAGTTGCTCTGGCTAAGGTTAGTTCTAAGCCCCCGGTGGGCGAGAACTCTGTTCCAGTTTCCACCTCCCTCTCCAAGCCACAAATACAGCAGGTAAAGGAGTTCTTACAGAGGAATAGAGAGAAGTTCTCAGGACTTCCGGGTCTCACCAGGGTTATTGAACATGATATTGTCACGGAACCCAATGTGAAGGTCCGAGTGAAACCCTATGGCATCCCCGAGGCTCATAGGAAAGCAGTGTCAGAGGAAGTCCGGAAAATGCTCGAACTTGATATCATTGAGGAATCGCAGAGCGAGTGGTCGAGCCTGATTGTGTTGGTACCAAAGCCCAATGGGACTCTGCGATTTTGTAATGATTTCAGAAAACTCAACGAGGTATCGAAGTTCGATGCATACCCAATGCCGAGAGTAGATGAATTGATAGAGAGGTTGGGACCAGCCCGATACATTACCACCTTAAATCTCACCAAAGGCTACTGGCAAATACCCTTAACTAAGGAAGCTCAAGAAAAGACTGCCTTTTCTACCTCAGATGGCCACTTCCAGTACAAAAGAATGGTGTTTGGCTTGCATTCTGCTCCAGCTACTTTCCAGAGAGCTATGGACAAAACCTTACGCCCACGTCAGAAATGCACTTCAGTGTATTTAGATGATATTGTCATCTTTAGTGTAGACTGGGAATCCCATCTTTCCTGAGTGCAGGCAGTCTTAGACTCTCTGAAGAAAGAAGGGTTCACTGTGAACCCTGAAAAGTGTGCCATTGCTATGGAAGAGACCAAGTACTTGGGGTACATTGTGAGTAGAGGGTTGGTGAAGCCACAGATGAACAAAATGGAGGCTATCCAGGCCTGGCCCTGCCCAGTCACAAAGAAAAAGGTGCAAGCCTTTTTGGGCATCGTGGGGTACTACCGAAGGTTTGTTCCCAACTCCGCCATTATTGCTGCACCTCTCACATACCTGACAAAGGGTAAAAAGTCAGTTATGGTGCAATGGAATGACAAGGCTGAAAAGGCCTACCAGGGCCTTAAAACAGCCTTGTGGCAGTACCCAGTACTGGTCGCTCCTGACTTCTCAAGAGAATTTGTTGTTCAAACAGATGCCTCCAGTGAAGGCTTGGGAGCTGTTCTGTATCAAGGGGTCAATGGGGAGGAACACCCCCATAGTTTTCCTGAGCAGAAAATTGACAGCCGCTGAGAGAAATTATGCTTTGGTGGAGTGGGAGTGCCTGGCTATTAAGTGGGCCCTGGACCCTTGCTTCACAGAAGCCTAACCCCTGTATGGGACCAAAGAAAAACTAGTGGTGAGCCTGCTTAAATTACCAATACCACGATTTTGGACTGTTATTTACTATGGCTGAAGTAAGCTGTCATTTTGTTTAGTTTTGATTGAAATAAACAAACTGCTTTCAATAAACTGGCTGGCGGTTATTACAGAGCTACCCCAAGTTACTATATATATATATATATATATATATATATATATATATATATATATACAGTATCTCACAAAAGTGAGTACACTCTTCAAATTTTTGTAAATATTTTGTTCTATCTTTTCATGTGACACCACTGAAGAGATTATACTTTGCTACAATGTAAAGTAGTGAGTGTACAGCTTGTATAACAGTGTCAATTTGTTGTCCCCTCAACATAACTCAACACACAGTCATTAATGTCTAACACCCCTAAGTGAACATGTCCAAATTAGGCCCAAAGTGTCAATATTTTGTGTGGCCACCATTATTTTCCAGCACTGCCTTAACCCTCTTGGCCATGGAGTTCACCAGAGCTTCCCAAATTGCCACTGAAGTCCTCCTCCACTCCTCCATGATGACATCACGGAGCTAATGGATGTTATAGACCTTGCGCTCCTCCACCTTCCATTTGAGGATGCCCCACAGATGCTCAATAGGGTTTAGGTCTGGAGACATGCTTGGCCAGCCCATCACCTTTACCCTCAGTTTCTTTAGCAAGGCAGTGGTCCTCTTGGAGGTGTGTTTGGGGTCGTTATCATGTTGGAATACTGCCCTGTGGCCCAGTCTCCGAAAGGAGGGGATAATTCTCTGCTTCAGTATGTCACAAAACATGTTGGCATTTATGGTTCCCTCAATGAACTGTAGCTCCCCAGTGCCGGCAGCACTCATGCAGCCCCAGACCATGACACTCCCACCACCATGATTGACTGTAGGCAAGACACACTTGTCTTTGTACTCCTCACCTGGTTGCCGCCACACACACTTGACACCATCTGAGCCAAATACGTTTATTTTGGTCTCATCGGACCACAGGACATGGTTCCAGTAATCCATGTCCTTAGTCTGCTTGTATTCAGTAAACTGTTTGCAGGGTTTCTTGTGTATCATCTTTAGAAGAGGCTTCCTTCTGGGACAACAGCCAAGGAGATAAATTTGATGCAGTGTGCGCGGTATGGTCTGAGCACTGACAGGCTGACCCCCCCACCCCTTCAACCTCTGTAGCAATGCTGGCAGCACTCATATGTCTATTTCCCAAAGACAACCTATGGATATGACGCTGAGCATATGTACTTCACTTCTTTTGTCGACCATGAAGAGGCCTGTTCTGAGTGGAACCTGTTCTGTTAAACCGCTGTATGGTCTTGGCCACCGTGCTGAAGCCCAGTTTCAGGGTCTTGTCAATCTTCCTATAGCCTAGGCCATCTTTATGTAGAGCAATAATTCTTTTTTTTTCAGATCCTCAGAGAGTTCTTTGCCATGAGGTGTCATGTTGAACTTCCAGTGACCAGTATGAGAGAGTGAGTGTGATAACGCCAAATTTAAGACACCTGCACCCCATTCACACCTGAAACCTTGTAACACTAACAAGTCACATGATACTGGGGAGGGAAAATAGCTAATTGGGCCCAATTTGGACATTTTCACTTAGGGGTGTACTCACTTTTATTGCCAGTGTTTTAGACAATAATGGCCGTGTGTTGAGTTATTTTGAGGGGACAGAACATTTTCAACAATTCATCACAAATTGACAATATTTTAGGTAAAACATACAAATCACAAGCACTATATTAACTATGATTATAGTTGTTTGGGACAGGGCCGATACAAGGGGTGGGCAGGCGGGGCTTCTGCCTTGGGCGCAATGTGGGAGGGGGTGCTAGGTTGTGAGCAGAAAAATCTGTCCACAAAATGTAGCTATAAAACTTGTATGCCCCTGTTGCCTGCCTAAATTAAGGATTATGCGCTCCTGCTCACTGCTCTGCGGCAGCAGATGCACCCTTTTCCAAGCTCCCTTCTTGAGTTCCTATGAGTCCCCCCCCCTGGATCGGAGCTGGTACAGTCCCAGTAAAAGTGCATGTGGGCAGAGCAGGAAAAGAACCTCACATTGCAGCATCGATCTTTGGTTCCCGCCCAGCACACAGCAGAGCTCTCCTTCAGAGCAGAGTGAAGATGTGTAAATCAGGGATGACAGACTGGATCCTCTTCTACTGTGAGTGCTGACTGCTTTGCATTCCACACTGTGATTATAAACATGCCTTGCACTTTTCAGTGCAGGTTTATTGAAAGTGAAAGTAATGCCGCGTACACACGATTGGACTTTATGGCATTCTTGGTCCGACATTCTTCCTGCCGGACTTTCCGGCAGACTTTCTGAACGGACGGACTTGCCTACACACGACCGGACTTTCCGGTAGGCTAAGTCCACCCGTCTTTCTGACGGACTTTCGCCGGAGTTACGGCGGACTTTCAGAATGAACGGACTTGCCCACACACGGACAAGTCTGTTCATTTTGAACGTGACTCGGGTACGACGGGACTAGAAAAGGAAGTCGATCTCGTCACTTTTATCGGCGAGATTGACATCTTGCGAGCCCCGTCGCGGGGCATACCACGCCCTTAGATCTGATATGGGTTTTAAGGGGAACCCCCTATGCCGGAAAAAATGGCGTGGGGTCCTCCCTAAAATCCATACCAGACCCCGATCCGAGCACGCAGCCCGGCTGGTCAGGAAAGGGTGTGGGGAAGAGAGAGCTCTCCTCCTGAACCGTACCAGGCCGCATGCCCTGCGGGCCCCCCACCCCAAAGCACCTTGTCCCCATGTTGATGAGGACAAGGGCCTCTTCCTGACAACCCTGGCCATTGGTTGTCGGGGTCTGCGGGCAGGGGGCTTATCGGAATCCGGGAGCCCCCTATAATAAGAGGGCCCCCAGATCCCGGCCCCCCACCCTATGTGAATGAGTATGGGGTACATGGTACCCCTACCCATTTACCTAGGGAAAAAGTGTCAATAATAAAACACACTACACAGGTTATTAGACAGCTCCCGGGGGTCTTCTTCCAGCTTTGGGGGTCCCTCCGGTTCCTCTTCTCCCGGTGTCCAGTTGGTTCTTCTCCGCTCTCTCTGGCCTCTTCTCCTGGTGTTCCAGTGGCGTCGCAGTCCCTGGGCATGCTGGGACTGTGACGTTTTAGGGGGCATGGTCACCGGGTGATGTTGACCACGCCCCCTAAAACATCACAGTCCCAGCATGCCCAGGGACTGTGACGGCATAAGGGGGCGGGGTCTCCACCTATATAAGTCACAGCGGAGCGCTCAGAGAGCAGTCCAGTTGGAGAGAGACCGTCGTGTCAACATCTGGAGAAAAGAAGAGGGAAGAAGACAAGAAGCCAGAAGTCCGGGCCTCCACTGGCAAAAGAGCGGCATAAAGACAGCGGAGGAGCCGGAGAAGAACCAACCGGACGCCGGGAGAAGAGGAACTGGAGGGACCCCCGAAGTCAGAAGAAGACCCCCGAAGCCAGAGGAAGACCCCCCCGGAGCTGTCTAATAAATTATTTAAAAAACCTGTGTAGTGTGTTTTATTATCGACACTTTTTCCCTAGGTGAATGGGTAGGGGTACCATGTACCCCATACTCATTCACATAGGGTGGGGGGCCGGGATCTGGGGGCCCTCTTATTAAAGGGGGCTCCCGGATTCCGATAAGCCCCCTCCCTCAGACCCCAACAACCAACGGCCAGGGTTGTCGGGAAGAGGCCCTTGTCCTCATCAACATGGGGACAAGGTGCTTTGGGGTGGGGGGCCGCAGGGCGCCCCCCTCCCCCAAAGTACCCACCCCCCCATGTTGAGGGCATGCTGCCTGGTACGGTTCAGGGGGGGCTCGCTCTTCCCCACCCCCTTTCCTGACCGGCCAGGCTGCGTGCTTGGATCGGGGTCTGGTATGGTTTTTATAGGGGGGACCCCACGCCGTTTTTTCGGCGTAGGGGTTCCCCTTAAAACCCATACCAGACCTAAGGGCCTGGCAAACCCCGTGCTCAACCCTCTCTGTTAGACAGAAACCGATTGTTATATCCACTTCTAGTGGAAATCTTTGTTCAATTAGCTGTTTGTAGTGCTGATCAGTGTATTCTGATAGGGGAGAGTCCCTGCTGTCAGAATACAATGTCCCAGTAAGGGGGGAATCCCACGCCCACCCCACTTGTGTGGATGGAGGAATCTGTCAGCCACTTGCTTGGGCCCCATCTCGATCCAGCAATGTGCACAAGAGCACTTGCTCTCTAATGGACTGTTTGTTTATAGGGCACTTTAATAGTTCTTTGCACTGTGTGTTTGATTTGCAGCACTGGGAGTTTGGTAGTAACTCCAAAACCAAATTGTGTAAAAATGAACCATAAGAATTTGACTAGAGTTATTTGAATATTTGGGAGTTATTCACATTATATGTTATAGTATTTAATTTTTTTATTTACAGTACCAGGAGTATGTTCTTAACTCCCTCACGAAATGTTTTTGCAGCACGGGGAATTTGTTCCCACATACATGTGATATGTAATTGAATATTTATGAGTTGTTCGCATTATATGTTTTAGTATTCTACTTTGCAGCACCGGGAGTCTGGGATTCGCCCCCTCACAATTTTGTTTGCAGCACTGGTATTTTGGTTCCATATTCATGTGATATATAATTCACTTGGTCATATTTGATGACACATACACTAAATTTGATATAATTTATAGGGGTACTGCTATGCACTAGGGTGTATATACTCCTGGTCTCTGTACTCTGCAGTTTACCGCTCTTGACTCCTGTACATTGTATATTACTGTACATACACCTTACCTCTGCACTCTGTATGTTTTCCTCTCCTAACTCCAGCACACTGTACATGCTGCTCCTTATCATTGTACTTTGACCTCAGATAGATAGATAGATATCAGGTGTGTAAAATAATTGGTCATGGGGGGGCGCAGCTCAGCATGTTCACCCTGGGCGCTGGTTGACCTTGTCCCGGCACTGGTTTGGGATGTAAGTGTATTACAAGAAAGGGGCAGACAAATCCCATGAGTTTACCTGCTCCAGAGACTGCTTCCAGAACCACCAAAAAAAACTGTTTTTTGTTTTTGTTTGGTTTTTACAAACTGGGTTCTAAAATTGTGCTGTAGTAATATTAAATATTAAACAGCCAAGTGCTTAGTGAAGTTATACTTTCCATATTAGGAAGCAGTTTTTCTTTAATCAAGAAAGAATTACTCTAGGATGTCTGCTAAACTTATGAAACATATCAGAAGCTCTCATGTTGCCCATGGGCCTTTTTTGGATAGCATTTTTTTCAGTATTTGCCGACCTGTATTCATTTCACAGTTTAATTTTCTTTTATTAAACTTGAGCAGAAATCCACTAGAATATTAACATTTCTGTCCTGAGAGAATGTCCTCAGACTACAGCATGGGTCTACAATTCTAATTATCAGGGATTTATAGTGATGGATAGTCTGCAAGAAAAAAGAACAAATTAAATTACTGGGAAGGCTAGGACTGTTGCATTTCTAATTCATTAATGTCCCCTGCTAGCTCATTTTTAGTCATTTACATATGAACCAGTAGTTTACGAAGTAAAGTCACAAACAAATCTTCCAGGAACCTATTACAGCTTGTGTCAAGGAAGAACACTGATATGCCACAATTACCATGTTGACTATTTAACTTAACACTAAGAATCTATGTTGTGTTATTAAACTGGATGTTTTAAATGCATTTGCTGTCACTAGAGACAGCTATGTGTTGCTGTACCAGTCTATTGGCAGAGGTGGCAAGGATTGGGGATCTAGAAGTTTCCATGAGATGGAGGAAATCCTGGTGCATATAAATATATCAACAGGCATGAGATACAAGACACGGAATGACTCTTTGATGGAGTTGAGGGATCAAAGGGATACTGCTTAATATGGGAGTGGGGGGGGATGATTCTGCTCAGAACAGCTGCACAATCACCCTCCAAAGTGGACTATATATATGCACCCAGGTGTCTGAGTTGTTGAAGTTGCAGTGTTCCAATGATGTCAAGTTTTGCAGCTAGATACTTCCATAGTGGTACTAGCTTTGCCTCTGCATAATTATAGCAGTCCAAACTGAAGAGCGCTATATGTGAAAAGCAGTTAAAGCATAACTCCACAGGGTGTGGCCTGGACAGCGATGGAGTAGGAAGCAAGCAGAGTGAGCTCCTCTTGTTAATCATCCTAACAGCTATCCTGCACACAAACCAGCCCAAAAGTGACACAGCCACAATGAGCTCAATACCGAGGAATGGAGCAGTACCATATCACCGCATAAAAGGACCACAGATACGGCGGACAAGCTGGCGAAATACCGGAACCAGGACAAGGCCCAGCCAGACCAAGATGGCGCCAACATGTGCTCCGCTCCGGAACAGCAAGGAGCGGACACAACCTAAGTGCTGGATGCCATTGCCACTCTTCAGGGGACGCTAACAGCTAAGATTAATGAAGTCAAGATAGACATATCCCTCCTTCGCCAGGACCTCTCAAAAAGTGAAAGACAGGGTCACTGAAGCGGAGACGAGTATTGGAGTGGCAGAGGGCATGCTGCATCCCTTAAGCCATACTACAGAGGAACTACAAAGACAAGTACAGCAATTACATGCACATCAGGATGACATGGAAAATAGACTCAGGAGATACAACCTCAGGTTCATCGGCATGCCAGAAAAAAATAGAAGGTAATAATCCTGCTGAATACCTGGAGTCTCTCCTAATTAACAACTTTGGAAGGGAAGCTTTCTCTGTCACGTTTGCAGTGGAGAGAGCTTACCGCATCCAAGCAAAACCCCCTCCAGTGGGAGCTCCCCCCAGAATCTTTATTACAAAGTTTCCAAACTTTAAAGACAGGGATAAAATCCTGAGATTGACCAGGGAAAAAGGTAATATCCCACTGGGCAATGGACATGTGGCAGTATTTCCGGACTTCTCTAATGAAGTACAAAAGAAAAGAGCACAGTTCCAAGATGTCAAAAGGCGGCTGAGGGTTTTGTATCTTAAATATGCCATGCTGTTCTCTGCCAGACTGAGAGTGGAAGAAGATGGCCGCGTTCAATTTTTTTGAAGATCCCAAGACTGCTGCAGCCTGGCTGGATCAGCGAGGATGCCCAGCACTGTGACATGCTGCCCAGAGACACTGAATGAGTACAACCACCCCTGCCATGCCAAATACTGGAGGATTTACCCCCCCCCCACTGTTTCCCCATTCACCCTGACTTTTGCCCTATCTGAGTGAGAGAGCTGTTATGAGGATGAAATAGGAGGACTGTATACTGTGTCCCAGATATGTGGGGGGTGGAAAAGTTCCCATATCCTATGTGGACAACATACTCCTATATAGGGCAAGCCTTGCCTGCACTGATCTTTACATAACTCCCCTATTACTTTAGAAATGCATATCTCCCCTGGGGATACCGCAGAACTGTACGCCCACATCATATATAGGAATATATATGAACCCTATCAACAAGAGTCTCACACGATCGGAGGCCTATTAAACATAGGACTTCACTTGCAACCTCACCTTGTGCTCAACGGTGAGAAATCACCCCCATCTCACATGAACAGTTATTTTTTCATTTTAGCTTTTTTTTACGCTACAACAGTTTTAAGCAATGCACCTCCAGTCAGTTTGCAAAGCTGGATGAAAGTTCGAAACACTGGTTAATGGGTATTGTATGCTTTGACCAAGTTGGGGAGGTGAGAAGCTGGGAGGGATGGAAAATGCCAGTTCAGTTGATCAGAGCATTGGGAAGCAGAGCACCGTTGTGCACGAGATTACAAGTTGGGAAATAAGCCTATTAGCATATGGTTATTGTGTGAATAGTTGTACTGTATTTATAATGAAAGTACAATGTTTGATAGGTATATACACTACCCTGCCGGTATATGTACCCATAGAGAGCCATGAATAATATGGCTGACACTAAATTTATAACTTGGAATGTGCGTGGTATGCAAGATAAAATCAAACGCATGGCAGTACTAACATTTCTTAAAAAACAAAAAGCAGATATTAGTGCACTAGTAGAGACCCATATCACTGGGCACCTACAGTTGGCATTGAAATGCCCCTGGATAGGTTGGGCGTATCACAGCACTCATACAAACCTGTCCAGGGGGGGTCACAATACTCATAGCCAAGTCCGCCCCATTTGAGCTAGTATCTGTGGAAACAGACCGGAAGGGTAGATACATTTTTATGCAAGCACTTATAGGGGGAGTACCCATACTACTCATAGCCTGCTATATCCCCCCTCCATACAGAGCTGACGTGGTAACTGAGGGTCTAGCATTTATAGCACAACATCCGACTGTGCCGGCAATATTAATGGGGGATATTAACAATACTATGTCTCCGTCACTAGACTGCCCAACACAGACCATAGTCCAAATGGGAGAACCCATGCAGACCAGACTTTCTTGTACTATGACGGAATTTGCCCTTGTTGATGTGTGGAGGCACAACAACCCTGCAACCAGAGCATACAGATGCCACTCCACAAGCCATAGCACCATGTCTAGAATAGACTTCATACTGGTATCCAAGGCCTTACTACCTAAGGTCACGGGGTCGGGGATCGCACCTAGGACCCTATCTGACCACTCTCCTTGCTGGATGACAGCCTCCCTAAGAATCACCCCCCCGTACGCATGTGGAGATTAAACCCCCACTGGCTCTCAGTCATTACAGACCACAAATCCATTGCAAGAGAACTACATTACTTTTTAGACAGACCTAGAGACTCACCCTTGCCTAATTCCTACTGGGATGCATTCAAAATGCAGGCTCGTTGGATTTTATCCACTAGAATAAATAGGCTCAAACAGTCGTCTAATATAATATTACAACTAACAACCAATAAGCTGCAAGAATTAGAATCTGCTTATAACTCAAACCCCACCCCTGAAAATCTAAACAAGTTAAAAATACAGTCCCGCATGGTAACACAACTGTATACTGAGAAGGCAAAATAAGTTATATTTTTCTGCTAACAACGAGTATATGAACAGGGGGATAGAGCAGGTAGGCTTTTGGCTTATTTGGCCCACATAGATGATAGACCACTGGTAGTGGTCTCCCTAATGCCGCATACACACGAGCGGATTTTCTGACTGGACTGGTCCAACGGACCGAGTCCGGCGGACAATCCGATCATGTGTGGGCTTCACTGGACCTTCAGCGGACTTTTCCAGTCGAAAATCTGACGGACTTTAGATTTGAAACATGCTTAAAATCTTTCCGATGGACTTAAGTCCGGTCTAAAAATCCGCTCGTCTGTATGCTAGTCCGACGGACGAAAACCCACGCTAGGGCAGCTATTGGCTACTGGTCATCAACTTCCTTATTTTAGTCTGTTCGTACGTCATCGTACGAATCCGTCGGACTTTGGTGTGATCATGTGTAGGCAAGTCCATTCGTTCTAAAGTCAGTCAGAAGTCTGTCAAAAGTCCGTTGGACCAGTCTGGTCGAAAAGTCCGCCCATGTGTATGCAGTATAAGAGGCAAACAGGGAAATAGTATCACAGACCCATCCCAGTTTGAGCAATTCTATGAAAGCCTCTATAAATCCCAAAGTGTACACATGCAAAGGGAAATACAATCATATTTAAACACAATGCAATTCCCCAGGCTAAACCCGGAACAAGTGAAATTAATGGATGCTCCTATTACTACACAGGGTGTCACTGATGCGATCGCCCAATTAGCCAAGTCCAAAGCGCCCAGGCTAGATGGATTGCCCTTTGAGTTCTATGCAACATACTCTGAGATGATTATCCCTAAGCTCAAGGTACTCTACCAATCCATTTTAGAAACAAACTCACTCCCCCAATCCATGCAGAAGGCTCAAATAATAGTTCTTCCCAAACTGAGTAAGTCACTACCCAGCGTCATACCGACCCATCTCCCTATTGCAGATAGAAATTAAGATACTAGCTAAAATACTGGCCAATCACCTAAATACAGCCATACTCACGCTAATACATCCAGACCAAACCAGATATATGCCAGGGAAGAACACATCCATGAATATTAGATGGTTATATATGAATATACAGGCCCAACATGACAACTCTGGCACTAGGGTAGTAGTAGCACTAGATGCAGCCAAAGCCTTCGATTCGGTAGAATGGTCATACTTATCGGAGTGTTTACACAACTATGGCTTTGGTCCACAATTTTGAAAATGGGTTAAACTCCTATATCAAACACTGAAAGCAAGGGTATTCATGAATGGATGGTTGTCAGAACAATTTCCATTGGAAAGGGGCACGCGTCAGGGATGCCCCCTCTCGCCCCTACTATATGCGTTGGCCGCTGAGCCCCTAGCAATTGCTATCAGAGCAGACCCCAACATTATAGGATTGAGGAGAGGACCCACGGTAGACAAAATAGGTCTATATGCTGATGACACTATTCTATAGCGCATCAGGGACTGTCACTGCAAGCAGCTCTTGAAATAATTGAAAAGATGGGCGGCTATTCAATTGATATTCAAATGGGACAAATCCCAAATTCTCCCCATAGACGTCTTCCCACCCCCCAAAACGTACCCATCACTGTTTTTGACCGAACCAGAACCGTTCGGTACTTTTGTTTCTGTCCCCCTGGCCAAATTAACGTTCAATGTAAAAGTGTGCACACTTGAAGTAAATTACTGAGACAAACTGAGACATACACAAATTCAGTAGTTTGATACTTCTGCTTTATTACTTCCTGAACTCTGGCTAATATGCCGTGAGCCGGATATTTTGTTATCAAATCAAATATCAAATAAGACAAGCGTATGCGGACCACAAGATATACATATTCATTATTGTGACAAAGTTTGAGTTTTATATATATATATATATATATATATGTATATATATATATATATATATGGGAATAGCAAACTATCATAGCGAAATAGGGTGTCTTGTTTCCAGTTCTTAAAAGAACAGGCACAATCTTCTTTAACTCTTGCAGTTCTGTTCCACATGGAGGGAGGGTAAGCTGACAGACATCTAATTGAATATGGTTAAGGCTGATAGCAGAGGCTGAAGTAAGCACTTATATCTATATGGTTATATTGGAAATAGGCATTTCACCATAACACTCATAGTCACATCCATTACAGTTCCCCCCTTGAAATGCTTATTTCACAAAACTGTCCCTCACACTGAAAGGCCTACACCCAGCCCATCCCCCCCTGCAACTCTTTTAAGCCGTATGTAGAGAAAGAGCAGTGACTAGTTCACTACCCCACCTCGATACAGCTGGAGGAGTGCTGCCAGGTGCTATCTGTCCCTATAGCCCTACAGTGTTGCATCTTGGGGGAGGGTGACTGTAACAGAGTGTAACACATAATTTTCATCATAATTTTCATCAAGCCTTACATAGACATCGTCATCATCATCTGATATCTCTTGGTTCATGAACGTGGGGGTAGTTTGGTCTTTTCCGCACACTTCCTGATGCAGGGGAGAATGCAACAGATTATAGCCCCCATTACCAGGATAGCTATTCCTATCTGGGTCAACAATCCCTGCCATCCTCCCTTTATCCAGGTAAAATACTGATCCCAGGGGTTGGTGAGCCCTGAATTCTGTTTTAGTTCTTTGGACAAGTCCTCAAGTTTCTGGATGGCTAAAGTCACTTTACCATTTGGGCCGGTGTTGTCTGGGATGTAAGTGCAACATGTGCTTGTCTCGGGGATCATTTTACATACATCCCCCTTTTCAGCTAGGAGCATGTCTAAGACCATACGGTTTTGGAAAGTCATGTGTGAAGCTGCTTCCAACTGTTGAGTACATCGCTTGCTTCTCGCTCTGGGTCTTGTGAGAGAATATGCAGGGGCATTATGGCTTTAGCCATTGCACATTCTCCTGTCCACTGTCCTGTCATTCTACTCCTAATTTTCATGCCCCCACAGATCCAGTACACATCCCCTAAGGACTGAACTTGATTTTGCGCTAGATCTGCAGACACCTCACTGTAAGACTCACAGTAACCTTCGATGAAATTTCCAAGGGGCTTTCCCGCTCCATGGTACTTTCCATAACATGTGTAATTGCCAGGATATATGGTGATACCTTCTGCTGGCTTGGGAGCCTTAGTGACTATGGGGTACTCTTTTTTCCAATGCTCACACAGGGAGTAGTTAGTGGTTGTGTTGGTAAATAGGCTAAGGACACAGGTCTCATGTTCTGGGAGTACATTAAGGGGCACTGTTCCTAGATGTGGTTTAGCCCCCCCGCACACATAGCAATTGGTCTTATTGTGCTTCCCTGCATTGTACCTCATCCATTCGAGCCACAAGTTGACATCTGAGAAACAGGTTTCTGCAGCCATGGTGTCCTCAAAGGTAGGGTCTGCTATGGCCACTGTCACGGACCTGGCCGGGACGGAGGCTGTTGGAGAGGACTGTATGCAGGCCTGTTGCCCACCGATTATGGGCCCTAGCATTTGGGGGAATGGTGCTCTCTGTGAGCTGTATGCCTGGGGACCCTGGGGTTGATGTTACTATGGATTCAGCTCCATGTCCCCCCAAAACACACAGACTCTGGAACCCTTTATATGCCATATTAGAATGGTGACTGATTTATACCATTGGGACTCGTACTGTTAAATGCTAATGTCATCAACTCTGCTATAATGTGTTTAGTGTGGCTCTAAGAGTCTTTTCACCCATTGTTGTTTATGTTAATTGAGAGAGCTGATCACATTAGCCACCAGCCCTGGCTAATAGACGAATGGTCTAGGCTGAGGAGGGGGGAGATTGTTGTTTGTATTGTTAATTGTATTAATGTGTGAAGCCCGGTGCCCACAAGACTGTCATCTGGTCTGGGTACATTTTGTAGTAAATTAGGTCATGTTAATTAGTTTAGCTTTGAGTCATCTCTGACATAAAAAGGTCTGTGAGATCTCAAAATAAAGGCAGTTCTGATGTACTCCAAGACTGGTGTTGTCTAGTTCTTGGGGTTTCTATAGCCAGATCCATTGGACTCGTGTTCCAGAACTTAGGAAGCGGTATACAGACGGAAGCACTCAAGCGGAGTGTGGGGCGTTCCGTGACAGCCACCATGTCCCCTAATGTTTGCATATGGGGCCTTAGGGCGTTAGAGTTGGATGTAGATTGGGGAACTGTCCACTCTGGGTTATTGAACATGTCTTTCAGTTGGAAAGGTTTTCTAAAACCATAATACCCATTTCCTCACCATAGGCCCAATACATAGGTCCCACTGTCCCCTGGGCTGGGATTCTCAATGGTCAGTCTGAACTCTTTGGTGAAGTATTGATCTGTGTGCTTGTTGATTGTCATTCTATCTAAGAGTGACTTCAATATGTGTCAGTGACACATACATACACAGTCATGGAACCTATTGCTCTCTCATTGGACCGGACACTGTAATCAGTGCCTGGAAGTATCTTACTATGAGGGGATATTAAAGTGGCAACATGTGTGTTGGATGAATTATACCAGAATTGGGTTATGCCATCTTTCTGTTTGATGGCCACCTCCTGGGCCTGAGCAAAAATCACAACAAAAAGGATAAACAGGATCATGGCTTGGTCTCCTCAGCCTCTTCTTCGATGTGGTAGTTGTCAGAAGGACTTGGAATGGACCATCATATCTGGGTTCAAGGGTGTGTTTCTTCACAAACTTCTTTACCAGGACCCAGTCACCAGGAACCAGCTTGTGCGTTCCTGTATCTAGCTCAGGATCTGGAATGGAAGAAAACACTTCCGGATAAGGGTTAATTCTCAAGATAAAACAGTCACATAATCAGTTAATACATCAGATTGAAGTTGCAACTGTTGTGGAAAATAACAACCCAGTCTGGGGGCTGAACCAAACAATATCTCATAGGGTGACAAACCATAATTTCCCCTTGGAGTGTACCTAACACTGAACAAGGCAATGGGCAGGCTATCATTCCTATTTCCTGAGACATTTTTAGCATTCTAGACTTTATTGTGCCATTCAATCTTTCCACCTTCCCACTACTCTGAGGATGGTATGGGGTATGGAAAGCTAGTGTGACCCATAAAGCTGCCCATATCTCCTTGGTTACTGAGGCCGTAAAAGCCGGCCCTGATCACTCTCTATAACCTCTGGGACACCATATCTGCACACTATTTCTGTTAAAAGTCTTTTAGCTGTGGACTTTGCCATCATGTTGGTGACGGGATAGGCTTCCGGCCTACGTGGCAGACACAGTCTCTTGTTAAGTTCCATGATTCCTTCAACTTCTGTGGCTCCTTTTTTGATCCACACTTCTTTTTCTTCTTTGTCAGCTGTCTCTTGTTGCTCCTTGAGGTGAGTCCTGTTTACAGGAAGGTTTTGTAGAATCATAGTGGCTTGTACAGTCTCTTCAGGGGTGTCTATTGGGTCATCCAGGATAGGTTCATTCACTCTGCTGACCAGTTCTCGAGTTCAATCTGCAGCTTGTTTTGCAGCAGTATCTGCCAGGTGATTGCCTCGTGCTTCTTTGGAAACCAGCTTGCCGTGCATCTTTACCTTAAGTATAGCCACTTGTGCTGGGAGGAGTAGGGCATCCTTGATAGCTGCACTGTGTTTTACAGGTGTTCCTGCTGCTGTCAGGAACCCTCTGGTTTTCCAGATGATCCCAAAATTTCCTTCTGCCAATTTTCATGCCATAGTTAGGGCCTGGAGTTCTGCTTCCTGGGCAGACATGGAGGAGGGTAATGCCTGCATACCTGGGACCATCCACAAAAATTGTCAAGTCAGGATTTTTAAGGGCTGTTTCACTGACTGTCGGTAAGTGTGTTGTTTCCACCTTCATCACTTTGAAGCAGTGAGTTGAGGATCATTCTCCAAAGAGGTTCCCCCCTCGAGAAGAGGAAGCAGAGTGGATGGGTTAAGGGTATCACATCAGAGGATGGTGATGTTATCAGGGAGAAGCAAGGCACACTGAAGTCTGAGGTGTCTTGCTGACGACTGGTGTTTGGGCTGTACTTGGTTCAGTATGGCAGTTATGTCATGAGGGGCATTGGGCTGCAAAGACGGCTTTGAGTCCAGATGACAGGAGTGATACCCAATGGGTCTGAATCTGTTATCATGGGCCTGAGCCAAAACTCCTGTGGCATGTCCTTGCCTCTCTGAGACAAATAGTTTGAAAGTCTTTTAGTCCCAAAGCAGAGGTTGTTGAGAGGAATTCCTTCAGAGTTTCAAAATTGTCCACAGCTTTTGGAGAAAGCAGGAAAGGGTCAGATTTCAGGGCATCATAAAGGGATTGCATCGAAAGGCAGACTTAATCCTAGAAAGGCGTGAAGGGGCTTTTGACCTTGAGGCAAAGGGATGCCCTTGATTGCAGCAACTCTTTCTTCAGTGAGATGTCGGGTGCCTTGGGAGATGCAGTGGCCTAGGAAAATCACCTTCTTTCTGGACTTTTGCTTTAAGGCCTTGCAACCTTGTTCAACCAAGTAGTAGAGGAGGCTTTCAGAGTAGATTGAGGCAATCACAAGCAGGAGGTCATCTACATACTGAAGGAGTACAATGTCTGGGTGTAACTTCATCCAGGTGTCCAGAATGAGGGCCATTGCCTTGGCGAATTGGGAGGGGGAGTTCTGGGCACCTTGTGGCATAACAGTCCAGGTGTAGCTGGCAGGTGAAACAGGCTTGCCGGAATCCTTGTGGAGAAGGTCCATGTGATCCGGAGAGGTAGGCGAGGTGAGGTGTCATGTCCCTGGTACTGGGTGCTTTCATGTGGACCACGATTGGGGCTTGGTGACTGTGGGTGAATTTCCATGGGCTTCGGTATTCCCTTCTGGAGTGGCCGGGTCTTCCGCAGTTGTAGCAGGCACGTGGAGTTGGTACCTGTACTAATGACAACGTCTCAAGCTTCAAGGATGTGGGTTCTCTATGCTCAGACCCTTTCGGATTGACTCTTTAAGACCTGAAATAAATGCGGCAGCTAACATGTGTCTATGCGCTCTGTTCAACACGCTAAAACCCAAATCAGTAAACTTCTTGAACACATATTGGCTTTAGGCATTTTAGAGTGGAGATGTGAACCATCTCCATACAGAATATTTTTATTTTTTTTTCCAGACTACAAAACGCTCAGATGTGAATGGGGCCTAAATCTAGCACATAGATTTAAGCAAGGAAAGCACTTCCTCTTTTTTGTCCTTCTGGCATAACGCCCAGAATACATAAACTTCCTCTTTATTTATAATACTGTTAAATATTGAAATTGAACATTTTAAACTCCCCAATCATTGCTAATACAGCTTAAAACCATTTGGATAAATATAGCACATTTGCTACATTTACTGTTATTAGAAAAGAAACACCTTTTAGCTTCAATAATGCAAGGGTAAGCAATTACAACTAAATTCAGACTCTGACTGAAGTATTCAGAAATATTCAAGACATCCTATACATAAATTATTTATTTAATTAAAATGCTACATTGATTGTTACTATGTTCCATCACTGGAAACATGTGGGTGGATTTTGGTGTGGGCGGTTCAGGGGGCGGTGGCATAGGGCGTGTTGCCACAGGGGGAGGTGTCACTTAGAACAGAGGGGCGGTAGACGAAGGGCAGTGTCTACTACCTGGGGACCAGACGCCATTATAGGGTGGTGGCTGACTACTTGGTTTCCTCTTTTCTAGTTTCTTGTACACGTACAATTCAACCATTTTGATTTGTTTCCTGTTCAATCCACCCTTCTTCATGAATGGCCGTGATCTGATAGCAAACCCCTTTTTCTGTTTAAGAGTGCGCCATTCGTCTACTTGTAATCTCCCACCCAAATGCATATCAATCCCACACACTTTTGCTAATTTCCTTCCCCTTTTCACAGCATCCTCTCCCTCCCATTCTAAAACCAAATCACAGGCCAAACTGCCCTCTGCAGGCTTAGCCAACTTGTTTCCCATGTCACAGTTCTTAGGTTTGAACAAGAATGAGACACAGGAGAGAGAGAGAGAGAGAGAGAGACACAGCTGAGTAGAAATACACAGTAGTGTTTTAGAGATTAGGAACTGAGAAGATCTCTAATAAGACACTGGAGAGAGAGAGAGAGAGAGAGAGAGAGAGAGAGAGAGGAAAAAAGAGAACTGAATAGAAATACACAGTGATGTGGAGATGAGGAACTGAGAAGATCTCCAATTAAACACTTAATGAGCAGACATGAAACACCAGCAGCTGATATTTAACGAACCACTTTAAACATCATCTACAAGTCCCAACACAAAACCCAAATTCCTCACTCTAGCTTTCTCTGTCTCTTTGTACTCTTCTGGTTGCTGAGGTTGTAAGGGACACCTTTTGGTTTCCTGTCCTCTTATTCTAGCCTCAGCCTCAATAACTTCCAATGACTTGCCAACTGAAAATTTCACTGGATAATGTATATTCAATCTGAATACCATCAATTGCGGGGCCTCCGGCATCAGAGGTTTGTAACCAACAATGGATCTCTTATATCCTGGTTCACCTTTTTTTTTTTTTTTACCAGACCCCAAGTCTCCTCATTAATGCCAAATAACAGTCCACAGACACACCTAGGACATGACCTTACCAACAACAATTAATGCAATTACCGGAATGAAATTTGGGATTGTTCAGATCCTCACGGGATCCCCACGCCACCGCTGGGCTCATTCCTGATGCCCCCTCCTGATTACCCGTGCTTTGCCGCACAATTATTTATTTTCCCTCAGGAGGAGTTTGACCACGTCCTGACGCCCTCTCCTGATCCAGATCCTCAGGAGAAGTTTAACCACGTCAACTATTTTCATCCGTGACTATACAATCAGTCCCTTTTTCCCAACAGCCGTCACAAGACAGACTCCAACAAAACAAAACACAAAAAATTGTAGGTTTGTACTATATAAATAGGCTCGAGACAAGATATATACCTGTCTTTGTGGACCGCGGGAAGCCGATGCGGAGAGAGAAATTGACCAAATACGGATGCGGTCAAACAGCAGACAAATTATTAAGGAAAATGTCTTACCGTTTTCTCCAGAGTTGGAGAATCCATCCATTACATCACTACCACTAACCAGAGTATCACAAATTAAGTAATTGGGGTGGAAATTACTCAAACCCTGGTGGACTATACCCCCCCTGAATGTCACACCCATTTTTGAGCTTATCAGGTCCAAAACCCAGACATGGTCTAGACTGCCGTTAGGGGTCATGGGACGCATAAACATTATAAAAATGATCCTATTACCTAAAATACTTTACATGGTGTGGCATGCTCCGCTTTATATCCCCTTGAAAATCTATAAGCAAATGGAGGCCAACCTAAATTCATTTGTATGGGGGAATGACAGACACAAACTGGCATGGAATATCTTCAAGAACCCAACGGATATGGGGGGAGCATCTCTACCTGACTTACAAGACTATTACTTGGCGGCTCAACTATCTCATTTTTACCACTTTAATACTGTAAAATTGCAAAGATACAGGTCCTTAGTATGTAACAAACCAGGCCACCCATCATTTACCCCGCTCCAGGCTATCCTCCGAGCGAAACAAACAAATAAAAAACCTCCTAGATATAATATGGGAATGTTACTTCATCATCAGAGAGTATGGGAACCCAGGTATTCTATCTGTTTCTTCAGAGACAGGAGAAGTCTCCTATGTAGATAATTGACATATATACACAAACCTTTGTCATATACTGTTAGCACAATGAAACTCACACAATATGATTGTAAACTGTCCTTTTATTTTCATATGTATACAATTACTTTGCAAAATGTACCTCATTAAAAAATTTAGTTGGCTTTTTCCAATTAAAAAAAGGCATAACTCGGGGGAGCAGGAGGCGGAGCCTAGCAGAGCAGACATGCATTGTTAGAGCTCCACACCACTGAGGAGAGAAGAGAAGGACAAAGCGGAGCCTGCAGGCTCAAAAGGTATCCATTTGAACCTTTTTGCCCCAGGGAACAAACTGTGAAAGTTTGGGCAGGAAATATGGTACTGGGAGGAAACCGTGGCAGAAATAAAAATCACCTCACAAAGAGCTCACAGGCACTCACTGCAGCTGAAGCAGCTCCAGTCACCTCACAAGATACAGCATCGGGGCGCTCTCACAGACAGAAAATGTCACAGCAAGACTCTCCATTTGAGTCAGATACAGAACAAATCCTCTCACAAACTTCTCCACAAGCCTCCTCAGTATCCCCAGTAATATTATTACAATTTGAAAAGATGCTTCATAAGGCTTTAAAACAAACCTCAGACCAAATAACAAAAAGCCTAACCAAAGAAATAAGAGAGCTGGGAAACCGCACCGCAGCCTTAGAAATAAAAATGGATGAAATTGAAATTACAACCCAAGAAAATATAACAGAATTGGAACAATTAAAAAAAGAGAATTTAATACTTCAAACTAAGCTCGAAGATTACGAAAATAGAGCCAGACGTTCAAACTTGCGCATAAGGGGAATACCTGAAACTGTGACAGACCTGCAATCTACTATTACTGCTCTATTACAAGAACTAAAGCCAGATATCCCTATTGAACGTTTAGAACTGGACAGAGTACACAGAGCCCTCACAGCCAAAAAGAAAAATGGACCCCCACGTGATATAATCACAAAATTTCATTATTACAGAAAGAAAGAACAAATACTAATTGCTGCAAGAGAAAAAAAGGAACTTAATTTTCAAGGACACAATTATCAAATTTTTGCTGACCTATCCCAACTTACTATTACTAAAAGACGATCCATGAAACCCCAACTAATGGAACTGCAACGCCACAACATTATGTATCAATGGGGCTTCCCCTTTTCAGTCAGATTTAACCACCAAGGTACAATTTACAGAAGCAGATCAGCAGATGAACTACAACAAACCCTTTTAAAATTAAATCTGATAGAACCCACAAGCAGCAGCTCTCCCACACGCAGAAGAATGGCATCATCTTCACCTTCAGGCAGCACCCAGAAAATTTCAGAACAAAATGGGAATTATCATTCTCACAAAAGAGGCCGTTATGCCACATCATCCATGGACCAAGAAGATTCAATGGACTGACATCCTAATTCCTGATATCTCTTCATTTATTATACTAAGAGATGGTTCTCTATAAAAAACCTGTATTTATAACTGAATGTAACTGCATTCTGATAGTCACACACTGTGTGGGATCATGTTACATTCCAGTTATATTTCTTATTACTTCTGATTCATATAGCCTTAGAATATATAAGTGAAATAAGGAAATTCTTGTTCAGTTATATATTATCAGGTAATAACAATAGATTTATTACTTTTTAGGACAAATATGTTCAATAATCCAGAAGTAATGGAAGCTTTTTCTTTCTTTTCTTTTTTTTTTTTTTTTTTTTTTTCTTTTCCTTTACCACGTCAGCAAAAACCACTTGAGGGCAGAATCAGGTTAACGTTCATTAGCTGCCGCCTTCACCAGTTCACATCATTGTGGTGTATGTTCTCCTCCTTTAATTCTGCGTTTTCCCCTTTTTCTCCCTTTCTTTTCTCCCTTTTCCCCTTTCATTAATTTTAATATAAGACACACATACCCAGAGCATAACCCTTTACGTGCAGTTTTTACCTTATTAGCTAGTAAGCACCCCCGTGGCTAGGTATAAATCCCATTTACATTAGTTTTCCGCCCTCCCTTTTCCCTTTCTTTCCCTTTTCCCTCCCACCCTCCCCAAGGCCCTTGTATCCACCCACCCCCCTCCCGCCTTTGGCCCACCAGGTGTCTCCCTCCCCCACCACCCCCATATAGTAAAAGTACCAGGAGTATCTTAAATCCAACTAGTTTTGTCTCTATTCTGCTCCCGCCCATCCTGATACCTCTATGTTCCCATGTTCACATCGAAGTAATTTACCATCTAGCTACCTCCAAATTTCAAGGGAGAATACCAATATAATCAAGCCATGGGCTCCATATCTTAACAAATTTACCGTAGCTACACCTTCTGACATAAGTTGTTTTTTCTGTCCACACAAGCTTGTTCATTACTTCAACCCAGTCTTCCGGGGTTGGGGGTATAGCAGATAGCCAGGACTGGGCTAACAACTTCCTTGCCTGGTAGAGGCACCTCTGCACAGCGATATTAATACTGGTAGACCCTATATTTTCGCTTGTCAGGCCAAGAATGCATACCCTGGCCTCTAGTGCTAGTTTAATCTTCCACCTGGTTTCTATGATTTTTATTATCTCTCTCCAGTACCTTGCTAATTTTGGGCATCTCCACATCATATGGATAAGGTCTCCTGTGTCCAGGCACCTAGGGCATTTATCGTCCAGCCTGTTACCAAATTTATGTAGTCTTTTTGGGGTGTAATAGACTCTATGCAATAGAAAAAGGTGTGAGGCCTGCTGCGATGGAGAGACGGACACCAACGGGCAATACTCCAGAATCCTCATCCATTGATGGTCCGTGATCTCCCCCACATCTATCTCCCACCTTGCCCTAGCTCCCATAGACGACTGTGGAGCAAGTAGTTTTTCGACTAGCTTCCCGTATATCTTTGCTATCAGGCCCTTGGTGCTATTTGTTTTTACAGTGCTTTCAAGGAGAGAGACCTTGCACCACTCAGGCGGGCTATTCCTGAATTGGCTATTCAAGGCGTGCCTAACCTGTAGGTAATAGTAGAATGTTTTTTTGGGAATACCATATTCAGTCCTAAGCTCAATAAAAGATTTTAATATTTTATTGTTCTTTCTTTTCTTAAAACAAATATATTATTATCTAACTAGTTCCTAGAATTATGTTTTTGTTTATTCTAATCTGAAGCAATACAACCTCAATTTTATGAGTTAACATATCTAAACAGTTACATATGAATAAAATATGTAATTGTTTACTCTAAAAGGGTTAAAATCCCAAAATAATTCAAACTATCTTCATCAATACCAAAGTTATTAACAATACCTTTCTAACTGAATTATTTAGCCTAGGGCAAGACTAACCATATACAACCACCCTGGAATAAATAATTTCAACAAAAACTATATTCTGCACTCCAATTAATGAAACATCATTTTGATGTCTTTTGACATAGCACTTCTCTCCTGTAAGCGGAAGATCCGTGTACCCCCATTAGCCCTCCTCATTCTCCCAACCATATTATGTGGGAGTGTGACGAAGGCACTTATTCCCCTGAGAGAGATATTTATTCTCTTTCACGGGTAAATTGTGATTACTTGCAAAAAATAATTTATACAATGTATCATCTAATCTCATATGTTTTTTGTTTACTCTTTACTCCAGAATTCACTGGTTTCTTTTCTATCTATTCATCTCTTCAGTCCACACAGGTTGATCTGCGCAGTCAGCTCTGCATAACAAAAAGTAAGTCAAAACTATTTGATCTATTGCCATGGCACCACTGAATATACTTTCCCTGAATGTTCAGGGAATAAAGGTCCCTCAAAAAAGGACCAAAGCCTTCCGTACTTTCCATAACAAGAAGGCTCACATAGTATGCCTCCAAGAAACACACTTCACCAAAGATTCTACTCTAAAATATATTTCTCCTTTTTATCAACAAATTTACACGGCTTCTGCCTGTACCAAGCAAAGGGGAACTCTAATTGCATTTCACCGATCCACACCATTCACCTTATCATCAGAAATTAAAGACCCAGAAGGTAGATACCTGATACTCATGGGTTATATAATGGATACAGCAATCACGGTGATTTCCTACTACGCTCCTAACAAACAACCTACACCATTCCTCTCACATATATTACAAGTGATTAATACACACAAAATAGGAACAGTGACAATGTGTGGGGATTCGAACCAGGTCCTCCTCCCATTTCTAGATAAATCACCTTTTACACCATCCAAAATAACCTCTAAATTACCTTTTTCTCAACTTCTTTCCAAATACAATCTGGTAGATTCATGGAGAGAAAGTAACCCAATGAAAAAGAAATTCACTTATTTCTCGCACCCTCATCAAACCTTCACCAGAATAGATCATATTTTTCTAACAATAGGAATGATACCAGAAATTATTGCATCAGATATAATTCCGATTCCGTGGTCTGACCATAATGCAGTATACACTACTATAGCCTCAGCCATACCAAAAGCGCATGACCCAACGTGGTACTTACCAGACATAATGCTCAAACACCCACTACATCAGATGGCCATTGAACAAGCTTTAAAAGAATACATATCAATTAATAACACAACAGACATCTCCCCAATAACACTGTGGGAAGCTCATAAGCCTGTCTTGCGTGGTACAATACAAAGACAAATGGCACTATTTAAACGGGAATGCAAAAATCTAGCAAAAAAACTAGAACTCAATTTTAATACAGCCTACATATCATTTCAAGATAATCCATCTCAGAGTACAAAATCTCATCTGGAAAAATCTAGATTGGAATACGATCTATTTCTCACTGAGTCAGTTGATAAATCCCTCAAACGCTCCAAACACAATTTCTACATGAATACAAACAAACCAGGTACATATTTGGCTCGGGCATTAAATTCAACTAACAAATCTTTCAAACCAATACGTTTGAAATTATCAAAAAATGTTTACACTTGTAATCCAGTTAAAATAGTCCATAAATTTCACTCACATCTCGCAACTTTATACAAGACAAACAATGAATTTAATCCTACAGAAGCTGAATCCTTCTTCTCAAAAATAACCTTACCTGAGTTATCTCAGAATCAAAAAAGCAGTTTGGATGAGCCTATAACTATAGATGAAGTTGCTAACGCCATAAAAGACCTCAAACTTAACAAAAGACCAGGCCCAGACGGCTACTCGGCTTTATACTATAAAACATTCTCAGAAATACTCTCTCCCATTCTCACTGAAACTTTTAACAAACTTCTAGATGGACATTCTTTTCGGCAAGAAACACTAATGGCAATTGTTTGTATGATCCCAAAACCCCTTTCTGATGATACTTCCTGTGTGAATTATCGGCCTATCTCTCTGTTAAACCTCGATATTAAATTATTAGCAAAAATAATAGCAAAACGCCTCAATAGCATTATAGGAAAATTAATACATAGAGATCAAGTAGGCTTCATGCCAAATAGACAGGCAGGCGATAATATACGCAGGGCAGTGTTATTGGCACATATTGCTAAAAAACGGAAAATCCCTTTTATGTTTTCTATCTCTCGATATTAAGAGGGCATTTGACACAGTATCCTGGCAATATATGCAATATTCATTACAAAAATGGGGTTTTGGACCCCACTTTTTAACATGGATCAAAGCATTATATAATAAACCCAAAGCCTATATAAAATATGCTGGATACAAATCTGAAGCCTTTAATATCGAAAGAGGTACCCGACAGGGTTGCCCATTATCTCCCTTATTATTTGCCCTTATACTCGAACCCATGGCCCAATACATCAGAACAAACCAAGCTATAACTGGCATTGAAGTAGGAGGTATTACACACAAATTATGTATATTTGCAGACGATATATTACTTTTTCTATCATCACCACAGGTCTCTGGTCCTAACTTAATACCAGCTCTTGATGGATTTGCAGCCCTATCCGGCCTTATGATTAATCCTAAGAAATGCCTAGTGCTTAATATTTCACTCACAAACATGGAATTGATCCCGGCTAGGGCTGCACTCCCGTTCACATGGGCAGAAAAATCAATCCCATATCTTGGAATTCATTTAACAGCATCTCATTCTGACTTATTCTCAACCAATTATCCTCCTGTGTTAAGACAGATCACAAATCTAATAAAACAATGGTCGCAACTTCCTTTATCCTGGATAGGGAAGATTAATGCAATCAAAATGACTATTCTACCCAAATTGCTTTATCTATTCAGAGTCCTCCCTATTCCAATTCCTTCCTATTTTTTGAGAATAGTACAAAAAAGAGCAACTTCGTTTATATGGGGCTCTTCTAAACCACGTATACCTATACACACACTACATCTTCCCAAAAATAAAGGAGGCCTGGGATACCCTAATTTTACTAACTACTACAGAGCAGCACATTTGGCCAGTCTGTCCAAATACCATGCAAAACAGGAAATCCCATTATGGGTATTTATAGAGGCTTCAGAAAATGACCCTCTATTAATATCAAATTTATTATGGCTTGATCCTAAAGACCGCTTTAAAATTCATAATCCCATAACTAAACACTTCTTATCTCTCTGGGATAAACTAAAAACCAAATATCAGTTACAATCTCCACACAATCCTCTCCTTTCTTTTATCAGAAATCCGGCCTTTTATCCGGCATGGATCTACCCAAATTCTTTTAAAGCTTGGACAACATCAGGCATTCAGACACTAAATGACTTCATAGCATCTAAATCATTCCTTTCATTCCCATCGCTTAGAGAAAAATATGATCTACCAAACTCTGAGATATTTAGATATCTCCAAATCAAAAATTTCTATACACCATTCCTAAAGGGGGATACACCATTATCCCAATTATCCATTTTTGAATCAATCTGTACAAAAGATCCATTTGCTAAAGGTACAATTTCATCACTTTATAATCAATTATATGGAGTAGCAAATCTTAATAGATCCTCTTACGTTCAGAGGTGGGAGGAGGACCTGGGACGAACTTTAGAAGACACGGACTGGTCTAATATATGGCTCACATCTAAGTCATCTTCACCCAACATCTTAGCACTGGAGACAAATTATAAAGTCCTAACTCGCTGGTACCTTGTACCCGCTAGAGTGGCAAAATATTCACCTAATACCTCAACTCTTTGTTTTCGAGGATGCCCAGAAATAGGCACATATTTACACATATGGTGGACGTGCCCAGTAATCCAAACCTTCTGGAAGGAAGTCTTCGTGATTGCATCTAAAATATTTAAAAAAATAATACAACCAGATCCATATTTAACTTTACTTAATCTAAAACCGGAATGGTTAACACTCTCTCAATTCAAACTTATGATCCAACTAATAACAAACAGTGGCCAAGGCATGGAAATCTCCTACATTGGTACTAGCAGAAACAATTCACAGAATGAATAATACAATGTCCCATGCTAAGATGGTAGCCATCGATCAAAATCAAATTCCAAAATTAGAAAAACTTTGGCATCCTTGGATAAAACAACAGTTCCTGTCAAATTTCAATGACTCTGTCCTGTTGCCATGGTAACAGATTAAATGACTTACAGAGACACCCATTCTAAGGCTTCAAAGAGAACTAAAAAGAATAATAAACTGACGAGCGGGACAACCTTGTGGACCATACCTCTACCTTTCAACCCTTTTTCTTCTTTCTCTTTCCTTTTCTCCACCTTACGATTAAAGCTCATTATCAGAATTTATTTGACCTATATACACTCTACTTGTAAACAATATGTATAGTAGGTATAAATCATTTAAATACCTACAAAAGTAACTAAGGAAATGATATATATCTTTAATTTAGGTTTACGTGAACCCAATGTTTAATATTTGAAATTTCATGATATTTACCTATATAAACCCTACTGTAAAACAATGAGCTTACTTTATGGATCCTTGTAAACTTACTTTATGTATCTTTATGTATCTTTATAACATTGTATACTCAATAAACTTCTTTTGACAAGAAAAAAAAGGCATAACTCCACTTTTGTTGCGAAAAAAACATTCCCTTCTGGGTGACCTATGTACATTATGAGGATTTTAACAAACTTTGTTGCAGATTCCTACCTTTTGTTTTTCTGAAGAAATTCCTGTGTGTTTTTCTCTGTGCTCATGTGGGAATTTTTTTCTAGGCCTGCATCCCTTTAGACATGTTCCTATTGGGAGTATCTCACCAAAAATGTAATTTTTGTTCCAGGGGATTCCTGATATCTGACTTGCATCTTAGTGCAGACTTCTGGGAAAATCTGTGAGCCAATCACACAAGCAGGAAATTATGTTTTTGTGGGGCATTCTGTACACATTCTGTCTACAAAACACCTTCAGTTAGCCATATTGCATTACATTTTCAGAAAATTACAGTGGCTGCAGATTGAAAAGGAAAGGTAATTTTTAATAACATTCAATTGCAATATGACTTGTATCACAATTGTATACTCTATATTATTTTTTATTTTTTTTATATATATTTTCCACATGAAAGTGGAGTTTCCCTTTAACCACTTGCTGACCAGCCGCCGCAGTTATACTGTGGCAAGTTGGCTCTGCTGCGCGAATCTACGTAGCTGTAAGTCTGGCTTGTTCACTGCTTTCTGTGGGTGAGTGTGAGCTGATTGGCCAGCGGGGGAGTCAACCAGTGGGTCCAATGGACTCGATGTCTGCCAGCCGCCCACAATCGTTCCCCGCAGAATGTGAATGTGCCGAAGTAAACAAGGCAGATCTCAATTCTGACAGGGGATTACACTGAGATCTTGTCTTTCTGTTATGCAGGAAGATGGGTCTTTGTGTTATCCCAAGGCAGCCCATCGCCCCATACAGTTAGTAAACACACCAAGGGAACACAGTTAACCCCTTGCTCACCCCTGATGTTAACCCCTTTCTTGCCAGTGTCATTAGTACAATGTCCGTACATATTTTTTTAGCACTGATCACTGTAATAATGTCACTGGTTTCCAAAAAGGTGTCAAAAATGTCAGTTAGGTGTCCAATCTGTCCGCCGCAATGTTGCAGTCCCACTAAAAATTGCTGATCACCACCATTACTAGTAAAAAAATAATAATAATAATAATAATGCCATAAATCTATCCCCTATATTGTAGACGAAATAACTTTTGCGCAAACCAATCAATATACGCTTATTGGGATTTTTACTTTTGTTAAGGAGTGGGCACCCCCCTGCACATGCCAGCTTCCTTAACGATCAGTGGATAAGTAAAAAAATGCATCCAAGTACTCCCTCCTATCCCCCCCACCAGGGTAGCATGGACATATTGTAGCCATCCAGCTTCTGCGGTCATGCCCCCCACACACACACAGCTGTTGCTCCAGGCTGATTCACCCACTCGTCTTTCCAACTCCTCCTCCCCTCCAGTGGTAGCATCGCTCCTGCTGACCACTGAGGGGGAGACTTTATCACTGGATTCCTTCTCCTTTACAACCACCCAATGGCATCCTTAACAGCCAATGAATAGCCAGTTGTTAAGAGGCCAGCACCAGACAGCATCCTTAACAACCAACTATTCTTGCAGATGGGTTGTAATGCAACACATTTAAATGTTTGTTAAAATCAGTTTTTTATAAAATGCATAGTGTGTTTTAAAAGTGCTGCAGTCTAAACTTACCATATATGCGCTGCAGTATGAAAGCAGGGAAGGTGTTTTATTGAGCTAATTATGCTCTGCCCTTTGTTATCTTATGTTTTGACACTGTGCAGAGGTGCCTGCCTCCTTCAAATGCACTCGCATGTACCTTGTGCCTAGTGTTGTTTGAAAGAAGTTCTGCTTGAAAGAAGCATCTTCATTTTTTTTCCCTTTGTAGACGCCACAATTATTCACCACAGAAAAGACCAAGGGGCAAAACGCCTCCGGATGGAGAATACCCAAAGTAAATGCCAGATTGAATTTGCGTAAAAGTATTTACTCCTGTCCATACTCCACATTTCTCCTTCTAACTGTGCCTAGTTTTGTGAATCTCTTGTAGTTGAGGGATGCATTATCCACAAAAAATGCAGAAAGGATGGGTTTGGTTAAACCAGCGAAGTGTATGGTATACAACATTTAGTATTTTTACACGTCACATGTTTAGTGAAGTAATCAGCAACCTAAAAACGTCTTTGTGTTTTTCATAGTGCCACGAAGACAACATTGTCCCAGAAGCAAGCCATCATGGAACTCACAGGTCACCCAGCAAGTCTCGCTCATCTGGAAGAAAGAAAAGGAAGGTTAGTCTAAACCTCTTAGAATGCTAAAGTCAAACAAGTAAACCATGTTTTTAATGACCTGTAAATCTCTCAAGAGATCTATTATTCGCAAATTACCTTCATCTTGGCAAGTGACAAAGAAGAAGAGTCCCAAAGGCCCACTACTCAAGAGGGGGAAAAAATACATTTTAAGCTGGATACACACTATACAATTTCCTGTAGATTTTTTTCCTTCAGATCTACCAAATCTATATAATATGAGGTCAAACCTTAAGAGTTTCAATTTGTATGCAATCGGGCAGGCCCTTGCACTACATGGTTTTGATAAATCTAAAGGAAATCAGACAACAAAAGTTGTATAGTGTGTATGGGGTCTAATTCTGACCCAAGTCAACAACATAGAAAGCAGTACAGAAGTGGATGATGAAGCTGCAGAACAAAATTACTTGCCCTGTGTGGAGGAACCCTCAACTCACAATGGTGATGCTTGCACAAAGACCATTATCTCAAGAGCCAAGAAAAGACATCATGAATGCTCCAGTGACTGCAGTGTCAAGCAAGTAGCCAGTACTCCTAACTAGAGGAAATATTCAGATGGTTGATAACGAAATCTGAAGTTCTTGTATGCAAACTTGGAAGAAAAAACAATGGAAAATCATAACCAGAGCTGTAAATGCAGAGGGAGTAGCACCCCAAAGTGAAGATAATGTGAAAAAGAGATAAAAAGACATCAAGGGCAACATCAAGAGGAAAATGGCAATGATCAGGCAGGAAAGGTTAGTCTGACTGTGTACTGACATTGGAAAGAAAGACTTCAAATGTCTCGAATTTGAAGTAAATGGCACTTCATCTTCTCTACTGTACATCTTATATTTCTAACTTGTTTCCTTCATTTCTTATCTCTAGTATCTCTAGTGCCTTACATCCATGAAGAGAATGTTACAGGGCTGGCCAAAGGTCTCAATACCTTATGCAACAAGAGAGGCAAGTACATGGTGTTCGCAAATATTCTAGATGCATGTTTAATGTTGATGCTGGGTTCTCCATTACAGCACTATTGTATCCTCAGGAGGAACTCTCCCCTCCTTCAGAATACAATGCCTTTTTTGGCAAACTTTTCCTAGAGGTGACCGTGGAGCATGTTTTTCCTGCGCATAATTTATCATGGACTTGAGTGAGTATTCAAGAAGGGGAGGACATGGGACTTCGACTTAATCAGTCTCTGGAAGCAAACATCCTACTATTATCTGTAGAAGCAAATGTTCAAGATCTAGGCCTCTCTGTATCTGACAAGAATGATGCCATCAGCCAGTCTCAAGAACAGCAGCCTAATGTCAGTGCTGAGGTAGTCAACCTTCTGCCACTGTCTTCAATTTCCCAAAGAAAAGAGACCAATTTAAACAAAAGTTCAGCAGATGTTAACGGCAATTTGGGTTTGCCCAATCCATCCATCAACTAACAAAGTGTGCGTACAATATTTTTCACATGCAATTTGGACTGAGAGCAACTTATTTATGAGCAACAGTAGAGTGAGAGGTTCTACCAGGCACAGCTAGAACATTGGGAAATTTTAGAGGGTTGTTTAAAGGCCATTAAAGACAAAATTAAGGGCATGAATGCATGTATGCCGAATGTCTTTTAAAGTACTACAGAATATTAACAAAATAAACTTGACTTACTCAGATAGTGGCTTAAAGTGGATGTAAACCCTCTCCTATACCCAGTGAAGTGAACCGCAGCAGACTAGAATGAAACAAATCTCCCTACATAAGTTTTACATGTATATCTGCTGTCTTCAGCTTGCTATATTGTTTATAAAGTACATATCATGTTAGAATTTGTTCTTCCACCATAAAGGAAGAGATCCTGCGCCTGGCCTGGGAACGTGGCCCAATCGACTTTGATGGTGCGCTGATCCAGATTTACCCCGACATCTCCAGGCAAACGAGAGCCATGCGTGGACTTCTGAGACCCCTTCTCGAGGTAATCCGTGAAGCAGAGGCCACTTACCACTGGGGTCACCCCTTTCATTTAATCATGCGGAGGTGGGGTGCTGAGTTTCACCTTCGCTCCCCGGATCAACTCTCAGACTTGTTCAGTTTCATAGACAAGCCTGCTGTGAGTGTCCCCAATTGGTTTGATTATCTGCTGTCTCCGGAGGCTCTTGGTCCACCTTTGCCCAGGCCGCAACAAGTCCGCCGACCCCGTTCACGCGCTACAAGTTGGGAGACTGTCAGACCTCATCCGAGGTCCTCTGAATCCTAACTTGCTTCCATATCCCGGGGACTGGTAAGACATGATGACTGTTCATATCCCGTCAGCTTCCTGGATATCCTAAGCATCCGAATCCCACCTGCCAGGTGTTCTTGGAACTGCCTTGATGAGCAACCTTTTGGGCCCTTATTGATAACCTTACACAGTACACCCCAAGGACTGCTGGCTTATGGGGGACCCTTTTAATCACATCTGGGGAATGTAGGTTGTCAACTAGGTGTATGTTTACCTGCTATGTGAGGTTTTGGGCCATGACAGATACTGGGCTGCCCCCTCCTGTGCGCCGCCTCTCCCCTGCGGGCTCGCTATTAGTGACCGGTGGGGGTGACAGGTGCAGCTCCTACACTTTCGGCCACCCTCACCCAATCATTAACATCCCCTGACTATGTCGATTTCCCAGCACCAGATAGGTGCCTTGGGGGCCCTGTTTTTTGTTCAATGTTTATATTACATGTCCCTCGGGTTGACTACAAGACCTCTTGCCCCCTCCAGTTTTTCCTACTATCCCCACAAGTGGCTACTTTTATTGGGGGGAGGGTGGTGGCCTGTTTGCCGGCTCTCACAGGGATGCAAAAGTCATAGGTGGTATGCTATGTTATTTGATGTTATTTTATTTTGTCTTATTTCACCTGATTTGTTTGCACTGTTTTTGCCTTTTACAACATGTTTTAGTACCCTCCGTTTCAAATGTATGGACCCTCGGTCCTGGTGCTCTGGGTTATGCTGCGGGATGCTGGGGTGAGTCCTGCCAACTAACATTTGTTTTGGCTCTGGGGCCTCCCCTGATGTACTTGAGCCTCCCAGGGACACCACCACCGCATGGTCGCGGCAGACAGTGTTCTGCTGCTCTGCTTCAGTTACTGATTGCTAAGTTGATGTTATGTTATGTTGGCTCTCCTATTAGAAGCGATTCTCTGTGGCTTCATTCCACACATCTCCATTCATATTGTCTATTCAAACCACTGCCTTAATTCTACTCGATTTTGAGTAGACCTTAACGCTCCTTCCACCCCCATTAGGGCGGACCCCTGTGTGGACACTCTGAGTGCTCAACAGGGGCCCATAGTAAGTCTACGACAAGAACCGTTCGCTCCCCTACCCCCTCCCTCCCCCCTTCCTTACCCCTCCCTCTCTTGCTCCTCCCTTCTCTTTCTTATTCCTCTCCCTACACTTACTCTTTGCTTGTGCTTATTCTTCCCTTTCTGCTTTTCCCCCTTTTTTCTCTCTCTCCTGTTTTATTTCCTCTTTCCACTGGCCTCTGCCTAGGGGGAACTCTGTGTCTGGGAATCTCCAACGGGACTTTTCCACTGGCATACCACAGTGTCTCTCCGATCTCCAAATCGAAAGGGGTCAGCATCATACTAGCCAGGTCGATCCCATGGGTGTTCAAGGCACAATGGGCAGATGCGCAGGGTCGTTTTCTCCTCTTAAAGGGAAGGGTGTCTGATGTGCAGGTCACTTTTGTGAATGTTTACTTCCCCAATGTAAACCATCCACAGTTCCTGCGTAGGCTCCTCTCTGAGCTCCTGGAGTTTTCGGAAGGGGATGCTTATTTTTGGTGGAGACCTTTGTCATGAACCTTGGAATACTGGATTGTCATGAAGCTTGGAATACTGAAGTATTTCTCCTTTGGTTCTAATACACAGTGGGGGGTCTTTTGCCCTGTCTTAAGGCTAACCCCCTCCAGACGGCTCCATGGTCTGGAAGGAGGGCATTGTTCTGTGTTTGACCATTTGTTTATGTACTTTAATTACCCCCTGGGGCTTCTCTGTGTCATTACATATATCAGTCCTCCTATTCAAGCTATCTGACCAATCTCTGCTGACCCTGTTTCAAGTCCTCATTTGCATGGACAAGAGGACCTGAGTGAAGACTAGTGTACTTTACAATTGACCAATAGGAAAGTGGTTGTTGGGGGCAGGGTGTTCAAACTGCTGTGTATAAAAGTGTGTTGTGTGCATCAATAAAAGTGAGATTCCTGTTTGAACTTACATACAGCCTGCCTGGTGTTTGTTCTGAGCTATCACAACTGGATTCGAACGGTACATAGCTGTAGTTCGAATCCCGGAGCATCGGATGACCGAACCATCAGATGTTGCGATCTGCAATCTGATTCAATAGCCGCAGAGGAGTGTCGGGAGAGTGGAACCGAGCGAGCAGGGGCTCGTTACAACCTTAATTTTGCCATGGACCCGGCCCTTGACATCTCACGCGGAGCCTCACATCTGTCCTTTTTCTCGTTTGAAACATCTGAAGGCAGATCTTCATACCCTACACTTGGTGGACCCGTGGTCTATACTTTCTATTCCCAGGTGCATCACACTTATTCGCGGTTAGACTATCTGCTGTTGTCACATAAAGACCTAACCAGAGTGGTTTCTACATCCATTGATGTCATATCCTTCTCCGATCATGCGTCAGTGCACTTTACACTCCAGCTGGGGCCAGTGACTCGGTCCCCCCCATCCTGGAGACTAAATGAAGAACTCCTCGCCCTGATCCGCAGCCTGGAGTGCGCACACAAGGCTAGTCTTGCCCGTGCAACTTTTCAGGATCTTCTCAAGGCGCGTGAGGAACTCTGTTCCACAAAACAAAACAGAAGTTGGCGTGGGCGCGCCGTACTATGTATGAATTTTCAAATAAACCCAGGTCACTGTTGGCTAGAGTTCTGCAAGGCCCTCGCACGAAAACTTATATTCCCTACATCCTGACCTCTACTGGATGTAAGCTAAATACCTCTTCAGACATAGCAAAGAAGTTCCGCTCTTTTTATGCAGGTCTTTATAATCTAAACAGACCCCTATCTGTGGGCTCCCCGGCAGAAGGTAGACATACCCCCCAGTCCTACATAGCTGCCTCGGGCATGCCATCACTCCCCAGTATTGTACGGGAGGAGCTGGAAGAACCCATAACAGCTGCAGAACTGGGAGCGGCACTGGCCTCTTCAAAACCAAAGAAGGCCCCTGGCCCTGATGGCCTAACTCCGGCATACTATGAAACTTTTTTCAACACATTGTCACAACCCTTGGTTTCTGCCCTCAATACCATTACGGGGGGAAACTCATTCCCAGTGGATACTTTAAGGGTCTATATTTCACTCATCCCAAAAGAAGGGAAAGACCCGCTGCAGTGTGGGAGTTATCGCCCGATTGCACTTTTGAATACGGATCTAAAACTCTTTGCCAAAATCCTAACCAACAGACTACTCCCTCATATACCAAGTCTTATTCATCGAGACCAGGCAGGCTTTGTGCCGCTACAAGAGCCAAGGGATAACACCATCCGAGTTATGAATTTGATACATGCGGCAAGGACTTCTAAACGGGCTCTTCTCCTGCTGTCTACTGACGCGGAGTAGGCCTTTGATCATGTTGATTGGTACTTTATACAGGCCACTTTAGAACACATAGGCCTTCGTTGAAGTGGATACTGTCTTTCTATACCCACCCCACTGCAGCGGTTAAAGTTAACGAGACGAGGTCAGATTTCTTTAGCATCCGGAATGGCACACGTCAGGGCTGCCCCCTGTCTCCCCTAATCTTTATCTTGTCACTAGAGCCCCTCCTGTGCATGATAAGAGTGAATTCGGCATTGTAGGCTACCCCAAACCTTCGGGATCCCACAAGGTGGCCGCCTTTGCGGACGACCTCATCTTCTTTTTAACAGAACCACTTATCTCTCTCCCTAACCTACTCCAATCCCTTCGAGAATATGGTACTCTTTCCTTTTTTCAGATCAATCTAACCAAATCCTCCATCCTTAACATAACGGTAGACAGGAATATTGTCCAGCGGTTGCGATCGGCCTTTCCGCTGAGATGGGCGACCAACCTCATTCGGTACCTGGGGGTCAACATTACTTCGGATCCTGCCGATTTGTACTCGGCAAACTTTGCCCCGCTACTCCTTCGCCTTAAGATGGACCTCCTGCACTGGCATTCTCTAACGCTGACCTGGTTCGGCAGATGTAGTGCCCTCAAGATGACCTTGCTGCCGAGGGTTTTGTACCTGATGCAGGCACTTCCCATCCGTCTGCCCCCAGCTTTTTTCAAATGAATCGACTCTATGTTCCGTGCGTTCGTCTGGTCTCTTTGCAAACCACGTATCAGACTTCAATTCCTCTACCTGGCAAAAAGCGAGGGTGGGGTTGGCCTCCCAGATATGGAAGCCTATTACAGGGCAGTCCACCTCACTAGGTTGGTGGACTGGCACTGTCATGCGGAGGCAAAGCACTGGGTAGCCATGGAAGTGGAGGACTCCAGGGATACGGTCAAGACCCGGCCTTGGATTACTGCACCTCTGTCTAGGGAGCTCGCAGAGCACCCTACATTGGGCAGTACCTTGTCAGTGGTCAGAGACGCTTTTCGGCGCTCCTCGGTGTCCCCACAGCCCTCCCCCATGGTGCCGGTTCTGGGCAATCCGGAATTTCCACCTGGTCTGCAGAATTTGCATCTTAAGCGACTGGCAATGGGCACTAGACTTAGCTTATGCGATTTCCTGGGGCCCAATGGCCAGCTTTCTTCAGAAGCTGGGGCATTAGTGACGGACCCTCCCCTGGATTTCTGGAGCGGCTTACAGCTGCGCAACTACTTGCGCAGCTGTTTGAGGAAACCGGGCATTACCCGTCAACTCACTGAACTAGAGCTTATTTGTCACCGTGGGGAACCAGAGCGACATTGTCTCTCGCTGCTCTATTCTTCCCTAACTCAGCCGGAGGAAGGGTATGTTCCTTTGTTTCTCACCAAGTGGGAGGCGGAACTTGGAACCCAATTCACTGACGTACAGAGGAAAAAAATTCTTTATTTTGCCCAGAAATCTTCTATAGCCACCAGGGTCCAGGAAACTTGTTATAAAATCATGACTCGCTGGTATAGAGTTCCTGCCGTTCTACATCGCTTCTTTCCTCAGGTGCCCAGCCTTTGTTGGCACTGAGGAGGGGACGATGTTACATATTTTTTGGACATGTACCAAACTCACCCCATTCTGGCTTGATGTGGCTCGCACAATCAGACACCTAACTAGTGTCTCTCTGGAGGGGAATCCTGCGGCCTGTTTGCTCCAATTATCAGAACGACCTATTAAGAAATACAAAACCTCCCTCACCATTCAATTACTGAATGCCTCCAAGGCTTGTATCACCCTTTGTTGGAGATCGGAGAGACCACCGGCGAAGTCCCTATGGTTTACTAAAGTGAATGAACTAAGGGATATGGAGGATCTTACTGCTACCCTGCACAATCGGGAGGAGACCTTTCGAGAGACCTGGAGACCCTGGCAACATTTTATATACACAGAAGCCTATCTCCAAGAAATGGCACAATCTAACTGACCTAATGGGCTGGTTCCGCCTCCTAGACAGAGGGCACCACATCTCCTTATATTACATTATCACGCTTTACTCTAACCTTCTCTACTCCCTCTTGTCTCCTGTTTTTGCTTCTCCCCTTACCGTCCTTCCCTTTCCTTGCCCGTCCCCCCTTTTTTCCCGGACCTATTCCTTTCCTACCCTTGGGGATACCAGTTCCCGTATAAATCTTTCCCATTCATGGGTTACTTCATCAGATACAGTGAAGATCCTAAAATTTATTACATCTCCATATGTCTCAGTTCTTCGGATCCCCTTACTCCCCAATTACCTATAAAAATATATCATATCAATGTGTGACACAGCTTGACATGCTTTAACGCCAGCTCCAGGTCAAACGACTAAACTCCCAGAGCACTCTCAGGATCCCGTACACTGTCAGTATTGTTATACCAGGGTATCACCCCCATGTGCCTTGAATGTGGTGCTAAGAAAACTCGATTCGTTGACCTTGTTTTTGTAACCTTGTCTGTATTTTTTTTTTGTTCCAACAGTGGGAGGGGAGTCTTGGCATACACTGTGTGACAGTTAATTGGAGGAAAGGCACACCTCCCCCCTCCATATAGGTGGAGGAATGAAGATGCTTGCAGAGCTGTGCTGTGAATAGACCAGCTATCTGCTAATCTATTTATAGCACCCATCCCAACACAAATTTCCAGCTGCTCTTATCTCCCATGTCTGAGAACTAGTCAGAAGTTATCATGCTGATAACAGAAGAACAGAGCAGCAGAAAATCATGGGACTTAAAGGGGTTGTAAAGTCAGAAGGTTTTTTATCTTAATGCATTCTACGCATTAAGATAAAAAGCCTTCTGTGTGCAGCAGCCCCCCTCAGCCCCCTCTAACACTTACCTGAGGTCCCTCTCTGTCCAGCTGTGTCCATGATTTCTCAGCCGTCCGAGATTCTCCCTCCTGATTGGCTGAGATACAGCAGCGGCAACATTGGCTCCCACTGCTGTCAATCAAATTCAGCTAGCCAATCAGGAGAAAGAGGGGGCGGGGCCAGGGCAGGGCTCCATGTCTGAATAAACACAGGGAGCTGTGACTCAGCCCAGGTGCTCCTATAGCAAGCTGTTTGCTGTGGTGGCACTGAACAGGAGGGAGGGGCCAGGATCACAGAAGAGGGACCCGAGAAGAGGAGGATCCAGGCTGCTCTGTGCAAATCCACTGCAACAGAGCAGGTAAGTATAACATGTTTGTTATTTTTATAGGAAAAAAAAAAAGTCAATACTGCAGATATATGTGCCCAGGTCAAATTTCATGAATGGGGTTTACATCCACTTTAAAAAGTCTTCTGGCGTTAATCCACCGCCTGATTTTGCCTCTCCCTCTGCTGTTGGCTTTTTATAAAGTTAAGCTCTAGCTACCAGTTTTATGCCTAATGTGACTTTTGTATTGCACTGTAAAGCCTCATTTACACGATCGGATTGTTGGCCAACAAAACTGTGGACTTTTGTCCAAAGAATGTTGGCCCAAACTTGTATTGCATACTTACGGCCTACAATTGTTGGCCAACAATCACAGATGTACTGACGTACTACATGGTTTTTCAACTCTTTATGCGCCTCTTTTTGGGCTCCTTCTGCTTTCTTCGTGTTAGTAAAAGTTTGGTGAGTGTTGATTCACACTTTTCTTTTTGCGTTTTTCATTTATCGCTTTTTATTTCGTGCTTTTTAGTTTGTTTCTGAACGGCCATTCGTCAACCAGACATGTTGCGGAATCGGAGGAGATAACGTGTTATTTATTATTGGCCTTGGAGTTATTGCTTTGTCATTATTTTTTTGGTTAAATAATAATTTGATTTAGTATATTTTCTATATTTTTGGATGCACAGAATGCACTTTTTGGTTAAGTTCTATTGGTAGAATGCTAATTTGTAGTACTGTGAGCCTCCAGGTAATTGACCAAATTTGGTCTCCAAAATAGTGTATCTTTGCAAATGATCAGCTGCTAATGTTACGCATGTCTCATGCAAAATAGTTAAACCAAATAGTACACATGCTGCGCTTATCAAAATAAAAATGTAAGAAATTTCTACTAAAATATTAATAAAGTGATATTGTGCTTAATATACAAAATATACAAAATCTATTAATACAATACATTAATATGCAATAAATTTCAATGAATGAATAAATAGGTAAAAGTGCTCCAATCAGCCTCTGTAATGCAAATATTCCACAAAGCTTGTGCAATTTTCAAACATTAATAGATAATTCAAAACAAACATCCATGCGATTTAGTGTTGCATCCATGCATTTCAGTGCTGCATCTATGCAGTATGGTGTTAGTGCAATGTTCAAAGAATAAAAAGTTGAAAAATTAAAAAAAACGCATCCATGCGATTTGGTGCTGCATCCATGTGATTCTATGCAATTCACTGCTGTGTTGCTGTGCAGTGATCAAATTAACAGTCCACAGATCTTCCACAATCCATTCATGTGTTATTGTGAACACAAACTAAAGTGCTGTGTGCTCATACAAGTGCTCCCCCCAGGTGATAGCTCCTCACCTTAGGGCGTGTGACCTTGCAATTAAGCTTGGTCCGAATGCGCCTTAGAACCTCTATGTTTCGATGTTATATGCAGGGTCCTGGATAGATTTGCACTGGTGCCTCTGTTCCTCACATCAGTCCCGTTTGCACCTCAATATATCAACACAAAAAGGACTTCATGGTGCAGTATGTACTAAATTTATTAAAATCATAAACAAATCCCCCAATGGGTACTCACAGTAACAAGGCACTTAAGGGCACCATACTAAAACAGCAGAAACAAATGGGCAACAGCGGCCGGTATGGGGTGGCATGCTAATCTTTCCCAACAGGTTGTATAATGTTCCGTCCTGTCCCCTTCCCCTACGCGTGTTCGATACAAGGGGTATTTCATATCTTCATCAGGGGGTGATGAAAATCACCCCCTGATGAAGATACGAAATACCCCTTTTATCAAACACGCACAGGGGAAGGGGACAGGACGGAATGTTATACAACCTATATAGATGTATAGATATCGGCGGCACTCGCTCCTTCACTCATAATCAGCGGGGGATCGGCGGGGATTGGCATATAACACGCACCCACGATTTCCCCTGATTTTAAGGGGAAAAAAGTGCATGTTATACACCGATAAATATGGTAGTTGTATCTTTGATCCTAAAAATTATGGGATAATGGTGTTGTGTTAACTTGCCCAAATAAAAAAAAAGCATAATAATATTATTCTTGATATCATTAAGAAAAAAAAGCCTTTAAAAATTTGTTTGCAATAACTCCATCAGTATCACCAGCAAAGCAGCTTCATTATTATCCCATTAAAGAAGAAGAGAATGTCCGCTGCATTTCGAGATCTTATAATTTGCCACGTCACGAAAGTTAATTCTCCATTACAAATGCTAGTTTACAAGACTGACCGCTTCTGGCTCGTTCTTGCTTCCAAGCATGCGTGTTTGTACTTTGGACTTTTGTCTGATGGATTTGTGTACACACGCTCGGAAAATCTGACAACAGACATTTGTCCACGGAAAAATTTATAAACCTGCTATCCAACATTTGTCCATGGAAAGTTAGCCAATAATTGCCTGATGGAGCATACACACGGTCAAATTTTCCGCCAACAGCCTGTCATCACACATTTCCCGTTGGAGAATCCGATTGTGTGTACGAGGCTTAAGTGTAACTGACGGTGACATGTTTTTGTTTTGGATACAGCAGAGAGGGGTTAAAATATCTGTCCTTTTTTTCTTGTTGCCTGTGCCCTGTTAGGTATTCCCTCTCTCTGTTTCTACTGTTTGTCCTTATCAGTGAGAGTGAAAGGACTTTAAAAACATAACATTTGTTTTGTTGTTAAACAAGAAAGGGTGATTCTCATCAATGAGACCCAGATGGCAAAAACAGACTTACAGGGGTTCTAACACTCCATTACTGGATCCAAAATGAAAACAAAATCAGTTTTGTCCTTAGTTTTGCTATATCTTGGCACATGTTCTCTTTTTGAATATGGAGAATAGCCATGGTGTGCTATTTACTAAAAATGGAGTACAGATCAGGTGCAGCTGGTCATACTAACCAATCAGCTTCTACATTCAGTTTGTTCTATGAAGCTTGGACAATAACACTTAGTAGCTAGGGATGGTCCCAATGTTCAAATCGAACATAAGTTCGACTTGAACATTGGGTGTTTGTTCACAAACGAACCGAACATACGGGGTGTTTGCGGCAAATTTGAGCACCACGGAGTGCCCCATAATGCACTGCCAGATCACAGTGCATTGACGGCTGCTAATTGGCCAAAGCATGCACCTGACCTCCACGCTTTGGCCAATCACAGCACGATCTGCTGTGAGAGCTATGATTGGCCAAAGGCAGGGTGCCTTTGCTGAAATGTTATTTTGCTGCGGCACTGTTCTACACATTGCACAGATGCGCCACTTTACAGGCAGACTAAGAAGACCCACAGGCACGATATTTAAAGAAATATTTCATTTTTTATTGTTTCACTTTAAGCATTATTAAAATCACTACTCCTGAAAAAACTTGTTTTCAGGTCCCCATACACTTTTTATGGCAATAACTTGCTGCAGTGACCAGTTACAGGTGGGGGCAGTAACCACCTTTTTGTACAATGAATTACATTGGCCAGGCAATGCACTGACACCTTTGCTGCCATGGTACTATGGGCTAGGTGTTCAGTGTGCCCCTGTGACTTTAAGAAGGGGTGGGCTCCCTTCTGGTTTATCTGCCCTACACCTGTCCATCTAAATGCATGTGCTTCCATTGTTGGAGACTTACTAAATTTAGAGTTTAGGCCCACAAAAAATGGGTGCCTTGCCAGGCTCTGTGGCTTATGCATGTATGGGCAAATGTGTGTAACTAAACCCCTGTCTTTGACGCATACTGCTCGACAGGTCAGTTCGATTGGTCCCAGGCTGGTCGGCAAGTTGAGCATGGAAGTGTCTGTTATTGTTAATAACTTTCATATAAGCCTTTAAAATTAGCACTTTTGATTTTTCATGTTCATGTCCCATAGACTTTAATAGGGTTCGCATGTTCGCTCAAACTTTTTGCCTGTTTGCGTGTTCTGGTGCAAACTGAACCGGGGGGGGGGGGGGGGGCGTTCAGCTCATCCTACTAGTAGCTGATTGGTTATTAGGCCCAGCTACGCTACATTGTATGTGCTGCAGTTTTAGTGAATCTCCACTATTGCCATTTTAGACAATGTTGAGCCTAGTTCTTTGAACCTAAACAACTCCTCATCATTAGGATGAGGAGATGTTTAGTAGTGTTTATAAAAGTGGAATGGGAACAAAAAACCACTGAGACATCACTTGATCACCATGGCACCACATCCATAATACAAAATTGAAAAAGGAAAAAAGAATTGGACTTTACTGGTTGCCAGCCATAACCCTAAAGTCAAAGAAATTAGTACTTCATAAATTCATAAAATATACAAACGTTTATTAACCACCCAAATCAGTTAAAATTGATTCTAAAAAAACATGTACAAAAAAGGTACGACTAGAGACATTGCATCTTCCATAGGTATATCTGCATAACCTGAGACCTGTGTATATCAGCCCTATACAGTATAAAGAGATGGGCCCGATGTTCGTGTTGTGTTCGTAGAACAAATGAACATATGGGGCGCTCGCGCCCACCGTGATGCGTCCCATAATGCACTGCAAGATCGCAGTGCATTGAAGGCTGCTAATTGGCCAAAGCATGCACCCTTAACTGTGTGCTTTGGCCAATAACAGTACGATGTGCTGTGAGAGTGTTAAATCTGGTTAGGGAGTCTCCAAACAACACATTCAGATGAGATAGTAGATCCAGATCTTAAGATAATTGTAAGCAGGTGCTTTATTCATACACTGCAGTGGAGAGACACAACACACCCCAATATTCATATATAGATAGATAGATATAGACAATCACTTTGAGAATTGGTAATGCACCTTTGTTTACTTTCCCTAGATGTTCTCCTTTTTCTTTCACAGACTACTGATAAGAACCCAGAACGTTGCTTAAAATAGGTTTACGTGCCAAAACCAGTCTGAACTGACCAGATACTGCTGAAATCTCTTTTTTTGCCAGTCACATGATGTAACCACCCACTTAACTTAACTATCCCCTTTATCACGTATCATCCTGATCGGAGGCCGAAATGCTGGGGGGCTTCCCTTGCGACTAAGTGCAGAGCGCCCCCTGAAGGTGGCACAGGGGGAGCTATACTCGAAGCGGCAGGGGTTGCAGGCTGCGGCAAGCTGAGATGGAGAAGAGAAGTCCACTGGTGGGCAGCTGATGAGCAGGGTAGACTGCTAGGCAGGGGTACCTCAGAAGTACCAGATGAGATTGTGCAGCAGGGAGTACCAGGAGCAGTGTCAGGAGCCAGGCTGGGGGTCATACACAGGGCAGCAGATCAGAGTGGAGTAACAGGAACAAGCCAAGGGTCAAACCGGGGGCCAATGCAGATCAGATAGGTCAAGGCAAGCTGGATTGTTAGGTAATCGCAGGTAATCCAAGACAATAGGAACAGGAACTAAGGAATATACAAGAAGCTGAAGATCATGCAGCAGTTGGTGACTGCTGTAGCATGCTTTAAATAGTATACTGGTGCCTAGAGTCTCTCATTTTTTGCGTATGCTTTGGTGCGCGCATGCACACTGAAGAATACACTGTCCTGACAGCCCTCGCCCCTGTGCATGCGCATACGCACATGCACATTAGCACTGGAGAATTTGTGTTTGTTGATACAGGATTCTGCTGGTCATAGATGTCAGTTCTCCTGTGGGTTAGTCCCTGACACCCTTACTACTAAGAACATATGAATACTGATTGGACTAAACTATACAATCACACCTATAACACGCCTAGTGCTTATGCATATTCATAAAGTATATATTGTTAAACTTGATGTTTTTAAGTCAGAAACACTTCCTTCTCCATTCATTCTGGTAGAGCTGAATATCGGTGTGTGTTGTGTCTCTCCACCGCAGTGTATCAATAAAGCACCTACTTACAATTATCTTAAGATCTGGATCTAGTATCTCATCTGAATGTCTTGTTTGGAGACTCCCCAACCATATTTAACAGAATGGTGCCTTTCGACTTGGATACAGTCCAGTGGGCTCCTGGCCAGAGAGACACGAAACTCACGTTGAGCAGACAAGTGGCCACGGTAAGAAGCTGTTATTCTTATTTATTCTGCTCTTCGTGGCGAGTAATTAGTCGGTGTCTGGGATCCATTGGCTGAAGGAGTCCTTTGCTGTTGATGAGATGGTGAGATTAAAGTAAAAATTGAGTGTAAACTAGAGTAATGTTGATGTTACACAATTTGACCCAAATAATTCCTTTACTTTACCTGTTGCAAAAATAATAGAGCCGAATATAATTGTCAATGTTGATGTCTTGTTTCTTTGCTTGGGGTGTCAATAGATTTATTAGACTTATGAGAAGGTCTGACAAGAGGACTGTAGTAGTGAGCCTGTGTGGCGAGTAATGCCTATGTGGCAAGTGTACAGGCCTGTGTGGCCAAGTGTAATAAAGTGTCATTTGACGGCTACTGTGTGTGGCCCAGGAGAAATTTTGGATGACGACTCACAAATTTTGTAAGTAGAGACTTGAGAGTGAGGACTCTATATTGGGAGTACTGCACTCCCATTGACCTTTCAAGCCGGGAAAGGTAGAAGTGGCAAATGTAAGTCCTATGATTGACATGACAGACAGATATGAACAGTGTTTAAGAAATGACATCAAGACTATTATAGGCTGGACCAAAACAGACCAGGTCAATACCAGCTGAAGGAGTTATGATCAACTTGGATTTCTGTGTTTGTTAATTTTTATGGCATATTGACAGAGTTGGACAAGGGGATTAAATGTGTACAATATTGGATTTTTGAAAGTATGCAATGTAATGGAACTTTAACTAGTTATGAGTCTGTCAAAGTTTTTCTAATGCATATTTCTAATTCACTGATGGGTCTAGCAAAACAGAATTAGACCAGGCAATGCTACATATGGATGATTGTAAGATACTGATGAGACGAGCCTGCTCGTCTTTTGCAGTTTCCTCACCTTTTGTATTTCTGTGTAAGAAAGGAGTGAGGAGTGCCCCTCCCTTCAAATTCCTGTGTGAGAGACTGTGTCTGTAAAATGTTAACTCCTGACCAGCTATGAAATTACTAGTATAACATGTGATGTTCACATGTGAGTGATATACAAGACCAAGGAAAATGTTTAACTATGTTGCAGAAGTGGAATCCTATGTAACTCTAGGATTCATTTTAAACAAAGAAAGAAAGAAAAGCCTGATTTAAATTCCTAAAAGGTAGCCATGGTTATTATAATTATTTAAATGTTTAGCTCTCCATTGTAGCCTACTGAGCATGAAAAGGGAAAAGGTTCCACTCACTGATAAGACCGGGTTGATTTAGTATTTTAGCATGCCAGAATATTAAAGGAATTATGTAAGTTAAGAAGCAGTAGTTGGACAAGGAAGCACATGCCAGAAGTTATCAGAAAGTTATTGATAGTTTAAAGAACATGAAAGTGACTTGCACTAGAAGAAAGTGGACAGAATGTTGTAGAATTAATAATGAGGATTGCTGGATGTGAGACAAGAAAAGGCTGAGTATGTTTTTGATTACTTTAAATGTGTCCAGTCCATGGCAGATACAGTAAATGTGGTTTTGATTGAGTACTAACTTTACTGCCATAATAAGGAAACAAGGATTTGAATGGGCTTTGCTAAGAGAAGTGTGCAGTAGCACTGAAGCCCAGAGAGAGGAGAGAAAAGAGAATACAACAGACTTAATGATTTTATAGCCTTAGATGAGAAGCAAATGTTTATGCTCATCTGATGCCAGAGACCGGCAATATGAATAAAAAGATGGTGATGAAGGCAAAGATGGGACTGGTGCCAGTACTTTAGCATTAAGTTCAACTGAGAGGTGTTCAATTTGTCCGAATGGTCTTTCCCTGGAGGCTGGCTTACCAGAAGTATGTTGTCACGTTTTCTGTATATCTTGCATTTTAAATGGTGGGAAACCTCCTCACCTGCCCTGTTGACAGCAAACCCTCTCAAACCGTGTATGAAATACATCTGGTTGGTAGATGCACCAAGATCTATGTCGTGGCAAGAACACAAAAAGAAAACTGCAGCTGCAACCTGTGCCAGTGGTGCTGTACAAAAGGGAAGATATGCTTTAGAATGGATATTATGAAGAAATATGTAAATTAAATCTTGAAAAGAGCAAGGACAAAACATTTTTTTTATCAGCAAGGCTGATCTCAAGTATGAAGCAATCCTGCTTGAATTAAGAGAAATAGAAGTGAAAAGACAATCAATTCTGCCAGTATTTTCCTAGAGGGAGAAGAAGACCTCGAAGAGGAGGATGACCACATCTGCTTAAAACTTATGGAAGAAGAAATGCAGCAAATCTCCCCAGTAAAGGACACTCCTCTTGAAAATTCTGATCTGATCCTGTTTGCAGAGGGTTGTACAAAGATGGAGTCCCAACAATCACATATGCAGTGACAATATCGGAGGAAGTGATTGAGACCCAACTGCTCTCTTCATCACTTTCAGTGCAGGTTGCCAAAGTGGTAGCACTCACAAGAGCCTGTGAGACCACAAAGGATCAAACAGCCAACATCTACACTGATAGCAAGTATGCTATTGCAGTAGTCCATGATTATGGACCCATAAGGAAGAACAGAAGATTCACAACTTCTGCAGAAGAACTAATTCAAAACTAGAAATATGTTCAAGAGCTTTTTGAAGTGGTCACCCTCCCAAAGGAAGTAGCCATCCTGAAGGTCAAGGAACATACTGGAGGACAACCCATGGAAGAAAAAGGAAACCAGTTGGCTGATCATACTGCCAGGAAGACTGCTGAAACACCAATGGAAGCAATCATGACCCTAATCACTGATTTTGTATGAAATAAAAGCACAGTTTCCTTTTTATCAATTTGGGCTCACTGTCTCATCAGAAAAAGGTCTTGATTTGGAGACTCCCCAACGTGATTTATCAAGAGCCACAATTGGCCAAAGGCAGGGTGCCTTTCGCCAATCATGACTCAGGGGCTAAATCCACGCCCCACACTATATAAGGCTGCTTACATGGCGGTCGTGTACAGTGTTTATGATAGGAGAGAGATTAGGCAGGTTAGTTAGTGGATTGAGTGTGCAGTAAGAGTAGACTATATAATACAGTGCAGTCAGTGTAGAATATATAACCTACGCTTCCTAAGTTCTGGAACACAAGTCCAATGGATCTGGCTATAGGAACCCCCAAGAACTAGACAACACCAGTCTTGGAGTACATCAGGACTAACTTTTTTATTTGAGATCTCACACACATTTATACACCAGGCTGACTCAAAGCTAACCTAATTAACATGAGCTCCAATAGGAGTCGTCCCGTCTCCTATATTGTATAGAGGACAATGTGATCAGCTCATTCAATTAACATACATTACCATAAACATCAACACAGGGTTAATTAGAACAAACAACAATGAGTTGAATACCCTTAGAACCTAGACTAAACTTATTTACATTAAACCCATTATAGCTGACATCAGACAGGTGAGTGGAGTTGATGACATTAGCATCTTCTCACAGGATGTGTCCCAACAGTATAATTCAGTCTTATCATTCTAATATGGCATATAAAGGGTTCCAGAGTCTGTGTGTTTTGGGGGGACATGGAGCTGAATCCAAAGTAACACCAACCCCAGGGTCCCCAGGCATACAGCTCACAGAGAGCACCATTCCCCCAAATGCTAGGGCCCATAATCGGTGGGCAAGAGGCTTGCGTTCAGTCCCCTCCAATAGCCTCTGTCCCGGGTGAGTCTGTCACATTTCTCCCCTTTCGGCAGGAGACTAACACAGGAGGAGACCCCAGACGGGTTGACTCCGAAGTTAGTAAGTAGCTCCAGTCCTCTAATGCCTGTACCCACACAGTACCCCAAATAAATTGTTCCAAACAGAGTATTACTCACCCAGCCAACCTCTGCCTCTCTCAGAGAACATATCTGCCGCTGGGGAGAGGCCTGGACTGGCCCTTCTCCCTGGAATCCTTTCTGCCGCTGGAGAGAAGACAGGGTGTCTGGGCTCACTCCGTCATGCTGTTGGGGATCGGGGCCCACTGCCCAGCATCCCTGGGATATACAGGTGGAGACTGAAGTCCCACCCACCTTCACAGGGAATCCATCCTCTGTTAGTTGAGGGCAGAGTCCAGCAGTCCTCGGCCCTGTTGCCAGCCCTTCTGCTGGAAACCCTGCATCCTACGCTCCGGCTAACCGTTGGGGCAGGAGGCTGGCTTCCTCCACTCCCAAACTGTGTAGCTGCCATTGGGGAGGCTGCTTCCTTTTCTATTCTCTCCTCTGGCTGCTGGGACGACATGTCGATGGTACTGTCTCCCAGGTACACGGATCTTTGCTGAGGAGGAAAGCCCGCTTCCTCCACCCTGGCCAACTGTTGGGGAGGGACAACACACACCTCCTCTCCCTTTTCCCCCTGTATCTGCTGCTGGGAAGTGATTGCCATCTTCTCACTCTGAGCTTCCACAATTGCTGCAGGTATGGTGCAGAGGTCTTGGACCCTCTGTCCGGTTGCCAGCACTTCTGCTGGGGGTTTGCCAGGTGGTTCCTCCTCTACAGAAACGTCTATTAAATCCCCAGTCTCTGGAATTGGTAAAAGTGTGGGACAGAGGTCTTGGACCCTCTGTTCAGTTACCAGATCTTCAGCTGGAGAAGTTTGTTTTAACTCCATAGATGCTGCTGGCAGAAAATCACATGTCCCTGTCAGTGTTGTGGGAGAAAGGCCGACTACCTCTTCTCTCAGGAAGGCCGAAGCCACTGTTGGTGCTGGGCAGAACACAGTGAACTTTGGCCCTGATAGCAGCTCTTCTGCTGGAGGCTCATCAGGTTGTTCTTCCTCAGCAGAAAAGTCTATCAAATCCCATGTCTCTGCAACTGATGTCTGGGGATAGAGGTTCACCATCTCCTGTCCATGGAACCCAGAAGATGCTATCATTTCTGGGCAGAGGTTAGCAGAGCTCTGCCCTGTTGTCAGCACTTCAGGTTTGGGGATGGCAATCTCCGGATTTTCCACTGCCGATTCTCTGGCATGCTGCTGAACTTGTTCTAGCAGTTTCCTGTATGCCCTTTCCAGATGCTGTTCCTTCCTTAGCAAATGGTCCAGATCAGGTTTGAGCTCTGAGACCCCTGCAAGACCAAGCATAGACTCTCTATATTCTCTCAGGTCCTCAAGGTCAGGTTCCCCTTCATCGCCAAACATAAAAAGATCTGTAAGGCTCTCCCACAGCAATCCAGGGCCGCCAAAGTCATATCCCTCTGGAGAGCATTCTGTTGTCTCCCCTAAATATGCCTCCTCTGCGTGCCATTGCAGAGCCCGATAACGATTGTCCAGCTCTATCTCCTGCTGAAAAAAGAGGAGAGGACACCTTAATTCATCCAAGAATAGGTTCAGGGGAAGACGGATAGGGGAAAGGGGGATTTACCACCCACTGAAACAATTAATCAAATTAATTTTACCCCTAAGGTTACCCAAATCATTGGTCAATTAACTCAATGGTGTGTAGCTAACAAGCTATCAGATAGTTGTTCAATGGACCATAAAGATATATATGAGAAAAAAGAAAAGGGGGCAAGAGGAGGCCTCCTAAAAAAGATGGTCCGCTCAAGAACAAACTGTTGTGAACCTGAAAAAACTTTATTGTGTCAATTTACTAAATAGAAACATAATCCACTAACCATGTATATTTAAAAATAGGGCAAATAAAGTCCTATTGTGTGCTGGTGGCCACCACAGACATTACACATACATCAAAATTTCATGCACTCCCACTCATCAAATTAATGTCACTGAAGACCCGGGTCTGTACAATTTTCATGGGATTCCAGAGCAAGGAGATGGCTTCATGAATAATAGAGCTCTGAGGAAGCTTGGAAACAAGCGAAAGCGCTCAGCATCTGACTTATGTGCAGGTGGCACACAGACTTTCACACATCAACAAGGATATTCCCGAAATTGGATGTGAACATTTTAATTGTCTCAACCTGATCTTGGACATCAGACGGAGCCTTTGTGGTGAACATTGACTCTGAGTGTTCCCTATAACTGCTTAATCTACTAGGTATGAAATGTCAGTATGTTTGAACCTTGTGACTCACCGTACATCTTGCTGGAGGATACCTGGAAGTAACAGCTCACGTCTACAATAAACTTATACGCCGCATGAACGTGTCTTTTACCCACATGAGTGCGGTCATCAGCAGCCCTTGACTTTATTGAAGACGTCAGACGGTGAGCTTAAAATGTACCCTTACATATAGGAGGCACTTTATCTATGGCTATCCTCCGTCTATCTTCAATGCTATACATGTGAGGCTGCTCCCTCTCCACCATTCCTCCCCCCCCTCCCCTCCTTGGAGTTGCAGTCGTTCACTAATCAATCAGGACGCTCTTCCCCCCCTTTCTCCTTGTCGGTTGACACACATATATGCCTAATCAGCCATTGGCTCACATCTGTATGGGACCCTTGTTTTTCACCAGCACTTGCACTTTATCCTAGAAGGACCGAATGTCTATTATTCATGAAGCCATCTCCTTGCTCTGGAATCCCATGAAAATTGTACAGACCCGGGTCTTCAGTGACATTAATTTGATGAGTGGGAGTGCATGAAATTTTGATGTATGTGTAATGTCTGTGGTGGCCACCAGCACACAATAGGACTTTATTTGCCCTATTTTTAAATATACATGGTTAGTGGATTATGTTTCTATTTAGTAAATTGACACAATAAAGTTTTTTCAGGTTCACAACAGTTTGTTCTTGAGCGGACCATCTTTTTTAGGAGGCCTCCTCTTGCCCCCTTTTCTTTTTTCTATCTCCTGCTGGACCAACCTGTCCAACTCAGTCACCCATTGCTCCTGGGGCCGCTCTCCCAGGAATGCCATCCGCAATGCCCGTTGGTCACTGGCCCGTTGCTCTTAGGTTGGAAAGCACTTGCCCTGTTTTATACCAGAGAGACGGAGGGCTGCAATCCAGAGCTCCACCCGAATTTGCTGCCTAAGCTCCAGGTATTCATCCTCAGACACAGTCCTGGTGTATGTTGAAAGGATGATCCGCAGCAGCCCCGGGAATTCTGATGCCAGGTCCATATCTCCGCTGGGGTGACTGAAGTCTGCTATCCTGATCTTGGATCCAGTTGGAGGTTTAGATTTCCCAGACTGCAGGAAGCTTTCCCGCTGCTTGCCACCAATGTCACGGAACGTCCCACACTCCGCTTGAGTGCTTCCGTCTGTATACCGCTTCCTAAGTTCTGGAACACAAGTCCAATGGATCTGGCTATAGGAACCCCCAAGAACTAGACAACACCAGTCTTGGAGTACATCAGGACTAACTTTTTTATTTGAGATCTCACACACATTTATACACCAGGCTGACTCAAAGCTAACCTAATTAACATGAGCTCCAATAGGAGTCGTCCCGTCTCCTACATTGTATAGAGGACAATGTGATCAGCTCATTCAATTAACATACATTACCATAAACATCAACACAGGGTTAATTAGAACAAACAACAATGAGTTGAATACCCTTAGAACCTAGACTAAACTTATTTACATTAAACCCATTATAGCTGACATCAGACAGGTGAGTGGAGTTGATGACATTAGCATCTTCTCACAGGATGTGTCCCAACAGTATAATTCAGTCTTATCATTCTAATATGGCATATAAAGGGTTCCAGAGTCTGTGTGTTTTGGGGGACATGGAGCTGAATCCAAAGTAACACCAACCCCAGGGTCCCCAGGCATACAGCTCACAGAGAGCACCATTCCCCCAAATGCTAGGGCCCATAATCGGTTGGCAAGAGGCTTGCGTTCAGTCCCCTCCAATAGCCTCTGTCCCGGGTGAGTCTGTCACACAGAGTATATAGTGCAGTCAGTGTAGTGTATATAACCCAGTGCAGAGTATATAGTGCAGTCAGTGTAGTGTATATAGAGCAATGTAGAGTATATAGTGAAGTCAGTGCAGTGTATATAATATAGTGCAGAGTATATAGTGCAGTCAGTGTAGTGTATATAACGAAGTGCGGAGTATATAGTGCAGTCAGTGTAGTGTATTGTTGTGAATGTGTGGTATTAAAATGTAATGATAATAAATATGGGGAATATTTTATTAAATAAAAAGGGGGTTTTGGTGAATGGTAAATTATAAATAAAAAGGGGTTGTATGAATTATAAATGTAGCAAATATGCAGTGCCTCCAGCTGATTATGGCAATTAATAACTTAATAACAATATGAATTTTTGTTCGAACACTCAATAGTATACCACAACAATTTCCTGAGTTCTTAAATTAGTGGTGATTTCTTACCAATGTATAAATATCGCCCAATTAAATTAATAAATAAATATAATTTATTAAAATACAAGTATAATTATACAACTTCATACAAAACCGGAATTACAGGTGATTAATATTCTAAACACACAATAAAAGACATCAACACAATCGTACAATAATTTCTCTTAACTTTAAAAAACAAACCTGGGACAGCTCCAACCAACTATAAAAAGGGGTGGTTAACCGTGTTTTTTTAAAATATTAAAATAGGATCCCTTATAGCTCGTAAGACAATTTTCTGACCTTCTGCGGTCGAAAAAGAGAAAGAAATATATCTTGAGGAGCCAACAAGAAAGATGCTACTAAATTTAAAATAAGTCCTAACTTCAATGGGGCTGTTAAATTAGGGTGGACAATAAACGATTTTCCTCGGGACACCACAATAGCCAATTTCGTTGCAATACAGGTCTATACCTAATTTACCCACGGTTTCAACATACAACATAGACAAATAATGTGGGAAAATTATCAGTTAACAGCTTTCCGACTGCCGCATGCCGATATACGTCCCGTACCTCCCCGTACATCCCTTCGTAATTCCGGGATAGGGGCGCGCATACTCGATGTCTGCTGGTGGCTTGCGATCTCATCGAGGCGAGGCAGAACGTGGAAATGTAAACAAGGCTTTTCCCTGTTCTGCCTAGTGACATGACAGGGCTATTTTTAGCTCTGATCGCTGTATAAATGTCATTGATCCCAAAATAGTGTCAAAAGTGTCCGATCTGTCCGCCGCAATGTCGCAGTCCTGATAAAAATTGCAGATCACTGCCATTACTAATAAAAAAAAAAAAATAATAACAATGCCATAAATCTATCCCCTATTTTGTAGACGCTATAACTTTTGCCCAAACCAATCAATATACATTATATACAAAAAAATTACCGTATTTATCGGCGTATAACACACGCCGGCGTATAACACACGCCGGCGTATAACACACGCCGGCGTATAACACGCACCCCAAGTTTAGGAGGGCATTTTAAGGAAAAAAAACTTTTAGGAGGGAAGTTTAAGGAAAAAAAAACTTACATTTAAATGTCCATCAATGCAGCCTCATCAGTGTTCATCTGTAGCCTTGTCCATCATTGCAGAATGATCAGTGTCCATTTGCAGCTTGCCCAGTGCCGTTTGCAGCCTTGCTAAGTGCCATTTTCAGCCTTGCCCATTGTCATATGCAGCCTGCCCAGTGCAGCCTTGCCCATTGTCATAAACAGCCTTGCCCAGAGCAGCCTTGCCCAGTGCAGTCTTGCCCAGTGCAGTCTTGCCCAGTGCAGCCTTGCCCAATGCAGCCTTGCCCAGTGCAGCCTTGCCCAGTGCAGTCTTGCCCAGTGCAGCCTTGCCCAATGCAGTTGCCCAATGCCGTGTGCCGTTTGTGCTATTTAAATCTGCCGCCGAGAGACAGAGCCTGTGTACTCGGCTCGTCACGCCGCCCCGCCTCCCTGCTGAGGATGAGAAGTGAGCGTTTCCGAAAAAGACCGAGCCGAGTATACTGTGTGCTCGGCTCCGCTCGCAGTCCCGCCCAGTCCTGCCATTGGACGGAGTGTTATGTCCATCAAAGGAGCTGGGCGGGACTGCGAGCGGAGTCTAGCACTCGGCTCGGTCCTTTTCGGTAGCACTCGCTCCTCATCCTCTCAGAGACAGCAGGGAGGTGGGACAGCATGACTGCGAGTGGAGCCGAGCACTAGGCTCGGTCTTTTTCGGCGGCGCTCGGTTTTTCTTTGCGGCGCTCACTCTTTTTCGGCGGCGCTCGCTCTTATTTGGCACACCTACAGTGGGGATCAGCGTATAAGATGCACCCACGATTTTCCCCTGATTTTAAGGGGAAAAAAGTGCGTGTTATACGCCGATAAATACGGTATGTAGAAGAATACATATCAGCCTAAACTGAGAAAGAAATTCGTTTTTTTTATATATTTTTGGGGATATTTATTATAGCAAAAAGTAAAAACTATAGCTTTTTTTCAAAATTGTCAGTCTTTTTTTTGGTTTATAGCGCAAAAAATAAAAACGCAGAGGAGATCAGATACTACCAAAAGAAAGCTCTATTTATTTATTTATTTATTTATTTATTTATAAAGCTCTTTATTTATTTATATAAAATACATTTTGTTTGGGTACAACGTCGCACGACAATTGTCAGTTAAAGTGACGCAGTGCCGAATCGTGAAAAATGCTCTGGTCATTAAGGGCGTAAAACCTTCCGGGGCTGAAGTGGTTAATAAACTGCCCTGCACACTGTAAATTATAATGTCAAAACACAAACAATAAAATACAATCTCTACAATTTTGGGAGAAAAAGATTAGTCAACGTATATATGGTCTGTATCTCACCGCTATTTAAAAGGGGAAGATGTCCAAAGTGTTACAAGTATATTCAGTTAGTTCCAGCAGCAAAGTCCAGTGATATGGGGAGTGGTCAACTGGCAGCAGGTTTCTCAATTGTTCAGGAAGTGTATCAGCGTGTGGGTGTGTGGTTCCGTCTCGAGAATAACGTGTGTCTGTGTTTTATAGGGTGCAGTACTGTTGTTGAATTGGTACCTCCACACCTCATGTTTACTAACTTGTGATTGGTTGGTTCCAAATTTGGGCGGTAACTGCCCATCTCTCAATCACCCACCAGTGGTCATGGCAGTTGTATAATTAGAATAATTGTATCCTGTATTACTATGAAATGTATTTTAATATGTCTCATATTATGGTGATCTGGGGATTGCCCGCCTTCATAACTCTTGATTTGCTGTCCCCATATTGTGTACTTTGCTGGTTATAAGAAATTTAGACCTTTTAAAAATGATACTGTGACTATCAGATATTTATGGGACAAAACAAAGACACCCTTCCCCCCATATAATACTGGTGCCAAGTTATTTTACAATATGCAGATGACTTCTGATATCACTGATTCTTGTATATAGCCAGTATGGTACATTATTATATACAGTATATCACAAAAGTGAGTACACCCTCACATTTTTGTAAATATTTTATTATACCTTTTCATGTGATAACGTTGAAGAAATGACACTTTGCTACAATGTAAAGTAGTGAGTGTACAGCTTGTATAACAGTGTAAATTTGCTGTCCCCTCAAAATTACTTAACACACAGCCATTAATGTCTAAACCACTGGCAACAAAAGTTAGTACACCCCTAAGTGATAATGTCAATATTTTGTGTGGCCACTATTATTTTCCAGCACTGCCTTAACCCTCTTGGGCATGGAGTTCACCAGAGCTTCACAGGTTGCCACTGGAGTCCTCTTCCATTCCTCCATGACGACATCACAGAGCAAGTGGATGTTAGAGACCTTGCGCTCCACCACCATCCATTTGAGGATGCCCCACAGATGCTCAATAGGGATGAGCCGAACACCCTCCTGTTCAGTTCGCAGCAGAACATACAAACAGGCAAAAAATTTGAACACGCTAACACCGTTAAAGTCTGTGGGACACGAACATGAATAATCAAAAGTGCTCATTTTAAAGGCTTATATGCAATTTATTGTTATAAAAGGTGTTTGCGGACCTGGGTCCTGCCCCAGGGGACATGTATCAATGCAAAAAAATTTTTTAAAACGGACGTTTTTTCGGGAGCAGTGATTTTAATAATGCTTAAAGTGAAACAATAAAAGTGAAATATTCCTCTAAACTTCGTACCTGGGGGGTGTTTATATTATGCCTGTAAAATGGCGCATGTTTCCTGTGTTTAGAGCAGTCCCTGCACAAAATGACATTTCTAAAGCAAAAAAAGTCATTTAAAAGTACTATAATGAATTGTCGGTCCCGGCAATAAACATAAAAGTCATTGCAAAAAACGGCATGGAATTTACCCCACAGTCCATTACCAGGCCCTTTGGGTCTGGTATGAATGTTATGGGGAACCCCGAACCAAAATTAAAAAAAAAAAAATTGCGTGGGGGTCCTCCCAAAATTCCATACCAGGCCCTACAGGTCTGGTATGGATATTAAGGGGAACCTCACACCAAAATTTAACAAAAAATGGCGTGGGGTCCCCCCAAAAATTCATACCATCTGAGCACACAACCTGGCAGGCTGCAGGAAAAGAGGGGAGCGCCCCGTCTCCTGAACCATACCAGGCTACATGCCCTCAACATGGGGAGGGTGCTTTGGGGTAGCTCCCCAAAGCACCTTGTCCCCATGTTGATGGGGACAAGGGCCTCATCCCCACAACCCTTGCCCGGTGGTTGTGGGGGTCTGCTGGTGGGGGCTTGCTTATCGGAATCTGGAATCCCACTTTAACAAGGTAACCCCCAGATCCCAACCTCCCCCTGTGTGAAATGGTAACGGGGTACAAATGTACCCCTACCATTTCACAAAAAAAGTGTGAAAATAGTAAAAATGACATGGTTGGGTCCTTTATTAAAAAATAAAAATGTCCCAGGAAGTCTTCTTCTTCTTCTCTTGCTCCGCCGACAGACCAAAAAAGAAAAGAAAACCCACAGGCCGCCACCAATCCGCCTCCATAGGAGGCACCCGCCATAATGACCGTCCTCTCAGGTGACAGTTCTTTTATAACTGAGGGCCTATGGCTTCCCTGTAGTGTCAGAGGGGGCGGGGCCACCCGGTGATGCAACCAGGTGACCCTGCCCCCTCTGACGCTACGGGAAGCCATTGGGATGTCCCCATGCGTCAGAGGGGGTGGAGTCACCCGGGGACGTCACTGTGTGGCCCCACCCTCAGTTATAAAAGAACTGTCACCTGAGAGGACGGTCATTATGGCAATTTCCTCCCATGGAGGCGGATTGGTGGCGGCGTGCTTTTTGGTCCATCGGCGGAGCAAGAGAAGAAGAAGAAGACTTTGTGGGACATTTTTATTTTTTTATTTTTTAATAAAGGACTTGTCCCAAGCTGTGTCATGTCATTTTTACCATTTTCACACTTTTTTGTGAAATGGTATGGGTACATTTGTACCCCGTTACCATTTCACACAGGGGAGGGGCCGGGATCTGGGGATCCCCTTGTTAAAGGGGGCTTCCAGATTCCGTTAAGCCCCCCGCCCACAGACCCCCACAACCACCGGGCAAGGGTTGTGGGGATGAGGCCCTTGTCCCCATCAACATGCAGAAAAGGTGCTTTGGGGGCTACCCCAAAGCATCCTCCCCATGTTGAGGGTATGTGGCCTGGTATGGTTCAGGAGGGGGGGTGCTCTCTTGTCCCCCCTCTTTTCCTGTGGCCTGCCAGGTTGCATGTTCAGATAAGGGCCTGGCATGGAATTTGGGGGGACCCCCACGCAATTTTTTTTTATTTTAGTTCGGGGGTTTCCCTTAATATTCATACCAGACCCAAAGGGCCTGGTAATGGACTGTAGGGGGAATCCTATGCCGTTTTTTTCAATGACTTTTATGTGTATTGCTGGGACTGACAATTCATTATAGCCACGAGTACTTTTAACCACTTCCCGCCCACCCTATAGCGGATTGATGTCCGGGAAGTGGTTCCATTATCCTGACTGGGCGTCATATGATGTCCAGCAGGATAACATGCCACTGTGCGCCCGCGGGGGCGCGCATCGCGGCGATCGGTGGAGTGGTGTGTCAGCCTGACACACCGCTCCACAAATCTTGGTAAAGAGCCTCCGGCGGAGGCTCTTTACCACGTGATCAGCCGTGTCCAATCACGGCTGATCACGCTGTCAATAGGAAGAGCCATTGATCGGCTTTTTCTCACTCGTGTCTGACAAACGCAAGTAGAGGAGAGCCGATCGGTGGTTTTCCTGACGGGGGGGTCTGCGCTGATTGTTTATCAGCACAGCCCCCCCTCAGATCACCACACTGGACCACCAGGGATCGCCACTAGGACCACCAGGGAAGGGGCAACATGTGGATGGTCAGGTATGTACCCCATGGCCATCCACATGTGCCCAATGTGCCCCACTGATTGGCACCATTATGTTTTAGTTATGCACAGCAATGCCACCAATACATTTTATCAGTGCCACCAATCAATGTCATCAGTGCCACCTGTCATTGCCCATCAGTGCCACCTGTCAGTGCCCATCTGTGCCCATCAGTGCCCATCAGTGCCCACCTATCAGTGCCCATCAGTGGCACCCATCAGTGCCACCCATAAGTACCCATCAGTGCCACCCATAAGTACCCATCAGTGCCACCCATATGTACCAATCAATGCCACCTATGAGTGCCCATCAGTGCCACCTATGAGTGCCCATCAGTGCCACCTATGAGTGCCCATCAGTGCTGCATACCAGTGCCACCTATCAGTGCCCATCAGTCCCACCTATCAGTGCCCATCAGTGCCGTCTATCAGTGCCCATCATCAGTGCCCATCAGTGCCACCTCATTGGTGCCACCTCATCGGTGCCCATCAGGGCTGCCGTATCAGTGCCTGTCAGTGCAGCCATATCTGTGCCCATCATTGAAGAAGAAAACGTACTTATTTACAAAAATTTTTAACAGAAACAAAGAAAAACTTGTTTTTTTTAAAAAATTTCAGTCTTTTTTTATTTGTTGCGCAAAAAATAAAAACTGCAGAGGTGATCAAATACCACCAAAAGAAAGCTCTATTTGTGGGAACAAAATGATAAAAAAATTTGTTTGGGTACAGTGTAGCATGACTGCGCAATTGTCATTCAAATTGCGACAGCGCTGAAAGCTGAAAATTGATCTGGGCGGGAAGGTGTCTAAGTGCCTGGTATTGAAGTGGTTAAATGACTTTTTTTTCCTTTAGAAATGTCATTTTGTGCAGGGACTGTTGTAAACACGGGAAACATGCGCCACTTTACAGACATACTATAGACACCCCCAAGGTATGAAATTTAAAGGAATATTTCACTTTTATTGTTTCACTTTAAGCATTATTAAAAGCACTGTTCCCGAAAAAACGGACGTTTTTAAAACTTTTTTTTGCATTGATACATGTCCCCTGGGGCAGGACTCAGGTCCCCAAACACTTTTTATGACAATACCATGCATATACAGTCAGGTCTATAAATACTGGGACATCAACACAATTCTAATCTTTTTGGCTCTATACACCACCAAATAGATTTGAAATGAAACAAACAAGATGTGCTTTAACTGCAGACTTTCAGCTTTAATTTGAGGGTATTTACATCCAAATCAGGTGAACGATATAGGAATTACAACCGTTTGTATATGTGCCTCCCACTTTTTAAGGGACCAAAAGTAATGGGACAGATTAACAATCATCCATCACACTTTCACTTTTTAATACTTGGTTGCAAATCCTTTGCAGTCAATTACAGCCTGAAGTCTGGAACGCATAGACATCACCAGACACTGGGTTTCATCCCTGGTGATTCTCCTCCTCTACTGCAAATGTCTTCAGTTCCTGCTTGTTCTTGGGACATCTTCCCTTCAGCTTTGTCTTCAGCAAGTGAAATGCATGCTCAATCAGATTCAGGTCAGGTGATTGACTTGGCCATTGCATAACATTCCACTTCTTTCCCTTAAAAACTCTTTGGTTGCTTTCGCAGTATGCTTCGGGCCATTGTCCATCTGCACTGTGAAACGCCGTCCAATGAGTTCTGAAGCATTTTGCTGAATATGAGCAGATAATATTGCCTGAAACACTTCAGAATTCATCCTGCTGCTTTTGTCAGCGGTCACATCATCAATAAATACAAGAGAACCAGTTCCATTGGTAGCCATACATGCCCACGCCATGACACTACCACCACCATGCTTCACTGATGAGGTGGTATGCTTTGGATCATGAGCAGTTCCTTTCCTTCTCCATACTCTTCTTTTCCCATCACTCTGGTACAAGTTGATCTTGGTCTCATCTGTCCATAGGATGTTGTTCCAGAACTGTGAAGGCTTTTTTAGATGTTGTTAGGCAAACTCTAATCTGGCCTTCCTGTTTTTGAGGCTCACCAATGGTTTGCATCTTGTGGCGAACCCTCTGTATTCACTCTGGTGAAGTCTTCTCTTGATTGTTGACTTTGACACACATACACCTACCTCCTGGAGAGTGTTCTTGATCTGTCTAACTGTTGTAAAGAGTTTTTTCTTCACCAGGGAAAGAATTCTTCGGTCAACCACCACAGTTGTTTTCCGTGGTCTTCTGGGTATTTTGGTGTTGCTGAGCTCATTGGTGTGTTCTTTCTTTTTAAAGATGTTCCAAACAGTTGATTTGGCCACACCTAATGTTTTTACTATCTCTCTGATGGGTTTGTTTTGTTTTTTCAGCCTAATGATGGCTTGCTTCACTGATAGTGACAGCTCTTTGGATCTCATATTGAGAGTTGACAGCAACAGATTTCAAATGCAAATAGCACACTTGAAATGAACTGTAGACCTTTTATCTACTCCTTGTAAATGGGATAATGAGGGAATAACACACACCTGGCCATGGAACAGCTGAGCAGCCAATTGTCCCATTACTTTTGGTCCCTTAAAAAGTGGGAGGCACATATACAAACTGTTATAATTCCTACACCGTTCACGGTTGTAATTCCTATATTGTTCACCTGATGTGGATGTAAATACCCTCAAATTAAAGCTGAAAGTCTGCAGTTAAAGCACATCTTGTTCATTTCATTTCAAATCCATTGTGGTGGTGTATAGAGCCAAAAAGATTAGAATTGTGTCAATGTCCCAATATTTATGGACCTTACTGTAAGTCTTTAAAATTAGCACTTTTGATTTCTCACATAGACTTTTAAAGGGTGTTCTGCCACACACACTTGACACCATCTGAACCAAATAATTTTATCTTGGTCTTATCAGAACACAGGACATGGTTCCAGTAATCCATGTCCTTAGTCTAATTGTCTTTAGCAAATGTTCATATTCCTTCTTGGTGGTCTTAAGATCATAGTATGTTTTAGCAATAGTTGCAGGTCTTTCAATGTTTTGCTGGGCAAAGGAAAACGCATTTCGTAAGTAGGTGGTGGGTTGTGGTGGCATTGACCAAATTATGGTCGGAAGTGCAGTGCAATAGGTGTTGATGATTACCTGAAGAACCAGTTCCTTGAGGCCTTCCTTCTTATCCTTGTCTTAAAATGATTCATGAGAAGGGCAAATTTAGTTATTGCAAAATCATAGTTCATTTAGTTTTATAATTTTATGTAGAAATATCCTGACAGTATATAACCAAATGCAGAGTATATATAGTGCAGTCAGTGTAGTGTATATAACCAAATGCAGAGTATATGGTGCAGTCAGTGTAGTATATATAATACAGTACAGAGTATATAGTGCAGTCAGTGTAGTGTATATAACGCAGTGCAGAGTATATAGTGCAGTCAGTGTAGTGTATATAATGCAGTGCAGAGTATATAGGGCTGTGCAGAGTATTTAATACAGTGTATTGAAGTGGTTAAGGGGAACCCTATGACAGAATTAAGAAAAAACGGCATAGGGTCCCCCCAAAATCCATACCAGGCCCTTTGGGTCTCCATGCCAAAAGTGAAAAAAAATTGTCGTGGGGTCCCCCCCAAAATCCATACAAGACCCTTATCCAAGCAAGCAGCCTGGCAGACCTTCCTAAACCATACCAGTCCACTTGCCCTCAACTTGGGAAGGTGCTTTGGGGTGCCCCCCAAAGCACCTTATCCCCATGGTGATGGGGACTAGGCCCTCTTCCCAACAACCCTGGCCGGTGGTTGTCGGGTCTGCGGGCGGAAGGACTTATCGGAATATGTAAGCCCCCTTTAACAAGGGGGCCCCCAGATCCCGCCCCCCCATGTGAATGGGTATTGGATACATCGTACCCCTACCCATTCACCAAAAAAGTGTCAAAAAAGTAAAAACCACAAGAGACAGTTTATGACAAATCCTTTTTTAAAAAAGAAAGAAAGAAAAAAAAAAAGCATTCCGTGATGTAAATCCACATCAATCATGCAGCCCGACAGACCCAAAAAATAGCAAAAATGAAAAGGCTCCACCTCCATGGGAGGCCTCCCGCTGACTGCTGTCTCTTCACTTTGACAGCTCTTATATAGGCAAGGGTGGGGCCACCTGGTGGCATAACCAGGTGACCCTGCCCCTTCTGACATCTTGTGATGTCACATGATGTCAGAAGGGAGAGGGGTCACCTGGTTTCTATACCTTGTATAGATGCACCACTTTACAGGCAGACTGAGGGGACCCCCACACACAATATTTAAAGGAATATTTCATTTTTATTGTTTCACTTTAAGCATCATTAAAATCACTACTCCTTTAAAAACTATTGTTTCAAAAACTTTTTTTTGCATTGATACTTGTCCCCTAGGGCAATACCCGGGTCCCCATACACTGTTTATGGCAATAACTTGCATATAAGCCTTTAAAATAAGGACTTTTTATTTTTCATGTTCGTGTCCCATAAACTTTAATAAGGTTTGCATGTTCGCTAGAACTTTTTGCCTGTTCAAGGTGTTCTGGTGCAAACCGAATCAGGGGATGTTCAGCCCATCCATACCTATATACTTATGTTACATAGAAATTGGTAACAATGGACATCTTCCATAGGCAGGTCCAGTTACAGGAATCAGTTAAAAAAAACTGATAGGGATCTCTACGCGTTTCGCCAAATAAACTTCTTCAGGTTATCCTATTAGTGCTGGAGAATGCATTGCAATTAGTCTCATTCTATTATTATGTCTCAAAAAAATTATATATACAAAATATGTAGGAAAGGTATGCATCATCATAGCTGAATAGTAAGCCTTTAGTACTCACAAATACACTGCTCAAAACAAATTTAAGGAACACACATCAAATCTCAATAAGAAAAAATATAATGCTGGATATCTATACCGATATGGACTGGGTAATATGTTAGGAATTAAAGAATGCCACATCGTTTGATGAAAATTAAAATTATCAACCTACGGAGGGCTGAATTCAAAGACACCCCAAAAATCAAAGTGAAAACATTATGCAGCAGGTTAGTCTATTTTGCTGAAATTTCATGCAGCAACTCAAAATGGTACTCAAAATGCTAGTTTGTATGGCCCCCACGTGCATGTATGTATGTTTGACAACATCGGGGCATGCTCCTAATGAGACGACGGATGGTGTCCTGGGGTATTTCCTCCCAGATCTGGACCAGGGAATCAGTGAGCTTCTGGGCAGACTGAGGTGCAACCTGGCAGCATCGGATGGACCGAAACATATTGTCCCAAAGTTGTTCTGTTGGATTGAGGTCAGGTGAGCGTGGGGTTCATTCAATGGTATCAATTCCTTCATCCTCCAGGAACCGGCTGCATACTCTTGCCACATGAGGCTGGGCATTGTTGTGCACCAGGAGGAACCCAAGACCCACTGCACCAGTGTAGGGTGTGACAATGGTCCAAGGATTTAATTCCGATACCCAATGGCGGTCAGGGTGCCATTGTCTAGCCTGTAGAGGTCGGTGCATCCCTCCATGGATATGCTTCCTCAGACCAACACTGACCCACCATCAAACCGGTCATGCTGAATGATGTTACAGTCAGCATAACATTCTCCACAGCTTCTCCAGACCCTTTTACGTCTGACACGTGCTCAGAATGAAGCTGCGCTCATCTGTGAAAAGCACAGGGTGCCAGTGGCGGACCTTCCAATTCTGGTGTTCAATGGCAAATGCCAATCGAGCTCCACGGTGCCAGGCAGTGAGCACAGGGCCCACTAGAGGACGTCAAGTCCTCAGGCCACCCTCCTGAAGTCTGTTTCTGATTAGTCAGAGACATTCACACCAGTGGTCTGCTGGAGGTAATTTTGTAGGGCTCTGACAGTGCTCATCCTGTTCCTCCTTGCACAAAGGAGAAGATACTGGTCCTGCTGATGGGTTAAAGACATTCTACGACCCTGTCCAGCTCTCCTAGGGTAACTGCCTGTCTCCTGGAATCTCCTCCATGCTCTTGCTCTTGAGAGTGCTGGGAGACACAGCAAACCTTCTGGCAATGGCACGTATTGATGTGCGATCCTGGAGGAGTTGGACTACCTAGGCAACCTCTATAGGGTCCAGGTATTGCCTCATGCTGCCAGTAGTGACACTGACCCTAGCCAAATGCAAAACTAGCGAAAACAGTCAGAAAATATGAGTAGAGAAAAAAATGTCAGTGGCCTCCACCTGTAAAATATTCCTGTTTTGGAGGTTGTCTCATTGTTGCCCATCTAATGCACCTGTTGTTAATTTCATTAACACCTAAGCAGCTGAAACTGATTAACAACCCCCTCTGCTGCTTAATGAACCAGATCAATATCCTAGGATTTTAATTGACTTGATGCTATACTCTGATTCATCGATCCATGATTCATTGATCCATATTTGATAATCAAATATGGGGTGTATCAACTAATGGTGGTTGGTGGGCTAAGTTAAGTAAAAATAATAATAAAAATTACAAAAAGTTCATGATCATTTTATGAAATACAAAAAAGAGGACAATGCAAATAAGAACATGCAAAAAACAGGGACCCACCTTGGTAACTACTAAAGAGTGTGTGCATATATGGTCAGGGGGGCATCAGATATCACAAGCCAACAAATAGACGGAATTCACAACAAATCCAGTAACTGGAATTGATTAGATAATGAATATAGGTTATTGTGACAACTTTGAAAAGTGGGGGCAAACCGGGAACCCCCCCACCCAAGACCTTAGCAAAAAAATGCCCTATTGTAAATATGTCACAGATCTGACCTTTTAGTGATATCCATAGGTGCCCCTCCACCAATAGCCAGTTCACAGCACACCTCCACTTCTCCCATCAAGAGGAAAAATGCCTGTTTTGGATCTAATCTAGATCCTATAAATAGGGAGTAAAATGGCTGCCACCACTCATGCCCACCATGTACACATCCCTCGTGGCGGGAGTGCAGGTGGATATATCTCTGGGCATATGGGAACAGCAGACATGTGTGTCTGGAAATGGCAGAGCGAGGCAACAAATGTCCGCAATGTCACCCCCTGTGTTGGACTGGGTGTTTCCAGACATGGCGCACACTAACTGCGTGCCGCTATGCTCTTGTAGGTAGGGGGAGGGCCGAGAACTAACATAGCCTCATCCCATCAAGAACTAGGAAGGGTCTCCATTCGCCAGAACTCAACACCCACACAGGAAGACCAAAAGAACCAAGGAAACAAAATGCCATACATAGAGGAAGACTGACACAACACAGGACAAACACACACCACTTATCCACAGCTAAGAACAAACACACAAAAAACTATGAAAAACAGCAAAAACAAACAGAAACGGAAACAATCACCAATGAAAAAAACTAAAACAAGATGGAGCCAAAACCAAAACATAAAACAAACAGAAACAACCCCATACATCCACAGCTGGGGTAATTAAACCTGGTTTACATACCCACAACTGGAGAGGAAAATAAATATATAAATTAATTAATTGAAAACATTTTTTTTAAATATATAAAATGTAAAATAAAAAACAAATACATAAAAAATAATAAAATATAAATAAAAAAATATATAATAAAAAAAATACAAATCAAGGGTAGCAGGATAGAGCCATCTCCCCAAGCATTCAGCCCATGTCCACACCCACCCCGTCTCGAGCATCAGCAGCAACTCTGGGCCATTAGTAGAATGGGATTTTTACTTTCAACATTTTTTATTTTTTGTTCTTGAATAAAGAATATTTTAATGCAAATATTCTCATGACCATAAACAAGATTATTGGAGTCTAGAAGGGAAAGTATCAAACAAAAGAAATAAGGAAAATTATGTAGATCAAGAGCAAGACAGAATGGAGGTCAGTTCCCCAGAGGTGAACTGATGTTCTCCTTTTTATAGGAGTGGTGTATAACTTACACATGCATTCAAACCTGGTGACTTAGTGGCGTTTTTGACTATTCATACACAACTATTTTATTTTAGATTCATCACGTGCTTTGCTCCTGACGAGTGGTTCAAAGGCTACGAAACGCGTAGAGCTACAAAAATGCAGTGTCTCTATCAATACTTACCCAGATCTTCAAGCTACCATGCATTACCCACACAGGTCTAGTGAGGCCATAGGTTGATATTGTTTCTATCTAACCTTGCCTTGGTGAACCCTGGACTTTTATTGCAGTTTTACCCAGTGTTATTTACCTGTTCATTGCTATTACCTTGTCCACCATTGATACCAGCACCTTATGTATATATAACTGTAATAATCAATAAAAGTTCTATATGTTCACCAATTTATTCCTTTGCTACCACGCGCTTCATATAAAGTCCCAAACTCCTTGCTCCCCTCCTCTTAGTGGAGTTTAGAGCGACTATCCACTTTCACTATCAAGCCATAGCAGTTGGGGATCAATGACACCTACATTCCTTTGGCATCTACCTCATGACCTGTAAAACCAGTACAGTGGATTTGAACAGTTCTGGTCTAACACTGGTTGCTTGGCATAATAATGATATTGCTGGCCAACATATTGGTTTTGTGTGTTTGTTTTAATAAAGGATTTTCTAAGCAAACATACAAGAATGGTTTTGTGTGGGGTAATAAATTTGCCAAAGAAATCTCCTAAGATCTTGGTGTAAAATGAATGTATTGCCAGTACAAGTGTCTGATGTTCAAGCAAGGGATCAGAGCTTCCACAGAATCTACTGCCAAGAAGCACTTTCCAAAGCAAGCAAAATAATTTCTGGTATTAAGAGACGTGTAGACTCCAGAGAGTGAGATATAATTTTACCTCTATACAAATCATTAGTAAGACCTCATCTGGAAAATGCAGTTCAGTTTTGGGCACCAGTTTTCAAAAAGGATATCCGGGAACTGGAGAAAGTGCACAGAAGGACAACCAAACTGATAAGAGGTGTGAAGGAGCTCAGCTATGAGGAAAGATTAGAGGAAATTAATTTATTTGGCACAGTGGTGTAGTGGGTAGCACTCTCACCTAGTAAAAAGGGTCGCTGGTTCGAATCCCAACCATGACACTACCTGCCTAGAGTTTGCATGTTCTCCCTGTGCCTGCGTGGGTTTCCTCCGGGTACTCTGGTTTCCTCCCACACTCCAAAGACATGCTGGTAGGATAATTGGCTTCTGTCCAAATGTGGCCCTAGTAAATAAGTGTTTGTTGGGGACCTTGGATTGTGGGCTCCTTGAGGGTAGGGACATCATGTGTGGAGTGCTGCATAAATTGATGGCACTATATGGGTACCTTAAATAAATAATATATAATAGAGGAGCATATTAATGAGACACAATGTACACAGTTCGCATCTTAATGAGACACAATAGGGACAATTGTAGACACTCACTCAGGTTGAACTGAAAGGACTTCTGTCTTTATCCAACCTTACTAATAGGGATGAGCTTCGTGTTCGAGTCGAACCCATGTTCGACTCGAACATCGGCTGTTCGATCGTTTGCCGAATTGCGAACGTTATGGGCCGTTCGCGCTAAATTCGTGTGGCGCGTCACGGCCCATAATTCACTGCGGCATCGCAGTGCATTGCTGGCTGATGATTGGCCAAGCATGCCCTTTGACCCGCATGCTTGGCCAATCACAGCGCCGTCAGTAGAGAGAGCTGTAATTGGCCAAAGCCAGGGTGGCTTTGGCCAATTATGGCTCAGGGGATTTAGTACACACCCCACACTATATAAGGCCGCCTGCACGGCGGCCCTGTGTAGTGTGTGTTCCGGTGTGCTGAGAGATAGAGAGAGACAGTGTCATTTGATTTGAGTTAAATAGATTAGGCAGAACAGTCAGTCAGTTAGCTGCACTTACAGTGTATTGTGTATATATATGCATCCCAGGTGTTGCATATATATATATACACTGTATTCAGTTTAGCTAGATCCGTTCCTGTTATCTTCTATCTAGACTATTTACATTTAATGCAGTGCGTCCTGCTCACAGTGTTCAGCTAGATCTGTTCCTGCTATTTACATTTAGTGCAGTGCGTCCTGCTCACAGTGTTCAGCTAGATCCGTTCCTGTTATCTTCTAGACTATTTACATTTAGTGCAGTGCGTCCTGCTCACAGTGTTCAGCTAGATCCGTTCCTGCTATTTACATTTAGTGCAGTGCGTCCTGCTCACAGTGTTCAGCTAGATCCGTTCCTGTTATTTACATTTAGTGCAGTGCGTCCTGCTCACAGTGTTCAGCTAGATCCGTTCCTGCTATTTACATTTAGTGCAGTGCGTCCTGCTCACAGTGTTCAGCTAGATCCGTTCCTGCTATTTACATTTAGTGCAGTGCGTCCTGCTCACAGTGTTCAGCTAGATCCGTTCCTGCTATTTACATTTAGTGCAGTGCGTCCTGCTCACAGTGTTCAGCTAGATCCGTTCCTGTTATCTTCTAGACTATTTACATTTAGTGCAGTGCGTCCTGCTCACAGTGTTCAGCTAGATCCGTTCCTGCTATTTACATTTAGTGCAGTGCGTCCTGCTCACAGTGTTCAGCTAGAGCCGTTCCTGCTATTTACATTTAGTGCAGTGCGTCCTGCTCACAGTGTTCAGCTAGATCCGTTCCTGTTATCTTCTAGACTATTTACATTTAGTGCAGTGCGTCCTGCTCACAGTGTTCAGCTAGATCCGTTCCTGCTATTTACATTTAGTGCAGTGCGTCCTGCTCACAGTGTTCAGCTAGATCCGTTCCTGTTATCTTCTAGACTATTTACATTTAGTGCAGTGCGTCCTGCTCACAGTGTTCAGCTAGATCCGTTCCTGTTATCTTCTAGACTATTTACATTTAGTGCAGTGCGTCCTGCTCACAGTGTTCAGCTAGATCCGTTCCTGTTATCTTCTAGACTATTTACATTTAGTGCAGTGCGTCCTGCTCACAGTGTTCAGCTAGATCCGTTCCTGTTAAATTCCTACTGACAGGCAGGCTTGTCTGGTTACAGTATATAAAGCTACCTGAAGAAAATTACAGGTGTTCTATTTGATCCTATTAGTACCACGGTCAGGCAGCTAGACTATTTACATTTAGTACAGTGCGTCCTGCTCACAGTGTACAGCTAGATCCGTTCCTGTTATCTTCCTACTGACAGGCAGGCTTGTCTGGTTACAGTATATAAAGCTACCTGAAGAAAATTACAGGTGTTCTATTTGATCCTATTAGTACCACGGTCAGGCAGCTAGACTATTTACATTTAGTACAGTGCGTCCTGCTCACAGTGTACAGCTAGATCCGTTCCTGTTATCTTCCTACTGACAGGCAGGCTTGTCTGGTTACAGTATATAAAGCTACCTGAAGAAAATTACAGGTGTTCTATTTGATCCTATTAGTACCACGGTCTGGCAGCTAGACTATTTACATTTAGTACAGTGCGTCCTGCTCACAGTGTTCAGCTAGATCCGTTCCTGTTATCTTCCTACTGACAGGCAGGCTTGTCTGGTTACAGTATATAAAGCTACCTGAAGAAAATTACAGGTGTTCTATCCCAGCTTAGTGCAGCTACAGGCCATTAGTATGTCTGGAAGGCCAAGAAGGAGAGGCAGACAGTCACAAGCCAATAAGAGAGGGCAAGCAGGCTCTGTGTCTAGTGCTGGTCGTGGAGACGGTGCATCCTCATCAGCACGTGGCCATGGGACACGCTTGGCCTTTTTTTCGGCAGCTGGCCGTGTTGAGCCGCAACATGCGGAAGACTTGGTCGAGTGGATGACCAAGCCGTCCTCATCCTCCTCATCCTCTCTCACCCATGCCCAGGGTGCTTTGTCTGGCAAAGCAGCGGCCTCTTCCCTCAGCTCAATGTCATCAGTGACTCCTTCCCTAGCTCCACCATGTCCTCATGAGGATTCCCTCAAACTGTTTGACCACAGTGTTGGGTACATGCTCCAGGAGGATGCCCAGCGTTTGGAAGGCTCTGATGACGATACTGAGCTCGATGAAGGCAGTAACATGAGCACGGACAGAGGGGGTGCCCAAGAAGGACAGCAATCTGGCAGTCATGCTCCCCCTGCTGCAGCATACTGCCAGGTTTGCTCCAGTGATGAGGAGGGAGGGGATGATGAGGTCACTGACTCAACGTGGGTGCCTGATAGGAGAGAGGAGGAGGAGGAGGAGGAGGAGGAGGAGGCGGCGGCACATCACCAACGAGGCAGGATGCCCTCCAGGGGCCAGCCTAAGGGCAGCACATTGACTGCATCACACCCCAAAGCTCCACATGTGCAGGGCGCTGCAGTCTCTGCGCGTTATTCAAAAAGTTCTTTGGTGTGGGCCTTTTTTGAGACGAGTGCATCAGATCGCACCGCTGCTATTTGCAACATATGTCTCAAGCGTATCTCGCGTGGCCAAAACATCTCCCGCTTGGGTACCACATGCTTGACCAGACATATGTTGACCTGCCATGCAGTTCGTTGGCAAGCGTATCTAAAAGACCCACACCAAAGAACAAAGAGGATCTCTCCTTGCTCCTCATCAGCTGAGATTTCCAACCCCACTAGACCTTCAGTCCTCTCTGAGACCTGCAGTGAGAGGAATGAAGGTGTAGAATTAGGTGTGTCACAGCCAAGTACTTGTGGGCAATCTGCTTTTGGTACACCGACGTCAGATTGTACCAGACAAATTTCCCTGCCCCAGCTGCTGCACCGCCGAAAGAAGTTTGCTCCCAGCCATCCACATGCCCAGCGGTTGAATGCTAGCTTGGCAAAATTGCTAGCACTTCAACTGCTGCCTTTTCAGTTGGTAGACTCTGCCCCCTTCCGTGAGTTTGTGGAATGTGCGGTTCCTCAGTGGCAGGTACCCAAACGCCACTTTTTCTCACGGAAGGCGATTCCGGCTCTCTACCGGCATGTGGAAGGCAATGTCCATGCCTCGCTGGACAGGGCGGTCAGCGGTAAGGTGCATATTACCGCTGACTCATGGTCCAGCAGGCATGGACAGGGACGTTACCTAAGTTTCACTGCGCATTGGGTAACTCTGCTGGCAGCTGGGAAGGATGCAGGACAAGGTGCAGTAGTGTTGGAGGTTGTTCCGCCACCACGCCTCCAAAATGCTGATTGTGACACACCTCTCTCCTCCACCCCCTCCTCTTCTTCTTCCTCCATGGCCTCTTCCTCGGAACCAGCGGTGCTCCGTAGGCGTTCAAGGGGCTACGCAAGTACGCAGGCCAAAAGATGCCATGCGGTGCTTGAGCTGGTGTGCTTGGGGGACAGGAGCCACACTGGGGCAGAGGTTCTGTCAGCTCTGCAGGGGCAGGTTCAGAGGTGGTTGACGCCACGCCAACTTAAGGCAGGAATGGTGGTTTGCGACAATGGCACCAACCTCCTCTCTGCCCTCCGACAGGGACAAATGACCCATGTGCCCTGTTTGGCTCACGTCCTTAACTTGGTGGTGCAGCGGTTCTTGGGCAGGTACCCGGGCTTACAGGATGTCCTGAGGCAGGCCAGGAAAGTCTGTGTGCATTTCCGCCGGTCATATAATGCCAGTGCTCGGCTGACGGACCTCCAAAAGGAGTTTAACCTGCCCAAGAACCGCCTAATCTGTGACATGCCCACCAGGTGGAACTCAACGTTGGCCATGCTGCAGCGGCTGCACACGCAGCAGAGGGCCATCAATGAGTACCTGTGCGACTATGGCACCAGGACAGGGTCAGGGGAGCTTGGTTTTTTTTCCCCACACCAGTGGGCCATGATCAGGGATGCATGCACTGTCCTGTCACCATTCGAGGAGGCCACGAGGATGGTGAGCAGTGACAGTGCATGCATCAGTGACACTGTCCCCCTTGTCCACCTGTTGGAGCACACGCTGCGTGGAATAATGGACAGGGCACTTGAGGCAGAACAGAGGCAGGAAGAGGAGGACTTCCTTAGCTCTCAAGGCCCCCTTTATCCAGACAGTGTTCCTGCGTGCCCGCCGATCACACAGGAAGAGGACGAGGAGGAAGAGGAGGAGGAGGAAGATTGTGTCAGTATGGAGGTGGAGCCTGGCACTCAGCATCAGCAGCAGTCTTTAAGGGATCAGTCCCAAGAAACACATGGACTTGTACGTGGCTGGGAGGAGGTGGCTGCGGACCATGTCGTTCTTAGTGACCCAGAGGACTCCGGACCGAATGCCTCAGCAAACCTACGCTGCATGGCCTCCCTGATCCTGCAAAGCCTGCGTAAGGATCCTCGTATTCGTGGTATCAAGGAGAAGGACCAATACTGGCTGGCAACCCTCCTTGATCCACGTTACAAGGGTAAGGTTGCGGACCTTATCTTGCCATCGCAGAGGGAGCAGAGGATGAAACATCTTCGGGAGGCCTTGCAGAAAGGTCTGTGCAACGCGTTCCCAGAGACTGGGAGGTTACAAACTCCTGTTTCTGGACAACGTGTTGCTGAGGCTTCGGTCAGTCAAAGAAGGAGCGGTGGAGAAGGTGGCCGTCTGACCGATGCGTTCAGACAATTTTTTGGTCCGCAGCCCCAAGGTATGATCGGTTCCAGCAACCATCGCCAGCGTCTGTTTTACATGGTGCAGGAATACCTAGGGGCAAGATCAGACTTGGACACCTTTCCCACCGAAAATCCTCTGGGTTACTGGGTCTTGAGGATGGATCACTGGCCAGAGCTTGCACAGTATGCAATTGAGCTACTGGCCTGTCCTGCATCCAGCGTTCTTTCGGAACGCACATTCAGTGCTGCTGGAGGCGTGGTAACCGATCACAGGGTGCGTCTGTCCACCGACTCGGTCGATCGGCTGACCTTCATAAAAATGAATGAGTCTTGGATCACCACCAGCTACCAAGCACCTGATGCTGATGTAACCGAATAATTTTTTTTGAAATCTCAGATCCCTTCAAAGACTGCCTATGCTGATGCTGAGTGACTATCCCTGAGTAATTATCCTCTTCCTCCTCAATCATCACGCTGATAGCTTGTAAGAACATTTTTGGTTCTGGGCGCCACCACCAGTGCCTAAGGCACAATTTTTCAGCCCCTGTTTAACAGGGGCGTGTAATTACAATTTTTGATGTAATACTTTGCAGCAGGGCTCGTTCCTGCATTCCAACTAGAGTGTCTGTGAGGGGTTGCAGTGTTGTGGCACCAGCACCAGTGCCTAAGGCCCAATTTTTCTGCCCCTGTCTAACAGGGGCGTGTAATTACAATTTTTGATGCAATACTTTGCAGCAGGGCTCGTTCCTGCGTTCCAACTAGAGTGTCTGTGAGGGGTTGCAGTGTTGTGGCACCAGCACCAGTGCCTAAGGCCCAATTTTTCTGCCCCTGTCTAACAGGGGCGTGTAATTACAATTTTTGAAGCAATACTTTGCAGCAGGGCTCGTTCCTGCGTTCCAACTAGAGTGTCTGTGAGGGGTTGCAGTGTTGTGGCACCAGTGCCTAAGGCCTAATTTTTCAGCTCCTGTTCAACAGGGGCATGTAATTACAATTCTTGATCTAATATTTCACAGCAGGGCCCTGTGAGGGCTTACAGTGTTGTGGCCACAGCAACACCTAAGGCCCAAATTTCTGCTGAGTATATAGGGCAGGACCCTACTTTCAAACATCTAACTTACAAACGACTCCTACTTGCAAACGGAAGGAGACAACAGGAAGTGAGATGAAATCTACCCCTAGGAAGGGAAATTCTCTCCTGTAAGAGTTAATATGGGAAAACAATTTCTCCTTTCCACTGATGCTTTCCAATCCTTGTTCCACAAAAAAACCCAAATTTTCAAAAAACATTTTTCATTGGGACAAAAAAGTGAGGTGAAATCTTCTGAAGAGGAGGAAAGACAGCAAAACAAATGTCACAGGGGTGATAACCCTTCCCTATGTTTTCCAAAAAGCTTAGAAAAGATTTTTTGGCTGGAGCTAAACACGTTAAAAATGTTCAAAATTACAAACAGATTCTACTTAACAACAAACCTACAGTCCCTGTCTTGTTTGCACCGCCTGTATACTGCTGTTCAGAGTATATAGGGCCTGGTGGCCCCACACCTTTCCTTATTTTAATTTGGGTGCGGGGTTCCCCTTAATATCCATACAAGACCCAAAGTGCCTGGTAATGGACTGGGGGGTACCCATGCCGTTTGTCTCACTGATTTTCATCCATATTGCCATGACCCGACATGACATTAAACCCGCAAGCAGTTTTAAATGAGATTTTTTCCTTTAAAAATGACATTTGGTGCAGGGACTGTTCTAAACATGGGAAACACGCGTCACTTTACAGGCATACTATAGACACCCCCCAGGTACGATATTTAAAGGAATATTTCACTTTTTTTTTTTTTACTTTAAGCATCATTAAAATCACTGCTCCCGAAAAAACGGCCGTTTTTAAAAATTTTTTTTGCATTGATACATGTCCCCTGGGGTAGGACCCGGGTCCCCAAACCCTTTTTAGGACAATACCATGCAAATTAGCCTTTAAAATGAGCACTTTTGATTTCGAACGTTCGAGTCCCATAGACGTCAATGGGGTTCTAACGTTCGTGCGAACTTTCGGTCCGTTCGCGGGTTCTGGTGCGAACCAAACCGGGGGGTGTTCGGCTCATCCCTACTTACTAACTATGTAACTATTCTCTCTTGGGAAGAGGAGATTGGGGGGAAAAGATCTATATGTATAAATACATAAGGGGTCCATATAGTGAACTTGGTGTTGAGTTATTCACTTTAAAGTCATCATAGAGTACAAGGAGGCACTCCTTACATCTGGAGGAAAAGAGAGTTCATCTCCAAATACGAAAAGTTTCTTCACAGTAAGAGCTGTGAAAATGTGGGACAGACTCCCTCAAGAGCTGGTTCTGTATAGCTCAGTAGATTGCTTTTTAAAAAAGGCCTGGATTCTTTCCCAACTGTACATAATATAACTGGATACTAACATTTACTGAATAGGTAAAATTGAGCCAGGAAATATCCAATTGCCTCTTGGGGGATCAGGAAGGAATTTTTCCCCCTGCTAGAGCAAATTGCTTTGCTGGTGTTTTTTGCATTCCGCTGGATCAACTGTAGGTATAAGATTGTGTATATAGGATTGTATAATTTTTTTCCCCTTTTATTGGTTGAACTAGATGGGCTTGTGTCTTTTTTCAACCAGGTTATATGTAACTATGTAACAATGAAGTGAGAGGGTACCAGACAGAGTAAACTACCTGGTAAGATGTACAGAGTAATGCCCCATACACACGATTGGACTTTCTGACAACAAAACCATAGATTTTTGTTCGAAGGATGTTGGCTCCAACTTCTCTTGCATACACACGGTCACACAACAATGGTCAACAATTACGAACATGAGAACGTGGTGATGTACAAGACATATGACAAGCCGAGAAAAAGGAAGTTCAATAGCCAGTGCGGCTCCTTCTGCTTGATTCCGAGCATGCGTGAACTTTTGTGCATCGGACTTGTGTACGCACGATCGGAAATTCCGACAACAATGTTTTGTTGGTGGAAAATTTGAGAACCTGCTAGCCAACATTTGTTGGTGGAAAGTCCGACAACAAATGTTCGATGGAGCACACACTTGGTCGGACTTTCAGCCAACAATCTCACATCCAACATTTGTTGTCGGAAAATCCAATCGTGTGTACAGGGCATGAGGGTTGAGGCAGCCCTTGAAAAATAGCTTTGTATGAAGCGCTAACGGACTTGATGGCCACGCTCATCATGCTAGGATTCTGGTATTGGTGCAATAGAATCCTCATCAGTGTCTTAAATCTCTATATCCAGGAGCAATCCTGCACTATGGGCTAAGTTATGAAGGACGCAGCAGGCCAAAAACTATGGCCTGAAACTCCAACAAATTTGCCTCAAATAGCTCCATTAGGGATGTATGAGAGAGCAATGCAATGTCCAGCTGCCAAATGAGGTTAGACTAGTTAAATGCCTATTAGATTGTGATTAGGCGCCCTTTTTTAAACATTTCCATGCCATGCCCATGCAGGTGTGATGACCAAAGTCATCACTTCCATCATTATTGTATGCCTGGACCACTACTTAATTGCCATGCATTAAATTATGTATTTCCTTTTGTTCAATAATTCATATTTGCATGTCACAAAATTAGAAAACACATTTTAAATATGTATTTTAGTCTTCATGATAATACACAAAGAAAGTAAATAGATTCATGAAACCATTATATGCTCCAGTTAAGTAACAGGAAACCAGCATGTCAGCTGCCCAGTTGCTAATTATTTACATATTCACTAACAATGCCTCAGGCATAAGGCCATAGCTTTCAATCTGACAACCGTAGAATATTTTCGAAGGGCTGCTGTGCCTGAGAGAAGAGAGCAGCCTAAAATACAATAGTTTTAAAGGTAATGTATCATCTCTACTTAGCTTACAGGGAAATCTCTGTCTGCAATGGCACTTTCTGAACCCTGGGCTGTCTACTTATTCAAGGGGTTATACAAATCCCACTTATTCAGGTATAATAGGTAAAAAAGAACAAAAGATAATATGAAGATAACAGATTTCAAATAAGACAATAAAAACAATATTCTTCCTGTGACATCTATTGATCTTAGTTCCTAAACATTATTTTTAATTTGTTTTTACTATGCTTAGCAAACTTGAATGATCTGTATACATCTAGGTTGGTGTGCTAAGGCAGCTTTTTCATTTCAGTATAGAATTGTTATAGCAACATTGATTAAAAAAAAAAAACAGTACACGCAAGTAGTTCTTTTATTTATCGCTACGGTGTCTACACAATCAAATGTGGATTCAAGCTCTTGAAAGGACATTTAGATAACGTATTTCTTTATATGACGTATGTGTGTGTGTAACATTCCCTAGCATTCAATTTTAAGAAACAAAATGTTCAAGAAATATTCCACTGTAAGAATAGAATAAAAATATTCAATGGGAAGAAGAAATAATGCAAAATCTCTGAGCTGTGTACAATGTTTACAAGCTTTAGATTCATTCACCGTTCGGGAGGATCAGTGAACAGCGAATGAATGGATGTTTGGCCAAGCTGAATCTCCTGCTGCGGCAGGAACTGTTGTGGTTGTTAAGGAGTGACTCATCTCTGTCTTGCACATGCAGGTGATCCTAAACAAAGGGCAAGGAACTCTGTGAACAAAATGTCATTGGGGGTCCTCCCAAAATTCATACGTAGCCTTTAGGATCTGGTAGGGATTTTAAGGGACACCCCATGCAAAATGTTAAAAATTTTGCGTAATTCATGTCATTTCCATATTTGTTCAAATACATCATTGACCAAATGTGGTCAAGCAATGGGTCCAGACATGTCGGTGGGCAGTTTTCTTTTCTTTCAGCAGGTCAGCGGACATCAGGCATTGTTATTGATGTGGATCTGTATCACTGGACAATGTGATTGATGGTGAAGTTACATTGTGGGACTTTTTTCTTTTTTAATTAATGGACTTGTGAAAAACTGTGTGTTTTTTTTTTTTGTGCATGAGCAAGGGTACCATGCATAGGCGGGTGCAGGGGGAGTGCCAGGTGTGCCTGGGCACAACCTTAAAAGTCTGTTCTGTGCCAATTCCCCCTACTGCCTGGACTTCCCCCCGTGTTGCACCCCTCACACTGCTGCTGCAGCTGGCTTCCTTCCTTTCTGTCTCCTTTCCCCCCGGCTGGTGTGGGGGATGTTTCAGGTTGGAGAGTGGGGGAAGGGGCTAAGTAATATTTAATTTACCGGCCCCTTCTTTTTCTAAATGAACACAGTAATTACACTCATTCAATGTTTTAAATCATAACTGAAGCATAGTAAATGGTTTACTATGCTTCCGTTTGTGAATGAACCAAAAGCAACTCAGCACAGGGCACTTCCTATTCATTTACTGTCCAGTACAGCTAAGGCTGCAGAGAAAGGCAAGTGTGTTTGAGCTTTGGAGTGCACGTCCTAATACAATTGACTGCACACACCTATGGTACTATGTACCCCATACCTTTACAGGGGAGTATCTGGGAACCTTCTTATTGCCTTTTTGTTAAAGAGGCTTCCATATTCCAATAAGCACCTTGGTCACAGATCCACAGACACTGGGCCAGGGCTGTGGTATCCTCATACTTGGGAGGAGTAACGTAATGTGTTTTGGGGTGTAAGTATTAGACATGTGCAGTTCATTTCGTTATGAATCAAAATTCAGATGAAATTTTCGTTATTCGGAAATTCGGATGTATCTGAAAATCCAAATAATAATAGTAACGAATTTCAACAAATTAAAAAAAAAATTATAATGAAACAACTAAATTAATTTGTTTCATTCTAATGTTTGAAGCATTCAAAGTTATGTATGGTCTGAATTAATTTGTGAATATCTGCTTGTTCAGGAGCAGGTGGCCGCCGCATCCTTAACAACTATGACTTATCTGCTGTCAGTGGCCCTTCGGTTCTGGATATAGTATGATTTTAAAAAAGGCGTGGGGTCCCCCCCAAAATTCATACCAGACCCTTACCTGAGCATGCAACCCAGCAGACCAGGAAAGGGGGGGGGGATGAGCGAGCAATCCTAAAACCATACCAGGCCACATGCCCTTAACATGGGGGGAGCTTTGGGAGGGGGGTTCCCCCCCGAAAGTGCCTTGGACCAATGTTGATGAGGACAAGGGCCTCTTCCCCACAACCCTGGCCCAGTGGCTGTGGAGGTGCGGGGGGGGATCTGGAAGCTCCCCTTAACAAGGGAATCCCTAGATCCTGGTCCCTTTATGTGAATGAGTATGGAGTACATAGTACCTAATGGGGGATCTCCTGGTATTCCTTAAACCATTGTTAATAGGCCATCCATATGTATGAGGATGTTCGTAATGTACTTTTGTACAATCTGTCTTATTAGTTCCACTATTCTCATTTCCCCATTGAAGTTTTTCTTCTCTAATTGTTTGCAGGCCAATAGACTCATGTGACTGTTTTATCTTTATTCTGCCAGCTAAAAACTGTTCTGAAGCCATTATCTCTAATATATTTTTTCTTTTTTTTTTTCTTTTTTTTCTAGTTTTCTGTTCCTGTTCTTCTTTTTTTCAAGTACTTTTTCAAATTTTCTAAACATGTTTGATTTTCCCTATTATCTTTATATGGAGTCAATTTTTCTTTAAATTATTTAATTTCTTTATCAAACAGCTAATTTCTTCCTCTTTTTCTGAACCAAAAATTGTAGAAACTGGCTTGGTTAAAATATTTAAACCACTCTTTCAATTCTGTTTTTCTGTTTTGGAAGCTAAATTTAACCTTAGACCTTAGACCTTTGGGGGACCATGTTCACTGATACACAGTTTATCTTTGCATAAATACTATGTCTCACCGTGTGTGGATTTCAGTAATCATTACGTTTTATACCCTCATAAATATCCCTCCCAGCTCCTTATCCAAATTATAAGTACAAATAAACACCCCCTCAGTGTTAAAATTCTGTGAATTTTTACATATCTACATACTAGTTATTGCAGTGCACAAAGTTCACCACCAGTTTTTTCTCTTCTGGTAACTAGGGATGAGCTGAACACCCCCCTGTTCGATTCCCACTAGAACATGCGAAAAAGGAAAAAAGTTTGTTCGAACACGCGAACACCGTTAAAGTCTATGGGACACAAACATGAATAATCAAAAGTGCTAATTTTAAAGGCTTATATGGAAGTTATTGTCAAAAAAAGTGTTTGGGGACCTGGGTCCTGCCACAGAGGACATGGATCAATGCAAAAAAAACTTTTAAAAACGGCCGTTTTTTCAGGAGCAGTGATTTTAATAATGCTTAATGTCAAACAATAAAAGTGTAATATCCCTTTAAATTTCATAGCTGGGGGGTGTCTATAGTATGCCTGTAAAGGAGCGCATGTTTACCGTGTTTAGAACAGTCTGACAGCAAAATGACATTTCAAAGGAAAAAAGCCATTTAAAACTACTCGCGGCTATTGCATTGCCGGTCCGACAATACACATAGAAGTTCATTGATAAAAATGGCATGGGAATTCCCCACAGATTCCGATAAGCCCCCCGCCCGCAGACCCCCACAACCACCGGCCAGGGTTGTGGGGATGAGGCCCTTGTCCTCATCAACATGGGGACAAGGTGTTTTGGGGGGCTACTCCAAAGCACCCTCCCAATGTTGAGGGCATGTGGCCTGGTACGGTTCAGGAGGGGGGCCGCTCTCTCATCCCTCCCTCTTTTCCTGTGACCTGCCAGGTTGCGTGCTCGGATAAGGGTCTGGTATGGATCCTTGGGGGGACCAAATGACGTTTTTTTTTTTTTTGGCGCGGGGTTCCCCTTAAAATCCATACCAGACCTGCAGGGCCTGGTATGGAATTTAGGGGGACCCCCACATCATTTTTTTTAACATTTTGGCCAGGGTTCCCCTTAATATCCATACCAGACCTGAAGGGCCTGGTATGGAATTTAGGGGGACTCCCACGTTATTTTTTTTTTTAATTTTGGTTCGGGGTTCCCCTGTGGGGAATTCCCATGCCGTTTTTATCAATGAACTTCTATGTGTATTGTCGGACCGGCAATAGCCGCGAGTAGGCTTTTTTCCTTTGAAATGTCATTTTGCTGTCAGACTGTTCTAAACACGGGAAACATGTGCCCCTTTACAGGCATACTATAGACACCCCCCAGCTACAAAATTTAAAGGGATATTACACTTTTATTGTTTGACTGTAAGCATTATTAAAATCACTGCTCCTGAAAAAACGGCCGTTTTTAAAACTTTTTTGCATTGATCCATGTCCCCTGGGGCAGGACCCAGGTCCCCAAACACTTTTTATGACAATAACTTGCATATAAGCCTTTAAAATTAGTACTTTTGATTTCTCCCATAGACTTTTAAAGGGTGTTCCGCGGCATTCGAATTTGCCGCGAACACCCCAAATTGTTCGCTGTTCGGTGAACTTGCGAACAGACAATGTTCGAGTCGAACATGAGTTCGACTCGAACTCGAAGCTCATCCCTACTGGTAACCCACTGTGCTTTGGAACACACCTGATTTCAAGTAATCAGCAAACTGAATCTGTAGGCTTGCTTTACTAACTTCACTGTCACTAATTCGTAGCATGTCACTTCTCTGCATTTTACCCTTTAATAAATTTGGCCCTACATGTTTGATAAGCTGTTTTTACATGGACATCGATTCACGGTTTAACAAAACAGTTGGCGATTCAAAAAACTGACAAATGTTTGATTCAAAATATTGGTGCTTCTCCTAGTAAATAGGTACATTTTACATTGCTTAAGTATTGTTTCATGGACTTGTGATTTAATTATTGTTACTTAACACTATAAAAAAGATAGTTAGTAAAAAGGTCAAAAATGTAATGTTTTTTTGGCTGCCGGCTCACAGTCCATTATTTTCAGAAAATACATTTATATAAAAAATTTTTACATTTCTTTTGAACATTGAGTCAGATATCACCACTGCTTAAAAGAAAAAGGATTACTTTGTTACAGGCTGTGTTAATTAATTGGTCACAGCAAATGCTCCTTGAGATGATGCTCCAATAAAAAATAGCAGTACTGTATTTGCCTTTAGCTGCACTTACTACATAAGCTGCTGTATAACATGGATATTATTATTTATTCTTTAGATATTGATGAACCTGTTTATTTTTAAACAAAACTACCGGTATTTCTTTCTTCAGATAGGAGAACATAGAGCAAAATACATTAATAGTTAAAGCGATATTAAAGTTCTGTTTTTTTTAAAAATAACAAACATGTCACTTACCTGTACTGTGCAGTGGTTTTGCACAGAGCAGCCCGGATTCTCCTCTGGTCTAATGCCAGCGCTCCTGGCTCCTCCCTCTGCCAGGTACCCTCACAGTAATCAGCTTGCTGTGGGGGTACCCAAGTAGGCGCACACCCGATCTGCGGCTTTGTGTGTATATTGACACACGCAGCAGCGGCTCGGCCCCATCCCCTCCGTCTCCTGATTTACTCACTGGATGCGATTGATAGCAGAAGCAGCCAATTGCTTTTGCTGCTGCTAAAAGCCAATCAGGAGTGCGAGCCCTCATAGAGGCAAGACTCTCATGGACATCGCTGGATTAAGAGGGGGCTTGGGTAAGTATTAGGGGGGCTGCTGCACACAGAAGGTTTTTTACCTTCACGCGTAGAATGCATGAAATTAAAAAACCTTGTGCCTTTACAACTACTTTAATTTGCCATATTATAATAATTATAATAATTTCACTATCAATGTTTCACACAGGATTCACACAATGTCACAGGATTTTCACAATGTTTTCACACAGGATTCACACAACTTTCATCAATTACTACCTAAGGTTTAATTGGGTAAACCTTGGGTAAGAGTTATGTGAATCTTATGTAAAAAAATATATAAATAGGCCGCTATGATTTAAAGAGATCTGTCAAATCTCTGGTGTAATTGTAATTTTCCTTTAGGCTGGCTTCACACTAGCTGCGGCCACAGCTCGCAGCAGGGGGTCCAGTGTTTCAGGTGCCAAACAGGTCCAAATTTTTGCCTGAATTCGGACCTGAATTTGGTCCTTTGGTGGCATTTAGTCACCACTGGGTTTTTATTTTCTTACTATATATAGAAAAAAGAACAAAAATGGACAAAAAAAATGTTTCCCATTATAACATTTTGCAAACAAATATTTTTTTCTTCAAAAATGTATATATATATATATATATATATATATATATATATATATATATATTGCTACGTTTCTTTGGTAAAAAAAAAAAAAAAAAATCTGTGTATATTATTTACACTATGTGAAAGTTACAAACTATGGTGTATATATATTTGAAATTTATCATTGTTGTTCTGACCTCCCATCTAATTTCTGAATGTCCAAAATGCTAGGACTGTACAAACATCCCCAAAATGACACATATTTAGTTAGAGGCAGGGTGAGTTTTTGAAGTTGTATTTTTAATTGACATTCTTAAATGAATCTACAGATAAACCAATTTTATCCCCTATAACAGTAATGGCGAACCAGATGTTTTGAAACTACATTTCCCATGATGCTTAACTACACTGCAGAGTGCATCCAAAACATCTGGGGTGCCAAGGTTCGACATTACTACCCTATAAGATTGAATCACAAAAAATTGTATTCCCAGAAGACCTAATATAGGGATTTCTAGTTGTAGAGTGCCATCTAGTGGACAAGTTAAATCACTGTGCAAACAATTTGTTCATCGGTGATATTACTACCCAATCAGAGGTGAGTAAATATTCCAAAATACACCCTCCAGGCTGAATCCTAGTTCAAAGGATTTTTGGAAATAAATGGCAGATTTAGAGAGAAAATGGAATCACAATATCACTAACATTATCATTCTCCTAGAGCACCAGTTTCATCTTGATCTGCAACTCCATCATCTGTGATCATCATCAGTTTATCATCATTCTCATCAGCATGCTCTCCTACAGCTCACTCTTGGTCTCGCGTACACACGATCGGAAATTCCGCCAGCAAAAGTCCGATGTGAGCTTTTGGTCGGAAATTCCGACTGTGTGTATGCTCCATCGGACTTTTGCTGGAGGAATTTCTGCCAGCAAAAGATTGAGAGCAGGTTCTCTATTTTTGAGTCGGAAAAAGTTCCTATCGGAAATTCTGTTCGTCTGTATGCAATTCCAATGCGCAAAAAAAACGCATGCTCAGAATCAAGTACGAGACCGAAGCGCTCAGTCTGGATTAGCAAAAGGAGCCCAAACGGTGGTGCGCTTCCTATGGAACTTCCCTTTTCTAGTGCCGTCACCGCGTTCTTGACGGTCGAAAGTTAAGAGAACTTTTGTGTGACAGTGTGTATGCAAGCCAAGCTTGAGCGGAATTCCGTCGGAAAAACCATCCAAGGTTTTTCCGATGAAAATTCTGATCATGTGTACGCGGCATTAGATGCTCGATCAATCTCCTTGAAGGTCCTACCAGGGTGTGTCTTAACTCAGCACCTATAACTTTATGGGTATAGTATAATTTGATTCCATTCAAGTGCAACTTATCTACAGTATCTCGCAAAAGTGAGTACACTCCTCACATGTTTGTAAATATTTTATTAAATCTTTTCATGTGACAACATTGAAGAAATGACACTTTGCTACAATGTAAAGTAGTGAGTGTACAGCTTGTATAACGGTTTAAATTTGCTGTCTTCTCAAAATAACTCAACACACAGCCATTAATGTCTAAACCATTGGCAACAAAAGTGACTACACTCCTAAGTGAAAATGTCCAAACTGGCACCAATTAGCCATTTTCCCTCCCCGGTGTCATGTGACTCGTTAGTGTTATGCCGCATACACACGAGCGGAATTTCTAACAGAAAAAGTCCGATTGGAGCTTTTCATCGTAAATTCCGACCATGTGTATGCCCCATCGGACTTTTTCTGTCGAAAATTCAGATGGACTTAGATAGAGAACACGTTCTATATTTTTCCGATGGAACAAATTACTATCGGAAAAACTGTTCGTCTGTGTGCTGTCTGGACGGTCAGAATGAGTTGTGTGACCGTGTGTATGCAAGACAGATGAGCGGAATTCCGTCAGAACTCAGTTGGAAAAACCTTCAGAGTTTATTCCAATGGCAAAACTGGTCGTGTGTACAGGGCATTACAAGGTCTCAGGTGTGAATAGGGAGCGGGTGTGTCAAATTTGTTGTTATGGCACTCACTCTCTCTTACTGGTCACTGAAAGTTCAACATGGCATGACAAAGAACTCTCTTAGGATCTGAAAAAAAGAATTGTTGCTCTATATAAAGATGGCCTAGGCTATAAGAAGATTGCCAAGACCCTGAAAGTGAGCTACAGCATGGTGGCCAAGACCATGCAGTGGTTTAACAGGATAGGTTTCACTCAGAAAAGGCCTTGCCATGATCGACCAAAGCAGTTGAGTGCACAGGCTCATATCCAGAGGTTGTCTTTGGGAAATAGACGTATGAATGCTGCCAGCATTGCTGCAGAGGTTGAAGGGGTGGGTGGTTAGCCTGTCAGTGCCCAGACCATACGCCGCAAACTGAATCGAATTGGTCTGCATGGCTGTCGTCCCAGAAGGAAGCCTCTTCTAAAGATGATGCACAAGAAAGCCCACAAACTAAGACAAGCAGACTTAGGACATGGATTAGTGGAACCATGTCCTCTGGTCTGATGAGACCAAGATAAACTTATTAGGTCCAGATGGTGTCAAGCGCGTGTGGCGGTAACTAGGTGGGGAGTACAAAGACAAGTGCGTCTTGCCTACTGTTAAGCATGGTGGTGGGAGTGTCATGGTCCTGGGCTGCATGAGTGCTGCCAGCACTGGGGAGCTACAGTTCATTGAGGAAACTATGAATGCCAAAATGTACTGTGACATACTGAAGCCGAGCATGATCCCCTCCCTTCGGAGACTGGGCCACAGGGCAGTATTCCAACATGATAGCGACCCCAAACACACCTCCAAGATGACCACTGCCTCACCAAAGAAGCTGAGGGTAAAGATGATGGACTGGCCAAGCAGGTCTCCAGACCTAAACCCTATTGAGCATCTGTGGGGCATACTCAAATGAAAGGTAAAGGAGTGCAAGGTCTCTAACATCCACCAGCTCCATGATGTCGTCACGGAGGAATGGAAGAGGGACTCCAGTGGCAACATGGGAAGCTCTGGTGAACTCCATGCCCAAGAGGGTTAAGGCGGTGCTGGAAAATAATGGTGGCCACACAAAATATTGACACTTTGGGCCCAATTTGGACATTTTCACAAGCTGCACACTCACTACCTTACATTGTAGCAAAGTGTAATTTCTTCCCGAAAAGATATAATAAAATATTTTAAAAATGTGAGGGGTGTACTCACTTTTGTGAGATACTGTGTGTATATATATATATATATATATATATATATATATATATATATATATATATATATTTCCTTACTGGTGTGCTAGATTTGGTATATTCCGTTCAGGGTATCATAACCTCTAGGGCTTTAAATCTAAACTGTACTAACACAGCTGTAGCATAGACTCACCCCTTTCATTCTGCTGTCAAAACAAAGTCCTGCTTCCTGGACCAGCTCCTATGGTAGACAGCCCACTGGTCCAATGCCAGGAAATTGAAGTAGTGTGACATCTATCATATAATCCAGTCCAGGAGGTGGGACTTTGTATGATAGCGGAGTTCCCCTCTCTTTGTGTTTCAGCCAGCTCTTCTCTTCCTCTCTTCCCCCTTCCCCTGGCCGATCGCTGGGAGGAGATTTGGCTCCCATGAGACTGCAGTGATGGGCACTGGTAGACTGCATTGATGGGTACTGATGGACACTGATGGGGCTTCGATGATGGGCATTGATACGGCTGCATTGGTGGGCACTGATAGGCTGCATTGATGGTCACTGATGGACATTGATGAGGCTGCATTGATGAGCACTGATGGGGCTGCACTGATGGGCACTAGGGATTAGTTTGATGTTCGGGTCGAATAGAAGTTCAACTTGATAATCGGGTGTTCGCCATTTGCAGAACAGCGAACATTATGGGGCATTCGGGGCAAATTCGAGCGCCGCGGAACTCCCCATAAAGCCCTGCGAGATCGTAGTGCATTGCTGTATGATTATTGGCCAAAGCATGCACCTGACCTGCATGTTTTGGCCAATCAAAGCACCTCTGCTAAGAGAGCCATAATTGGCCAAAGGCTCAGGGTGCCTTTGCCCAATCATGGCTCAGGGGGACTAAGTCCATGCCCCACACTATATAAGGCAGCTTACACAGTGGCCTTGTGTAGTGTTGTTGGCGTGGACAGAGAGATATCTTGAGTTAGATTAAGCAGGCAGGTTATTCAGTTAGTGGCAGTGTATTTGAGATATATATATATATATATATATATATATACTCTGCATCCATTGTAGCCGATATATCTACAGGGCATTCCATGGTGTACTGTTTTTAATACACTTCAGGTGGTGTATACAGTATCTAATACAGTGTGTACAGTTTCTACTACACTTCTGGTCGTGTACACAGTACACAATACAGTGCAGCGGTAGTACAGTTTCTACTACTTTTCTGGTGGTTGCAGAAAAAAGAGGGGGGGGTTTGGGACTTTAAATGAGGCAATGAATGGGTAGGTTTATCTGCCTCCATCCCTATTATTTATACAACATCAATTAAAAGAATAGGTTGGGACGTTAAATGAAGCACAGCTAAGAAAATAAAAATGTACAATCACCTGAAAATGGATTCCAAAAAAAATACATTGAATTACAGGGATAACATGATAAACATTAGCACCTTAGCAATTTATTATGCATGATAATGACATAATTCACAACCAATCAATAGGTAATAGATACATTGGTATATGGTAATACAATTGTTCCAATTCATGGACGGCATGATTCTGTTAATAATAATAATAATTGAGGGTAAAATTTCATATGATTCATATTGTGGAATTTCAAAATCACATGATTATATGGCGTAGCATAAGGCTGGGGCTCTACGTGTTTCGTGGAGAATATCCACTCATCAGGAGCAGTTACATATGCAGAGTTCTGGTACACTTCTGGTGGTGTACACAGTACACAATACAGTGCAGCCGTAGTACAGTTGCTAATACAGTGCAGGCGGTGTACACAGTATCTAATACAGTGCGTACAGTTTCTACTATGCTTCTGGTGGCGTACACAGTATCTAATGTAGTGTGGTGTTTAGGGATGAGCTTCGAATTCGAGTCGAACTCATGTTCGACTCGAACATTGGCTGTTCGCAAGTTCGCCGAACAGCGAACAATTTGGGGTGTTCGCGGTAAATTCGAATGCCGCGGAACACCCTTTAAAAGTCTATGGGAGAAATCAAAAGTGCTAATTTTAAAGGCTTATATGCAAGTTATTGTCATAAAAAGTGTTTGGGGACCTGGGTCCTGCCCCAGGGGACATGGATCAATGCAAAAAAAAGTTTTAAAAACGGCCGTTTTTTCAGGAGCAGTGATTTTAATAATGCTTAAAGTCAAACAATAAAAGTGTAATATCCCTTTAAATTTCGTAGCTGGGGAGTGTCTATAGTATGCCTGTAAAGGGGCACATGTTTCCCGTGTTTAGAACAGTCTGAAAGCAAAATGACATTTCGAAGGAAAAAACCCATTTAAAACTACTCGCGGCTATTGCATTGCCGGTCCGACAAAATAGAAGTTCATTGATAAAAACGGCATGGGAATTTCCCACAGGGGAACCCCAAACCAAAATTTAAAAAAAAAATGACGTGGGGCCCCCCTAAATTTCATACCAGGCCCTTCAGGTCTGGTATGGATATTAAGGGGAACCCCGGCCAAAATTAAAAAAAAAATGACGTGGGGGTCCCCCTAAATTCCATACCAGACCCTTCAGGTCTGGTACGGATTTTAAGGGGAACCCCGCGCCAAAAAAAAAAAAACGGCGTGGGGTCCCCCAAAAAATCCATACCAGACCCTTATCTGAGCACGCAACCTGGCAGGCCGCAGGAAAAGAGGGGGGATGAGAGTGCGCCCCCCTGAACCGTACCAGGCCACATACCCTCAACATTGGGAGGATGCTTTGGGGTAGCCCCCCAAAACACCTTGTCCCCATGTTGATGAGGACAAGGGCCTCATCCCCACAACCCTGGCCGGTGGTTGTGGGGGTCTGTGGGCGGGGGGCTTATCGGAATCTGGAAGCCCCCTTTAACAAGGGGACCCCCAGATCCCGGCCCCCCCTGTGTGAAATGGTAAGGGGGTACTTACCCCTACCATTTCACTAAAAAAACTGTCAAAAATGTTAAAAATGACAAGAGACAGTTTTTGACAATTCCTTTATTTAAATGCTTCTTCTTTCTTCCATCTTCCTTCATCTTCTTCTTCTTCTGGTTCTTCTGGTTCTTCCTCCAGCGTTCTTGTCCAGCATCTCCTCTGCGGCGTCTTCTATCTTCTTCTCCTCGGGCCGCTCCGCACCCATGGCATTGGCGGAGGCTCCCGCTCTTCTTCTCTTCTTCATCTTCTTCTTTTCTTTTCTTCTTCTCTTCTTCACTTCTTCATCTTCTTCTCCGGGCTGCTCCGCATACATGCTGGCATGGAGGGAGGCTCCCGCTGTGTGATGGCGTCTCCTCGTCTGACGGTTCTTAAATAACGGGGGCGGGGCCACCCGGTGACCCCGCCCCCCTCTGATGCACAGGACATGACGGGACTTCCCTGTGGCATTCCCCGTGACGTCACAGGGAAGTCCCGTCAAGTCACCGTGCGTCAGAGGGGGCGGGGTCACCGGGTGGCCCCGCCCCTGTTATTTAAGAACCGTCAGACGAGGAGACGCCGTCACACAGCAGGAGCCTCCCTCCATGCCAGCATGGATGCGGAGCAGCCCGGAGAAGAAAATGAAGAAGAGAAGAAGAGAAGAAAAGAAAAAGATGAAGAAGATGAAGAGAAGAGCGGGAGCCTCCCCCCATGCCATGGGTGCAGAGCGGCCCGAGGAGAAGAAGATAGAAGACGCCGCGGAGGAGATGCTGGACGAGAACGCCAGAGGAAGAACCAGAAGAGCCAGAAGAAGAAGAGGAAGGAAGATAGAAGAAAGAAGAAGCATTTAAATAAAGAAATTGTCAAAAACTGTCTCTTGTCATTTTTAACATATTTGACAGTTTTTTAGTGAAATGGTAGGGATAAGTACCCCCTTACCATTTCACACAGGAGGAAGGGCCGGGATCTGGGGGTCCCCTTGTTAAAGGGGGCTTCCAGATTCTGATAAGCCCTCCGCCCGCAGACCCCCACAACCACCGGCCAGGGTTGTGGGGATGAGGCCCTTGTCCTCATCAACATGGGGACAAGGTATTTTGGGGGGCAACTCCAAAGCACCCTCCCAATGTTGAGGGCATGTGGCCTGGTACGGTTCAGGAGGGGGGGCGCTCTCTCATCCCCCCCTCTTTTCCTGCGGCCTTGCATATAAGCCTTTAAAATTAGCACTTTTGATTATTCATGTTCATGTCCCATTGACTTTAACGGTGTTCGCGTGTTCAAACAAACTTTTTTCCTGTTCGCATGTTATGGTGCGAACCGAACAGGGGGGTGTTCGGCTCATCTCTAGTGGTGTTGCAAACCAAAATATACATCATGTCCGGAAGGCCACTAAGAAGAGGCAGATGCTCACAGGCCACTAAAAGAGGGCAAGCAGCCTCTGTGTCTACAGTCAACAGTGCTGGTCATGGACATGGTGCATCCTCTGCAGGTGGCTGTGGGGCACGCTTGTCCTTTTTTTCTGTTGCTGGCCATGTTCTTGAGCCAGAACATGCAGAAGAGTTAGTGGAGTGGATAAAAAAAGCCGTCCTCATCCTCTGTCACCCAGGCTCACAGTAGTTTGCCTTCAAACACATCTGCCAAAGCGGCCTATTCCACTGACTCCTTGTCCACAGGCACTCCTTCCGTAGCCCCACCATCATGCACGCTGTAGTCCCCAGATTTATTTGACTACAGTGTCGGGTACATGCTGCTGGAGGATGCGCAGAGATTTGAAGGCTCTGATGTTGGTTCCCCACTCCCCACTGACTTTTAAAAGTTCCTTGGTGTGGGCCTTTTTGGACATGTGTTGGACATGTTTGGACATGTTTGGACATGTGTGCAGCAGATTGCACTGTTGCTGTTTGCAACCTATGTCTGAAGCGGATCAACAGCAGCCGCTTGGGCACCACATGCTTGACCAGACATATGACGACTTGCCATGCAGTCCATTGGCAAAGACCCACATTAAAGAAAAAGGCGGACTTCTCCTTGTTCCTCATCTGGGATCTCCAACCCCACTATACCTTCAGTCCTCTCAAAAACCTGCACTGACAGAAATGAAGGTATAGCAATAGGTGTCCCAAGTACTTGCAGCCAATCTGCTAGCAGTACACAACCATCTGATTTTAGCAGGTAAATTTCCCTACCCCAGTTGCTGAACCAAAAAAAAGAAATTCAGTCCCAGACATTCACATGCTCAGCGTCTAAATGCTAGCTTGGCCAAATTGCTAGCACTGCAACTGCTCCTTTTACAGCTGGTAGACTCTGCTCCCTTTCGTGAATTTGTGGAATCTGCTGTACCTCAGTAGCAGGTTCCAAAACGCCATTTCTATTCACGGAAGGCCATTGTTTTGGCCTTGTTGAACAGGGCGGTCAGCAGTAAGGTGCATATTACTGCTGACTCATGGTCCAGCAGGCTTGGGCAGGGATGTTGCCTTTCCTTCATGGCGCTCTGGGTAACTCTGTTGGCACCTGGGAAGGATGCAGGACAGGGTTCAGTATTGTTGGAGCTTGTTCTGCCACCACTCCTCCAAAATGCTAGTGGTGATTCTGCCACAGCTCTCTCCTCTGCCCCCTCCTCTTCTTCTTCCTCTATGGCCTTTTCTGCAGATTTGTCCTCTGAACCAGCGGTGCTCTGTACGCGTTCAAGGGGCTACATAAGCAGTCAGGCAAAAAGATGCCATGCGGTGCTTGAGTTGGTCTGCTTAGGGGACAGGAGCCACACTGGGCAGAGATTCTGTCAGCTCTGCAGGGGCAGGCTCAGAGGTGGTTGACGCCACTCCATCTTCAGCCAGGAATGGTTGTATGTGACAATGGCACCAACCTTCCCTCTGCCCTCCTACAGGGACACTTGACCCATGTTCCATGTTTGCACACGTCCTGAATTTGGTGGTGCAGTGGTTCTTGAGCAGATACCCAGGTTTACAGGATCTCCTGAGGCAGGCCAGAAAAGTATGTGGTCATTTCCGCCAGTCATACACTGTCAGCGTTCTGCTGGCTGACATTCAAAGGGAATGCAACCTGCCCACCAACCGCCTCATTTGTGAAATGCCCACCAGGTGGAACTCAATGTTGGCAATGCTGCTGTAGCTGCACACTCAGCAGAGGGCCATCAATGAGTACCTGTGTGAGTATGGCACCAGGACAGGGTCAGGGGAGCTTGGCTGCTTTTCACCACTCCAGTAGCTATTGATCAAGGATCAAGGATGCACTGTCCTGTCACAACTTGAGGAGGCCACAAGGATGGTGAGCAGCAACAATGCATTTCGCTTCGTGGAATAATGGACAGGGCACTTCAGGCAGAACAGCGGGAGGAAGAGGAGGACTTCCTTACCTCTCAAGGCCCCCTTCATCCAGATAACATTCCTGCAGGAATGCCATCTGTCCCCAATTTCAGTCCCCAGAAACCCAAGAAGTTGTACGTGGCTGGGAGGAGGTAGTTACGGATCATGTGATCCTTAGTGACCCAAAAGACTCAGAATCAATTACCTCTGCAAACTTGCGCTGCATGGCCTCCCTGATTCTGCAAAGCCTGTGAAAGGACCCCAGGTTTTGTGGTATCAAGGAGAGGGATCATTACTGGCTGGCAACCCTTTTTGATCCATGTTACAAGGGTAAGGTTGCAGAACTCATCCTGCCTTCGCAGAGGGAGCAGAGGATGAAACATCTTCAGGAGGCCTTGAAGAAAGGTTTGTGCAATGCATTTCCAGACCCTGGAAAGTTACAATTTCCTGGTGCTGGACAACGTGTTGCTGAGACTTCATTTAGTCAGAGGAAGAGCGGTGGAGAAGGTTGCTCACCAATGCCTTTAAACAATTTTTCAGTTCTCAGTGCCAAGGTCTGATCGGTTCAGGCAACCACTGCCAGTGTCTGCATTACATGATGCAGGAATATCTAGGGGCAAGAGCAGACTTGGAGACCTTTCCAACAGAGCTTCCACTGGGTTACTGGGTCTTGAGGATGGACCACTGCCCAGAACTTGCTCAATATGCAATTGAGCTACTGGCCTGTCCTGCATCCAGCGTTCTTTCTGAATGCACATTCAGTGCTAATGGAGGGTTTGTAACGGATCATAGAGTGCACTTGTCCCCAGACTCCTTTGATAGGCTCACATTCATCGAAATGAATCAGTCTTGGATCAGCAGCTATCAAGCACCTGATGCTAATATAACTGATTGAATTTTCTATGGATGTGGGATCCCTTGAGGACTGCCTATGCTGACTATTCTATTCCTCCTCAATCTTGAGAATGCTAGCTTCCAAGAATATTTTTGGTTCAGGGCAACACCACCACCACCCAAGGCCCCTGTTTAATAGGGGCATGCAATTACAATTTTTGATATAATATTTCACAGCAGGGCCCGTTCCTGTGCCCAACAAGAGTATCTGTGAGGGGTTACAGTTTTGTGGCACCACCACCCAAGGCCCGAATTTTCTGCCCCTGTTTAACAGGGGCATGTAATTTCAATTTTTGATATAATATTTCAATGCAGGGCCCGTTCCTGCACCCAACAAGAGTAACTGTGAAGGCTTACAGTGTTATGGCACCACCACCCAAGGCCCGATTTTTCTGCCCCTGTTTAACAGGAGCATGTAATTACAATTTTTGATATAATATTTCAATGCAGGGCCCGTTCCTGTGCCCAACAAGAGTATCTGTGAGGGGTTACAGTGTTGTGGCACCACCACCATCACCCAAGGCCCAATTTTCCTGCCCCTGGTTAACAGGGACATGTAATTACAATTCTTGATATAATATTTCATAGCAGGGCCCATTCCTGCACCCAACAAGCGTAACTGCAAGGGCTTACAGTGTTGTGGCACCACCACTACCACCACCAAAGGCCCAATTTTTCTGCCCCTGTTTAACAGGGGCATGTAATTCCAAATCTTGACATAATATTTCCCAACAGGGCCCGTTGCTGCGCTTAACAAGAGTAACTATGATGGCTTACAGTGTTGTGGCACCACCACCACCAAAGGCTCAATTTTTCTGCCCCTGTTTAACAGGGGCATGTAATTACAATTCTTGATATAATATTTCACAGCAGGGCCCGTTTCTGCGCCTAACATGATTAACTGTGAGGGCTTATACTGTTCTGGTACCACCACCAAATGCCCAATTTTTCTGCCCCTGTTTAACAGGAGCATGTAATTACAATTTTTGATATAGTATTTCACAGCAGAGCCCATTCCTGTGCTCACCAAGAGTAACTGTGAGGGCTTATGCCCTGTACACACGGTCGGACTTTGTTCGGACATTCCGACAACAAAATCCTAAGTTTTTTTCCGACGGATGTTGGCTCAAACTTGTTTTGCCTACACACGGTCGCACAAAGTTGTCGGAATTTCCAATCGCCAACAACGCGGTGACGTACACCACGTACGACGAGACTAGAAAAGGCCGGTTCAGAACCAAGCGCTGCACCCTTTGGGCTCCTTTTGCTAATCTCGTGTTAGTAAAAGTTTGGTGAGAGACGATTCGCGCTTTTTCAGACTCGTGGCTTTCAGATCGTTTTCTGCCGTTCAGTTTGTGCTTGTGGGTTTGTATCTGCTCTTCAGTGCGTGCAGTCAGTTCGTATCAGAGTTTTCTGTGTGATCTTGCCTGCTCGTTGCTGTTTTTCAGGTCGCTCTTCACAGGCCTTGCTGTTCTTCAGTGCGTTCTGTTACTTCGTTCTGAGCAGCCGACCGTTTTCTAGCCATGTTTCGTATGCGTACTCCTCGTAGAGTTCGTGCTGTGCGGGGGCTTGGTGTTGGGGTCCTGACCTTGACACAAGTCCAGTCCATGAACAGGGTGGGGAGGAGTTCATGGACCAAGAATTGGTTGCTTCAGCGTGACCAGTTCTCTCATATGCCTTTGCTCCGTGAGATCCGTGTGAATAATCCTGATGATTTCAGGAACTTTCTCCGGATGACGGACCCCGTGTTTCACCGTTTGTTGGCTTCGCTGACCCCTTATATCAGCAGTCAGGATACCTGCATGAGGCAAGCCATCACTCCGGAGCAGAGGTTGGTCGCTACCCTGTGGTATTTGGCCACAGGGAGAAGCCTGCAGGACCTCAAGTTCTCGACAGGCATCTCCCCCCAGGCTCTTCTTTGTGGACATTTACTGCTTGTGTTTGTTTGAGCTGACCCTGACAGAAATGTGTGGAGTCCAGAAAATGTCGTGATTGTGTAACCTTATACAAAGCACTGTTGGCTGTTATTTACTAAATGCAAAGACACTTTTCACTACAAGTGCACTTGCAACTGCACTGAAACTGCACTTGTAGTGCAAAGAGGATTTGCCCTTAGGAAATTACCCCCATTTTCTCATAAAACAACAATTACATCACCCCAAAAGTGTTGTAGCGTTGAGACAATAATCCACACATTCTTGATGAGCAATCTTTTTAATACCTGCACAATCACATGTGCATTTACCAAAGGTTTTTCTGACAAACCAACATGTTTGTTGTATAACAATTTTTGTGGTGTCATTATCCAAAATCTAAATGTGCATTTTATAGAAAACAGGCATGTGTAAAACCCACAAGAAAGACACAAATCTTGATCTTACAAAGTTCACATTTGGTAGAACTTGAAGGCAATATCAGACATGAGTATTTAGGAACTGGGTTTGATATTGCGTTCAGATGGGGGGAAATCACCCCTGGAAAAGCCAAATTTGGAAGATGCACACAAATTTCACAATGTCAACATGTGCTATCTGCCATCACGGGGGATCAAGGGACGTGTTTTGGGGGAGAAAGCCCTTTCTCACCGCTACTTTATTATTGAGGAAGGGGTTGCACCCCCAAAACGCGTCCATTGATCTCCCGTGATGGCAGATAGCACATGTTGGCACACTGTGTGCATCCTCCAAATTTGGCTTTTGGAAAAATCACAAAAACATTTCGCACATTGTAGCACACAAAAGAAGAAAGTGATTTGGAGGGGCTTTAAACTCGCCCCAAAACATCAATGATGTTTTTATATTTTGGAATAACATCATTGATGTTTTGCTTGATGATTTCCAATTGTAAATTACACCCCATGATCTCCCCGATCACGATCTGGGCACTTTCTGATGTGAAAGGATCTTCATCCACAACCTCACGATCACCTAAAAAGAGAGGAACCCAAAATAAATTAGGTCTAAAAAAAATGCCGCCATCCATCTCTTATCTGAGCCTGTGGTCGCAGACACTCACCTGTTGTGGTGACTAGTTCCACCACGTCTTCTTCCTCCTGCTCATCTTGTGTTGGGTGGATTTCCCCTTCTTCCAGAGGGGGGGGGGGGGTCTCTGGTCTCCTCGGATGAGGGGTGTCCTCCGAGTCTTTTCTCCCCTATGTAAAACAAAAATGGTATAATTAGCACACAGATATTTGATGGCAGAACTATAAAGATGAAACATTGCTTGGAAGTGGGGTACAATGATCTATTTTAGCAGAGTTCCAAGATGTAGCATTTTTAGTGTCCTTTGTCAAGCTGCAATACTTTACCTGTTTGGTACAAGCTTCACAGATGGAGACCCCCCTATAGTATACACTGGAGCACCTGTGTGGCCCCCCTAATAAAAATGGTGTTCTGGGGTCCCACACTAGTGCTCCAGTGTCCAGATGTGAAAACAGCTGCTCAGTGTCCTCTCCTTACACAGAATCTAGTTTGCATTTCGTTCTAGTAACCAAGCCATCTACACAACCCAATTCTTTGAAGACAAGTATAGGGCCTCAAAATGGTGGACAAATGCATATGGCCTAAACAATGGTATTTTATAGTCCGAAATAAAAATGTGTGATCCGAACGAATAATGTGCCCATGAACATGAAAGTTGCCATTTTAAACTGTACAACAGTTCCTAAAAGCACATGGAGCAGCACGAACGTAATAAACACAAAAAGAATAGGAACACAGCACAACTACTTACTTTTTTGCAGCACTCTCCGGATCTTTCTGTACTGCTCATGTTCTCGTAATTTCAGGTCCGACCACCGCTTCCTGAGCTGATCTTTCGATTGTCGTACCCTGAATTTCCGGTGCAGACTCCTGACCACTTTCGCCATGATCTTGGCCTTTCGGACATTGGGGTTGGGGTAAGGCCCATACTTTCCATCATAGTCGGCCTTCTTCAGGATGTCCACCATCTCCAACATCTCCCCAAAGGACATATTTGAGTCCTTTAATCTCCTTCTGGATTGGGACGTTTCAGGCTCCGGCCTTTCCTCCTCCTCCTCCTCGTTGCTGTACTTAGCACGATCCTGCTGTCTATCCGCCATGTGCTCTTCCTCCACTGCGCTGAACGAAAAGGGGCGGGGAATAGAATAGAAAGAACGTCAGGGGCGGGCGGAGTTATACGCATGCGCAGTGTGTATAAATCGTAACGTGCGCATCTTACGTACGATCTGTGAGCGGAGGAAGGAGCATCGGAGACGCCGATCGTGCTAACGAAGGTAGGATCTAAACTTGGGCCTATACTGCTTCGAAATTGAAGCCTATATTGTAACAAGATTAAGGGAGTTTGGCCTGACATTAGGGTTTGTCTTGTGTTGTGTCTTGCAGAGAAAATGGATGGGTTCAACGACCACAATTTCCTGCCCCTGTTCATAGACAAGTACAGGGAGCTGCCCTGTCTGTGGCAGGTGAGACACCCCCACTATAATCACAAACAAAAGAGGCAGGCAGCGCTGGAGAAACTGCTGGAGTTGGTGAAGCCGGTGGTCCCCACAGCAACCATCCCTTATTTAAAAGCTAAAATTGGTGGCCTGAGGAGCACATATCTTAGGGAGCGCAAGAAGTTCACAGATTCCCAGAGGTCTGGAGCTGCAGCACATGACATTTATGTCCCCAGGTTGTGGTACTATGAGAGACTGCGATTTCTGTCAGACCACACTGAAGTCAGGGAATCCCTCTCCACTCTTCCTTCCACTCTTCCTTCCATCCCAGCTGAGGCTTCTGATGTCCAACCTGGGCCTTCCAGCCAGGAAGAAGTGGAGGAGCCCAGCTGGAGTCAGGTATAGCATTCTTCTACAGATTTCTGGGCAATAAAGAAATGATCATTAATTGCTGATTAAAAAAAGTGTTTTACATATCAATAGACAGTAGTGGGCACCCAAAATTGGGACAAGAATGAAAAATGCTGGGCTCAGAAGGATAGTCTGTTATATTTGTTAACATTCAATTTGCAGCAGTCAGGAGGTGAAAATTGTGTGTGATTGATGTAAAAAAAACTAAAACTATGTCCCTTTTTCATACACAGGAAGACCACAGCCAGGAGGAGGCTGTGGAATGTGGCAGTCAGGAGGAGGCGGGGATTAGTGTCAGCCAGGAGGAGGCGGGGATTAGTGGCAGCCAGGAGGAGGCGGGGCTAAGTGTCAGCCAAGAGAAGCCTGGGACAAGTCGCAGCCTGACTGAGTCTCAGGTTCCTCCCCTCCACCTGCCATACAAAAGGGCCAGGAAGGCCACTCCCAGTCCTGTGCAGGATTCAGCATACAGGCTGATCCAGGAGGCTTCTGCGTCCCTCAGAGCCTTCCCCAGTCCTGAAGAGGCCTTTGCCTGGATGGCTGCCACCAAATTGCAGGGCATGCAGGAGGGCCAACGCAAGATCTCTGAGGACCTGATTTATAAAGTCCTACGTAAGGGGGAGAGTGGGGAACTGACACACAAGACGGATGTCATTGAGATCGACGATCCTCCTTCTCCTCCTCCTCCTCCTGCTGCCACAACTCCACCACTACTGCCAAAGGCTGGAAGGAAGTGTGGAAGGAAGACCAAAGAGTGATTGCCCTGGGTTCAGTCTGGTCTGACAAAAGCTGCAGTCTCTCGTATGACCACAGCCTGGGGACACAGATGTCATCTGCTGCTTTCCGGATCTCTGGGACTTCTGGACCAGACTGCCCTCCCTTAGATATGGACTCCTCAGGCCACCAATTTTGCTTTTAAATAATTGATGTCTGCCCTGGGGGTCCAAGGTTTCGCCCACTTCTGCAGTTTCTCCAGCGTTGCCTCCCTCTTTGTTTATAGTTGCGACCCCTTAATAAAATATTTTTAGGTAAATTCTACTCTCCTGTGTGTTTTCATCCAAAAAGGACAGTTTGTTGGTGACGATTCAGGTACATTTCTAACATAAAATGTGAAATTAACAAGGGACAACAACACCAAACAATCTCCTACAGATTAAATAGAACAACATATCAATGGTGTTGTGGGAACTTGTCACAAAAAACACACAAACATTTTCGGGAGTACAAATCAAAATCACCAAAAAAAAAATTAAAAAAGAGAAACACAAAAAAAGATTCTACATTAAAGTCAAAAAAATAAAAAAAATATGTTGTCTGATGTGAGAAATCAAAATATATTGAGGGAATCCCGATAAATAGTAACAAAAGAAGTTTGTGAGAAGTGTGTGTGAATATGAGCATCAAAACTACTTAATTCTTGTCACATTATAAAGAAGAAGAGAGTGCGCTGTATTAAACCATTTTGAACATTGCAGCGTGACGAAAATGCTGTATCCATTGCGAACGCTAAGTTTACCAGAACGAGCTGTCCCGTGTCGGAATTTCTTCTGAGCATGCGTGGCACTTTGTGCGTCGGAACAGGCCACACACGGTCAGAATTGACGCGATTGGATTTTGTTGTCGGAAAATTTTATCTCCTGCTGTCCAACTTTGTATGTCGGAAAATCCGATGGAAAATGTCCGATGGAGCCCACACACGGTCGGAAATTCCGACAACACGCTCCGATCGGACAATGTCCATCGGAAAATCCGACCGTGTGTACGGGGCATTACAGTGTTCTCGTACCACCAACACCTAAGGCCCAATTTTATGCAGAGTATATAGAGCAGGTCGTATAGTATATATACTGCTGTTCAGAGTATATAGTGCCTGGGGGCCCCCCACACCATTTTTTTCTTAATTTGGTGTGCGTTTTTTTCAATGATTTTTATCTATATTGCTAGGACTCGACAATATATTACAGCCGCGAGTAGTTTTAAATGACTTTTTTTCTTTAGAAATTTAATTTTGCTGTGGTATTGTTCTAAATACAGGAAAATACGCTACTTTACAAGCATACTAAGGATAACCCCCAGGCATGATATTTAAAGGAATATTTCATTTTTATTGTTTCACTTTAAGCATTATTAAAATCACTGCTTTCAAAAAAACGTTTGTTTTTAAAACTTTTTTTGCATTGATACATGTCCCCTGGGGCAGGACCCGGGTCCCCAAACACTTTTTATGACAATAACTTGCATATAAGCCTTTAAAATTAGCACTTTTGATTTTTCACATTCGTGTCCCATAGACTTTAACAGTGTTCGCGTGTTCAAACAAATTTTTTGTCTGTTTGCATGTTCTGCAGCAAACCAAACCTGAGGGGGGGTGTTATGCTCATCCCTAATGGGTACTGATGAGGCTGAACTGATGGGTACTGATTAAGGCTGCACTGTTGGGCACTGATAGGCTTCATTGATGGGCACTGATAACCACTGATAGGCTGCATTGATGTGCACTGATGAGGCTGCGTCAGTGGCACTAATGAGGCTGCATTGATGTGCACTGATGGGCACTGATAGGCTGTGCTGATGGGCACTGATGAGGCTGCATTGATGGGCACTGATGAAGCTGCATTCATGGGCACTTATGAGGCTGCACTAATGGACACTGATAGTCTGAGCTGATGGAACTAATGGGCACTGATGAGGTTGCATTGATGGGCACTGATAGGCTTTAGTGATGGGCACTGATGAGACTGCACTGATGGGTACTGATAAGGCGGTACTAACGAAGCAGCACTGATGAGCACTGATAAGCTGTTCTGATGAGGCTGCACTGATATACTGCATTGATGGGCACTGATAAATTTGCTGTTAATATTTATTTTTGTAACTTAATTCTGCATAAAACATTTAACAGTGTAATTTCATGAGATAATTTACGAGAGCATGTTTAGGGGCAGAATTTGGGGCAGGGCAGGGCAGGGTAGGGGTTGGGTGAAGCAACTGGTGGCGAGTGACTCTTAAGGCCTGACTAGTAGCTCAGGACTTGAAATTGTGAGCCCTGTATACAATACATTATATATATTATATATACATACACACACACACACACACACACACACATTAAATACATAAAAAAGGATTCCCATAGCCCCATGGGTTAATTAAGAGACAACACAGCAATAATTGCCTACCTTAAGGCTATCTAGATTGATTAAAGGGACAAGTAACTCTTCTGACCGATTTGCACGTGTGTTCATATTTAGGCTTGAAAAATGTATATCACGGGTGGTAGGGAGACAGTGAAAATCATTTGAAAAGGAGCTTAAAGCTCCACCTGCTTTTTTACAAGTAGTGATGAGCCAAAGGTACCTGTTCAGTTTGCGACAAGTTTGGTGATTAGGCTAATATGCTAGGGATTGTCAACAAATAGCATGGTGGGCTGGGCACTGTGTCAAAACAAAAAGAAGTTTTAAAAGTTCAGTGTGGTGGGATACAGCAATTTTGTTAATGCTTAAAGTGAAACATTAAATTGCATGGGGGCCCTGTTAATCTCATCCATATGATGTGAAGATGTCCCAAGTTACAAAGGGGGACATGCTAATCTCATCCATATGATGTGAAGATGCCCCAAGTTACTAAGGGGGCCATGCTAGTCTCATCCATATGATGGAGATTGGCTAACTGACTTTGTCTCAGCCAATCAGGAGGAAGAGTCCAGGATGCCCTAGGCACTCGTGTACATCGCTGAATAGAAATGGGGGTCAGGTAAGTATTAGGGAGATCGCTACACAGAGAAGGTATTTTATCTTAATGCATAGAATGCATTAAGAAAAAAAAAAAACTTCTGCCTTTACAACCGCTTTAAGCTCATCCCTACTTATAAATAATTGAACAAATTTACCCAGTGTTTCACAAACTTGTCCTCCTGCCCAATTAACAGTGCATGCAATTCAGGTAACCTCAATAATCAGTAACTCTGCATTGTCTCAGCTACTTGGGTGAATATCCAAAAAACATGAACTGTTTGCTGGACTTAAAGACTTTATGGTGCCAGTTTAGTTATGCTTGATGACAGTGGTTCCTACCTAGTGCCTTTAAAAGTATAGGTAGCCTAATCTAGCTTTGAAGTTACTCACTGTATCCTCTCATTCTCAGTATTTACAACATTAGGCATTAATAATATGCACTAAACCAAGTGTCCCTGCATTTTAATTCCATATTTCCATTCGAATATTTAATGTTGTTATTACTAAAAACAATTTGCTATATATTAATGTAGTTCATTAACATGGTATGAGACCTCTGCTGCTCGATATGGTATATTTTAATTTATGCTTTGACTTAAAGGTTCAAAGCAGTAATGTTTGTAAATATGCATCCTAACTGTTCCATTCAGCTACAAAACGGGCTCATTGTGACAGTTTTTTTTTGTAATCTGTTGATAAATTTGCCTCACAGTAATTGTTCTGCCCAAGAAACCACATAATATAAGCTACTCACATACCACAGCGTAGGATTTGTTGTACAGATAATGAGGCAAACTATCCTCACAGTTCAATTAGCCTGTACAAAATTTTCAAAATTGCCATTCTTGATGAGATCCTGTTAATGTAATGTGTGCTTTGCATTCACAATTATTATTAACCCCTCACGAATGTAATCGCCTGCGTGTAATACATAATTTGTTGGCTAATTATACCCTCACATTAAAACCCAAGATATCTTTTCTAAGTCTGTCAAAGAATAACAGATCTTTATTTCTTAGAGGCAATTTAAACACATGGTATGTCTTTGGTTTTCAAAGAATTAGTATACTGCATTCCACTGGAAAAAAAAAACGTGTAAATATAATTACAATAAATGAATGTCCAAAAAGATTATTGTAAATCATACATAGTGAAGGGGGCCTTTTTGTACCAAACCAAACTGTCAATCCACTTGTGTTCCCTAAGTTTGCATTGGATATATTTGCGAATTTGTACTTATGAAGAGGGGTGGGGACTCAAAGTTTCAAAGAAAAACAAGTGATCTATAAGAAACGTCTAGTCTAATCAAAGAGCAGGCTCCTGTAAGCATATATAGGTTCTTCAAGTGAGCTGTAATTGGCTAGATCCAGCTAGCATTTTCGAATGTCTATAGATTAGGGATGAGCTTTGTGTTCGAGTCGAACCCATGTTCGACTCGAACATCGTCTGTTCAATCGTTCGCCGAATTGCGAACGATATGGGCCGTTCGCGCCAAATTAGAGTGGCGAGTCACGGCCCATAATTAACTGCGGCATCGCAGTGCATTGCTGGCTGATGATTGGCCAAGCATGCACTATGACCCGCATGCTTGGCCAATCACAGCGCCATCTGTACAGAGAGCTGTAATTGGCCAAGGCCAGGGTGGCTTTGGCCAATTATGGCTCAAGGGGTTTAGTACACACCTCACACTATATAAGGCCGCCTACACATCGGCCCTGTGTCGTGTGTTCCGGCGTTGAGAGACAGAGACAGAGAGACAGTGTCATTTGATTTAAGTTAGATAGATTAGGCAGGACAGTCAGTCAGTTAGCTGCACTTACAGTGTATTGTGTATATACAGTCAGGTCCATAAATATTGGGACATCGACACCATTCTAATCTTTTTAGCTCTATACACCACCACAATGGGTTTGAAAAGAAACAAACAAGATGTGCTTTACCTGCAGACTTTCAGCTTTAATGAGGGTTCACCTGATTTGAGGGTATTTACATCCAAATCAGGTGAATTACAACAGTTTGTATATGTGCCTCCCACTTTTTAAGGGACCAAAAGTAATGGGACAATTGGGTGCTCAGCTGTTCCATCGCCAGGTGTGTGTTATTCCCTCATTATCCCATTTACAAGGAGCAGACAAAAGGTCCAGAGTTCATTTCAAGTGTGCTATTTGCATTTGGAATCTGTTGCTGTCAACTCTCAATATGAGATCCAAAGAGCTGTCACTATCAGTGAAGCAAGCCATCATTAGGCTGAAAAAACAAAACAAGCCCATCAGAGAGATAGCAAAAACATTAGGTGTGGCCAAATCAATTGTTTGGAACATTCTTAAAAAGAAAAACCGCACTGGTGAGCTCAGCAACACCAAAAAACCCGGAAGACCACGGAAAACAACTGTGGTGGATGACTGAAGAATTCTTTCCCTGGTGAAGAAAACACCCTTCACAACAGTTGGCCAGATCAAGAACACTGTCTAGGAGGTAGGCGTATGTGTGTCAAAGTCAACAATCAAGAGAAGACTTCACCAGAGTGAATACAGAGGGTCCACCACAAGATGTAAACCATTGGTGAGCCTCAAAAACAGGAAGGTCCGATTACAGTTTGCCAAACAACATCTAAAAAAGCCTTCACAGTTCTGAAACAACATCCTATGGACAGATTAGACCAAGATCAACTTGTACCAGAGTGATGGGAAGAGAAGAGTATGGAGAAGGAAAGGAACTGCTCATGATCCAAAGCATACCACCTCATCAGTGAAGCATGGTGGTGGTAGTGTCATGGCGTGGGCATGCATGGCTGCCAATGGAACTGGTTCTCTTGTATTTATTGATGATGTGACTGTTGACAAAAGCAGCAGGATGAATTCTGAGTGTTTCGGCATTATTATCTGCTCATATTCAGCAAAATGCTTCAGAACTCATTGGACGGCGTTTCACAGTGCAGATGGAAAATGACCCGAAGCATACTGCGAAAGCAGCCAAAGAGTTTTTTAAGGGAAAGAAGTGGAATGTTATGCAATGGCCAAGTCAATCACCTGACCTAAATCCGATTGAGCATGCATTTCACTTGCTGAAGACAAAACTAAAGGGAAAATGCCCCAAGAACAAGTAGGAACTGAAGACAGTTGCAGTAGAGGCCTGGCAGCGCGTCACCAGGGATGAAACCCAGCGTCTGGTGATATCTATGCATTCCAGATTGCAGGCTGTAATTGACTGCAAAGGTTTTGCAACCAAGTATTAAAAAGTGAAAGTTTGATGGATGATTGTTAATCTGTCCCATTACTTTTAGTCCCTTAATTAGTGGGAGGCACATATACAAACTGTTGTAATTCCTACACTGTTCACCTGATTTGGATTTAAATACCCTCTAATTAAAGCTGAAAGTCTGCAGTTAAAGCACATCTTGATCGTTTTATTTCAAATCCATTGTGGTGGTGTATAGAGCCAAAAAAATTAGAATTGTGTCGATGTCCAAATATTTATGGACCTGACTGTATATGCATCCCAGGTGTTGTGTGTGTATGTGTATATATATATATATATATATATATATATATATATATATATATATATATATATATATATATATACACACACTGTATTCAGTTTAGCTAGATCTGTTCCTGTTATTATCTTCCTACTGACAGGCAGGCAGGTGTTGTTACAGTAATTGAAGAAAATTGCTGGTGTTCTTCTGATCCTATTAGTCCTATTAGCTACAGTATTTACAGTTAGTGTAGTGCGTCCTCTGAACAGTGTGCACATAAAGCTACCTGTAGAAGATTGGTGGTGTTTTTCTGATCCTATCACTACCATAGGCAGCTACATTATTTTTTAGTGTAGTGTGACCTCTGCACAGTGTTCAGCTAAAGCTACAAGTTAGTGTAGTGTGACCTCTGCACATTGTTCAGCTAAAGCTACTTGTAGAAGGTTGGTGTTGTTTTCCTGATCCTATCACTACTACAAGCAGCTAAATTATTTACACGTTATTGTAGTGCGACCTCTGCACAGTGTTCAGCTAAAGCTACAAGTTAGTGTAGTGTGAACTCTGCACAGTGTTCAGCTAAAGCTACAAGTTAGTGTAGTGCAACCTCTGCACAGTGTTCAGCTAAAGCTACCTGTAGAAGGTTGGTGTTGTTTTCCCGATCCTATCACTACCGCAGGCAGCTACAATATTTAGACGTTAGTGTATTGCAACCTCTGTACAGTGTTCAACTGAAGCTACCTGTAGAAGGTTGGTGGTGTTTTCCTGATCCTATCACTAGAGCAGGCAGCTACATTTTTTAAACGTTAGTGTAGTGCGTACTCTGCACAGTGTTCAGCTAAAGCTACAAGTTAGTGTAGTGAGACCTCTGCACAGTGTTCAGCTAAAGCTACAAGTTAGTGTAATGCGACCTCTGCACAGTGTTCAGCTAAAGCTCTAAGTTAGTGCAGTGTGACATCTGCACAGTGTTCAGCTAAAGCTCCAAGATAGTGTAGTGCGACCTCTGCACAGTGTTCAGCAAAAGCTACCTGTAGAAGGTTAGTGTTGTTTTCCTGATCCTATCACTACCGCAGGAAGCTACATTATTTAAACGTTAGTGTAGTGCGATCTCTGCACAGGGTTCAGCTAAAGCTACCTGTAGAAGGTTGGTGGTATTTTCCTGATCCTATCACTACCGCAGGCAGCTACATTATTTACACTTTAGTGTAGAGCAACCTCTGCACAGTGTTCAGCTAACATTACAAGTTACTGTAGTGTAACCTCTGCACAGTGTTCAGCTAAAGCGACAAGTTACTGTAGTGGAACCTCTGCACAGTGTTCAGCTAAAGCTACCTGTAGAAGGTTGGTGTTGTTTTCCTGATCCTCTCACTACCGCAGGCAGCTACATTATTTACACGTTAGTGTAGTGCGACCTCTGTACAGTGTTCAACTAAAGCTACCTGTAGAAGGTTGGTTGTGTTTTCCTGATCCTATCACTACCGAAGGCAGCTACATTATTAACACGTTAGTGTAGTGGGACCTCTGCACAGTGTTCAGCTAAAGCTACAAGTTAGTGTAGTGCGACCTCTGCACAGTGTTCAGCTAAAGCTACCTGTAGAAGGTTAGTGTTGTTTTCCTGATCCTAATACTACCGTAGGCAGCTATATTATTTAAATGTTAGTGTAGTGCAATCTCTGCACAGGGTTCAGCTAAAGCTACCTGTAGAAGGTTGGTGGTATTTTCCTGATCCTGTCACTACTGCAGGCAGCTACATTATTTACACGTTAGTGTATTGTGATCTCTGTACAGTGTTCAACTAAAGCTACCAGTAGAAGGCTGGTGGTGTTTTCCTGATCCTATGACTACCGAAGGCAGCTACATTATTTACATGTTAGTGTAGTGCGAACTCTGCACAGTGTTCAGCTAAAGCTGCAAGTTAGTGTAGTGTGAACTCTGCACAGTGTTCAGCTAAAGCTACAAGTTAGTGTAGTATGAACCCTGCACAGTGTTCAGCTAAAGCTACCTGTAGAAGGTTGGTGGTGTTTTCCTGATCCTGTCACTACTGCAGGCAGCTACATTATTTACACATTAGTGTATTGTGACCTCTGTACAGTGTTCAACTAAAGCTACCTGTAGAAGGTTGGTTGTGTTTTCCTGATCCTGTCACTACCGCAGGCAGCTACATTATTTACACGTTAGTGTAGTGCGACCTCGGCACAGTGTTCAGCTAAAGCTACACGTTAGTGTAGTGCGACCTCTGCACAGTGCTCAGCTAAAGCTACCTGTAGAAGGTTGGTGTTGTTTTCCTGATCCTATCACTACCAAAGGAAGCTACATTATTTACACATTAGTGTAGTGCAACCTCTGCACAGTGTTCAGCTAAAGCTACCTGTAGAAGGTTGGAGTTGTTTTTTTCTCATCCTATCACTACCGCAGGCAGCTACATTATTTACACGTTAGTGTAGTGCGACCTATGCACAGTGTTCAGCTAAAGCTACCTGTAGAAGGTTGGTGGTATTTTCGTGATCCTATCACTACCGCAGGCAGCTACATTATTTACACGTTAATGTAGTGCGATCTCTGCACAGTGTTCAGCTAAAGCTACCTGTAGAAGGTTGGTGGTATTTTCCTGATCCTGTCACTACTGCAGGCAGCTACATTATTTACACGTTAGTGTATTGTGACCTCTGTACAGTTTTCAACTAAAGCAACCAGTAGAAGGCTGGTGGTGTTTTCCTGATCCCATCACTACCAAAGGCAGCTACATTATTTACACTTTAGTGTAGTGCGTCCTCTGCACAGTGTTCAGCTAAAGCTACAAGTTAGTGTAGTGCCACCTTTGCATAGTGTTCTCTAAAGCTACAAGTTAGTGTAGTGCATCCTCTGCACAGTGTTCAACTAAAGCTACCTGTAGAAGGTTGGTGGTGTTTTCCTCATCCCATCACTACCGAAGGCAGCTACATTATTTACACGTTAGTGTAGTGCGACCTCTGCACAGTGTTCAGCTAAAGCTACAAGTTAGTGTAGTGGGACCTCTGCACAGTGTTCACCTAAAGCTCCAAGTTAGTGTAGTGCGACCTCTGCACAGTGTTCAGCTAAAGCTACAAGTTAGTGTAGTGCATCCTCTGCACAGTGTTCAACTAAAGCTACCTGTAGAAGGTTGGTGGTATTTTCCTCACCCCATCACTACCGAAGGCAGCTACATTATTTACACGTTAGTGTAGTGCGACCTCTGCACAGTGTTCAGCTAAAGCTACAAGTTAGTGTAGTGCGACCTCTGCACGGTGTTCAGCTAAAGCTACCTGTAGAAGGTTGGTGGTGTTTTCCTGATCCTATCACTACCGCAGGCAGCTACATTATTTACATGTTAGTGTAGTGCGACCTCTGCACAGTTTTCAGCTAAAGCTACCTGTAGAAGGTTGGTGGTGTTTTCCTGATACTATCACTACGGCAGTCAGCTACATTATTTACACGTTAATGTAGTGCGTCCTCAGCACAGTGTTCAGCTATAGCTACAAGTTAGTGTAGTGCGACCTCTGCACAGTGTTCAGCTAAATCTACAAGTTAGTGTGGTGTGACCTCTGCACAGTGTTCAGATAAAGCTACAAGTTAGTGTAGTGCGACCTCTGCACAGTGTTCAGCCAAAGCTCCAAGTTAGTGTAGTGTAACCTCTGCACAGTGTTCAGCTAAAGCTACCTGTAGAAGGTTGGTGTTGTTTTCCTGATCCTAACACTACTGCAGGCAGCTACATTATTTAAACGTTAGTGTAGTGCATCCTCTGCACAGTGTTCAGCTAAAGCTACAAGTTAGTGTAGTGCGACCTCTGCACAGTGTTCAGCTAAAGCTACAAGTTAGTGTAGTGCGACCTCTGCACAGTGTTCAGCTAAAGCTCCAAGCTAGTGTAGTGCAACCTCTGCACAGCGTTCAGCTAAAGCTACCTGTAGAAGGTTGATGTTGTTTTCCTGATCCTATCACTACCGCAGGCAGCTACATTATTTACACATTAGTGTAGTGCGACCTCTGCACAGTGTTCAGCTAAAGCTACAAGTTAGTGTAGTGCGACCTCTGCACAGTGTTCAGCTAAAGCTACCTGTAGAAGGTTGGAAGTATTTCCTGGATCCTATTACTACCGCAGGCAGCTACATTATTTACACGTTAGTGTAGTGCGATCTCTGCACAGTGTTCAGCTAAAGCTACCTGTAGAAGGCTGGTTGTGTTTTCCGGATCCTATCACTACCGCAGGCAGCTACATTATTTACATGTTAATGTAGTGCGACCTCTGCACAGTGTTCAGCTAAAGCTACCTGTAGAAGGTTGGTTGTGTTTTCCGGATCCTATCACTACCGCAGGCAGCTACATTATTTACATGTTAGTGTAGTGCGACCTCTGCACAGTGTTCAGCTAAAGCTACCTGTAGAAGGTTGGTGTTGTTTTCTTGAACCTATTACTACCGCAGGCTGCTACATTATTTACACGTTATTGTAGTGCGACCTCTGCACAGCGTTCAGCTAAAGCTACCTGTAGAAGGTTGGTGGTGTTTTCCTGATCCTATAACTACCGCAGGCAGCTACATTATTTAAACGTTAGTGTAGTGCATCCTCTGCACAGTGTTCAGCTAAAGCTACAAGATAGTGTAGTGCCACCTTTGCACAGTGTTCAGCTAAAGCTACAAGTTAGTGTAGTGCGACTTCTGCACAATGTTCACCTAAAGCTACCTGTAGAAGGTTGGTGGTGTTTTCCTGATCCTATCACTACCGAAGGCAGCTACATTATTTACACGTTAGTGTAGTGTGACCTCTGCACAGTGTTCAGCTAAAGCTCCAAGTTTGTGTAGTGTGACCTGTGCACAGTGTTCAGCTAAAGCTCCAAATTAGTGTAGTGCGACTTCTGCACAATGTTCAGCTAAAGCTACAAGTTAGTGTAGTGCATCCTCTGCACAGTGTTCAACTAAAGCTACCTGTAGAAGGTTGGTGGTGTTTTCCTGATCCTATCACTACCGCAGGCAGCTACATTATTTAAACGTTAGTGTAGTGCGACCTCTGCACAGTGTTCAGCTAAAGCTACCTGTACAAGGTTGGTGGTGTTTTACTGATCCTATCACTACCGCAGTCATCTACATTATTTACACGTTAGTGTAGTGCGATCTCTGTACAGTGTTCAGCTAAAGCTACCTGTAGAAGGTTGGTGGTGTTTTCCTGATCCTGTCACTACTGCAGGCAGCTACATTATTTACACGTTAGTGTATTGTGACCTCTGTACAGTGTTCAGCTAAAGCTACCTGAAGAAGGTTGGTGTTGTTTTCATGATCCTATCACTACCGCAGGCAGCTACATTATTTACATGTTAGTGTAGAGCGACCTCTGCACAGTGTTCAGCTAAAGTTACAAGTTAGTGTAGTGCGACCTCTGCACAGTGTTCAGCTAAAGCTACAAGTTAGTTCAGTGCGACCTCCTCACAATGTTCAGCTCAAGCAACCTGTAGAAGGTTGGTGTTGTTTTCCTGATCCTTTTTCTACCGCAGGCAGCTACATTATTTACACGTTAATGTAGTGCGATCTCTGCACAGTGTTCAGCTAAAGCTACCTGTAGAAGGTTGGTGGTATTTTCCTGATGCTGTCACTACTGCAGGCAGCTACATTATTTACACGTTAGTGTATTGTGACCTCTGTACAGTGTTCAACTAAAGCTACCAGTAGAAGGCTGGTGGTGTTTTCCTGATCCCATCACTACCAAAGGCAGCTACATTATTTACACGTTAGTGTAGTGCGACCTCTGCACAGTGTTCAGCTAAAGCTACAAGTTAGTGTAGTGCGACCTCTGCACAGTGTTCACCTGAAGCTCCAAGTTGTGTAGTGCGACCTCTGCACAGTGTTCAGCTAAAGCTAAAAGTTAGTGTAGTGCGACCTCTGCACAGTGTTCAGCTAAAGCTACAAGTTAGTTTAGTGCAATCTCTGCTCAGTGTTCAGCGAAAGCTACCTGTAGAAGGTTGGTGTTGTTTTCCTGATCCGATCACTACCGCAGGCAGCTACATTATTTACACGTTAGTGTAGTGCGACCTCTGCACAGTGATCAGCTAAAGCTACAAGTTAGTGTAGTGCGACCTCTGCACAGTGTTCAGCTAAAGCTACCTGTAGAAGGTTGGTGTTGTTTTCCTGATCCTATCACTACCGCAGGCAGCTACTTTATTTAAATGTTAGAGTAGTGCGTCCTCTGCATAGTGTTCAACTAAAGCTACCTGTAGAAGGTTGGTGGTGTTTTCCTGATCCTATCACTACCGCAGGCAGCTACATTATTTAAACGTTAGTGTAGTGCATCCTCTGCACAGTGTTCAGCTAAAGCTACAAGTTAGTGTAGTGTGACCTCTGCACAGTGTTCAGCTAAAGCTACAAGTTAGTGTAGTGCGACCTCTGCACAGTGTTCAGCTAAAGCCACAAGTTAGTGTAATGCGACCTCTGCACAGTGTTCAGCTAAAGCTACAAGTTAGTTTAGTGCAATCTCTGCTCAGTGTTCAGCTAAAGCTACCTGTAGAAGGTTGGTGTTGTTTTCCTGATCCTATCACTACCGCAGGCAGCTACATTATTTACACGTTAGTGTAGTACGACCTCTGCACAGTGTTCAGCTAAAGCTACCTGTAGAAGGTTGGTGGTGTTTTCCTGATCCTATAACTACCGCAGGCAGCTACATTATTTAAACGTTAGTGTAGTGCGAACTCTGCACAGTGTTCAGCTAAAGCTGCAAGTTAGTGTAGTGTGAACTCTGCACAGTGTTCAGCTAAAGCTACCTGTAGAAGGTTGGTGGTGTTTTCCTCATCCTGTCACTACTGCAGGCAGCTACATTATTTACACGTTAGTGTATTGTGACCTCTGTACAGTGTTCAGCTAAAGCTACCTGTAGAAGGTTGGTGTTGTTTTCATGATCCTATCACTACCGCAGGCAGCTACATTATTTACATGTTAGTGTAGAGCGACCTCTGCACAGTGTTCAGCTAAAGTTACAAGTTAGTGTAGTGCGACCTCTGCACAGTGTTCAGCTAAAGCTACAAGTTAGTTCAGTGCGACCTCCTCACAATGTTCAGCTCAAGCTACCTGTAGAAGGTTGGTGTTATTTTCCTGATCCTTTTTCTACCGCAGGCAGCTACATTATTTACACGTTAATGTAGTGCGATCTCTGCACAGTGTTCAGCTAAAGCTACAAGTTAGTGTAGTGTGACCTCTGCACAGTGTTCAGCTAAAGTTACAAAATTGTGTAGTGCAACCTCTGCACAGTGTTCAGCCAAAGCTACCTGTAGAAGGTTGGTGTTGTTTTCCTGATCCTATCACTACCGCAGGCAGCTACAGTATTTACACGTTAGTGTAGTGCGACCTCTGCACAGTGTTAAGCTAAAGCTACAAACTAGTGTAGTGTGACCTCTGCACAGTGTTCAGCTAAAGCTACAAGTTAGTGTAGTGCGACCCCTGCACAGTGTTCAGCTAAAGCTACCTACAGAAGGTTGGTGTTTTTTCCTGATCCTATTACTACAGCAGACAGCTACATTATTTACACGTTAGTGTAGTGTGAAATCTGCACAGTGTTCAGCTAAAGCTACCTGTAGAAGGTTGGTGGTATTTTCCTGATGTTGTCACTACTGCAGGCAGCTACATTATTTACACGTTAGTGTATTGTGACCTCTGTACAGTGTTCAACTAAAGCTACCAGTAGAAGGCTGGTGGTGTTTTCCTGATCCCATCACTACCAAAGGCAGCTACATTATTTACACGTTAGTGTAGTGCGACCTCTGCACAGTGTTCAGCTAAAGCTACAAGTTAGTGTAGTGCGACCTCTGCACAGTGTTCACCTAAAGCTCCAAGTTGTGTAGTGCGACCTCTGCACAGTGTTCAGCTAAAGCTACAAGTTAGTGTAGTTTGACCTCTGCACAGTGTTCAGCTAAAGCTACAAGTTAGTTTAGTGCAATCTCTGCTCAGTGTTCAGCTAAAGCTACCTGTAGAAGGTTGGTGGTGTTTTCCTGATCCTATAACTACCGCAGGCAGCTACATTATTTAAACGTTAGTGTAGTGCATCCTCTGCACAGTGTTCAGCTAAAGCTACAAGTTAGTGTAGTGCCACCTTTGCACAGTGTTCAGCTAAAGCTACAAGTTAGTGTAGTGCGACTTCTGCACAGTGTTCACCTAAAGCTACCTGTAGAAGGTTGGTGGTGTTTTCCTGATCCTATCACTACCGAAGGCAGCTACATTATTTTCACGTTAGTGTAGTGCAACCTTTGCACAGTGTTCAGCTAAAGCTCCAAGTTAGTGTAGTGTGACCTCTGCACAGTGTTCAGCTAAAGCTCCAAGTTAGTGTAGTGCGACCTCTGCACAGTGTTCAGCTAAAGCTACAAGTTAGTGTAGTGCGACCTATGCACGGTGTTCATCTAAAGCTACCTGTAGAAGGTTGGTGGTGTTTTCCTGATCCTATCACTACCGCAGGCAGCTACATTATTTACACGTTAGTGAAGTGCGACCTCTGCACAGTGTTCAGCCAAAGCTACCTGTAGAAGGTTGGTGGTGTTTTCCTGATACTATCACTACTGCAGGCAGCTACATTATTTACATGTTAGTGTAGTGCGACCTCTGCACAATGTTTAGCTAAAGCTACCTGTAGAAGGTTGGTGGTGTTTTACTGATCCTATCACTACCGCGGGCAGCTACATTATTTACACGTTAGTGTAGTGCGACCTCTGCACAGTGTTCAGCTAAAGCTCCAAGTTTGTGTAGTGTGACCTGTGCACAGTGTTCAGCTAAAGCTCCAAATTAGTGTAGTGCGACTTCTGCACAATGTTCAGCTAAAGCTACAAGTTAGTGTAGTGCATCTTCTTCACAGTGTTCAACTAAAGCTACCTGTAGAAAGTTGGTGGTGTTTTCCTGATCCTATCACTACCGCAGGCAGCTACATTATTTAAACGTTTGTGTAGTGCGACCTCTGCACAGTGTTCAGCTAAAGCTACCTGTACAAGGTTGGTGGTTTTTTTACTGATCCTATCACTACCGCAGTCATCTACATTATTTACACGTTAGTGTAGTGTGACCTCTGTACAGTGTTCAGCCAAAGCTACCTGTAGAAGGTTGGTGTTGTTTTCCTGATCCTATCACTACCGCAGGCAGCTACATTATTTAAACGTTAGTGTAGTGTGACCTCTGCACAGTGTTCAGCTAAAGCTACCTGTAGAAGTTTGGTGGTGTTTTCCTGATCCTATTACTACTGCAGGCAGCTACATTATTTACACGTTAGTGTAGTGCGAACTCTGCACAGTGTTCAGCTAAAGCTGCAAGTTAGTGTAGTGTGAACTCTGCACTGTGTTCAGCTAAAGCTACAAGTTAGTGTATTGTGACCTCTGTACAGTGTTCAGCTAAAGCTACCTGTAGAAGGTTGGTGTTGTTTTCATGATCCTATCACTACCGCAGGCAGCTACATTATTTACATGTTAGTGTAGAGTGACCTCTGCACAGTGTTCAGCTAAAGTTACAAGTTAATGTAGTGCGACCTCTGCACAGTGTTCAGCTAAAGCTACAAGTTAGTTCAGTGCGACCTCCTCACAATGTTCAGCTCAAGCTACCTGTAGAAGGTTGGTGTTGTTTTCCTGATCCTTTTTCTACCGCAGGCAGCTACATTATTTACACGTTAATGTAGTGTGATCTCTGCACAGTGTTCAGCTAAAGCTACCTGTAGAAGGTTGGTGGTATTTTCGTGATGCTGTCACTACTGCAGGCAGCTACATTATTTACACGTTAGTGTATTGTGACCTCTGTACAGTGTTCAACTAAAGCTACCAGTAGAAGGCTGGTGGTGTTTTCCTGATCCCATCACTACCAAAGGCAGCTACATTATTTACACGTTAGTGTAGTGCGACCTCTGCACAGTGTTCAGCTAAAGCTACAAGTTAGTGTAGTGCGACCTCTGCACAGTGTTCACCTAAAGCTCCAAGTTGTGTAGTGCGACCTCTGCACAGTGTTCAGCTAAAGCTACAAGTTAGTGTAGTGCGACCTCTGCACAGTGTTCACCTGAAGCTCCAAGTTGTGTAGTGCGACCTCTGCACAGTGTTCAGCTAAAGCTACAAGTTAGAGTAGTGCGACCTCTGCACAGTGTTCAGCTAAAGCTACAAGTTAGTTTAGTGCAATCTCTGCTCAGTGTTCAGCTAAGGCTACCTGTAGAAGGTTGGTGTTGTTTTCCTGATCCGATCACTACCGCAGGCAGCTACATTATTTACACGTTAGTGTAGTGCGACCTCTGCACAGTGTTCAGCTAAAGCTACAAGTTAGTGTAATGCGACCTCTGCACAGTGTTCAGCTAAAGCTACCTGTAGAAGGTTGGTGTTGTTTTCCTGATCCTATCACTACCGCAGGCAGCTACATTATTTAAATGTTAGTGTAGTGCGTCCTCTGCATAGTGTTCAACTAAAGCTACCTGTAGAAGGTTGGCGGTGTTTTCCTGATCCTATCACTACCGCAGGCAGCTACATTATTTAAACGTTAGTGTAGTGCGTCCTCTGCACAGTGTTCAGCTAAAGCTACAAGTTAGTGTAGTGTGACCTCTGCACAGTGTTCAGCTAAAGCTACAAGTTAGTGTAGTGCGACCTCTGCACAGTGTTCAGCTAAAGCCACAAGTTAGTGTAATGCGACCTCTGCACAGTGTTCAGCTAAAGCTCCAAGTTAGTGTAGTGCAACCTCCGCAGAGTGTTCAGCCAAAGCTACCTGTAGAAGGTTGGTGTTGTTTTCCTGATCCTATCACTACCGCAGGCAGCTACAGTATTTACACGTTAGTGTAGTGCGACCTCTGCACAGTGTTAAGCTAAAGCTACAAACTAGTGTAGTGTGACCTCTTCACAGTATTCAGCTAAAGCTACAAGTTAGTGTAGTGCGACCCCTGCACAGTGTTCAGCTAAAGCTACCTACAGAAGGTTGGTGTTTTTTCCTGATCCTATTACTACAGCAGGCAGCTACATTATTTACACGTTAGTGTAGTGTGAACTCTGCACAGTGTTCAGCTAAAGCTACCTGTTGAAGGTTGGTGGTGTTTTCCTGATCCTATCACTACCGCAGACAGCTACATTATTTAAACGTTAGAAAAGTGCTATCTCTGCACAGTGTTCAGCTAAAGCTACCTGTAAAAGGTTGGTGGTGTTTTCCTGATCCTATCACTACCGCAGGCAGCTACAATATTTACATATTAGTGTAGTGCGAACTCTGCACAGTGTTCAGCTAAAGCTACCTGTAGATGGTTGGTGGTTTTTTCCTGATCCCATCACTACCGCAGGCAGCTACATTATTTACATGTTAGTGTAATGCATCCTCTGCACAGTGTTCAACTAAAGCTACCTGTACAAGGCTGGTGGTGTTTTCCTGATCCTATCACTACCGCAGGCGGCTACATTATTTACACGTTAGTGTAGAGCGACCTCTGCACAGTCTTCAGCTAAAGTTACAAGTTAGTGTAGTGCGATCTCTGCACAGTGTTTAACTAAAGCTACAAGTTAGTGTAGTGCATCCTCTGCACAATGTTCAACTAAAGCTACTTGTAGAAGGTTGGTGGAGTTTTCCTGATCCAATCACTAAGGCAGGCAGCTGCATTATTTACACGTTAGTATAGTGCGACCTCTGCACAGTGTACAGCTAAAGCTACCTGTAGAAGGTTGGTGGTGTTTTCCTGATTCTATCACTACCGCAGGCAGCCACATTATTTAAACGTTAGTGTAGTGCGTCCTCTGCACAGTGTTCAGCTAAAGCTACAAGTTAGTGTAGTACGACCTCTGCACAGTGTTCAGCTAAAGCTACAAGTTAGTGTAGTGCGACCTCTGCACAGTGTTCAGCTAAAGCTAGAAGTTAGTGTAGTGCATCCTCTGCACAGTGTTCAACTAAAGCTACCTGTAGAAGGCTGGTGGTGTTTTCCTGATCCTATCACTATCGCAGGCAGCTACATTTTTTACACATTAGTGTAGTGCGACCTCTGCACAGTGTTCAGCTAAAGCTACCTGTAGAAGGTTGGTGCTGTTTTCCTGATCCTATCACTACCGCAGGCAGCTACATTATTTACACGTTAGTGTAGAGCGACCTCTGCACAGTGTTCAGCTAAAGCTACAAGTTAGTGTAGTGCGACCTCTGCACAGCGTTCAGCTAAAGCTACAAGTTAGTGTAGTGTGACCTCAGCACAGTGTTCAGCTAAAGCTACCTGTAGAAGGTTGGTGGTGTTTTCCTGATCCTGTCACTCCCGCAGGCAGCTACATTACTTACATGTTAGTGTATTGTGACCTCTGTAAATTGTTCAACTAAAGCTACCAGTAGAAGGTTGGTGGTGTTTTCCTGATCCTATCACTACCGCAGGCAGCTACATTATTTACACGTTAGTGTAGTGCGACCTTTGCACAGTGTTCAGCTAAAGCTACAAGTTAGTGTAGTGCGACCTCTGCACAGTGTTCAGCTAAAGCTCCAAGTTAGTGTAGAGCGACCTCTGCACAGTGTTCAGCTGAAGCTCCAAGTTAGTGTAGTGCGACCTCTGCACATTGTTCAGCTAAAGCTACAAGTTAGTGTAGTGAAACTTCTGCACAGTGTTCAGCTAAAGCTACCTGTAGAAGGTTGGTGTTGTTTTCTTGATCCTATTACTACCACAGGCAGCTACATTATTTACACTTTAGTGTACTGTGATCTCTGTACAGTGTTCAGCTAAAGCTACCTGTAGAAGGTTGGTGGTGTTTTCCTGATCCTATCACTACCGCAGGCAGCTACATTATTTACACGTTATTGTAGTACGACCTCTGCACAGTGTTCAGCTAAAGCTCCAAATTAGTGTAGTGCGACCTCTGTACAGTGTTCGGCTAAAACTAAAAGTTAGTGTAGTGCAACTTCTGCACAGTGTTCAGCTAAAGCTACCTGTAGAAGGTTGGTGTTGTGTTCCTGATCCTATCACTACCGCAGGCAGCTACATTATTTACACGTTAGTGTAGTGCAAACTCTGCACAGTGTTCAGCTAAAGCTACAAGTTAGTGTAGTGCGACCTCTGCACAGTGTTCAGCTAAAGCTACAAGTTAGTGTAGTGCAACTTCTGCACAGTGTTCAGCTAAAGCTACCTGTAGAAGGTTGGTGGTGTTTTCCTGATCCTATCACTACCGCAGGAAGCTACATTATTTACATGTTAGTGTAGTGCGACCTCTGCACAGTGTTCAGCTAAAGCTACCTGTAGAAGGTTGGTGGTGTTTTCCTGATACTATCACTACCGCAGGCAGCTACATTATTTAAACATTAGTGTAGTGCGTCCTCTGCACAGTGTTCAGCTAAAGCTACAAGTTAGTGTAGTGCGACCTCTGCACAGTGTTCAGCTAAAGCTCCAAATTAGTGTAGTGCGACCTCTGCACAGTGTTCGGCTAAAGCTAAAAGTTAGTGTAGTGCAACTTCTGCACAGTGTTCAGCTAAAGCTACCTGTAGAAGGTTGGTGTTGTGTTCCTGATCCTATCACTACCGCAGGCAGCTACATTATTTACACCTTAGTGTAGTGCAAACTCTGCACAGTGTTCAGCTAAAGCTACAAGTTAGTGTAGTGCGACCTCTGCACAGTGTTCAGCTAAAGCTACAAGTTAGTGTAGTGCAACTTCTGCACAGTGTTCAGCTAAAGCTACCTGTAGAAGGTTGGTGTTGTTTTCCTGATCCTATCACTACCGCAGGCAGCTACATTATTTACACGTTAGTGTATTGTAACCTCTGTACAGTGTTCAACTAAAGCTATCTGTAGAAGGTTGGTGGTGTTTTCCTGATCCTATCACTACCGCAGGCAGCTACATTATTTACACGTTAGTGTTGTGCGACCTCTGCTCAGTGTTCAGCTAAAACCACCTGTAGAAGATTGGTGTTGTTTTCCTGATCCTATCACTACCGCATACAGCAACATTATTTAAACGTTAGTGTGACAGACCTATCCGGGACAGAGGCTGTTGGAGAGGACTGAATGTAAGCCTGTTGCCTTTTGATTATGGGCCCTAGCATTTGGGGGAATGGTGCTCTCTGTGAGCTGTATGCCTGGGGACCCTGGGGTTGGTGTTACTTTGGATTCAGCTCCATGTCCCCCAAAACACACAGACTCTGGGAACCCTTTATATGCCATATTAGAATGATAAGACTGAATTATACTGTTGGGACACATCCTGTGAGGAGATGCTGGTGTCATCCACTCCAACTACCTGTGTTTATGTTAACTGAATGAGCTGATCACATTGTCCTCTATACAATGTAGGAGACGGGACGACTCCTATTGGAGCTGCTGCTATTGTGAGAAGGTGTCCTGTGATAATTAACTCAGTCTGGGCAAAAGGTCATGTCTCAATCACCTAGGCTGTATAAAGGATTAGTTAATTAGCTCATGTTAATTAGGTTAATTATGTTACAATTGTATTGTTAGAGGATGTTCCAACGGCATATAAAGTCTTGTAATTTTGATTCTAAATAAAAAGTGAGTTCATGGTAGCAACAAGCAAGTGTCGCCTTGTTTTGTGCTCAGAGAGGGTGGAATATCTGATATCTGTATACAGACTGGGAGGAAGTGGTATATGACGGAAGCACTCAAGCGGAGTGTGGGACGTTCCGTGACAGTTAGTGTAGTTCGTCCTCTGCACAGTGTTCAGCTAAAGCTACAAGTTAGTGTAGTGCGACCTCTGCACAGTGTTCAGCTAAAGCCACAAGTTAGTGTAGTGCGACCTCTGCACAGTGTTCAGCTAAAGCTACAAGTTAGTGTAGTGCGACCTCTGCACAGTGTTCAGCTAAAGCTACCTGTAGAAGGTTGGTATTGTTTTCCTAAACCTATCACTACCGCAGGCAGTTACATTATGTACACGTTAGTGTATTGCAACCTCTGTACAGTGTTCAACTAAAGCTATCTTTAGAAGGTTGGTGGTGTTCTCCTGATCCTATCACTACCGCAGGCAGCTACATTATTTACACGTTAGTGTATTGTGACCTCTGTACAGTGTTCAACTAAAGCTAACTGTAGAAGGTTGGTGGTGTTTTCCTGATCCTCTCACTACCAAAGGCAACTACATTATTTACACGTTAGTGTAGTGCGACCTCTGCACAGTGTTCAGCTAAGGTTACAAGTTAGTGTAGTGCAACCTCTGCACAGTGTTCAAATAAAGCTACCTGTAGAAGGTTGGTGGTGTTTTACTGATCCTATCACTACCGCAGGCAGCTACATTATTTAAACGTTAGTGTAGTGTGTCTTCTGCACAGTGTTCAGCTAAAGCTACCTATAGAAGGTTGGTAGTATTTTCCTGATCCTATTACTACCGCAGGCAGCTACATTATTTACATGTTAGTGTAGTGCGACCTCTGCACAGTGTTCAGCTAAAGCTAAAGTTAGTGTAGTGCAACCTCTGCACAGTGTTCAGCTAAAGCTCCAAGTTAGTGTAGTGCTTTCTCTGCACAGTGTTCAACTAAAGCTACCTGTAGAAGGTTGGTGGTGTTTTCCTGATCCTATCACTACCGCAGGCAGCTACATTATTTAAACGTTAGTGTAGTGTGTCCTCTGCACAGTGTTCAGCTAAAGCTACAAGTTAGTGTAGTGGGACCTCTGCACAGTGTTCAGCTAAAGCTCCAAGTTAGTGTAGTGCGACTCTGCATAGTGTTCAGCTAAAGCAACAAGTTAGTGTAGTGCAACCTCTGCTCAGTGTTCAGCTAAAGCTACCTGTAGAAGGTTGGTGTTGTTTTCCTGATCCTATCACTACCGCAGGCAGCTACATTATTTATACGTTAGTGTAGTGCGACCTCTGCACAGGGTTCAGCTAAAGCTACAAGTTAGTGTAGTGCGAACTCTGCACAGTGTTCAGCTAAAGCTACTTGTAGAAGGTTGGTGTTGTTTTCCTGATCCTATCACAACCGCAGGCAGCTACATTATTTACACGTTAGTGTAGTGCAACCTCTGCACAGTGTTCAGCTAAAGCTACAAGTTAGTGTAGTGCGACCTCTGCACAATGTTCAGCTAAAGCCACAAGTTATGTGACAGCAGGCCACACCTAACCTTAGTTCCCCTAGGTACCACCATAAAAACTTATTAATAGGAAAAAAAACACACATACATCATATATGGCAAAAAATGGCCGCGGTAATTTTATTGGTTACAAAAAATTCATATAAATAAACATAATAATTCCAATTTTCCAAATGAAATTAAATATTTAACAGCAAAACCTTTGCCCAGTTTTCAGAACACGGGCTACTCAACCTTTATTTACAAAGAAATACGTCCCCCCCGGAATCCGGGGTGACCCAACCACATAAAATACACTGCGACGGGGAGGGAGGGAGTTTCTTCTCTTCCAGGTCCAGCTGCTGCAAGAGGAAGTACAGACCCTCAGCAGCCCCTTTTATCACTTCTCCCAGGAATACCAGAACCTTCCCTGGGATCTGATTTGGCCACCTGCAACTCAGGTATGCATTTAAAGGCACAGCACACTAAATACCTGCTAACCTAAACTATCACCAGGGCTGGGTGACCACCGTCCCAAAAAAGGGGGCTCTAATGGTGCGCTCCCTTTTAAGTATGGGACAGCAGGCCACACCTTGCCCCTAACCCTAGTTCCCCAGGTACCACCATAAAAACGTATTAATAGGAAAAAAAACACACATACATCATATATGGCAAAAAATGCCCGCGGTAATTTTATTGGTTACAAAAAATTCATACAAATAAACATAATAATTCCAATTTTCCAAATGAAATTAAATATTTAACAGCAAAACCTTTGCCCAGTTTTCAGAACACGGGCTACTCAACCTTTATTTACAAAGAAATACGTCCCCACCAGCCGGACTTGTGCAACCAGGCCAGCCTACCCCAAATACGCGGCCCTCTCAATGCTGCTTTGCAAGCCAAGATTAAAGATATCTGCACCTACATCTGAAAGGTGGACCCCATCCTGCCTATAAAGACCTGGGATGCCCCCTTCCAGATCCACGTGCCTATAAGAAAATCCCCCCAAAAGTGGCATAAATTTTGCCAACGCCCGATTGACCCTCTTCCTCATCTTCTCCATTACTTTGGAAAACGGGGAAGACAGCCAAGCAAAACGAGGAACAATTTCTGAAAATACAAAGATCGTACCCGGGGAAGTCAAATGGAACCTTTACAGATCCTGTTTAATCATAAATAAAAGGTCTAAAGTATGAACTGAACTCAAATCATTGCCTCCCAGATGGACTATCAAAATTGAAGGCGGTGGCCAAACCTGATGTAACTGAGACAAATGAAAAAATAAATGTTGCCACCGCAAACCTCTTATTCCTTTCCAATACAGATTGAAGAATTCCGGCAGTAACGATAGGTTGACAGAATACCTGCGTTGGGCCGCACGTTTCCGAGCCCAATATATGTATGAGTGGCCCAGAATCCAAACTCAATGCTGAAAAACTGGAAAATTAAAGTGACAAGTTAGGTCTAATATATCTCTTAAAACAGTTTGACCTCCACCTTCCCAAACCCATTATGGTTTTGGCTGGCAACCCCTTTTCAGCAGCCTCAGACGCTGTTCCTATTCTGAATGAATGTGAGGAAAACTTGAAATCTTGTAGACCCAATTTCCCAAGACAGCGTTTTAGAACATAAGCAAATTGGTACCTAGTTAAAGGAGACTGGTCCCAATGACTGAGAAAATGAGTCGCCCCCGCCGGACGTGCGGCGAGGAAACCGGTAACTAGCGCCACCGGACAAACTGAGGCATCACTCCATGCCGACACTGTCACCCATTCCCCCCGCCCCAGCTGGTCCGTTTTCGACCGTCTCAGAAAAACCTGCACGCGACCGTGGTCAACTAGCACATGCTCCGACCACAAACCCAAGGAGCTCAGCTTGGATCCAGGAAGCAGGTCAGAAACCTGAAAGGCACCAAAATAAAACAACACAAAAGTTACTTTAAACAGCAAAGCCTCATAGCCGCTAAAACATACCCCCAACGTGGCATCGCACAAGCGCCTAAGCAGAGATAAACCAATAGGACGCCTGTCATTCGGGACAAAAGTTGATCTTCGATAGCCTTTCAAGGCCTGCTTTACCAGGAAAAAACTAGAGCAGGACGGGAGACCCCTCATCCTGAAGAAAAATGATACTCCTGCCAGGGTCTTAGCCAGAGAACCATAAGAGGGCTGGCCTTCCATTAGAAAAGCCAAAAATGCCAAAACAGCCTGCTCCTCGGGAGACTCCCAATCAAAACCCGCATTTCCAGCGAATAGCATCCACTTCCTCCAAGCCACGGAGTAGTCTGCCCACGTACGGGAAGAAACTGAGCATTTAACGGCATCCATCACTCCCGCTAAATTAGCTCCCACAAGTACGCGTTCCTTCTGCGTCCGCCCCTGGGAGCAGCTCCCGAAAACGCTGCATCTGGAAACGGGAAAGAGAGTCAGCCAGATTATTCAAAACCCCCGGCGTGTACTTCGCCTTGATCCAAATGTTAAATTTTAAACATAAAAAGACCAAATGCCGCAAAATCTTAACCACCCAGAGAGAGCTGCAAGAAAGACAGTTGACAGCGAAGAGGACCCCTTTATTGTCCGTTTCTACCAGAATCCGCCGGTTGGCAAAAAACTCTCCCCAAAGCGCCACGGCCACTAAAACTGGAAAAAGCTCTAACAGCACGACGTTCCTAGTAGCCTTCATTCGAATCCATGCCTCCGGCCAAGCCCCACAGCTCCAATGCGATCCCCAAATTGCCGCAAAACCCTTGGAGCCTGCCGCGTCAGTGAACAGACAAAAATCAGGAGCAAAGATAAAATCTGATTGAAAAAAGGAACGCCCGTTAAAAGTCGCCAAAAAATCAGCCCACACTACCAAATCATCTTTGAGGGAAGCCGTTAAACGCATGTGAGCAAAAGTAGATTTCAAACCTGCAGTTGCCATGTACAATCTCCTAGAAAAAATCCTCCCAACTGGCATGATTTTTCCAGCAAAAGCCAGGAGACCTAGTAATGACTGCATCTCCTTCAATAACACCTTACGTCTCCGCAAAAATACTGCAATAAGGTTCCTCATCTTGTCTACCTTAGCCTGCGGCAAACTAAATTCTTCCACCTCGGTATCGATCAATATACCTAAAAACTCCATGGAAGTTGCAGGATAACAAGTTTTCTCGGCAGTCAGAGGAACCCCAAAATGTTCTGTAACAACCACAAATAACTGCTGAAGACGAGAACAGATGTCAGAATTTGCCGAGCCGATAAACAAAAAATCATCTAGGTAGTGTGCAATCGAATCCTGACCAGACTCAAAACACATAACCCAATGAATGAAAGTAGAAAAAGTTTCAAAATATGTACAAGACAAAGAACATCCCATAGGAAAACATTTGTCAAAAAAATAAAACCCCTCAAAATAAAAACCCAAAGAACTGAAAGCTGCCGGGGCAATGGGTAAGAGCCTGAAAGCCGACTTCACATCGGCTTTTGCCAACAATGCCCCCCGGCCGCATGCTTTAATTTTGCTCACTGCTTCATCAAAAGTCGCATAAGCGACTGAACACAGCGAATCGTCAATCTCGTCATTCAACGAGCCCCCTTTCGGGAAAGAAAGATGCTGTATTAAACGAAATGAATTCGGTTCCCTCTTGGGGACCACACCTAGCGGTGAGATGCGAAAATCGCTAAAAGGGGGGAATTTAAACGGGCCAGCCATGCGACCTTCTGCAATTTCTTTGGAAACTTTTTCCCTCACTACTTCAGGAAACTGCCTAACTGACTTCAGATTATCCACAATAGTACAACCAGAGCCAGTAAAAGAAGAGAGAGGAAAACCAAAAGAAAACCCTTCAATTAGTAAAAGCGCTTTCTCCCTGCTTGGGTATAGATCCAGCCAGGGGCGCATGTTTTCCAGCCTCACTGGCGTGCAGGCTCTTGGGAAAAATATCGCGCTGAGACGGGACTCCCACCGCTGTTTTCCTAAAACATTTCACCACAGGATGGGGCCCTGTGCAAAAAGAGCACTCATGTCTATACTTACAAGAAGTATTAAAACGACACTGACTCTCATTGAACGAAAAACACCAACCCCTGCGATACCCTGGCGAAACCTGAGTACCCGGATTAGCAGGGAACTGCCGCATACTAGGCGCTCTCTGAGGCAAGATTATATTAAGCCATAGGCCCACGTCTTTCATTCCCCATCTTAAAGATGGGTGGACCACTAGCTTCTGGCGAAAAGACTCGTCATAAGCGTACCAGCACAGACCTCCAAAATTCTTGTAAGCCTACAAGACGTGGTCCAAGTGCTGGAACAAACCCCCGCTCAATTCCGGGTGCTTCTCGACCAGAACGCTTGCAAAAACAAAAAATGCCTGTAACCAATTATTAAACGATCGTGGTACCGTTCTGCGCCTATCTTCCTCCTGCTCCCCTTTTTTATCTGATTTCAAATTAAATTCTTTTGCAGTGGGAAGAAGAGATAAAACTTCCACAAAATCTCCCCGCCAGATTTTTTCTTTAACCGCCGAAGGGAGATGGTACCCCAAAGGAGAAATTTCACAAGGCATAACCCCTTTTAAACATGCCTCAGGGACTGACAAGATATCCCTAACAGGAGTGTGCATATGTGCATCCCCAATGTGTGTACTGCCTGACTGACTAAATGACACAGGAGCAGGGACATTTACAGCTGCAGAGATTTTAAAGCTAGCAGAGTCAGACCCAGAGGGGGAGACAGCCAGAGAAGGAGGAAGAATAGGAGAGGCAATACCAGCAGCAGAGAGAGCATGAGAGATAGCTGACAGGTAACCCAAAATATCATTCACAGTGGATTTTTGTAACTCACCCTGCCCAGCTGATGACACCTCTGCTGCTGGGACACTCATGCTTGTCTGTAGGCTGTGGAACAGTGCACCTGGGACCAGGTCACTCTGAGGAGCTGACCGCTGAGGAGTAGCTGTTGCTTGAGAGCCTGCAGCAGACACAGGCAGCTCAGTCCTCTCCTGTCACTCTTTTTGTGGCGCCGAGTGTCCTCTTCCCCTCCTCCTGGCTGGCGACTGAGTGCAGGTCCGCCTCTTCTGTCCCGACCGTCTCCCGGGCACCGCCGCCATGCTTCTCCTCTCTTCTGCACGCGCCCGCCCGGCGGCTTGTTCTTCTCCTCCTCCGGCCACCAGACGCTCCGGAGGGATGCTCCACCTTGCTCTTCTCTAAGGTGAGGGCTGGACTGGCTGAGCCTCTCTCACCTCTGCATTCTGCTGACTGTCCTCTGTGACAGACAGCGCCAGGCAGCGTCGCATCCATTCCTCTCCGCCCTGGCTCTCTGCTCTCTCCACAAAAGCCCTCACAAGGTCTTCCATCCGCACCGCTCGCAATGACAGGAAAGAGAACCGTTTTAAAGGCAAGTCAGTCATTCTTTGCTCTCCAGGTCAGGCTGCAGTTTCTTCTCTTCCAGGTCCAGCTGCTGCAAGAGGAATTACAGACCCTCAGCAGCCCCTTTTATCACTTCTCCCAGGAATACCAGAATCTTCCCTGGGATCTGATTGGGCCACCTGCAACTCAGGTATGCATTTAAAGGCACAGCACACTAAATACCTGCTAACCTAAACTATCACCAGGGCTGGGTGACCGCCGTCCCAAAAAAGGGGGCTCTAATGGTGCGCCCCCTTTTAAGTAGTGTAGTGCGACCTCTGCACATTGTTCAGCTCAAGCTCCAAGTTAGTGTAGAGCGACCTCTGCACAGTGTTCAGCTAAAGCTCCAAGTTAGTGCAGTGCGACCTTTGCACCGTGTTCAGCTAAAGCTACAAGTTAGTGTAGTGCAACTTCTGCACAGTGTTCAGCTATAGCTACCTGTAGAAGGTTGGTGTTTTGTTCCTGATCCTATCACTAGCACGGGCAGCTACATTATTTACACATTAGTGTAGCGCAAACTCTGCACAGTGTTCAGCTAAAGCTACAAGTTAGTGTAGTGCGAAATCTGCACAGTGGTCAGCTAAAGCTACAAGTTAGTGTAGTGCAACTTCTGCACAGTGTTCAGCTAAAACTACCTGTAGAAAGTTGGTGTTGTTTTCCTGATCCTATCACTACCGCAGGCAGCTACATAATTTAAACGTTAGTGTAGTGCGTCCTCTGCACAGTGTTCAGCTAAAGCTACAAGTTAGTGTAGTGCCAATTCTTCACAGTGTTCAGCTAAAGCTACAAGTTAGTGTAGTGCGTCCTCTGCACAGTGTTCAACTAAAGCTACCTGTAGAAGGTTGTTGTTGTTTTCCTGATCCTATCACTACCACAGGCAGCTACATTATTTACATTTTAGTGTAGTGTGACCTCTGCACAGTGTTCAGCTAAAGCTACCTGTAGAAGGTTGGTGGTGTTTTCCTGATCCTATCACTAATGCAGGCAGCTACATTATTTAAAAGTTAGTGTAGTACGTCCTCTGCACAGTGTTCAGTTAAAGCTACAAGTTAGTGTAGTGCGACCTCTGCACAGTGTTCAGCTAAAGCTACCTGTATAAGATTGGTGGTGTTTTCCTGATCCTATCACTACAGCAGGCAGCTACATTATTTAAACATTAGTGTAGTGCATCCTCTGCACAGTGTTCAGCTAAAGCTACAAGTTAGTGTAGTGCGACCTCTGCACAGTGTTCAGCTAAAGCTACAAGTTAGTGTAGTGCGACCTCTGCACAGTGTTCAGCTAAAGCTCCAAGTTAGTGTAGTGCAACCTCTGCACAGTGTTCAGCTAAAGCTCCAAGTTAGTGTAGTGCGACTTCAGCATAATATTCAGCTAAAGCTACAAGTTAGTGTAGTGCGACCTCTGCACAGTGTTCAGCTAAAGCTACAAGTTAGTGTAGTGCGACCTCTGCACAGTGTTCAGCTAAAGCTCCAAGTTAGTGTAGTGCAACCTCTGCACAGTGTTCAGCTAAAGCTCCAAGTTAGTGTAGTACGACTTCAGCATAATATTCAGCTAAAGCTACAAGTTAGTGTAGTGCGACCTCTGCACAGTGTTCAGCTAAAGCTACCTATAGAAGGTTGGTAGTATTTTCCTGATCCTATTACTACCGCAGGCAGCTATATTATTTACACGTTAGTGTAGTGCGATCTCTGCACAGTGTTCAGCTAAAGCTATCTGTAGAAGTTTGGTTGTGTTTTTCCGGATCCTATCACTACCGCAGGCAGCTACATTATTTACATGTTAGTGTAGTGCGACCTCTGCACAGTGTTCAGCTAAAGCTACCTGTAGAAGGTTGGTTGTGTTTTCCAGATCCTATCACTGCCGCAGGCAGCTACATTATTTACATGTTAGTGTAGTGCGACCTCTGCACAGTGTTCAGCTAAAGCTACCTGTAGAAGGTTGGTTGTGTTTTCCGAATCCTATCACTACCGCAGGCAGCTACATTATTTAAACGTTAGTGTAGTGGGTCCTCTGCACAGTGTTCAGCTAAAGCTAAATGTTAGCGTAATGCATCCTCTGCACAGTGATCAACAAAAGCTACCTGTAGAAGGTTGGTGGTGTTTTCCTGATCCTATCACTACTGCAGGCAGCTACATTATTTACACATTAGTGTAGTGCGACCTCTGCACAGTGTTCAGCTAAAGCTACCTATAGAAGGTTGGTGGTGTTTTCCTGATACTATCACTACCGCAGGCAGCTACATTATTTACACGTTAGTGTAGTGCAAACTCTGCACAGTGTTCAGCTAAAGCTACAAGTTAGTGTAGTGCCACCTCTTCACAGTGTTCAGCTAAAGCTACAAGTTAGTGTAGTGCGTCCTCTGCACAGTGTTCAACTAAAGCCACCTGTAGAAGGTTGGTGGTGTTTTCCTGATCCTATCACTAATGCAGGCAGCTACATTATTTAAAAGTTAGTGTAGTGCGTCCTCTGCACAGTGTTCAGTTAAAGCTACAAGTTAGTTTAGTGCAACCTCTGCACAGTGTTCAGCTAAAGTTACCTGTAGAAGGTTGGTGTTGTTTTCCTGATCCTATCACTACCGCAGGCAGCTACATTATTTAAACGTTAGTGTAGTGCGTCCTCTGCACAGTGTTCAGCTAAAGCTACAAGTTAGTGTAGTGCGACCTCTGCACAGTGTTCAGCTAAAGCTACAAGTTAGTGTAGTGCGACCTCTGCACAGTGTTCAGCTAAAGCTCCAAGTTAGTGTTGTGCAACCTCTGCACAGTGTTCAACTAAAGCTCCAAGTTAGTGTAGTGCGACCTCAGCATAATGTTCAGCTAAAGCTCCAAGTTAGTGTAGTGTGACCTCTGCACAGTGTTCAGCTAAAGCTACAAGTTAGTGTAGTGCGACCTCTGCACAGTGTTCAGCTAAAGCTACCTGTATAAGATTGGTGGTGTTTTCCTGATCCTATCACTACAGCAGGCAGCTACATTATTTAAACATTAGTGTAGTGCATCCTCTGCACAGTGTTCAGCTAAAGCTACAAGTTAGTGTAGTGCGACCTCTGCACAGTGTTCAGCTAAAGCTACAAGTTAGTGTAGTGCGACCTCTGCACAGTGTTCAGCTAAAGCTCCAAGTTAGTGTAGTGCAACCTCTGCACAGTGTTCAGCTAAAGCTCCAAGTTAGTGTAGTGCGACTTCAGCATAATATTCAGCTAAAGCTACAAGTTAGTGTAGTGCGACCTCTGCACAGTGTTCAGCTAAAGCTACAAGTTAGTGTAGTGCGACCTCTGCACAGTGTTCAGCTAAAGCTCCAAGTTAGTGTAGTGCAACCTCTGCACAGTGTTCAGCTAAAGCTCCAAGTTAGTGTAGTACGACTTCAGCATAATATTCAGCTAAAGCTACAAGTTAGTGTAGTGCGACCTCTGCACAGTGTTCAGCTAAAGCTACCTATAGAAGGTTGGTAGTATTTTCCTGATCCTATTACTACCGCAGGCAGCTATATTATTTACACGTTAGTGTAGTGCGATCTCTGCACAGTGTTCAGCTAAAGCTACCTGTAGAAGTTTGGTTGTGTTTTTCCGGATCCTATCACTACCGCAGGCAGCTACATTATTTACATGTTAGTGTAGTGCGACCTCTGCACAGTGTTCAGCTAAAGCTACCTGTAGAAGGTTGGTTGTGTTTTCCAGATCCTATCACTGCCGCAGGCAGCTACATTATTTACATGTTAGTGTAGTGCGACCTCTGCACAGTGTTCAGCTAAAGCTACCTGTAGAAGGTTGGTTGTGTTTTCCGAATCCTATCACTACCGCAGGCAGCTACATTATTTAAACGTTAGTGTAGTGGGTCCTCTGCACAGTGTTCAGCTAAAGCTAAATGTTAGCGTAATGCATCCTCTGCACAGTGATCAACAAAAGCTACCTGTAGAAGGTTGGTGGTGTTTTCCTGATCCTATCACTACTGCAGGCAGCTACATTATTTACACATTAGTGTAGTGCGACCTCTGCACAGTGTTCAGCTAAAGCTACCTATAGAAGGTTGGTGGTGTTTTCCTGATACTATCACTACCGCAGGCAGCTACATTATTTACACGTTAGTGTAGTGCAAACTCTGCACAGTGTTCAGCTAAAGCTACAAGTTAGTGTAGTGCCACCTCTTCACAGTGTTCAGCTAAAGCTACAAGTTAGTGTAGTGCGTCCTCTGCACAGTGTTCAACTAAAGCCACCTGTAGAAGGTTGGTGGTGTTTTCCTGATCCTATCACTAATGCAGGCAGCTACATTATTTAAAAGTTAGTGTAGTGCGTCCTCTGCACAGTGTTCAGTTAAAGCTACAAGTTAGTTTAGTGCAACCTCTGCACAGTGTTCAGCTAAAGTTACCTGTAGAAGGTTGGTGTTGTTTTCCTGATCCTATCACTACCGCAGGCAGCTACATTATTTAAACGTTAGTGTAGTGCGTCCTCTGCACAGTGTTCAGCTAAAGCTACAAGTTAGTGTAGTGCGACCTCTGCACAGTGTTCAGCTAAAGCTACAAGTTAGTGTAGTGCGACCTCTGCACAGTGTTCAGCTAAAGCTCCAAGTTAGTGTTGTGCAACCTCTGCACAGTGTTCAACTAAAGCTCCAAGTTAGTGTAGTGCGACCTCAGCATAATGTTCAGCTAAAGCTCCAAGTTAGTGTAGTGTGACCTCTGCACAGTGTTCAGCTAAAGCTACAAGTTAGTGTAGTGCAACCTCTGCTCAGTGTTCAGCTAAAGCTACCTGTAGAAGGTTGGTGTTGTTTTCCTAAACCTATCACTACTGCAGGCAGCTACATTATTTACACGTTAGTGTAGTGCGACCTTTGCACAGTGTTCAGCTAAAGCTACAAGTTAGTGTAGTGCGACCTCTGCACAGGGTTCAGCTAAAGCTACAAGTTAGTGTAGTGCGAACTCTGCACAGTGTTCAGCTAAAGCTACCTGTAGAAGGTTGGTGTTGTTTTCCTGATCCTATCACAACCGCAGGAAGCTACATTATTTACACGTTAGTGTAGTGCAACCTCTGCACAGTGTTCAGCTAAAGCTACCTGTAGAGGGTTGGTGTTGTTTTCCTGATCCTATCACTACCACAGGCAGCTACATTATGTACACGTTAGTATAGGGCGACCTCTGCACAGTGTTCAGCTAAAGCGACCCATAGAAGGTTGATGGTGTTTTCCTGATCCTATCACTACTGCAGGCAGCTACATTATTTAAACGTTAGTGTAGTGCGTCCTCTGCACAGTGTTCAGCTAAAGCTACAAGTTAGTGTAGTGCGACCTCTGCACAGTGTTCAGCTAAAGCTACAAGTTAGTGTAGTGCGAAATCTGCACAGTGTTCAGCTAAAGCTACAAGTTAGTGTAGTGCAACTTCTGCACAGTGTTCAGCTAAAACTACCTGTAGAAGGTTGGTGTTGTTTTCCTGATCCTATCACTACCGCAGGCAGCTACATAATTTAAAACGTTAGTGTAGTGCGTCCTCTGCACAGTGTTCAGCTAAAGCTAAAAGTTAGTGTAGTGCCACCTCTTCACAGTGTTCAGCTAAAGCTACAAGTTAGTGTAGTGCATCCTCTGCACAGTGTTCAACTAAAGCTACCTGTATAAGGTTGGTAGTATTTTCCTGATCCTATTACGACCGCAGGCAGCTATATTATTTACACGTTATTGTAGTGCGATCTCTGCACAGTGTTCAGCTAAAGCTACCTGTAGAAGGTTAGTTGTGTTTTCCGGATCCTATCACTACCGCAGGCAGCTACATTATTTACATGTTAGTGTAGTGCGACCTCTGCACAGTGTTCAGCTAAAGCTACCTGTAGAAGGTTGGTTGTGTTTTCCGGATCCTATCACTACCGCAGGCAGCTACATTATTTACATATTAGTGTAGTGCAACCTCTGCACAGTGTTCAGCTAAAGCTACCTGCAGAAGGTTGGTTGTGTTTTCCGGATCCTATCACTACTGCAGGCAGCAACATTATTTAAACGTTAGTGTAGTGGGTCCTCTGCACAGTGTTCAGCTAAAGCTAAAAGTTAGCATAATGCATCCTCTGCACAGTGATCAACAAAAGCTACCTGTAGAAGGTTGATGGTGTTTTCCTGATCCTATCACTACTGCAGGCAGCTACATTATTTACACGTTAGTGTAGTGCGACCTCTGCACAGTGTTCAGCTAAAGCTACCTATAGAAGGTTGGTGGTGTTTTCCTGATACTATCACTACCGCAGGCAGCTAAATTATTTAAACGTTAATGTATTGCGTCCTCTGCACAGTGTTCAGCTAAAGCTACAAGTTAGTCTAGTGCGACCTCTACACAGTGTTCAATTAAAGCTCCAATTTAGTGTAGTGCGACCTCTGCACAGTGTTCAGCTAAAGTTTCAAGTTAGTGTAGTGCGACCTCTGCACAGTGTTCAGCTAAAGCTACAAGTTAGTTTAGTGCAATCTCTGCTCAGTGTTCAGCTAAAGCTACCTGTAGAAGGTTGGTGTTGTTTTCCTGATCCGATCACTACCGCAGGCAGCTACATTATTTACACGTTAGTGTAGTGCGACCTCTGCCCAGTGTTCAGCTAAAGCTACAAGTTAGTGTAGTGCGACCTCTGCACAGTGTTCAGCTAAAGCTACAATTTAGTGTAGTGCAACCTCTGCACAGTGTTCAGCTAAAGCTACCTGTAGAAGGTTGGTGGTGTTTTTCCTGATCCTATAACTACCGCAGGGAGCTACATTATTTAAACGTTAGTGTAGTGCGTCCTCTGCACAGTGTTCAGGTAAAGCTACAAGTTAGTGTAGTGCGACCTCTGCACATTGTTCAGCTAAAGCTCCAAGTTAGTGTAGTGCAACCTCTGCACAGTGTTCAGCTAAAGCTACAAGTTAGTGTAGTGCAACTTCTGCACAGTGTTCAGCTATAGCTACCTGTAGAAGGTTGGTGTTGTGTTCCTGATCCTATCACTACCGCAGGCAGCTACATTATTTACACATTAGTGTAGTGCAAACTCTGCACAGTGTTCAGCTAAAGCTACAAGTTAGTGTAGTGCAACTTCTGCACACTGTTAAACTAAAGCTACCTGTAGAAGGTTGGTGGTGTTTTCCTGATCCCATCACTACCGCAGGCAGCTACATTCTTTACATGTTAGTGTAGTGTGACCTCTGCACAGTATTCAGCTAAAGCTACAAGTTAGTGTAGTGCGACCTCTGCACAGTGTTCAGCTAAAGCTACAAGTTAGTGTAGTGCGACCTCTGCACAGTGTTCAGCTAAAGCTACCTGTAGAAGGTTGGTGGTGTTTTTCTGATCCTTTCACTACCGCAGGCAGCTACATTATTTACACGTCAGTGTATTGTGACCTCTGTACAGTGTTCAACTAAAGCTACCTGTAGAAGGTTGGTGGTGTTTTCCTGATCCTATCACTACCGCACGCAGCTACATTATTTAAACGTTAGTGTAGTGCGTCCTCTGCATAGTGTTCAACTAAAGCTACCTGTAGAAGGTTGGTGGTGTTTTCCTGATCCTATCACTACCGAAGGCAGCTAAATTATTTACACGTTAGTGTAGTGAGACCTCTGCACAGTGTTCAGCTAAAGCTACAAGTTAGTGTAGTGCGACCTCTGCACAGTGTTCAGCTAAAGCTCCAAGTTAGTTCAGTGCATCCTCTGCACAGTGTTCAGCCAAAGCTACCTGTAGAAGGTTGGTGTTGTTTTCCTGATCCTATCACTATCGCAGGCATTTACAGTATTCACATGTTAGTGTAGTGCGACCTCTGCACAGTGTTAAGCTAAAGCTACAAACTAGTGTAGTGCGACCTCTGCACAGTGTTCAGCTAAAGCTACAAATTAATGTAGTGCGACCTCTGCACAGTGTTCAGCTAAAGCTACCTGTAGAACGTTGGTGGTATTTTCCAGATCCTATCACTACCGCAGACAGCTGCATTATTTACACGTTAGTGTAGTGAGATCTCTGCACAGTGTTCAGCTAAAGCTACCTGTAGAAAGTTGGTGGTGTTTTCCTGATCCCATCACTACCAAAGGCAGCTACATTATTTACATGTTAGTGTAGTGTGACTTCTGCACAGTGTTCAGCTAAAGCTACCTGTAGAAGGTTGGTGGTGTTTTCCTGATACTATCACTACCGCAGGCAGCTGCATTATTTAAACGTTAGTGTAGTGCGTCCTCTGCACAGTGTTCAGCTAAAGCTACAAGTTAGTGTAGTGCGACCTCTGCCCAGTGTTCAGCTAAAGCTACAAGTTAGTGTAGTGCGACCTCTGCACAGTGTTCAGCTAAAACTACATGTAGAAGGTTGGTGTTGTTTTCCTGATCCTATCACTACCGCAGGCAGCAACATTATTTAAACGTTAGTGTAGTGCGTCCTCTGCACGGTGTTCAGCTAAAGCTACAAGTTAGTGTAGTGCGACCTCTGCACAGTGTTCAGCTAAAGCCACAAGTTAGTGTAATGCGACCTCTGCACAGTGTTCAGCTAAAGCTACAAGTTTGTGTAGTGTGACCTCTGCACAGTGTTCAGCTAATGCTACAAGTTAGTGTAGTGCAACCTCTGCACAGTGTTCAGCCAAAGCTACCTGTAGAAGGTTGGTGTTGTTTTCCTGATCCTATTACTACCGCAGGCAGCTACAGTATTCACACGTTAGTGTAGTGCGACCTCTGCACAGTGTTAAGCTAAAGCTACAAACTAGTGTAGTGCGACCTCTGCACAGTGTTCAGCTAAAGCTACCTTTAGAAGGTTGGTGTTTTTTTCCTGATCCTATTACTACCGCAGGCAGCTACATTATTTACATGTTAGTGTAGTGTGAACTCTGCACAGTGTTCAGCTAAAGCTACCTGTAGAAGGTTGGTGGTGTTTTCCTGATCCTATCACTACTGCAGGCAGCTACATTATTTAGACGTTAGAGAAGTGCGACCTCTGCACAGTGTTCAGCTAAAGCTACAAGTTAGTGTAGTGCGAAATCTGCACAGTGTTCAGCTAAAGCTACAAGTTAGTGTAGTGCAACTTCTGCACAGTGTTCAGCTAAAACTACCTGTAGAAGGTTGGTGTTGTTTTCCTGATCCTATCACTGACGTAGGCAGCTACATAATTTAAACGTTAGTGTAGTGCGTCCTCTGCACAGTGTTCAGCTAAAGCTACAAGTTAGTGTAGTGCCACCTCTTCACAGTGTTCAGCTAAAGCTACAAGTTAGTGTAGTGCGTCTTCTGCACAGTGTTCAACTAAAGCTTCCTGTAGAAGCACAGTGTTCAGCTAAAGCTACCTGTAGAAGGTTGGTGTTGTTTTCCTGATCCTATCACTACCGCAGGCAGCTACATTATTTACACATTAGTGTAGTGCGACCTCTGCACAGTGTTCAGCTAAAGCTACCTGTATAAGGTTGGTGGTGTTTTCCTGATCCTATCACTACCGCAGTTAGCTACATTATTTAAACGTTAGTGTAGTGCATCCTCTGCACAGTGTTCAGCTAAAGCTACAAGTTAGTGTAGTGCGACCTCTGCACAGTGTTCAGCTAAAGCTACAAGTTAGTGTAGTGCGACCTCTGCACAGTGTTCAGCTAAAGCTTCAAGTTAGTGTAGTGCAACCTCTGCACAGTGTTCAACTAAAGCTCCAAGTTAGTGTAGTGCGACCTCAGCATAATGTTCAGCTAAAGCTCCTAGTTAGTGTAGTGCGACCTCTGCACAGTGTTCAGCTAAAGCTACAAGTTAGTGTAGTGCAACCTCTGCTCAGTGTTCAGCTAAATCTACCTGTAGAAGGTTGGTGTTGTTTTCCTGATCCTATCACTACCGCAGGCAGCTACATTATTTACACATTAGTGTAGTGCGACCTCTGCACGGTGTTCAGCTAAAGCTACCTGTAGAAGGTTGGTGGTGTTTCCTGATCCTATCACAACCGCAGGCAGCTACAATATTTAAACGTTAGTGTAGTGCGTCCTCTACACATTTCTATGATGTGAACTGGCTCTTCAGATGAAAAACCTTCTGCCTTTAGAACTACTTTAACTTAAATTTGGACTCATTTTTCAGTATGTAAATTATGTTTACATTCATCTGCTACATGTTTAAATTAGCCCTTTCTGAATAAGGCAGTGCAGAGAGCAAGGACATTGTACTAAATGTATTAACCTATCACATTTCACTTCCAGAATTCAGATCAGTGAAGGATATTTGCTGATTTTGTTTGTATTTGTGTTCTTGCATGTTGCTATTTGCACTACTGAATAAGCCTAAATATTGTGTTTCTGCAAGCAGTCTACCATTATCTTTATTCTTCTGTGACACATGTTTTGGGGGTGATATGTATCTACTGTCTAATTAATTAAAAGAATTAAAGGATAAGTTCACCTTTGGGAACATATTACATGCTCCACCTGTTTTTAGGGTGGAACATATAACATGTTCCTGCTCCTGCAGCCTCTCCCCCACCCCCCTTCTAATTATGACAGTGGGCCAGGGATCTTCTCCCCGCACCCGATTATCACAATTTGAAAACTTCTCCCCACACGGCCGCATCATTAATTCAGAGTTTTAGCCATCATTAGTGCAGTGCACACCACTTTACAGCTTGAAGATCAGCCTGCAGCTTCTGTCAAAGCTGTCCCCTGGGCATTCAAGGCTGTTAAGACCTTTTTTTGGTGCACTTGCTGATCTTGGTTTTCCTTTAAATGGAAAAACGTTTGACAAGTTGTTTTTCCTGTCCACCTTAAAATTGTTTTGTGGAGTATTTTGTTGAGTCTTCTGTGACTTTTTAAAATGACAGTGTAATAGCGTATGTCCCAAAGTCATTTTTTAAAATGGTACCCCTGGTCTCAGTGGGTCATGGTGGGGGTGTGTACTGCACTAAGTCCAAGTGCTGAAACCATCCCCTCCTGGGCTTCCAGTGGTTTAACGGATCAGTCTATAGGAATGCTCTGTAAAAGCAAAAATAAATAATGCTTCTGCTTATTAAAAAAGTAATAAAAAAAATAATAATTCTTCTGCATTCTATTTACCGTGGGAATGTAGTGATGTCAGGCCACTCCCATTAATACAAAGGCTGGGACAGAATTTTTCTAGCTCTGCCTAGCCGCTCCCTGCAGCAATAGACCACTATTATAAATGAATGGCTGCTGCATAGCTGCCTTCTGGTAAGTCAGAAACAGTTCTATATCCAGACCCCATGAAAAAATAGAGTATAGAAAAATATACAATTTTTCTGTGTGTATGTGTATGTATGTACACACACACACGCGTGTGCATCTTCCCCCTGGCCAATCAGGAAATTCCCCATTCCGTCTCCTCCATCCAGGTCTTTCCCCTTTTGTCTCTCTCCTCCATCCAGACCACGGCTGTTTCTTCCCCCCCTCCGACTCTCTCCTCCATCCAGGTTGGGGCTTTGGCTTCCACCCTCCATCTCCTCCATCCAGGTCGCAGCTGCGGCTTCTGATTCCATCTCCTCCATCCAGGTTGCGGCTGCGGCTTTCCCCCTCTGTCTCCTCCATCCAGGTCGCGACTGTGGCTTCCACTTCATCTCTCTCCTCCATCCAGGTCACAGCTGCATATTCCCTCTTCCGTCTCTCTCCTCCATGCAGGTCATTACTGTGGCTTCCCCCCTCCGTCTCCTCCATCCAGGTTGCTACTGCATCTTCCCCTTCGACTCTCTCCTCCATCCAGGTCGCGGCTTTCCCCTTCTGTCTCTCTCCTCCATCCAGATCACGGCTGTTTCTTCCCCCTCTGACTCTCTCCTCCATCCAGGTTGGGGCTGCGGCTTCCACCCTCCATCTCCTCCATCCAGGTCGTGGCTGCGGCTTCCAACTCCATCTCCTCCATTCAGGTCACGGCTGCGGCTTTCCCCCTCCATCTCCTCCATCCAGGTCGCGGCTGCGGCTTCCCCTTCGTCTCTCTCCTCCATCCAGGTCATGCCTGCAGTTTCCCCTTCCATCTCTCTCCTCCATCCAGCTTGCGGCAGCCCTCTTTGTCTCCTCCATCCAGGTCGCGTCTGCGGCTTCCCCCCTCCATCTCTTCCATCCAGGTCGTGACTGTGGCTTCCCCATCATCTGTCTCCTCCATCAACGTCATGACTGCAGCTTCCCCCTTCCATCCCTCTCCTCTATCCAGTTCACATCTGTGGCTTCCCCCCTCCATCTCTCTCCTCCATCCAGGTTGCAGCTGTGGCTTTCCCCCTCTGTCTCTTCCATCTAGGTTGCGGCTGCAGCTTCCTCCATCTGTCTCCTCCATTCAGTTTGCGACTGCGGCTTCCCCCTTCCGTCTCGCTCCTCCATCCAGGTCACGACTGTGGCTTTCCCCCTCCATCTCTCTCCTCCATACTGGTTGCCGCTGTGGCTTCCCCCCTCCGTCTCCTCCATCTAGGTTGTGACTGCAGCCTCCCCTTCATCTTTCTCCTCTATCCAGGTCGCGGCTGCAGCTTCTCCCTTCCATCTCTCTCCTCCATCCAGGTCACGGCTGTGGCTTCCCCCCTCCATCTCTTGCCTCCATCCAGTCCAAGTGCTGAAACCATCCCCTCCTGGGCTTCCAGTGGTTTAACGGATCAGTCTATAGGAATGCTCTGTAAAAGCAAAAATAAATAATGCTTCTGCTTATTAAAAAAGTAATAAAAAAATAATAATTCTTCTGCATTCTATTTACCGTGGGAATGTAGTGATGTCAGGCCACTCCCATTAATACAAAGGCTGGGACAGAATTTTTCTAGCTCTGCCTAGCCGCTCCCTGCAGCAATAGACCACTATTATAAATGAATGGCTGCTGCATAGCTGTCTTCTGGTAAGTCAGAAACAGTTCTATATCCAGACCCCATGAAAAAATAGAGTATAGAAAAATATACAATTTTACTGTGTGTGTATGTGTATGTATGTACACACACACGCGTGTGCATCTTCCCCCTGGCCAACCAGGAAATGCCTTGTATTCATTGTAAACAAAATTACAAGGTGCTCCCACACAACCCCCCCAAGTCACCGGCTCGCTCGCCATTCGATCCTCCCCCATCTAGCAGTGGCGTCCCCCCTCCGTCTCTTACACCCAGGTCGCGGCTGCCCCCCTCTGTTTCCTCCATCCAAATCACAGCTACGGCTTCCCCCCTCCATCTCTCTCTGTCATCCACGTCACGGCAGCCCCCCTTTGTCTCCTTCATCCAAGTCACGGCTGCGGCATCCCCCCTCCGTCTCTCTCCTTCATCCAGGTCACAGCTTCGGCTTCCCCCCTCCGTTTCTCTCCTTCATTCAGGTCACGGCAGCCTCTTTGTCTCCTCCATCCAAGTCGCGGCTGCAGCATCCCCCTCCGTCTCTCTCCTCCATCCAGGTCATGGCTGTGGCTTCCCCCCTCCGTCTCTCTCTTTCATCCAGGTCACGGCAGCCCCCTTCTGTCTCCTCCATCCAAGTCACGGCTGCGTCATCCCCCTCTGTCTCTCTCCCCCATCCAGGTCACGGCAGCCCCCTTCTGTCTCCTCCATCCAAGTCATGGCTGCGTCATCCCCCTCTGTCTCTCTCCTCCATCCAGGTTGTGGCTTCCCCCCCCTCTAGGTCGTGGCTTCCCCCCTCCGTCTCCTCCATCCAGGATGCGGCTGCAGCTTCCCCATTCCGTCTCCTCCATCCAGGTCGTGGCTGTGGCTTCCCCCCTCTGTCTCTCTCCTCCATCCAGGTCCCGGCTGGGGCTTCCCCCTCCATCTCTCTCCTTCATCCAGGTCTCGGCTGTGGCTTCCCACCTCCATCTCTCTCTTTCATCCAGGTCACGGCAGCCCCCTTCTGTCTCTTCCATCCAAGTCACGGCTGCGTCATCCCCCTCTGTCTCTATCCTCCATCCAGGTTGTGGCTTCCCCCCTCTCTCTAGGTCGTGGCTTCCCCCCTCCATCTCCTCCATCCAGGATGTGGCTGCAGCTTCCCCCTTCTGTCTCCTCCATCCAGGTCGTGGCTGCAGCTTCCCCCCTCCGTCTCTCTCCTCCATCCAGGTCCCGGCTGGGGCTTCCTCCTCCATTTCTCTTCTCCATCCAGGTCACGGCTTCCCCCTCGGTCTCCTCTATTCAGGTCATGGCTGCGGCATCCCCTCTTCGTATCTCTCCTCCATCCAGGTTGCGGTTGCAATTTTCCCCCTCCTTCACCCAGGTCGCAGATGCGGATTCCCTCCTTCCATCTCTCTCCTCCATCCAGATCACGGCTGTGGCTTCCCCCTCTATCTCTCTCCTCCATCCAGGTCACTGCTGTGGCTTCCCCCCTCCGTCTCCTCCATCCAGATCGCGGCTGCAGCTTCCCCCTCCATTTCCTCCATCCAGGTCATGGCTGAGGCTTCCCCCCTCTGCCTCTCTCCTCCATCCAGGTCGGGGCTGCAGCTTCCCCCTCTGTCTCTTCCATCCAGGTTGCCACTACGGCTCCCCCCTTGGTCTCCTCCATCCAGATCATGACTGCGGCTTCCCCTTCGTCTCTCTCCTCTATCCAGATCGTGGCTGTGGCTTTCCCCTTCCATCTCTCTCCTCCATCCAGGTCGGGGCTGTGGCTTCACCCCTCCGTCTCTCTCCTCCATCCAGGTTGCGGCTGCAGCTTCCATCATCCATCTCCTCCAACCAGGTCACGGCTGCGGCTTCCCCCTCCATCTCCTCCATCCAGGTCGTGGCTGTGGCTTCCCCCTCCGTCTCCTCCATCCAAGTAGCGGCTGCGGCTTCCCCCATTCGTCTCCACCATCCAGGTTGAGGCTGTGGCTCCCCCCCTCTGTCTCCTCCACCCAGGTCATGACTGCGGCTTCCCCCCCTCCATCTCCTCCATCCAGGTCGTGACTGTGTCTTCCACTTCATCTCTCTCCTCCATCCAGGTCACAGCTGTATCTTCCCCCTTCCATCTCTCTCCTCCATACAGGTCATGACTGTGGCTTCCCCCTCCGTCTCTCTCTTCCATCCAGGTTTGCGGCTGTGACTCCCCCCCTGTCTCCTCCATCCCAGGTCATGGCTGCGGCTTCCCCCCTCTGTCTCCTCCATCAAGGTCTCGACTGTGGCTTCACCCTCCGTCTCTCTCCTCCATCCAGGTTGCGGCTGTGACTCCCCCCTCCGTCTCCTCCATCCAGGTCATGGCTGCAGCTTCCCCCCTCCGTCTCCTCCATCCAGGTTGCTACTGCGTTTTCCCCTTCGATTCTCTCCTCCATCCAGGTCACGGCTGCGGCTTTCCCCTTTTGTCTCTCTCCTCCATCCAGATCACGGCTGTTTCTTCCCCCCTCCGACTCTCTCCTCCATCCATGTTGGGGCTGTGGCTTCCACCCTCCATCTCCTCCATCCAGGTCGCAGCTGCGGCTTCTGATTCCATCTCCTCCATCCAGGTTGCGGCTGCGGCTTTCCCCCTCTGTCTCCTCCATCCAGGTCGCGACTGTGGCTTCCACTTCATCTCTCTCCTCCATCCAGGTCACAGCTGCATATTCCCTCTTCCGTCTCTCTCCTCCATGCAGGTCATTACTGTGGCTTCCCCCCTCCATCTCCTCCATCCAGGTTGCTACTGCATCTTCCCCTTCGACTCTCTCCTCCATCCAGGTCGCGGCTTTCCCCTTCTGTCTCTCTCCTCCATCCAGATCACGGCTGTTTCTTCCCCCTCTGACTCTCTCCTCCATCCAGGTTGGGGCTGCGGCTTCCACCCTCCATCTCCTCCATCCAGGTCGTGGCTGCGGCTTCCAACTCCATCTCCTCCATTCAGGTCACGGCTGCGGCTTTCTCCCTCCATCTCCTCCATCCAGGTCGCGGCTGCGGCTTCCCCTTCGTCTCTCTCCTCCATCCAGGTCATGCCTGCAGTTTCCCCTTCCATCTCTCTCCTCCATCCAGCTTGCGGCAGCCCTCTTTGTCTCCTCCATCCAGGTCGCGTCTGCGGCTTCCCCCCTCCATCTCTTCCATCCAGGTCGTGACTGTGGCTTCCCCGTCATCTGTCTCCTCCATCAACATCATGACTGCAGCTTCCCCCTTCCATCCCTCTCCTCTATCCAGTTCACGTCTGTGGCTTTCCCCCTCCATCTCTCTCCTCCATCCAGGTTGCAGCTGCAGCTTCCCCCCTCCATCTCCTCCATCCAGGTAGTGACTACGGCTTCCCCTTCATCTCTCTCCTCCATCCATGGTTGCAGCTGTGGCTTTCCCCCTCTGTCTCTTCCATCTAGGTCGCGGCTGCAGCTTCCTCCATCTGTCTCCTCCATTCAGTTCGCGACTGCGGCTTCCCCCTTCCGTCTCGCTCCTCCATCCAGGTCACGACTGTGGCTTTCCCCCTCCATCTCTCTCCTCCATACTGGTTGCCGCTGTGGCTTCCCCCCTCCGTCTCCTCCATCTAGGTTGTGACTGCAGCCTCCCCTTCATCTTTCTCCTCTATCCAGGTCGTGGCTGCAGCTTCTCCCTTCCATCTCTCTCCTCCATCCAGGTCACGGCTGTGGCTTCCCCCCTCCATCTCTTGCCTCCATCCAGGTTGCAGCTACGGCTTCCCCATCCGTCTCCTCCATCTAGGTCGTGGCTGCAGCTTCCCCCATCTGTCTCCTCCATCCAGGTCACGGCTTCCCCCTTCCGTCTCTCTCCTCCATCCAGCTTGCGGCAGCTCCCCTTTGTCTCCTCCATATCCTCCCTCTGTCTCCTCCATCCAGGTTGTGGCTTCCCTCTTCCGTCTCTCTCCTCCATCCAGGTCACGGCAGTGGCTTCCCCCTCCATCTCTCTCCTCCATCCAGCTTGCGGCAGCTCCCCTTTGTCTCCTCCATCTAGGTCGCGGCTGCAGCTTCCTCCCTCTGTCTCCTCCATCCAGGTCGCGGCTTCCCCCTTCCGTCTCTCTCCTCCATCCAGGTCACGGCTGTGGCTTCCCCCTCCATCTCTCTTCCCCATCCAGCTTGTGGCAGCCCCCCTTTGTCTCTTCCATCTAGGTTGCGGATGCAGCTTCCTCCCTCTGTCTCCTCCATCCAGGTCGCGACTGCGGCTTCCCCTTTGTCTCTCTCCTCCATCTAGGTCGCGGCTGCAGTTTCCCCCTTCTGTCTCTCTCCTCCATCCAGGTCGTGGCTGTGGCTTCCCCTTCGTCTCTCTCCTCTATCCAGGTCACGGCTGTGGCTTTCCCCCCTCCATCTCTCTCCTCCATCCAGCTTGTGGCAGCCCCCCTTTGTCTCCTCCATCCAGGGTTCAGCTGCGGCTTCCCCCCTCCGTCTCCTCCATCCAGGTCGCGACTGTGGCTTCCCCTTCGTCTCTCTCCTCCATCCAGGTCACGGCTGTGGCTTCCCCCCTCCATCTCTCTCCTCCATCCAGGTTGCAGCTGTGGCTTCCCCCCTCCATCTCCTCCATCTAGGTCATGGCTGCCATTTCTCCCTCTGGCTTCTCCATCCAGGTCGTGACTGCGGCTTCCCCCTTCTGTCGCTCTTCTCCATCCAGGTCATGGCTGTGGCTTCTGCCCTCCATCTCTCTCCTCCATCCAGGTTGCAGCTGAAGCTTCCCCCCTCTGTCTCCTCTATCCAGGTCATGACTGCGGCTTCCCCTTCTTCTCTCTTCTTCATCCAGGTCATGGCTGTGGCTTTCCCCCTCCGTCTCTCTCCTCCATCCAGATCTAGGATCTAGATGTAGAAGAAGAGTAGGGGAGGAGAGGAGAAGATGTAGGGGAGGAGAGGGGTAGAAGAGGAGTAGGGGAATAGAAGGGTAGAAGTGGAGGAGTAGGGCAAAAGAGGAGTAGCTGAAGAGGAGTAGGAGAAGAGAGGGGTAGAATTAGAAGAGAAGTAGAGTAGAAAGAGAACAGGAGTAGACTTGGAGTAGAAGAGGAGAAGACTTGGGGAAGAAAAGGAGTAGACATGTAGTGGGAGTATAATACAATAGAGTAGAGCAAACTAGAGTAGGATTAGACAGAGTATAGTAAGAAAATAAAAAATATAATAAATAAAATACAAATATAAAACAAAATTAAAAAATAAATTAATAAAATCCTTTTTGTTCAGTGTGTAAATAGTAAATGCAATGTACCCAATTTACCAAGAAACACAAGGGTCCATCACCATGATAACCCAAGCCCACAAGAGCATACATTTCATTTGGACCATACAATTTCTAACAATCAATTTTTTTTCTCATATTCAGGCTAGAGAAGTATGGGAGTAGAGGAGAAGATGTAGAAGAAGAGTAGGGGAGAAGAGAAGAAAATATAAAAGAGGAGTAGGGGAGGAGAGGAGAAGATGTAGAAGAGGTGTAGGGGAGGAGACGGGTAGAAGTACAAGAGGGGTAGGGAAAGAGAAGGGTAGAAGTGGAAGATGAGTAGGGGAGAAGATATGTAGAAGAAGAAGAGGAGTAGGGGAGGAGAGAAGTAGATGTAGAAGAGTAGGGGAGGAGAGGTGAACATGTAGAAGTGGAGTAGGGGAGGAGAAGGTTAAAAGTAGAAGAGGGGAAGGGGAAGAGACGGGTAAAAGTGGAAGTGGAAGCTGAGAAGGGTAGAGGAGAGTAGTAGATGTAGAAGAGGAGTAAGGGATGAGAGGGGTAGAGGTGAAAGAGGAGTAGAGTAGAATTATGCCCCGTACACACAGTCGGATTTTCCGATGGACATTGTCCGATCGGAGCGTGTTGTCGGAAATTCCGACCGTGTGTGGGCGCCATCGGACATTTTCCATCGGATTTTCCGACACACAAAGTTGGACAGCAGGAGATAAAATTTTCCGACAACAAAATCCGATCGCGTCAATTCCGACCGTGTGTGGCCTGTTCCGACGCACAAAGTGCCACGCATGCTCAGAAGAAATTCCGACACGGGACAGCTCGTTCTGGTAAACTTAGCGTTCGCAATGGATACAGCACTTTCGTCACGCTGCAATGTAAAAAATGGTTTAATACAGCGCACCCTCTTCTTCTTTATAATGTGACAAGAATTAAGTAGTTTTGCTGCTCATATTCACACACACTTCTCACAAAGTTTTATTTGTGTTTTTTTAGTGGGATTCCCTCAATATATTGTTATTAGTTGTCACATCTGACAGTTTTATATTTTTTATGTTTTTTTTTTTTTTGTTTTTAAGCCTTTTTTTTTCTTTAATGTTTGGATTTTTTCCAAGGCTGATCTTTGTTCAATGTTATTTTTATTTTTACTCCAGAATATTTTTGTGTGTGTTTTGTGTGGCAAGTTACCCCAACACCATTGATATCTTTTATTATTTAATCTCCATGAGATTTTTTGTTGTTGGTGTCCCTTGTTCATTTCACATTGTATATTAGAAATGTACCTGAATCCTCACAAACAAACCATCATTTTTGAAGTAAAACACATAGGAGAGTATAATTCAAAACAAAAATCCTTTATTAAGGGCTCAGAACCAAACAAAGAGGAAGGCAACACTGGATCAACAGGAGAAATTAGTGAAGCCTGGGACCCCCACGGCAGACATCAATTCTTGAACATCAAAATTGGTGGCCTGAGGAGTCCATATGTAAGGGAGGGCAGTCTGGTCCGGGATTCACAGAGATCCGGATAGCAGCAGATGGCATCAGTGTCCCCAGGCTGTGGTACCACAAGAGGCTGCATCTTTTGGCCGACCAGACTGGATCCAGGGTCCTCACTGTCTGGTTTTCCTTTCACACTTCCTTCCGGGCTGTGGCTGTGCAGTTGGAGATGTGGCAGGAGGAGGAGTAGGACCTGGAGGAGGAGTAGGACCTGCAGGAGGAGGAGGAGGACCATCGCGAAGGTGTGTTTGAGGTGTAATTTGGCCCCTCATACCTTTCGCCAGAGCCTCTGATATGAGGGCCTCACACATGGCTTTTTGGCCCTCCTCCATCCTCTGCATTTTATAGGCTATGAATGCAGCAATGTTCTCCTGCCTGGTGTGGGGTGCTCCCAGGACCTCTGTAGCCCTACAAAAAAATCTGATAGCAGCCTCCTCTAGGGTACTCCTCCTACTGCCACTTTCTGTTTCCAGGGGGGGTGGAGGGACCTGCAGATCAGCCAGCCGGCTCGGCCCGGCCACCTCCTGGCTGAGACTTCCCTGTGTATGAAAAAGGGACATGGTTTTAGTTTTTGCATCATCAATCACAATCATAAAATAAGTACTCCCAACTAACATCTAGTTAGCATCATTGATTGGACAAGCAGAAATATTTAGAGGAATGCTATACCTGGCTCAATCTGGGCTCCTCCACATGTGGCCTGGAAGGCCCAGGTTGGGCGTCAGAAGCCTCAGCCGGGGGGGGGGAGGAAGCGTGGAAGGAAGACTGGAGAGTGATGACCTGGGTTCAGTCTGGCCTGCCAGAAAGTGCAGCCTGTCGTAGTACAACATCCTGGGGACATAGATGTCATCTGCTGCTCCGGATCTCTGTGAATCCAGGACTTTCTTGCGCTCCCTCAGATATGTGCTCCTCAGGCCACCAATGAAAATCTTTAAATAAGTGATGTCTGCTGTGGGGATCACCTGCTTCACAATTTCACACAATTGCTCCAGTGCTGCCTTCCTCTTTGCTTGGTTCTTGTAATGGGGGTGTTTAATCTCCCACAGACAGGGCAGCTCCCTTAGCATCTCTATGAAGACTGAAATGAAGTCCTGATCTTTCAGTACCATATCCATGTTCACTGCAAGACACAACACAAGACAAAGCCTAATGTCACACCAAACTCTCCTAATCTTGTTACAATATAGGCCTCAATCTATAGAAGCAGTATAGGCCCAAGTTTGTCTCTTACCTTCGTTCTTACGATCGCCGCGTTCAATGCTCCTTCCTCCGCTCACAGATCAAACGTAATACGCACGCGTGTTACGCTTTATATACACTGCGCATGCGTGTAACTCCGCCCGCCCCTGACGTTCTTTCTAGTGTATTCCCCGCCCCTTTTCGTTCGGCGCAGTGGGGGAAGAGCATGATGGCGGACATACAGCAGGTGCGGGCTAATTGTAGCAACGAGGAGGAGGAGGAGGAGGAAAGGGCGGATCCAGGCACGTCCCGATCCAGAAGGAGACGTTTTAAGGCCACAAATATGTCGTTTGGGGAGATGTTGGAGATGGTCGACATCATGAGGAAGTCCGACTATGACGGAAAATATGGGCCTTACCCCAACCCCAATATCCGAAAGGCCAAAATCATGGCGAAAGTGGTCAGGAGTCTAGAGCGGAATTTCGGGGTACGAAGGTCTAAAGATCAGCTCAGGAAGCGGTGGTCGGACCTGAAGTTGAGAGAGCCAGAGCAGTACCGAAAGATCCGGAGAGTGCTGCAAAAAAGTAAGTAGTTGTGCTGTGTTCCTATTCTTTCTGTCTTTATTACGTTCGTTCTGCTCCATATGCTTTGATTAGTTGTAACGTTTCCAAAGGTCAACTTTAATGTTCATGGGCACATTATTCGTTCGTATCAAACATTTTTCTTTCGGCCTCTAGAACGCCATTGTTTAGGCCATATGCATTTTCACACATTTTTGGGGGCCTACTTGGATGCCAAATATTTGTTTGTGTAGATGGGTTTGTTACTAGAATGAAATGCAAACTAGATTGTGTGTAAGGAGAGGACACTGAGCAGCTGTTTTCACATCTGGACACTGGAGCACTAGTGTGGGACACAAGAACAGGTGCTCCAGTGTATACTATAGGGGGGTCTCCATCTGTGAAGCTTGTACCAAACAGGTAAAGTATTGCAGCTTGACAAAGGGCAATAAAAAATATACATCTTGGAACTCGGCTAAAATAGACAATTGTACCCCACTTCCAAGCAATGTTTCCTATTTCTATAGTTCTGCCATCAAATATCTGTGTGCTAAGTATACCATTTTTGTTTTACATAGGGGAGAAAAGACTCGGACACCCCTCATCCCAGGAGACCAGAGACCCCCCCTCTCTGGAAGAAGGGGAAATACCAACCCAAGAAGCTGAGCAGGAGGAAGAAGAAGACGTGGTGGAGATTGGCACCACAACAGGTGAGTGTCTGCGACCACAGACTCAGGTAAAAGAGATGGCTGGTGGCAGATTTTTGAGACCTTTTTTTTTTGTTCTTTATCTCTTTTTAGGTGATCGTGATGTGAGGGATCCAGAACGCTTTACATCTGAAAGTGCCCAGATACTCATCGTGGAGATCATGGGTTGTAATCTCCAATTGCAAAACATACATCAACAAATCAGTGATGTTATTAAAAAAAATAATAACATCATTGATGTTTTGGGGCGAATTTAAACCCCACAAAATCACCTGTTTTATCGTACCAAACTTTTTTCAATGTTTAGAAAAGCCAAATTTGGAGGATGCACACAGTGTGCCAACATGTGCTATCTGCCATCATGGGAGATCAATGGACGCGTTTTGGGGGGGCAACCCCTTCCTCAATTATAAAGTAGCGTTGAGGAAGGGCTTGCTCCCCCAACACACGTCCCTTGATCCCCCATGATGGCAGATAGCACATGTGGACATTTGTAAATTGGTGTGCATCTTCCAAATTTGGCTTTTCCAGGGGTGATTTCCCCCCATCTGAACGCTATATCAAACCCAGTTCCTAAATACTGATGTCTGATATAGCCTTCAGGTTTTACCTAATGTGAACTTTGTAAGTTCAAGTTTTTTGGCTTTCTTGTTGGTTTTACACAGGCCTGTTTTATCTGAAATGGATATTTTGATTTTTCATAATGCTACTGCAAACATTGTTATACAACAAACATGTTGGTTTGTTTTAAAAACCTTTGGTAAATGCGCATGTGATTGTGCAGGTATAAAAAAGTGCCTTACTCAAGAATGTGTGGATTATTGTCTCAACACTACAACACTTTTGGGGTGATGTAATTGTTGTTTTATGCACAAATGGGGGTTATTTCCTAAGGGCAAATCCTCTTTGCACTACAAGTGCAGGTTCAGTGCAGTTGCAAGTGCACTTGTAGTGAAATGTGTTTTTGCATTTAGGAAGTACCAGCCAACACTGTTTTTTATAAGGTTACCCAATCACGACATTTTCTGCACTCAACACATTTCTGTCAGGGTCAGCTAAAACAAACACAAGCAGTAAATGTCCACCAAGAATTTCTTTTGATTGTTTTTTATTTGAAAAAGGTGTCACATATTGTCTGGCATATTGATAGCCCCCCTACCCGCAAAGAACTCCAGGTATCGTAACCGGACATCACAGGCATTCAGGGAGGGCAAGCCAGGACGGCCGCTTTCAAGTGCCGTCATTGTTGATGTATTTGGGATTCCGGCCTCAGGCCCAACTGAGCCAGCATAGTTGGCTGAATGTTTTCGTAGAAAATTATGGAGAACACAGCAGGCAAGTATTATATGGTTCAGTTTATACTCCGCCATATGGATGGGTGTCATAAATAATCGGAACCGGCTGGCCAGGATTCCAAATGTGTTCTCCACCACTCTTCGGGCTCTGGCCAGCCGGTAATTAAAAACCCTCTGTTCCGGGGTGAGGGTCCTCATCGGGAATGGCCGCATCAGGTGGTCCCCCAGCGCAAATGCTTCATCAGCAACGAACACAAATGGGAGACCTTCAACATTGTCCTCTGGAGGTGGCAAGTCCAAGCTGCCATTCTGGAGATGCCTGTAGAACTCCGTCTGGGCGATCACTCCACCATCGGACATCCGGCCATTCTTCCCCACGTCCACATACAAGAAGTCGTAATTAGCCGACACCACCGCCAACATCACTATACTATTAAACCCCTTGTAATTATAATAGTACGACCCCGAGTTGGGTGGTGGGACGATGTGGACGTGTTTCCCATCAATTGCCCCTCCGCAGTTAGGAAAGTCCCACCGCTGGGCAAAGTGGGAGGCCACAGTCTGCCATTCCTGTGGCGTGGAAGGAAACTGTTGAGGAAAAAACAATAAACATTACTATTTTTTCACAGAAACCTGGCAAGCAGATTAGACACAAACATTATGGGTCAACCTCCAGATAGCATTTATTAAGGGGAATTTAACAACAACAAAGTATAAGGTACACCTATCATATCCCCCCCCCTCTCATGGGCCATTTCTAACATTATAGGGGGGGGGAACTCTTGGACAGGTAACCCTCTTCACTTCATTGAGAGATGAATGCCTAAATACAGGGTATTACTTGGAACAGCCCCTCCTTAGTTACACTATTGGCAGCCCACTGGACAGGTAAGAAGTGTCATAATACAAAGATATAAATACACACTGTACACATTTGAGCACATTTGGAAATTCTGCTATTACCTATCAAGATCATAATAGGATACAAGAACTTTAAACAGTACCATTGGAAAGTATACAGGCAGGCCCTTGCACTACATGCTTTGGGGAATTCATCCATAAATCTGAGCACTAAAGAGATGGGTATAGTGTGTATGGGTTTGGCAAAGTCAGCAGATAGATGATTGAGGATAGAGAATTGGGATCAGCTGACTTAGCAGTTGGGGGAGGGAGGGTTACAAAAAATTTGGGGACACCACAAAAAAAAGCCTCTGGCCCTCTGCCTGAATTTAAATCAAAAATAACATTTCAAAACATTTTAGGGGGTGTTTTGGGGTAAAGCACTACTATGGAGCTGATAAAATACATTGTTAAGTAACTACATGAGGTGAATATAGGGCAGGAGACACCATGCTGGGGAGGTTATTGAAGGGCAAATATGTATGAAGGACCTAAAATAATAATTACATAAAAATCCAGCATGCATGAGGACAAAGGGGACATTCACAGCATAATACAATCATGGTAATTAGGGAATGAGGAAAGAAATACAATATATTATCAAACATTCAATACAATAAAATGTGATATAAAAGGATAAAAATCTTACCTTCATATACTCCTTCTGTAGGACCTGGATGATGGCAGAACAGGTCTCTGGGATAATGATCCCCAGAGCCTGGGGGGAGATGCCTGTCGAGAACTTGAGGTCCTGCAGGCTTCTCCCTGTGGCCAAATACCGCAAGGTAGCGACCAACCTCTGCTCCGGAGTGATGGCTTGCCTCATGCAGGTATCCTGCCTGCTGATATAGGGGGTCAGCGAAGCCAACAAACGGTGAAATACGGGGTCCGTCATCCTGAGAAATCATCAGGATTATTCTCACGGATCTCACGGAGCAAAGGCATATGACAGAACTGGTCACGCTGAAGCAACCAATTCTTGGTCCATGAACTCCTCCCCACCCTGTTCATGGACTGGACTTGTGTCAAGGTCAGGACCCCAACACCAAGCCCCCGCACAGCACGAACTCTACGAGGAGTACGCATACGCAACATGGCTAGAAAACGGTCGGCTGCTCAGAACGAAGTAACAGAACGCACTGAAGAACAGCAAGGCCTGTGAAGAGCGACCTGAAAAACAGCAACGAGCGGACAAGATCGCACAGAAAACTCCAATACGAACTGACTGCACGCACTGAAGAGCAGATACAAACCCACAAGCACAAACTGAACGGCAGAAAACGATCTGAAAGCCACGAGTCTGAAAAAGCGCGAATCGTCTCTCACCAAACTTTTACTAACACGAGATTAGCAAAAGGAGCCCAAAGGGTGCCTCGCTTGGTTCTGAACTGGCCTTTTCTAATCTCGTCGTACGTGCTTGACGTCACCGCGTTCTTGGCGATCGGAAATTCCGACAACTTTGTGCGACCGTGTGTAGGCAAAACAAGTTTGAGCCAACATCCGTCGGAAAAAATCCGAGGATTTTGTTGTCGGAATGTCCGAACAAAGTCCGACCGTGTGTACGGGGCATTAGAAGAGGAGTAGAAAAAAAAAAGTAAATAAAAAAAACAAATACAATAGATAAGATTTGGGGTTAGAGTAGAGTAGGTTGGGCCAGAGAGGGATTACTTTGATGTAGTTGGCTGGCTTAAACATGTATTGCAATATATGTGAACTAAAAATCATTTTTTATCCAAAGTTAGTTAGAGAGGGTGTATAGCAGTGTGTAGAGGGTTTGTTCAGAATGTTTAGTGTTAACATATGGTCACGCCCCTTTAACACCTGATACATTATCTATGTATACCTATTTGGATTTGAGCACAGGTATATCTTATTTCTATTGCATAGTGCAGGTCAGTGAACCTGTAGCTCTCTTACAGCTTGTCTATTTGCCCCATATTGGCACAATATCTAATGAAGTATGCTATAAGCAAGTATTTGCATTTTGTAGAGTAGAGCAGGAATATAAATAGAGTAGGGTAGAGAGGAACTACTTTGATGCAGTTGGCCAGCTTAAACATGTATTTCAATATATGTGAACTGAAAATCCCTGTTTTTATGCAAAGTTTGCTAGAAATGGTATATAACAATATGCAGAGGGTTCATTCAGAATTTTTAGTTTACACACACAGGTGCCCCTGATGGGTGCGTTTATGTGCAAGTATGTGTGTACGTGGAGAGCATTTTTAAATGCTTGGGTGCAACTTTATTTTTATTTTCACTAAAATGTTAAACATATCATATATGGCACAAAAAGTCCCCTATGTGACATTTTTATGACAGGTTCTCTTTAATGAGAAGTCAGGGGTCTTTTAGACCCCTGATGTCTCACATGTATTTCACTGAATCTAATGCAGTACAGATCGTGCTCTTTTAGCTTCTTCCCTGGACACAAAAGCCAGGAAAAGTAATGTTTTACATGTTGCTTCCGGGTTCACTCTAGCTAGGGGAGATCCTCCCCTTCAACCAGCGACACCCACTACTTGGTTCCTGGGCCTGCTGGTGGGACACAGAGTTCAGGAAGGATGTCGAGGGGTGGGGGGTTCACAGAAATTCATCAGGTGGTTGTACAGCTGGGACTGTGACTAAAACCTCACTGCGAGTAGCTTAAGGGATACAACAGTGGAAGAGGATCAATCAGTTTATTTCAAAAGCTTTAAAACTCAATAAAATTATTTTAAAAATGCACATTCATTGATTTATCTATTTTTTTATTGGTTTTACTGCCCAGCCCTCATATAACGTTCTCCTGAAAAAGGGCAGTGCTCCGCCACGATCTGTCAACCGCTGACAGATCAGGTGGACTTAGCAGTTGACTGATCACTACACCATCATATGGTACAGACCGGGCCAATCACAGCCCATTTGTACCATGTTATTAGCTGTGAACAATCACAGCTTATCACAACAATAAATAGTGTCTACACACTGTCATTCAGTTAAATATTTGCTTATATCAGTGAAATCCACTGCTATAAGCAAGTATAGTAGGTAAATAATCCTGATCAACTTCCCAGAGTGGTACAGTGTTACCATGGTAACACTTCATTGCTCGGGTCACAATATATAAAAAGAAAAAAAGTAAAACAAAAAAGAAAAACAATAAAAGAAAAAAATATTTAAAAAAAAAAAATATATATATATATATTTTTTTTACATACTGTAACCAGTCAGTGTCCCTGGTCATTGCCACACCAGTTATATGACGACACTGTACTGCATGTATGTAAAAAAGAATGTGAAAATGGTTTTTTTTCTTTATTTTTCAAAAAAAAAAAAAAGCGACAAAAAAATTACAACTTCAAAACACACTGCTCTTATTAAATAACCCCGACTGTCTGCCAAAGGCCATTTGGGGGATATTTATATGGTCTTGGCATTTTCTGGCCTCAAGAAATGAGATTGCTGTCAGCAGGGCAGGACTTAGGGTGGTGGGGGCCCCTGGGCTTGAGTCACTTTCGGGTCCTACCTTCTATATCTATCTGGCACTGATGACAGATGGCACTGATGACACGTGACACTGACAGGTGGCACTGGGGACAGGTGGCACTGATGACAGATGACACTGATACATGGCACTGATGACAGATGGCACTAATACATGGTGTTGATGACAGATGGCACTAATATGTGGCACTGATGACACTTGAAACTGACAGGTGGCACTGGGGACAGGTGGCACTGAAGACAGATGGCACTGATACGTGGCACTGATGACACGTGACACTGACAGGTGGCATTGGGGACGGGTGGCACCGCTGACAGATGGCACTGATGACATGTGACACTGACAGGTGGCACTGGGGAGAGGTGGCACTGGGGCAGGTGGCACTGATAGGTGGCACTGGGGACATTTGGCACTGATAGGTGGCACTGGGGAGTCGGGACAGATGGCACTATGTTGTGTAGTGTTGTGTAACTGTAACTAATGTGAGTGTTCACTCACCGCTGCAGCATGGAAGTTCTCCCTCCTCACACGCCATCTCTGTGTGAGGAGGGAGAGCCGGCGATGAGAGATGATCTCATATGAGATCATCTCTCATTGGAGGAGTGCTAAATGGCCGCTGTGATTGGCCATTTAGCATGATCTGTGATTGGCTGTGTCCAAGGGACACGGCCAACACAGAACTGCCCCGATGCGCGCCTGCGGTGGTGAGCAGAGGGAAAGTATACAGGAGGACGTCCAGGGATGCCCTCCTGGCAATTGGCGTCCTCGCTATAGCGCGAGCACCACGGGGCCCCCTATTGCCCTATTGGGCAGGGCCTATGGGCTTGAGCCCACTCAAACCCTATAGTAAGTCTGGCCCTGGCTGTCAGTACATCAGGACTGATCGAATTTCAGATATATACCATAGTTTGTGGACTCTATAACTTTCCTACAGACTAAATATATAATAAACATGGATTTGGGTTATTTTAACCAGGAAATGTAGCAGAATACAATTTGACATAAATTAATGAAGAAAGAGTACATATTTGCAAAAGAGCAGAAAAAAAAAAAGAAACAAAGAAAAATGCATTTGTTTTTTTTACATTTTTTTGCCTTTTTTTGTTTATTCAGCAAAAAATAAAATAAACTAAAATACCACCTCTAACGAGTCCCTGTTCGCTTCGTTCCACTCTCCTAACACTCCTCTGTGGCTATTGAATCAGACTGCAGATCGCAACGTCTGATGGTTCGGTTATCCGATGCTCCGTGAATCGAACTACAGCTATGTGCCGTTTGCTTCCAGTTGTGATAGCTCAGAACAAACACCAGGCAGGCTGTATGTAAGTTCAAACAGGAATCTCTTTTATTGAAAGGAATACAGGCTCTTTTATACAGTAAAAGAGGAGGTGCATACCTCCTGCTCATATTACTCTGAACAAACACCTGTGATCAGAAACCTAATTAACATGGGCTAATTAACTAATCCCTTTAGACAGCCTAGATGACTCAGTCATGACCTTTAGGCCAGACTGGCCATCTTGTAGCTCAGAAAACACAATCAATATTATAACAAATCAACACGGAACTCTTCTTCACACAATAGCAGAGTTAATTAACACAAACAACAATGGGGATCTAATGACTCTTAGATCCCATACTAGACTTATTTACAATAAACACATTCTAGCAGGCAACAGACAGGTGGCTGGAATTGACATCAGCATCTCCTAACAGTATTTGTCCCAGCATTGTGAATCAGCCACTATTTCTAATATGGCAAATCCAGGGTCCCCAGAGTCTGTGTCTCTTGGGGGGGGATATGGACCTGAATCCAAAGTAACACCACCTCAAGGGTCCTCAGGCATACAGCTCACAAAGAGCACCGTTCCCCCAAATGCCAGGGCCCACGATCGATCGGCAAGAGGCTAGCATTCAGTCCCCTTCAAAAGTCTCTCTTCCGGCTAGGTCTGTCACATTTCTCCCCTTTCGGCAGGAGACTAACACAGGAGGAGACCCCAGACGGATTGACTCCAAAGTTAGTCCATAGTTCCAGTCCCCCAATGCTGATATCCACACAGTACCCCAATTAAATTGTCCCAAACAGAGCATTACTTACCCAGCCAACCTCTGCCTCTCTCAGAGAACACGCCCGCCGCTGGGGAGAGGCCTGGACTGGCCCTTCTCCCTGGAGTCTTTTCAGCTGCTGGAGAGAAGACAGGGTGACTGGGCTCACTCCGTCATGCCTTTGGGGATCTGGGCCAACCGCCCAGCATCCCTGGGGTATACAAGTGGAGACTGAAGTCCCATCCACTACCACAGGAACTCCCTCTTCTGTTAGTTAAGGGCAGAGGCCAGCAGTACTCTGCCCGGTTGCCAGCCCTTCTGCTGGGGACTCCACAAGCTCCGCTCTGGCTAACCGTTGGGGCAGGAAGCTGGCTTCCTCCACTCCCAAACTGTGTAACTGCCATTGGGGAAGTGAGCCGGCTGCTTCCTTTTCCATTCCCTCATCTGGATGTTGGGACGATATGTCTGTGGTACTGTCTCCCAGGTGCACGGATCTTTGCTGGGGAGGAAAGACCACTTCCTCCACCCTGGCCAACTGTTGCGGAGGGACGACGAACACCTCCTCTCTCTTCTCCCCCTGTATCCTGATCTGTTGCTGGGAAGTGACCACCTCCTTCTCACCCTGAGCCTCCAGAACCACCGCAGGTGTAGGGCAGAGATCTTGGACCCTCTGTCCGGTTGCCAGCGCTTCAGCTGGGGAAGTTCCTTGTAACTCCACAGATACTTCTGTTGGTGCTGGGCAGAGCACAGTGAAGTTTGGCCCTAATAACAGCTCTTCTTCTGCTGGAGGCTCACCAGGTTGTTCTTCCTCAGCAGAAAAGTCTATCAAATCCCCTGTCTCTACAATTGGTGTCTGAGGACAAAGGTTCACCATCTCCTCTCCGTGGAACCCAGAAGATGCTATCAGTGCTGGGCAGAGGTTAGCAGAGCTCTGCCCTGTTGTCAGCACTTCAGCTTTGGGGATAACAATCTCCAGATTTTCCACTGCCGATTCTCTGGCATTCTGCTGGACAGGCACATTCCTCCATCCAAGATCATCCAATGCAGAAACTGGTTCATCAAGGTCAGTCAGCACTTGCTCCATCCGCCATAAGACCTCCACGTCCATAGCTGTGGGGGCAGGTTGGCAAAGCACATTGTTACTCTGCCACATTGACGACTCTTCAGACAGGATTTCAGAGTTGTCAACTGGTATTTCCTGATAGTCCCAGGCAAAGGGAGCCCCACCCTGCTGCTGAGCAGAGTCTAGCAGCTGTCTGTAGGACATCTCAAGCTCCCATTCCTGAACGGCCAGAAACTCCAAATCTTCCTGTGCCCAGTGCACTTCCGAGACATTCAGTCTTCGCTCTCTGTGCTCCATTATTTCCTTCAAACGCCACTCCCGATCACTCCCAAAGTCAGGGTCCCTGTACAGCCTCCAGTACAACAATCCCAGGCCATTGTAGTCAAAGCCTTCTGTGGGGCTGTCATCCGCTGTCCATGGGCACACTTGGGCTACATACCACTGGAGGGCTCTGTAGCTCTCGTCCAACCGCATTTTTGCCCGGATCAGCCTGCTTAACTCAGCTGTCCACTCCTGGTTCGGCTGTTCCCCCAATAACAGCATTTGCACTTCATACTGCGACCAGTACCTTACATGGATGGAGGGGAGAACTTTTCCCTGGTTTCGCTGCTCACGGGCTAGCGCTTCCTTTCAGAGTTTGCAGCGGATAAAATCAAACCATCCTAGCAGGACCTGCTCTGATACTGGTCCTCTGTGCTGTATCTGCATCTCTCGCAACCTCCTTCTGAATTCCTCTTCCATGGTGGCTGGTATCTGTACCTCTCCTCTCCTGCTATGTGGACCTTGGATCCAGGTGATGGTTTGGATGTGTTCGCGGCAAGGAAGCACGATCCCACCATTCCCTCCACAGCTCTCAAGTAAGTCTTTCAGCGTGGCTCTCCTGCAGGCTGGTCTGGAGTGTCCCAGTAACTGGAGAGCAAATCCCACCTCTGCCAACCAATGTAACGAGCCCCTGCTCGCTCGGTTCCACTCTCCCGACACTCCTCTGTGGCTATTGAATCAGACTGCAGATCGCAACGTCTGATGGTTCAGTCATCCGATGCTCCGTGAATCGAACTACAGCTATGTGCCGTTCGAATCCAGTTGTGATAGCTCAGAACAAACACCAGGCAGGCTATATGTAAGTTCAAACAGGAATCTCTTTTATTGAAAGGAATACAGGCTCTTTTATACAGTAAAAGAGGAGGTGCATACCTCCTGCTCATATTACTCTGAACATACACCTGTGACCAGAAACCTAATTAACATGGGCTAACTAATCCCTTTAGACAGCCTAGATGACTCAGTCATGACCTTTAGGCCAGCCTGGCCATCTTGTAGCTCAGAAAACACAATCAACATTATCACAAATCAACACAGAACTCTTCTTCACACAATAGCAGAGTTAATTAACACAAACAACAATGCAGATCTAATGACTCTTAGATCCCATACTAGACTTATTTACAATAAACACATTCTAGCGGGCAACAGACAGACAGGTGGCTGGAATTGACATCAGCATCTCCTAACAGTATTTGTCCCAGCATTGTGAATCAGCCACTATTTCTAATATGGCAAATCCAGGGTCCCCAGAGTCTGTGTCTCTTGGGGGGGATATGGACCTGAATCCAAAGTAACACCACCTCAAGGGTCCTCAGGCATACAGCTCACAAAGAGCACCGTTCCCCCAAATGTCAGGGCCCACGATCGATCGGCAAGAGGCTAGCATTCAGTCCCCTCCAAAAGTCTCTCTCCCGGCTAGGTCTGTCACACCACCAAATAGAAACTCTGCACAGTAAATTTCTATTTCTTCTATGAGGTAACTCCACGTGATAGTTCAAATTGTTCAAGTGCATTCAGTGACCACCACCAATAGACAAATTGCCTGTACACCTCCCAGCAATGACCCTATTACAGAGTCTAATTCGCTGGATAACATGTCTTTTGGGATGATTTTGGGATACTACTGTAGAGAACGCTTAAGAGCCATGTATATAAACTTCCTCACACTCAATTATGCGTGTATCACCATAAAAACAAACTGGAAAACCATAGTGTTCTCTGCTACAAACCATTTGTTAAAACCAAACATAGGGATTAAAAACACTCACATAGCTACATGAATAACAAGCATATCATCAGCTCACCACGCTGATACAAAAGTGCAAACATCCTGGGTAACAGCTCCTCCCATCTGTACGCATTATGCCCCCTGTAGGGCTTATTCAACAAGACTTGGTGGTGGTCACTGAATGCACTGTAACAATTTGAACCACCACGTGGAATTACTAAATAGGAGGAATAGAAATTTACTGTGCAATTTTTCTATGACATGGATGCACATGAACTTATGTTTTGAATTATCATCATAAATGTTTTGATTTATCACAATTATTTATGGTTGTGATACACTTATATTGTGTTACTTTTTAAGGTCCAATGAGGTGCATGCCATCTTGTGGACTTATTGCTTGTATTTACAACTGACAGTTTTACTGAGTACCAGGAATACAGCTATCATACTCCAGGCACTCTGATAGCAGCGATGAAGTTTTTTCACACAGCCGCCACTCTGCCCATCCCTCTCCTCCGCTGTCCATACACAGAAGGCTTTGTATTTTCTAAATGGTTTAACATAGTACATAGGGCTCTGTGACTAGGCAAGAGGAGAAGAGGGTCAGGCAGAGCGGTTGTGGTTGCAGGAGCTGAGACCCGAAGATCCATCATCAGGAAACCAGAATTATAGCAATAGCTGTACTTGTGGAGCTCAGTATAAATATAAATTAAAGAGAAAGGCCTGCAAGGTGGCATGCATCGATGGACTTTAAACTAGTCATGCACCAAAATTTTGCCTGCTGAAAATGATCAGCCGAAAATAGGGTTATCGGCATTTTGCTGATTAAAAATTTTAAAAAAAGATGCAGATGACGACGATAAAGGTGCCACAAGTTATTTTGCCACAATATTGTTGTGTTTTTCATGTGACTCAAAAACTGCATCACAAACCCAAACATGTGACTCAAAAACTGCATCACAAACCCAAGTTCTTGCTGTGTTTTCAATGCATTTCAATAGGGAGGTGCATTTTTGGTGTGTTTATTTTTTTTTCAACAGACCAAAAATGCAGTAAGCAGGATTTTTAACACCGCATTGGAAGCATAACGGACTGGTGTTAAGACATACATAGATTTTAAAGGGATGATTTTTTTCTTGAGCTTTTGTTGCGCTAAAGGTGCCAATAATGGTCATCAATAAGTTAATATTCATTTGAATTCATATTAATTAAAAAGCCGAATATAATACAAATTACATCTAAAAATATACAGTATCTCACAAAAGTGAGTACACCCCTCGCATTTTTTGTAAATATTTTATTATATATTTTCATGTGACAACACTGAAGAAATTACACTTTGCTACAATCTAAAGTAGTGAGTGTTCAGCTTGTATAACAGTGTAAATTAGCTGTCTCCTCAAAATAACTCAACACACAGCCATTAATGTCTAAACCGCTGGCAACAAAAGTGAGTACACCCATAAGTGAAAATTTCCAAATTGCATACAATTAGCCATTTTCCCTCCCCAGTGTCATGTGACTCGTTAGAGTTACAAGGTCTCAGGTGTGAATGGGCAGCAGGTGTGTTAAATTTGGTGTTATCGCTCTCACTATCTCATACTGATCACTGGAAGTTCAACATGGCACCTCATGGCAAAGAACTCTCTGAGGATCTGAAAAAAAGAATTGTTGCTCTACATAAAGATGGCATAGGGTGTAAGAAGATTGCCAAGATCCTGAAACTGAGCTGCAGCACTGTGGCCAAGACCATACAGCCATTTAACAGAACAGATTCCACTCAGAACAGGCCTCGCCATGGTCGATCAAAGAAGTTGAGTGCGCGTGCTTAGCGTCATATCCAGAGGTTGTCTTTGGGAAATAGATGTATGAGTGCTGCCAGCATTGCTGCAGAGGCTGCAGGGGTAGGGGTCAGCTTGTCAGTGCTCAGACCATACTCTGCACATGACATTAAATTGGTCTACATGGCTGTCGTCCCAGAAGGAAGCCTCGTCTAAAGATGATGCACAAGAAAGCCCGCAAACAGTTTGCTGAAGACAAGCAGACTAAGAACATGGAATACTGGAACCATGTCCTGTGGTCTGATGAGACCAAGATAAACTTATTTGGTTCAGATGGTGTCAAGCGTGTGTGGCGGCAACCGGGTGAGACGTACAAAGACAAGTGTGTCTTGTCTACAGTCAAGCATGGTGGTGGGAGTGTCATGGTCTGGGGCTGCATGAGTGCTGCTGGCACTGGGGAGCTACAGTTCATTGAGGGAACAATGAATGCCAACATGTACTGTGACATACTGAAGCAGAGCATTATACCCTCCCTTTGCAGACTGTGCCGCAGGGCAGTATCTGAACATGGTAACGACCCCAAATGGAAGCTCTATCTGTCTCGAAAAAATGCAAAAAATTTAATTTGGGTACATCGTTGCATGACCGCGCAATTGTCATTGAAACAGCAACAGCTTTGAGTTAAAAAAAAAAAAGCCTTTTTTTTTTTAGGTAGCTTTAGCTGTGACACCTGCTTTTTGATCAAATTGTAATAGCCTCACTTGAACCGGCAGATAGAATTGGCCAGTAGTTCTCTGAGGCAGTTTCTGTGCATGTTGATAGAAACTGGCCAGTGGCAGGACATCAAGATGCCTTTAAGAAATATGAGACTGCAGATGTTCAGTGTAAAATTGGCCAGCAGCAGGACATTTTTAGTAAAGGTTCATTAGGCAAACTGTAGTAAAAAAAAAAAAAAGGACAGGCATGTGTTTTATAACAGTAATTATTCCCATGCTGACATGTAACAAAAAGCAGCTATAATGGGCATGTGAGCATCAAAACTGGACAGCTGAGTAATGGAAGAAGGTGGCCTGGTCTGATGAATGTCTTTTACATCGTGTGGATGACTGGGTGTATGTGTGCCGCTGACTTGGGAGAGACGTATCACCAGGATGCACTACGGGAAGAAGGTAAGCCAGCGGAGGCAGTATGATGCTTTGTCTAGTGGAGTCCATGCCTCAATAAGTCAAAGCTGTTGGCAGCAAAAGGGAGGTAGATGGCCATAATGTTATGGCTGATCAGTGCACTTGCCAGAAGTCATTCAATAACACTTATTTTGGAGCTTCTGTGGAAAAGGCTATAAAATGGCAGCGTTTTTATTTTTTTATTTTTTTTACTTCATAGCAGAATTCAAAGGAAAAAGGATATTGCCACTATAGCGGTGAACTTCACTTTGTGTTTCCATAAACAAAGCAGATCCTGTCACCAAAAAAATGGATGGTGATAAACTTGTATGAGATGAAAGCTGGCACTCCACCATGGGACTATACAAATCACTTTATTATAGATAGGGTAATACATCCAAATAGTTTAACTCCGCTAACGCATGTCAGCCAAAAGGGGTCTTAATCACAACTAGATAGATCTGCCAGTCCTTTCTTGCAGTGCAGAACTGTTGTAGTGTGCTTGTTGTAAAAGGTTTGTTTCCCTTTTTTTACATAAACAAAATAATCATGTGAGACGTTGTGAATGTGTGTGTTTGATATTAAACATTTCTAGGGCATGTTAGGCCTCATGTACACTGCTGCTGGTAAACTGCCCCTGAACTCTCCTCTGTGTTATCTTATCTGTACATGTACACAGGTTTGTTTATAGTCGTTTCTAGGCAGTTGAGTTTAGAGGCTTTTTTTAGAACCCAAAAAAATGCTTTCAGAAGCTGTGTTTAGAGGCATTTCAAGCGCCAAACGTGCCTAGCCGCGTTTTCGCCTAGAATCGTTTTTAAAGGGAAACATTTTATTTATTACCTTTGAGCCTGGAAAATGCTAAAAACACCCCAAAAACTCAATTATCGCTGCCTGCAAGCTTGATATACCATGTGATATTCCCCTCATCAGCCAATTATGCTGTACAATACACGACTTGCATTACTTGCTGCTGAAGTTGAGAGTCACCAACTCTGATGGCACACTTTTCCTCATGTTGGTGTCCATGCGAACTAGATGGGGTCTAACCTTTTCCAAGAGAACGTCAAAGATGGCAATTGAAAAGCATGTAAAATTATATAAAATTGGGGGGACGTGGCTACTGAGCTCCGTAATGGAGTGTAGCTCAGGAGCTCTACAGCCAGCCGGAGTGAATCCGCCGATATCAGGGCTCACCGACGCCATCCAGCACCCAAACAACCACTGCTGGACTGCTAGGCACCGCGGGGATGACAAGGCGCGGGAAGAATCCGCAGCAGCCATCAAAACTGCCAGATTTCTGCAAGACGTCCACGCGTGGCCCGCACCAAAATGCCGGCGGCGCCCGGGACTCACAGCACACAGGCAAGGCCGCGGCATACAACGGGAGCACAGGGATGTCATCCGCAGCCCATAACAGCGATGGGCTGCATAGCGCACCGTCCTCCGGAACATCCAGCCCCTCAACAAGGAGCCCAGCAAAATCGAGGCCCAGAAGGGACTCTCCAGCTAGGCCGCAGCCTGCAGCAGACATGGAGGTAAGCGGGCCGCCCAGCGTCAGCACAAACCTGAGGGGATAAGTGGAGGGAGTGATAGAGGGAGATCCCATAGCTGCCTTCCCCACTTCTAATAGCCCTATATCAGATACTGTGTTAAAGGAAATGTTGCTATCCCTGCGCTCATCCTTACAATCTGATATCGTAGCAGGCATAAACAAGTGTACAAAGGAGGTTCAAGCCCTAAGCCTCAGAGTTGACCACGTTGAAAGCAAAATGGAGGAATACACCTCATCCTACAATGTAATGGTGGAGGCACATACCGCACAGCCAGAAGATTTAGCATGGATGAGAGATAAAATCGCAGATTTGGAGGACAGGTCCAGAAAGAACAATATAAAAATCAGGGGCATTCCTGAGTCCATTGCACCAAATCTCCTTCTTCAATATGCCCAAACCCTGTTCTCCACACTAATTCCATCCTTATCTGCGCAAGACCTCATAGTGGACAGAATCCACAGGATCCCCAAACCCTCATTTCTCCTAGCAGAGACCACGAGAGACGTCTTGCTATGAGTACATTATTACCACATCAAAGATCAGCTCATGCAAGCGTCCAGAAAACCAGATAACATACCGCCACAATATGCTGATATCAGGCTGCTCCCTGACCTCTGCAGGCACACACTACAACGCCGTCGCAATCTAGCAACAATCACAAAAGCTCTAAGAAATCATAAAATCCTCCACAAGTGGAAATACCCTGCAACCTTATCCATTACACTTAATGGGTTTACAACATTAAGAAGGGATGGCCGCACTACGACAATGGGGCATACTCCCAGACCAGGCCTCTCACCCTGCATCCCCACCAAGGCCCTCGCCACTTCAAAATTAGTGGAAAATTGTCTCCCACAAGCGTTTCACTAAGAAAACAAATGGAGAAGCCCACAAGTAATCGTACTCAGCTATACAGATCCTCCGGCTTCGGAGCTAAGAGTTTTTCTTCTCTCCTTTAACCCCAGTACAGCAATAGTTACGTCTGCCCAAGGATCAGTTGTAAGATCCAATTCTTATGTTAACTTTTTATATTTTTTGTTCTCTTCTTTATTTGCTTGATACACGCAGCTACATCCGAAAAAGAGCATCGATTATCGAAAGAGGTCAATCAAACCCATCCTTCCTTTTCCAATACAAAGTGGCAAACTTCAGGAAGCCCTGTGACCACAGTGAGTACACGAACCATAATGCAGTACAACATGCAACCCCAAACACACTATAAGCATCAAGTGTCTCTCAATTAATGCCAGGGGCCTTAACACACTGTTAAGCATTTCTCTATGTGGCAAGAAGCCTGCAGTCAAGGGGTGGACATATTCTGTGTGCAGGAGACTCATTTTCAAATTTCCAAGACCCCGCCTTGCACACACAAAGCTTTCCCACATGTGTTCCTGGCTTGCATGCCTCACAAAAAAAAGGAGGTGTACTCTTCGCCATTAAAAACACCCTCTCATTCACACTTAAAGAAACCCTGATAGAAGATGGCGGAAGATATATTATCATTACGGGAGATCTAAATTCTAAACCGTATACATTAGTATCATTATACGCCCCGAACTCTCATCAACTACGCTTTGTGGGGAGGGTGCTCAAAAAAGTGGTCTCCATGAAACATGGCAACCTTCTAATCTGCGGTGACTTTAACCTTACTACGGATCCGAATCTGGACACTACCACCAAGAAATCCAGAAGTACCTCATCACTACAGTAGCTACTGCACAGAGAAGATCTGTTTGATACATGGAGGTGTCTTCATGCAAACGAGAGAGACTACACTTTTTTCTCAAACAGACACTGCTCTTACTCCCGTATCGACATGTTCTTGACAGACAAATGGTCATTATAACTAGGGCTGAAACAACTAATCGATTAATCGACAACTAATCGATTATGAAATTAATCGATTACTATTTTCATAATCGATTAATCGGCCAGTAACATAATGGGGTTAAAAATAATAAAATTAGCTCTTTATAGTACAAAAAGAGCAAATAATCGCTACTGTAAATATTACTTTTACAGTTCTACAGTAAAAAAATCAACCCCTTACAGTAGTGATCATTTGCTTTTTTTTGTACTATAAAGGGCTCATTTTAGTTTTTTTTAACCCCATTATGTTACTAAACATTTTAGACCTGGTTTACATCTTTGTGTTTTTTGGTGCTTTTTGCATAAACACACTACAGTTCATTTAACATGGTTTTCTATGGGACACGTTCACAACTATACTTTTTTTCAGCCGCTGCGTATTTGGAAAGGGTCAGGGACTTTTTTTTTTTTTTTTTAACGCAAAACGGTGCTTTTTTGGTTCAATATACTTCAATGGAGAAGCTGCAGAAAAGCATGTAATTCGTTTTTGCAGATATTTGTATTTTATTAATCTGCCCAACATCAAATTGGGCAAAAAACTGTATTTCTCTTCTAATAGTGTATATATAGTATATCTCTTCTGTCTGTTATTCTCAGAGTGGATTTAATATTTTGCTCCCTAACCATATAGTTGGTTGTTTATATTTACCACTGCATAGAGATATTTAAGAATACATTGTTTTTTTTTAAAAACTTTACATACTAACTAAATTACACACCACACTTTTTTTTAAGGTTATTAACCGATTAATCGATTAATCGAAACAATAATCGACCAACTAATCGATTATGAAAATAATCGTTAGTTGCAGCCCTAATTATAACAAGTAACAAGTGCACGAATCCATGAAATAACATGGTCTGACCATGTGGCAATTTCTCTGTCATTTAATGAAACAGGTGTCTCCCCTTCCTCCCCTATCTGGCGCTGTAAAAATAGACTTCTACAAGAACCCAAAACCCACTTGATTATCTCTCAGCATCTCTAAAACTTCTTTATCTCCAACGAAACGTCGGTATCTGACCCACACATTCTATGGAACGCACATAAGGCTGTCATGAGAGGCATATTTATGCAATTGGGGGCCAGGGAAAAAAACGCTACAATACCACATTAAATACATTAATTTCTGAAATACGCACTATAGAATCTAAAAATAAATGTTCTCCCACAACAACACTGACTAACGCTCTTTCCAAACTCCGGGAAAACCTTAGAGTACTTCTATCCCAAAAATTTGACTTTCACCTTAGACATTTAAAAATGAATCATTATGCTAACGTGAATAGAGTGGGCATACCTGGCTGGAAGGTTAAAAGCAGCTTGCACCAAAACTAGGATAGCACACTTAATTCACCCTACCCAAAACATCAAAATAACTAACCCACAAGACATAGCAAACCAATTTGCAAAATATTATGGTGCACTATATAATCTACACACAGATGACTACACCACAACCATCCACGGAGAAGATACAAGAATTTCAATAAAGACTAAAACTTCCTTCTCTCTCAAGCACTGATTTAACTAATCTCAATGCACCCTTTCACAACCACAGAAATAGCAAAAACCATTGATACACTGCCCAATGGGAAATCTCCAGGCCCCGATGGATTCTCTAATGAATATCTTAAATCCTTCAAAAACATACTAGCACCCTATTTAAAATCGGTATTTAAAGAAGCGGCGGAATCATCAAGTTTCCCACAAGAGATGCTGAGAGCTTACATAGCAACTCTACCCAAACCAGGTAAAGACCCCAACATGCCAGCCAACTTCAGACCAATATCCCTCTTGAATTCGGACATTAAAGTCTATGCTAAACCCCTAGCCAGAAGATTAACAAACATAATCCCTAATATCATAAAACGTGACCAGATGGGCTTTGTGAAGGGGAGACAAACCTCCGATGCAACTAGGAGAATTGTTAATGTTATTTATCATGCTGTGCGTAGTCGAACGCCTTCTCTGCTATTGTCTATAGACACGGAGAAGGCGTTCGACAGAGTACACTGGGAATACATGAAAACAGTAATGTCTAGGTTTGGATTCCAGGGGCCTATACTGAAGGCTATCCTAGCTTTATATTCATGTCCTTCAGCTCAGGTATACTCATCAGGTTTTTTATCAGTACCCTTCAACATTCACAATGGGACGCGTCAGAGGTGTACCTTGTCACCTACTATCTTCAACCTAATGATAGAACCTTTGGCAAAGACCATTAGATCTCATCCCTCCATCAGGGGCTTCCAGTTTGGTCACTACAAACACGTTATAAACCTATTCGCAGATGATGTAATCCTGCTATTGAGGAAAACATTTCCATACTCATGGAGCCAATTATAAATGAAAATACAGTCAGCGCAAAAAATCCCAACTTTAGAAATACAAGCAGCTGAACACTGAAGGCAAACATAAAAAACCTCAAAGTACATAGAATATATAAGGCAGTGCAGCGCTATAACCAGAAGATTCAAATGTTACTAATAGCATAAAAAATGAAAGTCCCTTTTCAAAAATAGAAATCAAAAAGCTGATAGAGAAAAGATCTCCTCTGTAGTGGTCTAGGTGCTCATGACAGTCCATGCAGTGCAAAACATCCGTGACTCCACCACCAGCTAGCCAAACCGCTCACCTCAGCATATGGACCCCTGAGCTAACAGATGGGTCAAAACAGCATTTACCACTCTCAGTGGATAAAGATGGAGACTTGCATGGGCAGATGGTCACACGATATTTAAAGGTGGCACTCAATAATTGATGATCATATTCACATGCAATATAAAATGAAAATATATAGTGCACACTGTGTGGCTAAAATGATCACATTTATTGAAAAGTCAAGTACTCACATACACAGCACTACACCCTAGTGCTGGGATAAAGGTTTACAATGGCATCAAAGGATAACGTCAGTAGAAAGGTGGCTGTAGTGATGTCCAAGGAACTCCTGCACGCATATCGTCCAAATCTGGACTTCCTCAGCGGTAAAAGAGTCCAAGACATCAGATCTGTATATATAAAGCCCCAATTTCCTATGTGGTAAAAAATCTCCCACGGGCACTGTCCAATCAGCTCCGGCCGCTATGGGGTCAAGGGGATTACTTCCTACTGAAGCTAATGGGTCACTATAGCAACCAAGGCATCAACGTCATCACGCCCGGTCATGTGACCATACGATCAGGAAAAAGACTCCTGTTAACATAAAAAACTGTGTTAAAAAGGCGCCGTGACATCACCGATGTCGGGACGGCCGGTCATGTGACCTTACACTCGTGTTTCCAGCAGAAGCTGGAACACAAACAATTGCAGAACTCCGCTCCTCATGGCCAAGCCTCTTCCTCAAGCCGTTGCTATGGTGATTGGCTTACAGAGCGGCAGCCCTCACACAGACTGCTTTGTGACAGAATGTCACAGCTATAAGCCACTATTTGTAAAGCTGCTACTGAACCACAGAATGGGGAATGCTTATACCGATCGACACACACACACACACACACACACACACACACAATAGGCTGAGAAGGAAAGAGGGGTTTCAAATAAAATGGTTAAAATAAAATTAATAATATAAACGGCACATGGGTAATGAAATTCCCCATATACTATATAAAAAACAACATCACTGCAGCCACCTAATAACAATACCTTAAGCATAACATCTATTCCCAAGCTCAATGTACAAGGTGAACAAAATACAAATACACATATCGAGATTACAGAGAGAGAATACACCATGCAAGTAGTTAACGATCTGAGATGAAACACCATGCAAATTATTATCAATCAGAGATGAAACAATTTAAATCGAATTCGACATTGAGCCCCATGGGTACCCCCACTTGGGTCTCGTAAACCCAAAACAACTCACGGCGGCTCAATTGCCGAATATAATTCCCACCCTCCAGTGAGGGGTCACTTTTTCAACCCCCCAAATTTTAATTTAGCGGGGCTTCGAGCATGAAATAATCGAAAATGCTTGTAAACATTGTGAGTAACCAAACCTTTTTTTTTATATTATTCACATGTTCTCCAATTCTAATATGCAGAGGTCTAGATGTTCTCCCTATATATTGGAGGCCACATTCACACTCCATCATATACACTACCCCTCTAGTGGAACATGTGATAAAATCCTTTATTTTGTAAACTTTCTTGGTTGCTGTGGCGACAAACTCCTTACGTTTTTTAACATTACCTTTAGCCTGTTTACATGGTGGACAATGTCCACAGGCATAGAATCCTGTCAGTATATTAAATATCCTATTCTCAAACAGGACTGGTGTAGCAATAACCCCAGGGGCCAACTTGTCTCTCAAGGAAGGAACCTTTTTGTAGACAAACTGGGGGAACTGAGGAAGAGCTGGACCGAGCACCTTATCCCGCTTGAGAATAGGCCAATGTTTACGAACAACTCTTTCAAATTGTTTGTATTGAACATTGAAATCCAGAACCATTTTGATATTCCCTGATGTATCCTGTTGGACTTTAGGGCAATTGGACACCAATGTGTTTCTATCGAGCATCCGGACACTTTCAATATCTCTATCAATACTGGTCTTGTCATACCCCTTCTGAATAAAGCGGGCCAACAAAACCTTTGATTGTTAGATGTAATCACTCTCCAGTGAACAATTTCGCCTGATGCCCACAAATTGTCCCTTTGGAATGTTGCACAACCACTGAGAGTGGTGGCAGCTTCCTAGGGGAATAAACGCATTGCGATCGGTCGGCTTAAAATGATTCATCAGTCAAAACCGATTCCCCTCCATAGAAATATCCAAATCTAGGAAGACAATCCGTTCGCTACTGATATTCCAAGAAATGACTATGTTCCTGGTACTCCTGTCCAATTTCTGCATAAATAAATCAAGATTGGTCCTATCACCTGTCCAAATCATAATAATGTCATCAATGTATCTTTGGTAACAGACAAGTTCTGGGGGTGTATTTTTATAGATAGTGTCTTCCTCCCAGTGTGCCATAAATAAATTGGCAACACTGGGAGCGAACCAAGCCCCCATAACTACGCCTCTGGTTTGGAGGTAAAATTGTCTGTTGTACCAAAAATAATTTCTTGATAGACAAAAATTCAAACAATCGAGAATGAAGCTCTTATGTCTTCTTGTAAGATCAGATGTTCTAAAAGCCCACTGTACAGACTTCAAAGCGTCCTCATGACTGATAATTGTGTACAGTGAGCTGACATCCGCTGTTATCAAAAAACAAGAGGACAAATCAGGTAAGGCTTCTATAATCTGGATAATGTGTTTGGTATCTTTCAAAAAGGATCGGGTTTTTGAAACCATGGGTTGAAGAAAAAAGTCAATGTACTGACCCAGTCTAGACGAGACTGAGTCAATACCATTGACTATTGGTCGGCCAGGTGGGTTGGTACTACTCTTGTGTATTTTTGGCAAAAAGTATATTATTGGAGTGTGGCATGCAGATGAATCCAAATATGATGCTTCATTGGCATTCAACACTCCAATATGCTTCCCTCTGTCTATCAATGAGTGTAATTCCTCTTTAAACGCGAACATGGGATCCTTCCTAAGCTTAACATACGTGTTGTAATCACTTAACAGGTTCTCCATTTCGTTATTAAGTGTTCTTGCATAGCAAGACCACTTACTGTTATCTCACATATATATTATTCTTATTATTATAGCCAAATTTACCACCCTAACTCCTCCCACAGTTTTTACACTACATAGACAAGTAATATACCGAAACGTGCGGATTGTTCCCGAATGGTGTGCTATTACTTTGTGGAACGTTTCGCTGAATGGTTCACGAAATATCGTCGTTTTTGCGGCGAAATTGGTCCCATAGGAATGAATGGGGAAACTAGAGTGGGAGATGACAAAAGCTGGAAAATCAGAACATGATTTCTAAACTGCCGCCACTCCCTCATTTTCAAGCCCACCTACACAAATCTTATATCAAAACGTTCAGCTATCCCTGCTGCCACTAAACATGTCCACGGCTAAGCCATAGTCCTGATAGTTTTCACAATATGACCATTTGTTTGCAACTCACGCCGTCCATTGACATTCATTGAAACTACACTCTAGCCCCCTCTAAATTTGAAGGGCAATTTCTAAACTGCGACTGTGCCTTCATTTTTAATATTTCAGAGACATACTATACATCAAAATCTAGGTCTGGGTCTTGTGATTCTCACAATATAAAGATCTTCGCTGTAGGATGTATAGTTTTTAAAATACGGCCATTTGTTTAGAGGTCATTTCAGGAAATTTTAGCCATTAATCAGAGTGTACTGTTAGTGTTTGTTTTGTTGCCATGGTTACCAAAGCTTCTGTTATACACAGGGGGGAAGGTGGCTGGAGCATCTCAGCTGATTACAGAGCCCGGGGGAGGGGACAGACACACCATGTACTGATTTATAATAGAGGAATATGATGGGGCAGTTTTGATGGGGTAATTCTGATGGGGCAGTTTTGATGAAGTAGTATTTGGGAAGCATAAACAGGGCATGAGCGTTGCTAGGAAACAGTGGTTGTAAACACAAGATGCTGAGACACCCCAAATGCATGTGACTTCATCTGCTAGACTTGATAATGCTTGTAGACTCCTCCCACAGTTTTCACACTACAGAGACAAATAATATACCGAAACGAGCGGATTGTTCCCGATTGGTGTGTTATTACTTTGTGGAATGTTTTGCCGAATGGTCCACGAAATGACGTTTTTGCGGCGAAATTGGTCCCATAGGAATGAATGGCGAAATGTTCAAAACTAGAGTGGGAAGTGACAAAAGCTGACAACCCCATGATCAGCCAAAACATTATGACCACCCCATGATCAGCCAAAACATTATGACCGCCCCATGTAAAAAAAAAAAATATTTTTGAAAAAAAAAAAAAATTTTTGAAAAAAGTAAAAAAATCATTTTTGAAAAAAAAAAAATCATTTTTGAAAAAAAAAAAAAAATATTTTTGAAAAAAAAAATATTTTTGAAAAAAAAAAAAATTATTTTTGAAAAAAAAAATATTTTTGAAAAAAAATTTCTTTGAAAAAAAAATTATTTTTGAAAAAAAAATATATTTGAAAAAAAAAAATATTTTTGAAAAAAAAAAATTATTTTTGAAAAAAAAATTACTTTAAAAAAAATAATAATTTCGAAAAAATAAATCATTTTTGAAGAAAAAAAAATCATTTTTGATTAAAAAAAAATCATTTTTGAAAAAAAAATTACTTTTGAAAAAAATGTTCAGCTCTTTCAGCGAATGATGGAACTTTTTTACTACTATTTATACTTTTTTAAATATTAAGCTTTTTAACACTTTTCACAGTTACTCAAGCCACTCCACCCCACCCAGTTACTCCGCCCACTCCAGTTGTAGAGGCAAGAACACTTTCACAATTTCCCCAGAAATTGTAGCTTTTCTAGTTATAATATGCTTTGCTAAGTACCACCAAAACCCCTCCTTTGTCCGCCGGACGTAACACTAAATCCTTCCGTTCGATTAGTGATTGAACACCCTTCTTGATATATACTGCATCGTTCACCTTTCGGATCTTAAGTAATTCTAGATCCTTAGCAATCATGTTTTTAAAAACATCAACATGCTTAGTGTCCAGATTGGGGGGATTAAAGACTCACTTACTATGGAGGGTGGAATGTTTACCCAATGTTTTCACAACATTAGATTCAGTCCGGACAGTAGTATTAGAAAGATGATATTTCTTTATATTTAAATTTCTGATGAATTTTTGCAGGCTAATGTAGGTCTGGAATTTGTTTAAGTTACGGGTAGGGGCATATTTAAGACCTCTGTCTAAAACCCTAATCTCGTTCTCATTAAGAGGCGAGCCACTAAGGTTATAGATCCCTGCTCCTAATGGCGTTTTACTCTTTTGAGTTCCCCTGCCTCCTCTCCTTCCTCTGTTATTTTTCCTTTTCTGTCCAGGGTGGCCAGGGGAGGCGCCACTTTCAACCCTCCTCCTGGATTGGCAGGGACAGAAGGAGCCCCCCTCCCTGTCCCCTTTGGGGTCCTGTAAAAATCCCCCCCCCCTCTGAGGTCCAGGATTCTGGAGTGGGGCGAACCGATTTTGAATGGATATGGGATTCCCACGAGGAAGGGGAAACCTACTTCCATTGTGATATGTTGGTAGATCTGGATGTATTCTGATATTCATTCAGATACTGCCCAGAATTCATCCTCCCATGTTGGCCAGTACCATTAGGGTCCATGAAAAATATCCATGATTAATGCTGCTAGACTGTGGTATGTTTGTAAGAATCAGTTATAAATGAAAATACAGTCAGCGCAAAAAATCCCAACTTTAGAAATACAAGCAGCTGAACACTGAAGGCAAACATAAAAAACCTCAAAGTACATAGAATAAATAAGGCAGTGCAGCGCTATAACCAGAAGATTCAAATGTTACTAATAGCATAAAAAATGAAAGTCCCTTTTTAAAAATAGAAATCAAAAAGTTGATAGAGAAAAGTTCTCCTCTGTAGTGGTCTAGGTGCTCATGACAGTTCATGCAGTGCAAAACATCCATGACTCCACCACCAGCTAGCCAAACCGCTCACCTCAGCATATGGACCCCTGAGCTAACAGATGGGTTAAAACAGCATTTACCACTCTCAGTGGATAAAGATGGAGACTTGCATGGGCAGATGGTCACACGATATTTAAAGGTGGCACTCAATAATTGATGATCATATTCACATGCAATATAAAATGAAAATATACAGTGCACACTGTGTGGCTAAAATGATCACATTTATTGAAAAGTCAAGTACTCACATACACAGCACTACACCCTAGTGCTGGGATAAAGGTTTAAAATGGCATCAAAGGATAGCGTCAGTAGAAAGGTGGCTGTAGTGATGTCCAAGGAGCTCCCGCACGCGTATCGTCCAAATCTGGACTTCCTCAGCGGTAATGGAGTCCAAGACATCAGATCTGTATATATAGAGCCCCAATAACTATTTCCTATGTCAAGGGGATTACTTCCTACTGAAGCTAATGGGTCACTATAGCAACCAAGGCATCAACGTCATGATGCCCGGTCATGTGACCATACGATCAGGAAGAAGACCCCTGTTAACATAAAAAACTGTGTTAAAAAGCCACCGTGACATCACCGACGTCGGGACGGCCGGTCATGTGACCTTACACTCGTGTTTCCAGCAGAAGCTGGAACACAAACAATTGTAGAACTCCGCCCCTCATGGCCAAGCCTCCTCAAGCCGTTGCTATGGTGATCGGCTTACATAGCGGCAGCCCTCACACAGACTGCTTTGTGACAGAATGTCACAGCTATAAGCCACTATTCGTAAAGCTGCTACCGAACCACAGACTTGGGAATGCTTATACCGATCCACACACACACACAATAGGCTGAGAAGGAAAGAGGGGTTTCAAATAAAATGGTTAAAATAAAATTAATAAAATAAATGGCACATGGGAAATGAAATTCCCCATATACTATATAAAAAACAACATCACTGCAGCCACCTAACAACAATATCTTAAGCATAACATCTATTCCCAATCTCAATGTATAAGGTGAACAAAATACAAATACACATATCGAGATTACAGAGAGAGAATGGGAGAAAAGGGAGTAGCCTTATTGGTCCCCCCTTTGCAATATGGTGCCGTGGCAACGGCAATTCGGTCTATACAGGAGATTTTGATAATAAAAATTTTATATTAAGTTAATTTAGTGCAGGTGTGCTTTAAGAATTAGGTTAATGGTGAGGTTGGGTTATGATTGGTCAAGAATGTCAGGTGACTAATAGAACTCTCTAGAAGCAGAGGTGGGAGTCTATTTAAGGAATCAGCTGACAGGATTCTTGGCCAGTCACCAGTGAAGAAGTCGTCACTAGGAGCTCCGGGCGGAAATTTTGAATAGCTCCATTTCACATCTCGGGCATAATGAAGACTCTTCTCTGTCAATTAAATGAAAGTGCAGAGGCAGCTGGAGGTGAGGAGTGGATTTGCCAGTGTTTATCTTTACCTGAGAGCCAAGTGTCAGTGGGGGTCAGCGAAGTTAACAGTGGAGCGTCAGAGGCGGCAGGAGGTGTAATTTTACCTCAGAATATTCAGGCAAATCCCGCTGTGTCAGTCTCTCGTCAGGAGGATGTCGTCCTGTCAGTAGTGAAGAGTGCCAGCGGCGGAGCAAGAGACTGCGCCAGCAGAGGAGGAGTGTAAGCCCGGTACAGCTCGAATTTTCTAGAAGCCAGAGAGGAAGGTTGGTTTCAGCATTAGGCAGTTACCAGCCTGTCGGTGTGTCTTCGGGTCAGAGGCAGTGGAGTAGTGTTAGGAGGTCAGCAGCGGGAGTCGAATCTTCTACAGGACAGAAGGGAGTGACAGCCATGCAAGTGCCTTTGCCTGTGCATGGGCTTGACCCAGGAAATCTCAGTCAGCATACAGATTGTGAGTTGTCTCGGCAGGTGGTAACAGAACAAGCCGGCAGTACTATACCTGTGCGGTGTGCCCCCCCTTTAGTGGATACGGGTAATGACAGCAATTCTGAAATTGGTAAGTGTAACACAATGGAAAAGCTGTCTGGCATTTCTGCATCATTAGAACAACTGATACAAATCATGCAGAATCAATTCAATAATGATTCTTCTAAGCAACAAGAAGGTGTTGCAGGAGTATGGTCTTCAGTATTAGTTGATAATCCTGTGGTGTCTCAGAACCCTTTGTCTTTACAGGATAGGAACCAAGAAAAGAATATTAAAGAATGCATGCAGTGTGTCCTATCTACCCTTGGTTTCCATTTATCTTCCTCTGCTAAGAAAAAGGTATGGAAAAACGAATGCATTGATTTAAGTTTGTTGCTTCCTCCTTCTAGGGATTTTTCACACAAATATGATAAAAAAGACGAAAAAATAGAGGATGATAGGCGTAAACAAGTCCTGAAATCTTTTTATTCATGGTTACAAGCATTTAGTATTTATTCCAGTGTTTTGTGTGAAAAATTTCCAGAAAGAAGCACGGCACTATTCCAGCATATAGATATTATTCTGGAGGCTTACAGAAGCTTTAGTGGTTTTGCATGGTTAACATATGATGAGGCGTTCAGGCAAAAAATAGCTGTACAACCTGCAATACAATATGGTTCCAAAGATGTTAGCTTGTGGCTGAATTTATTTCTACCTCAGAAACAACCTTTTGTCTGTCAACCCAATATTAATAATATCAACCAATCAGTGAATACATATAAGAAAGGTTTGTGTTTCGCTTTCAATGATGGTCAGTGTAAATGGGGGAATGCATGTAGGTACAAACACGAATGTGCATTTTGCGCTGGGTCTCATCCAATATCGAAATGTTTTCATAAGCTTCAGGCAGGTCAAAACGAGAATTTTCAAAAAAGCTGCAACCCCGGTGAATATCCAAAAAATGTTACCATGGTTGCAAGTTTACCCAAACAGGCAGAAGGCTTCGCTGCTAATTAAAGTTTTTTTGAATGGTTTCAATCTGCCTTCTTTCAAAGGAGAGGGTTGTTCAATTTTTAAGAATTTGAAATCCGCTCAGGAATTCCCCAATATAGTCAGAGAAAAACTTTTTAAGGAGGTGGTAGCAGGTAGAATTGAAGGTCCTTTTATCCCCCCCCCCCCCTTTTAAGGATTTTAGGGTTTCTCCTCTGGGTTTAGTGCCAAAAAAAAGAACCAGGGGAATTTTGTCTTATACATCACTTGTCGTTCCTGTTCGGAGACTCTCTGAACGATCAGATTGATCCCAATTTAGCAGCTGTAACTTATGCGTCTTTTGAATCTGCAGTTAGGGAATTATGTTTATTAGGCCCTAATGGCGAAAGCAGATATTAAATCTGCTTTCAGACTATTACCACTAAACCCAGCTTGCTTTAATTCTTTAGGTATTATTTTTGAGAATGAATTCTATTTTGACAAGTGTCTGCCAATGGGGTGCTCGTTATCCTGCTACTATTTTGAAGCATTTTTATCATTTATTGAATGGGTTGTGGATTCAGTAGCTGACTCTCATTTTTCCATACATTATTTAGATGATTTTTTATTTTTAGGGGCTTCAGGGACTCAGGATTGTCTTACGTTACTTCAGTCTTTCTGTTTGGTCTGTAATTTTTTCGGCATCCCATTGGCAGAAGAAAAGACTGTTTTTCCAACAACTAACATTGAATTTCTTGGTATAGGTTTAAATACTATAGATATGGAATTTAGTCTTCCAGCTGATAAGGTATATAAGTTATGTCAGGTGTTATTGAAATTCATTAGGATGAAAAAAGTTAGTTTGAAAGAAATGCAATCTTTATTGGGTCAGTTGGCCTTTGCAGCTAGAGTCCTTCCGATGGGTAGGGTTTTTTCTAGAAGGCTATATAGCTCAATATCAGGTTTAAAAAATCCATCATCCCATGTTAGAGTTAATTCTGAAATGAAAGCGGATCTTTTAGTTTGGTTAAATTTTCTGGAAAATTTTAATGGAAAGTCTTTATTCCAGCAGGATTTTATTTTGGATTCAGACTTTCATTTAGCTACAGATGTGGCGGGTTCTGTAGGTTTTGGGGTTATTTGGAAATCTCACTGGTGTTTTTCAGCTTGGCCGATCAGGTGTGTAAGTAAGGGTTTTTGTAAAAACATTGTTTTGCTGGAATTATTTCCAGTTCTAGTAGCTTTGGAAATTTGCTAATAGAAGGATTCTAGTTAGCACTGATAATCAGGGAGTAGCGTTTGCAGTAAATTGCCTATCTTCCAAATCCCCTCAAGTTGTGGTTTTATTGCGCCATTTAGTCTTTTTGTGTCTAAAATGGAACGTCTGGATCAAGGCAAAATATATTCGAGGTAAATCTAATATAATTGCCGATTCTCTCTCTCGTCAACAGATGGAACGGTTTTTCTTGCTAATGCCAGAAGCAGATATAGTCGGGGAGCATTGCCCATCCCATTTATGGGAACTAATTTAATTTATAACCATATTCAGAACTCATTGTCTATTTCAACTTGGAAGAATTCTACAGCGTCATGGTTATTATGGTCCACCTTCTTGGCATCCTTGAACACTGATAATTCTGCATTCTCTGAAAATTTAGTGTTACTTTTCCTTCATTCATTATTGGAGAAAGGTCATTCATGGTCACACGTTAACAAGGTTATATCAGGTGTTTCATTTTTCTTGAAACTTAATGGGTTTCCATCCTGTTTAAGTTTCTTTTCAGTTAGGCAGGTTTTAAAAGGATACAAAAGGAGTAGATTTTTCAAGGATGATAGATGTCCTGTAACCCCAGAATTATTATCCAGTTTATGTAAAGTTACTCCTTGGGTGTGTCTTTCTCTGTTTGAATCGGTGCTATTAAATTCAGTTTTTTCATTAGCCTTTTTCGCGGCATTTAGAATTTCGGAATTATTGCCGCCATCTAAAAAGAAGTCTGGTATTTTATTTTCAAATATTATCTTATTGGAAAGAAAGAAAAAAAGAGCGCACCAGCCTAGTGCATTATTGTCACGTACCTGGTAGGTTGTGAGCCTGAAGTGCAGGAAAAGACCTCCCTTACAGCTCCCACTCCCGTTCCCCTGGAATGGAGACAGAGGGCCAGGAGTGAAGAGTGGTATGGGTGCCTGGCAGGATCAACAGTTGCTGAAAGTCCAGTAGTGGTGGCACCCTCTGGAGTCAGTAGCCTGAGGTGTAGACTGAGGACAGAGACTGGAATGCAGAACTGGAACCAGGAACAACAGCAGGTAACAGCAGACGGGAAGCTGGACTGGAACCAGGAACAACAGCAGGTAATAGCAGACTGGAAGCTGGACTGGAACCAGGAACAACAGCAGGTAATAGCCTGGAACGCTGGACAGGAACAACAGCAGAAGATAGCCTGGAACGCTGGACTGGAACACAGCAGAAGATAGCTTGGAACGCTGGGCTGGAACACAGCAGAAGGTAGCCTGGAACGCTGGACTGGAACCAGGAACAACAGCAGGTAATAGCAGACTGGAAGCTGGACTGGAACCAGGAACAACAGCAGGTAATAGCAGACTGGAAGCTGGACTGGAACCAGGGACAACAGCAGGTAATAGCCTGGAACGCTGGACTGGAACAACAACAGAAGATAGCCTGGAACGCTGGACTGGAACACAGCAGAAGATAGCCGGGAATGCTGGACTGGAACACAGCAGAAGATAGCCTGGAACGCTGGACTGGAACCAGGAACAACAGCAGGTAATAGCAGACTGGAAGCTGATGAACACAGCGGAGGGTCAACAAGCTGGTGGTCAGTAACGTTCGGACAGCAGAGGTACCAGGGGTAATGCAGAGGGATGGTCAGGCAAGCCAAGAGGGTCTGGTGCAGGCAGATAGCAGGATCGTCAAACAGGAAGCCGGGTCAGATAACAGGATACACAGATCAGATCAGGTAACACTCACAGAACGCTGTAGAGCAGACAGTGGGGATGGAGTGTGACAGGCAGGTTTAAATAGGCCGCCTGACACCAGCGGGAGTGCGCGCGCACGTGCCCGTGCGTGACCGCACCCGTGAACGCGCACGCATGCGCAATGGGACCCGTGGCCGGGTTCCCGTGCGCCTGGGACGCCGGTTACTGGCAGCATCTTCATGACAATTATCCTTGACAGATTTATTAATTAAAAGCAAGATAAAATCTACTCACAAAGGTCGGAGAAAAAATCGCATTGTATAAGGCACAGAGGCGATTGGTCCAGTGGTAGCAGTTTTTCCAGGTCCTAGGAAGAAGACGTACGGACTACTGCTGGCTAACGCGTTTCGAAGGTTACCCTTCTTCATCAGAGCCTTGGTAGTGTTAGTCTCCTGCTAGTTTATATACATGTGTCCATCTAAAAAAGACTCATCAGATTGGTGCCAAGGCCCTCCCTTAATTAGTAGGCGGTCCTCTGAGAAGGATAGGCCCTGGCTTTGTTATTATAAGACCATAATGTATTTAAATTATAGTTTGATTTTTATTTTTAATATTTATGTTTAATATGATTTTAGTCTAAATTATGATTTTAGTCTTAGTTCTAGTTTTTAATTTTAATTTTAGTTTTAATTTTAGTTCCAATTCTAATTTTAATCAGCAGCCATACATATATTCAAAGGTGTATACATCCAATAGCAGGCAAACTAAAATAGTCCTACCAATATCGCTATGTAGGTGAGCCAAGGCATATCAGGTGTTACTTGGAGCACCTCTCCCCTCTCTTTATTGGATTGCAAACATCAGAAGAAACTGATCAGAAATCTAAAATCTAAGATCAGGAATCGAGTATCGTACCTCATAGTGTATATGCTAGATGGCAGCTCTTTTGTTCAGGCAGAGTGCCTCTGTGGAGTCTGTAGCTGTTCCGGCTTCCATTGCTGGCAGTTTCTGGCCGGTGACATGTTCCTATGCGTTCCACTCGGCTCTACAGAGCATAGGAACATGTCACCGGCATGGCCATGAGGGGCGGAGTTCTACAATTGTTTGTGTTCCAGCTTCTGCTGGAAACACGAGTGTAAGGTCACATGACCGGCCGTCCCGACGTCGGTGATGTCACGGTGGCTTTTTAACACAGTTTTTTATGTTAACAGGGGTCTTCTTCCTGATCGTATGGTCACATGACCGGGCATCATGACGTTGATGCCTTGGTTGCTATAGTGACCCATTAGCTTCAGTAGGAAGTAATCCCCTTGACATAGGAAATAGTTATTGGGGCTCTATATATACAGATCTGATGTCTTGGACTCCATTACCGCTGAGGAAGTCCAGATTTGGACGATACGCGTGCGGGAGCTCCTTGGACATCACTACAGCCACCTTTCTACTGACGCTATCCTTTGATGCCATTTTAAACCTTTATCCCAGCACTAGGGTGTAGTGCTGTGTATGTGAGTACTTGACTTTTCAATAAATGTGATCATTTTAGCCACACAGTGTGCACTGTATATTTTCATTTTATATTGCATGTGAATATGATCATCAATTATTGAGTGCCACCTTTAAATATCGTGTGACCATCTGCCCATGCAAGTCTCCATCTTTATCCACTAAGAGTGGTAAATGCTGTTTTAACCCATCTGTTAGCTCAGGGGTCCATATGCTGAGGTGAGCGGTTTGGCTAGCTGGTGGTGGAGTCATGGATGTTTTGCACTGCATGAACTGTCATGAGCACCTAGACCACTACAGAGGAGAACTTTTCTCTATCAACTTTTTGATTTCTATTTTTAAAAAGGGACTTTCATTTTTTATGCTATTAGTAACATTTGAATCTTCTGGTTATAGCGCTGCACTGCCTTATTTATTCTATGTACTTTGAGGTTTTTTATGTTTGCCTTCAGTGTTCAGCTGCTTGTATTTCTAAAGTTGGGATTTTTTGCGCTGACTGTATTTTCATTTATAACTGATTCTTACAAACATACCACAGTCTAGCAGCATTAATCATGGATATTTTTCATGGACCCTAATGGTACTGGCCAACATGGGAGGATGAATTCTGGGCAGTATCTGAATGAATATCAGAATACATCCAGATCTACCAACATATCCCAATGGAAGTAGGTTTCCCCTTCCTCGTGGGAATCCCATATCCATTCAAAATCGGTTCGCCCCACTCCAGAATCCTGGACCTCAGGGGGGGGGGATTTTTACAGGACCCCAAAGGGGACAGGGAGTGGGGCTCCTTCTGTCCCTGCCAATCCAGGAGGAGGGTTGAAAGTGGCGCCTCCCCTGGCCACCCTGGACAGAAAAGGAAAAATAACAGAGGAAGGAGAGGAGGCAGGGGAACTCAAAAGAGTAAAACGCCATTAGGAGCAGGGATCTATAACCTTAGTGGCTCGCCTCTTAATGAGAACGAGATTAGGGTTTTAGACAGAGGTCTTAAATATGCCCCTACCCGTAACTTAAACAAATTCCAGACCTACATTAGCCTGCAAAAATTCATCAGAAATTTAAATATAAAGAAATATCATCTTTCTAATACTACTGTCCGGACTGAATCTAATCTTGTGAAAACATTGGGTAAACATTCCACCCTCCGTAGTAAGTGAGTCTTTAATCCCCTCAATCTGGACACTAAGCATGTTGATGTTTTTAAAAACATGATTGCTAAGGATCTAGAATTACTTAAGATCTGAAAGGTGAACGATGCAGTATATATCAAGAAGGGTGTTCAATCACTAATCGAACGGAAGGATTTAGTGTTACGTCCGGCGGACAAAGGAGGGGTTTTGGTGGTACTTAGCAAAGCATATTATAATAACGAAATGGAGAACCTGTTAAGTGATTACAACACGTATGTTAAGCTTAGGAAGGATCCCATGTTCGCGTTTAAAGAGGAATTACACTCATTGATAGAAAGAGGGAAGCATATTGGAGTGTTGAATGCCAATGAAGCATCATATTTGGATTCATCTGCATGCCGCACTCCAATAATATACTTTTTGCCAAAAATACACAAGAGTAGTACCAACCCACCTGGCCGACCAATAGTCAATGGTATTGACTCAGTCTCATCTAGACTGGGTCAGTACATTGACTTTTTTCTTCAACCCATGGTTTCAAAAACCCGATCCTTTTTGAAAGATACCAAACACATTATCCAGATTATAGAAGCCTTACCTGATTTGTCCTCTTGTTTTTTGATAACAGCGGATGTCAGCTCACTGTACACAATTATCAGTCATGAGGACGCTTTGAAGTCTGTACAGTGGGCTTTTAGAACATCTGATCTTACAAGAAGACATAAGAGCTTCATTCTCGATTGTTTGAATTTTTGTCTATCAAGAAATTATTTTTGGTACAACAGACAATTTTACCTCCAAACCAGAGGCGTAGTTACGGGGGCTTGGTTCGCTCCCAGTGTTGCCAATTTATTTATGTCACACTGGGAGGAAGACACTATCTATAAAAATACACCCCCAGAACTTGTCTGTTACCAAAGATACATTGATGACATTATTATGATTTGGACAGGTGATAGGACCAATCTTGATTTATTTATGCAGAAATTGGACAGGAATACCAGGAACATAGTCATTTCTTGGAATATCAGTAGCGAACGGATTGTCTTCTTAGATTTGGATATTTCTATGGAGGGGAATCGGTTTTGACTGATGAATCATTTTAAACGCATTGCGACCGATCGCAATGCGTTTATTCCCCTAGGAAGCTGCCACCACTCTCAGTGGTTGTGCAACATTCCAAAGGGACAATTTGTGGGCATCAGGCGAAATTGTTCACTGGAGAGTGATTACATCTAACAATCACAGGTTTTGTTGGCCCGCTTTATTCAGAAGGGGTATGACAAGACCAGTATTGATAGAGATATTGAAAGTGTCCGGATGCTCGATAGAAACACATTGGTGTCCAATTGCCCTAAAGTCCAACAGGATACATCAGGGAATATCAAAATGGTTCTGGATTTCAATGTTCAATACAAACAATTTGAAAGAGTTGTTCGTAAACATTGGCCTATTCTCAAGCGGGATAAGGTGCTCGGTCCAGCTCTTCCTCAGTTCCCCCAGTTTGTCTACAAAAAGGTTCCTTCCTTGAGAGACAAGTTGGCCCCTGGGGTTATTGCTACACCAGTCCTGTTTGAGAATAGGATATTTAATATACTGACAGGATTCTATGCCTGTGGACATTGTCCACCATGTAAACAGGCTAAAGGTAATGTTAAAAAACGTAAGGAGTTTGTCGCCACAGCAACCAAGAAAGTTTACAAAATAAAGGATTTTATCACATGTTTCACTACAGGGATAGTGTATATGATGTAGTGCGAATGTGGCCTCCAATATATAGGGAGAACATCTGCATATTAGAATTGGAGAACATGTGAATAATATAAAAAAAAGGTTTGGTTACTCACAATGTTTCCAAGCATTTTCGATTATTTCATGCTTGGAGCCCTGCTAAATTAAAATTTTGGGGGGTTGAAAAAGTGACCCCTCACTGGAGGGGGGGGGATTTTATTTGGCAATTGAGCCGCCGTGAGTCGTTTTGGGTTTACGAGACCCAAGTGGGGGTACCCATGGAGCTCAATGTCAAATTCGATATAAAATGTTTCATCTCTGATCGATAATAATTTGCATGGTGTTTCATTTCAGATCGTTAACTACTTGCATGGTGTATTCTCTCTCTGTAATCTCGATATGTCTATTTGTATTTTGTTCACCTTATACATTGAGCTTGGGAATAGATGTTATGCTTACGGTATTGTTATTAGGTGGCTGCAGTGATGTTGTTTTTTATATAGTATATGGGGAATTTCATTTCCCATGTGCGGTTTATTTTATTAATTTTATTTTAATTATTTTATTTGAAACCCCTCTTTCCTTCTCAGCCTATTGTGTGTGTGTGTGTGTGTGTGTCGATCGGTATAAACATTCCCCAGTCTGTGGTTCGGTAGCAGCTTTACAAATAGTGGCTTATAGCTGTGACATTCTGTCACAAAGCAGTCTGTGTGAAGGCTGCCGATATGTAAGCCGATCACCTTAGCAACGGCTTGAGGAGGAGGCTTGGCCATGAGGGGCGGAGTTCTACAACTTCTGCTGGAAACACGAGTGTAAGGTCACATGACCGGCCGTCCCGATGTCGGTGACGTCACAGCGGCTTTTTAACACAGTTTATGTTAACAGGAGTCTTCTTCCTGATCGTATGGTCATATGACCGGGCGTGATGACGTTGATGCCTTGGTTGCTATAGTGATCCATTAGCTTCAGTAGGAAGAAATCTCCATGACCCCATAGCGGCCGGAGCTGATTGGACGGTGCCTGTGGGAGGTTTTTTACCACATAGGAAATAGTTATTGGGGCTCTATATATACAGATCTGATGTCTTGGACTCCATTACCACTGAGGAAGTCCAGATTTGGACGATACGCATGCGGGAGTTCCTTGGACATCACTACAGCCACCTTTCTACTGACGTTATCCTTTGATGCCATTTCAAACCTTTATCCCAGCACTAGGGTGTAGTGCTGTGTATGTGAGTACTTGACTTTTCAATAAATGTGATAATTTTAGCCACATAGTGTGCACTATATATTTTCATTTTATATTGCATGTGAATATGATCATCAATTATTGAGTGCCACCTATAAATATCATGTGACCATCTGCCCATGCAAGTCTCCATCTTTATCCACTGAGAGTGGTAAATGCTGTTTTGACCCATCTGTTAGCTCAGGGGTCAATATGCTGAGGTGAGCGGTTTGGCTAGCTGGTGGTGGAGTCATGGATGTTTTGCACTGCATGAACTGTCATAAGCACCTAGACCACTACAGAGGAGACCTTTTCTCTATCAACTTTTTGATTTCTATTTTTAAAAAGAGACTTTCATTTTTTATGCTATTAGTAACATTTGAATCTTCTGGTTATAGCGCTGCACTGCCTTATTTATTCTACATACTCATGGAGCACCAAAGGCATAACTTATCTAGGGGTTACGTTAACAACTTCCACAACCACATTGGCGGATGCCAATATCAAACCGCTACTGACCAAACTGGAAGCTCAATTGAAAGAAATCTCCAAAAAGGAACTTTCATGGATGGGGAAATTAGAATCATTTACATATTTAGAATACTACCGATTCACATACCCCAACATTACATTAGGAACATGTCACACCTTATGTGGAAATTCTTGTGGAATGGTAAGAAAGCCAGATATCCCAAACATAACCTGATTCCGCATAAACGAGTGGGAGGGGTGGGATTAATTGATCTGCAAGATTATCTACGGGCAGCCAGATTGGACCAACTTAAACACTGGTTCCAGGGTCCTAATAGACCAGTATGGGCAGATATAGAGGAAAAGCAAATCCCAACAAAGTCACTGACAACCTTCCTCATGGGGGACAACTGGACACCTTGGAATATAACAACTTTCACAGCCAATTAGGGCATCTATCCAAGCTTGGAGATATCTTTTATCTTTACAACACATTAACCAGTTGCCAATCGGCCCATAGCCAAATGATGGCTGCAGGGCGGTTGGATAACTCTGGGATCACGTACTATGACGTGATTCCAGAAAACTACTCCCGCGTGCCCCCTGGGGCGCGCACACGGGAACATCCGTGACCGCATCACAGATCATGGTAAACGGCCGCTTATCGCGGCCGTTTACCATGTGATTGCTCCGTCAAATGATGGAGCGATCACATGTAAACAAACATGACACCGGTTCCTCCCTCCCCTCTCTGTACCGATCAGTACAGAGGGGGAGAGATCGGATGGGAGCTGCACTGTGGGCTGGATGTGTAGTGCCCACAGCGCTGCTCAGTGACATGTGCAGTCACATCCATCCATCCCTCCATCCATGCTCAGCCATCCCTCCCATGCTCAGCCATCCCCTCATGCTCTGCAATTCCCTGTGCAATACTCTGCAATACCCTGTGCAATATTCTGCAATACCCTGCAATACCCTGTGCAATACTCTGCAATACCCTTTGCAATATCCTGTACAATACACTGCAATACCCCGCAATGACCCAGCAATACTCTGCAATGACCCGCAATACTCTACAATGATCCGCAATACTCTGCAATGACCCGGCAATACCCCACAATATTCTGCAATGACCCGCAATACTCTGCAATGACCCGCAATACCCCACAATACTCTGCAATGACCCGCAATACTCTGCAATGACCCGCAATACTCTGCAATGACCTGGCAATGCCCCGCAATACTCTGCAATGCCCCACCATACCCAACCATACCCTGCAATACTCGGTGATACCCAGCCATGCTCAGCCATGCTCGGCTATACTCAGCCATACTCTGCCATACTCGGCTGTACTCGGCCTCTGTATGTGGCCAGGCTGGGGAAGTCTCACACATGTGGTATCGCCGTACTCAGGAGTAGGAGAATCTATTTTCGGGTGTCATTCTTGGTATGTACATGCTATGTGTTAGAAACATTGTATAAATGGACAACTTTGTGTTAAAAAAAAATGTGTTTTAACCACTTCCCGGCAAACCGGCCATCATACGACGTCCTTGACTTTGTTCGGGGATATCTGAATGATGGGTGCAGCTACAGGCATCATTCAGATATCAGCTTTTTCAGCCGGCAATTCCCTACACCATGAGAATGATCATAGTGGCTGTTCCGCTGTTTGATCATTCTTATGGGAGGCGAGAGGTGACGTCCCTCCCCTCTCGCCGCCCTCAGGTGCTTCTACCGTCTCACCGCTACGATCGAAGCCAGGATCTTTTTTTTTTTTTTTTTTTTTTTATTTCAGGCTTCCCAGCCTAGAGGTGAGATGTGGGGTTTTATTGACCCCATATCTCACTGTAAAGAGGACCTGTCATGCCATATTCCTATTACAGGGGATGTTTACATTCCTTTTAATAGAAATAAAAGTGATAAAAAAAATTATTTTTTGGAAAAAAGCCTCAAACTAAAATAAATAAAGTAAAATGAACAAGAAAAAAAAAAATTTTCCCTGTGTCCCCGTGTGCTCGCATGCAGAAGCGAGCGCATACATAAGTTGCGCCCACATATGAAAATGGTGTTCAAACCACACATGTGAGGTATCGCTGCGATTGGTAGAGCAAGAGCAATAATTTTGGCCCTAGAACTCCTCTGTAACTCACAACATGTAACCAGTAAAAATTTTTAAAGCGTCTCCTATGGGGGTTTTTAAGTAGCGAAGTTTGGCGCCATTCCACGAGCGTGTGCAATTTTGAAGGGTGACATGTTAGGTATCTATTTACTCAGCATAACTTCATCTTTCACATTATGCAAAAACATTGGGCTAACTTTACTGTTTTGTTTTTTTTTAAAGCACAAAACTTTTAAAAAAAAAAAAAGCGTTCGAAAAATTGCTGCGCAAATACCGTGTGAGATAAAAAGTTGCAACAACCGCCATTGTATTCTCTAGGGTCTTTGCTAAAAAAACATATATAATGTTTTGGGGTTCTATGTAATTTTCTAGCAAATAAATTATGATTTTTACATGTAGGAGAGAAATGTCAGAATTGGCCTGGGTGCTCCTAGAATGCCTTATGGTGCTCCCTGCATGTTGGGCCTCTGTATGTGGCCACGCTGTGTAAAAGACTCACACATGTGGTATCACCGTACTCGGGAGTAATAGCAGAATGTGTTTGGGGGTGTAATTTGTGGTATGCATATGTTGTGTGTGAGAAATAACCTGCTAGTATGACAATTTTGTGAAAAAAAAAAAGAAAAAAAAAAATCTTGATTTTGCAAAGAATTGTGGGAAAAAATGACAACTTCAAAAAACTCATCATGCATCTTTCTAAATACCTTGGAATGTCTTATTTCCAAAAAGGGGTCATTTGGGGGGTATTTGTACTTTTCTGGCATGTTAGGGTGTCAAGAAATGAGATAGTCCGTCAGTACTTCAGGTGCGACCAATTTTCAGAGATTGGCACCATAGCTTGTGGACTCTATAACTTTCACAAAGACCAAATAATATACACCGATTTGGGTTATTTTTACCAAAGATATGTAACAGTATAAATTTTGGCCAAAATATATGAATAAAAAATTACTAATTTGCAAAATTTTATAACAGAAACGAAGAAAAATGCATATTTTTACAGAATTTTCGGTCTTGTTTGTTTTATATTGCAAAAAATAAAGAACCCAGCGGTGATTAAATACCACCAAAAGAAAGCTCTATTTGTGTGAAAAAAAGGACAAAAATTTCATTTGGGTACAGTGTTGCATGACTGAGTAATTGTCATTCAAAGTGTGAGAGCACCGAAAGCTGAAAATTGGTCTGGTTATTAAGGGGGTTTAAGTGCCCAGTGGTCAAGTGGTTAAGGTAGTGGACATAGATGTCCAGCATCCACTTGACATCCTAGAAGCCCAAATTCCTATGTTATCAACCAAACCACTTTCACAACAAGGTATCACACATTTTTCGGATCTGTATGAAGAACAGCAGCCTAAATTGGCGGAACAAATTCTCCACGACTATAAACTAACAAAAAAAAAACTCTATTTACCTGTATACTCATATCACACTTTCTGAAAGCCCATCCTATCACAAAAACTAAGATACCTGCCAAAGCTTGGGAATTCTATTCCACTACCCACAATAATATCAAAGGGATATCTCTCTTCTACAATCTATTACAAAAACAAATTGGCTCTTAGAAAAACCACTTCAATCCACAAATGAGAAACAGAGTTGGGAACCACACACACGATCGCACAATGGCAATTTGCTTTTACGGAAATCCATAAGGCATCCCATTGCACCAAACCCTGGGACTTAACAATCAAAATTACTAACAGATTCCACTACACACCTTACAGACTAGCCAAAATCTTCCCAGACTGCTCACCCCTCTGCTGGAGAAATTGCGGAAACGTCCGTGCATAAAAAATCTATGGAATCAAGTATTCCTAATTATTTTCTCACTCACTGGTATCCTCACACCTCCCAGCACTGGGAATCCTACACTTGGGAATAGAAAAATTTCCACCACACTTTAGATCAGTGGTTACCCACATTCTCCTAGAAACTAGGAACTTACTACTCCACCATTGGAAAGACACTACCTCCACCAACCTCTCGGACGTAGTACAAGCTGTCAATAACAACTACACCTTTGAGCGCCTCTTAGCAATAAATGCAATGCACTGCAAAATGTTTGATAGAAAATGGCTAATTTGGACAGATTCAATAATCAATAATTCTTTATTCTATATGATACCGAAATACGTGTATCAAAGTATTCTATGCATTTTATTTTCCTTTTATTTTTTTATTATTTTTATTTTTCGCTTTGTTATGTAACCTTTAAAAAACCTGAAAATAAAAATGATTGAATTAAAAGAAAAATTAAATAAAATTATCTGGGTAATTACGCAGCTGAACATAGGTATTAGAAAGTATCCTGTGGACATGCGTTGAGCCATCAATGGATGTGTCCAGTAGCGATGAACTCTGGTCCTCTCACGCAATTTTCTACATCTTTGGAGCCTCAGCAAAAACAACAACCGGAGCATTTCTTCACACATGCTCATCATGGGAACTATATTGACCACTTAAGCCCCGGACCATTTGGCTGGCTGAAGACCAGAGAACTTTTAACAATTTGGCACTGCGCTGCTTTAACTGGTAATTGCGCAGTCATGCAATGTTGTACCCAAATGAAATTTGCGTCCTTTTTTCTCACAAATAGAGCTTTCTTTTGATGGTATTTGATTGCCTCGGCGATTTTTATTTTTTGCGACATAAACAAAATAAAAAAAAGAAAATGTTATACAAAAAAAGATATTTTCTACTTTTTGTTATAAGAAAAATCCAATAAACTCAATTTTAGTCATACATTTAGGCCAAAATGTATTCAGTCACATGTCTTTGGTAAAAAAATGTCAACAAGTGTATATTTATTGGTTTGTGCAAAAGTTATAGCGTCTACAAACTAGGGTACATTTTCTGGAATTTACACAGCTTTTAGTTTATGACTGCCCGTCTCATTTCTTGAGGTATTAAATGGCAGGGCAGTACAATCCCCCCCCCCCCCAATGACCCCAATGTGGAAAGTAGACACCCCAAGGAAATTGCTTAGAGGCATATAGAAAGATAAGGACAGATCAAGGCAACATTCAGCACCACATCCTATATATTCTAAAGAGAAGAAAAAGGGGGGGGGGGGAGGGGTTAAAAAACCCTGGGACTTTTAAGGTGCTTGCACATTAAGTTAGGTATAGTAGGAAAACATGTATGACTTTATCCATAAAAAAAATTTTTATTTGTTACATTTAAAACAGATATATGACAAAACAGTTTTCACTGAAAAACAGTGTTTAGATATCAAAGACGCCACATCTGTTGGTGGGCAAATAATCAAAAGAGTACCACTTGACTGAATAGCCACTCTACATGTTTTGCTCAGTTCGGAGCTTCCTCAGGAGTTTTGGCAATAAAATAAAGTAAGGTACACTGTAGATAATAAAGAAAACAGGAATAAGATGTACTGTTGTAGTTGATGCAATTTACAAATAATATATGTATAGATAAATGAATTCATACAGCTCAAAATCATCCAAAATTTTCATAAATCAACAAAATAATAATGATACAACAATATTGGTAGTCTTACCAGGCTGCCGCACATAGAAGGCAAAATTATGTTTAAAGAACCAGGCCAATGATTGGCATCAGTGATAAGGAATATAATCAACTACGTCTCTCTCACGTCAAGAGTTCCCATCAAAAGGAGGCACGCTGGATACATGAGCTATCAGCTCTAAAACATCCAGGCCTCAACGACGCATTTAGTTTTAAACCATTTCTATAAAAAGTTCTCATCATTTTTGGCCACAGAGGGATGTAAAGTTTGTATATCCTTGATACAAGGAAAAGAAAATATGAGATAAATAAAGGGTTCATAAATTTAAAAGGGCAACCATGCTGATCATTATGGTGGAAAATGAAAAGTACCTTTAATAGAATCAAAAATCTCTGTGCTAGAGGCACAAAAACCTCATAGACAATTTACAAAACGATGTATTGATCAGCATCCACTAGGGGGCCCTGCTTCATCATCTGGGAGTCATATATATGAAGTTCCAGACGGTGAAGTTTAAAGATGATCCTAAGGAACATAAAAATATAGTAGAAAAAACAGTGATCAATGCAACCCTGAACACAGCCTCTGTGTGGATTGAACATGGCTGTACAGGGGCACTTACCAGTTGGATGAGAAACGGCAGTCACAAGGTTTGGGGAGAGACACAAAGTCTCCCCTGTAGTGAGAAGGCTGCAGCAGAATGTGGCGGTATGAAAAACACACTTTATACTCCCTCCATCATGGCGGCGTCTGACGTCACCGCCGTGATGCGGACGGGTGATGAGGAGGCCAGGGAGGGGCACATGAATGGGGGGAAAAGGAGGGGAAGGAGAGTGGCAGCATCCGGAAGCATGACGCTGGATGCGTCAGTAGCTGCCGGTGCGCATGCACCAACACAGAATGCGCGCGCGGTGTGTCTGGAAAACAAATGAAGCCATAGGGGCCATCTTGGAGAAGGGATAAATGAATTATAAACAATGTGGTAAATCTATCAGATAGGTATTGTGGACTGAAACTGACAACAGCATTCTCAGACCTCAAAACGTACAATTAATTGAATTATTGAGTACAGCTGTACATGTTTACAACCCCAGGGCTGACACCCCAAAAGGACACTCAGGTGGAGGGCGATTGATTACTCGCCCACCTCGTGAGTGCCCCTGGCGTCCGTGTGGACCAAAATTAGGCTGACCGAGACACTGGTGAGTGAGAGAGGTTGAACTAAATAACTCATACATTATTTTTTAGGAAAAAAGTATGTATTGATTTTAAATTTTTGGGGGGAGGCAGCCTGTGAAGGACATGGTATCAAATAAATGGGAAAATGGAAAAAACACATACAAATAAATACAATATGAATAGGATACAACACACAATAAAAAATAAAGAGAAATGAATAAAGGAGGTAAATCCAAAAGGTCAACCGGAATGAAGTTAAATTAAAAAGAAGTTGTTTGAAGAAAAAAAAAAATTTTTTATAGAAATGGTTTAAAACTAAATGCGTCGTTGAGGCCTGGATGTTTTAGAGCTGATAGCTCATGTATCCAGCGTGCCTCCTTTTGAAGAAGCACCTTGTCATAATTCCCCCCTCTGTCACCAGGGGGATGTGTTCAAGGGCAAAAAAGTGCATATAGCTACTATCAAAGTTGTGTTGTAAACCAATGTGTCGACTCATGGGGGTTTCCATACGTTTCTTGTGTATCAATGAGACATGATCTCTTATTCGGCAGAAGAAAGGTCGCCTAGTTTTTCCGATATAGAACATCTGACATTTGCATTGCATAATGTAAACAATGCCCACTGATTGGCATGTGACCGAGAAGTTAGGTCTAAAGAGGCGACCGTTGGGAAGCAGAATAGTGCGTGCTGCGTGTATGAATCTGCAGAAGTTGCATCGATGGCATGAGAAGAAAAACAGCAACAGGCGCCTCTTAGCAAGATAGTAATATTTAATAGCAAATGTGTATTAAAAACACTCACATATAGTGACTTATTAGTCCGGCGCAGGGTGTTCCAGTAGTAGCCATAGATGATCTCTACGGTGTGTGATGGAAGGGAGCCTAATTCCTCTATGCTGTCAGCTCGTGTGTTCGGCGCCACTTCCGGGATATGAAATGATCCAAAACGAAGCTTGTGACTCGGCCAGGCAGTGAGAGGGAGGCTGGAACGCAGAGTCAATAGTATGTGCTGTACTGCCGTTAAGCAACGCGTTTCGGAGCATGCGCTGTAGGGCGCACTCCTTTTTCAAGCTAGAGGGAATTGATTCTATGCGGCCTATTTAAGTGCTTACTCAGCACCGCCACCTAATTGTCAAAACTGATACTGCCGAGGTATAGCCTAGACAGCAGAACAAAAGGAGGAAAATAAAATTGTGGGTATGCATTATACTAGATTATAACTTTGCCTCTGTTGCAGCCACCTTCCTTAACTGCTAGATGGTACATCTGTATACTTTAACACAAGTCAGACAAAATTTACACAGTTTAAATATAACTTGATCAAATGCAATATATAAAAGATATATATATATATATATATACATACATATATGAAAGGTTTAAAAAATATGTATAGTTACTTGCATATTTGTACACCTGGTGAATATAAGTGTTGTTAAAAGAATTTAATAAAAACTTCATTGGATGGACATAATTGAATAAATAGGAAGTGAAAAAAGGGGGGGGGGTGCCAATATACTGTTCTCATAAAAATGATAATAATAACAATAATATTGGGTTGGCATCCATATATATGTGTATGGATTTGCATGCACACATGTACATGCGTGCATGTGACATCTTGTGTGAGTCCGCTAATACGATAGTTAATTAAAGAGTATTTTAAATAGATGTATTACTGTATTGAGACATCATTGGTATTTTTTACAGGTCCGTTCTTATTCCATATTTTTCTTTTTATAAAATTAGACAGAGTATTAAAAATGAGTAAGATTGTCATTATAAGATAGTGGAAATCTCCAAGTTACATTTAGGAATTCCCAAGTTTGTTTATTAAAAAGGCTTTTGTGGTAGGCTGAGCTAATCAGATGTTGATAACGGGTAATTGTTAAGGCAAGGTGATTGGGTGATACCTTCCGCTACCATTCGTGATTCTGGACATGGCCATCACCATAGTTTCATACTGGCAGTTGTCCATAACCACTAGGTTTCCACCCTTGTCCGAGGGTTTGATCGTGATATTTTTATTTTGCTCTAAAGATTTGAGGGCCTTTATTTGGAAAGAGGTCAGATTAGACTGAGATATGTTTTTCCACTTTGTATCCATAATTTCCTTGGTCACCTGACTTGTGAAGGCCCATACATTTGGGGTTGCCCTGTAGGGCTGGAAAATTACGAGATCTAGGTTTGTACTCCTTCTGTTTGGAAGTGGTTAAAGGGGGGAGACCCGATGGAGGTGAGGGAGGAGAAGAAGAGGAGTCCAAATCCAGCCCCAAGGCCTCGGCCTCGAAGAGGTCGGTCTCATCTATACCCCCCTCCTCCCACAGCTCCATCAGGTTCTCCATGGCTCCAATGTCATCTATGGTCATGTCTTTCCATAGGGGGTTGTCTAGAGTCTGGCTTTGTATTTGGTTGGCAGGCTTGTCATATAGGATTTTGAACATGAGTTTCCTTGAAAACAGATTTACATCTTTAATCAATTCAAAATTGTCCACCCTTTGCGTAGGGCAAAAGGTCAGACCAAGGTTGAGCACTGAAATTTATTATTTCTTAATGTTGGGAGCTTTTCTATACGTAATTTTAGGGTAATTGGGTAAAACAGGTTTGAGGTATGTATCCTCAAGAAGGATTGGCCAATGCCTCTTAAGGATTGCCTCCATTTTGGAGAAATTTGTATGGAACTTAGTGATGAAACGCCCAGATTGATTGAAGTTCTCGTCATTTTTCTTGGAGGCCAAAGGTGTATGCTGTAAATAATATTTTTGGGCCTGGTCAGCCAGCGATTTGGGATAGCCTTTATCTTTGAGTTTATTTTTAAGTAGATCACTTTGTTCAATATAGTCTGATATTTTTGTGCAGTTTCTCCGTAATCGACAAAATTGTCCCTTGGGGATGTTGTCTTTCCATTTATTGTAATGACAACTCTTATAATCTAATAGGGAATTTCCTGCTGTTGGTTTAAAGAAATTCTTGGCATGTATTTCATTGCTGACATGGAAAAGGTCTAAATCCAAAAATGCTAGTTTATCCTTATCCATAACATGAGTAAAGCTGAGGCCATATGGGTTACTGTTACAGTGCGAGAAAAAATCATCCACGACATCAACTCCACCGTGCCAGATGATTATGATATCGTCAATGTATCGTCCATAGAAAATCAGGTGCTTCTGGTATGGATTATTTCGCCAGATATATCTGTGTTCCCATAATCCCATTGCCAAATTCGCGTAAGAGGGCACAAAATTGGCCCCCATGGCTGTTCCTTGGACCTGCAGGTAATACTGGTCCTCAAACATGAAGTAATTATGCGAAAGACAATACCTAGCACAGTCCAAGATGAAAGAAGCTTGGCTACTGCTCATGTATGGGTCTTCAGATAGAAAGTGGTTTAGTGCTGTTAAACCAAAAGTGTGAGGGATGGAAGTATATAATGAGTTAACATCCAAGGATAACCAAATGTATTCATCTTCCCATCTATAAGGTTTTAGTAGATCTAAAAGATGGGTTCCATCATGAATGTATGACTGTAACCCTTGTGCCAGGGGTTGTAGGTGGTAATCTATATACTTGGACAATCCAGAAGTTATACTGTCCATGGCAGCAATGAATGGTCTCCCCAGAGGATTGGTCTGGTTCTTATGAATTTTAGGTATATGGTAAAAATATGGGGTGCGGTAAAAATCTCTGCGTAGGAAGGAAGCTTCATTTTTATTGATGATGTCCTGTTGGATGGCACCATCGATAAGTACATTAATGTCCTTTTGGAACTCAGGTAGCAGGTCTGAACTTAACTTGCGATAGGTAGAACTATCCGCAAGTAGACGATCCGCTTCCTTGACGTAATCGGATCTATTTTGGATTATAATCCCACCGCCTTTGTCGGCCGTTTTGATGATCACATCCTTATTTAGTGTTAGAGCTTTTAGAGCTGTAATTTCTTGTGAAGCAAGACCCCCAAGGTTGGCAGAATTTGGCATTGTGGAGGCACACGTCTTTTTTAGGTCTGAAAATACCATATTGTAGAATGTGGTAAGATGTGGACCCTTGGATTGGTACGGGTAAAAAATCGATTTGGGTTTCAATTCTGAGTGTATAATCGGTGGGGAAGTGTGTAAATGTTGCGTGAAAAGATCCAGTCCAGTATATGAATCATCGTGATAGAGATGTTCAAGCATCTCTATTGTTTCTGCATCAAAGTCAAATTCGTATTCCTCAGACGAGGAATCTGCCTTGACTACTTGACTGGAGATATCAGTATTGCAAACATTCTTTGCATTTTTAATTTGAAAGAACCTTTGTAGGGTTAGATTTCTAACATACCTATTCAGGTCCTTAAACAAAGTGAATGGATCAGGCTTGTTGGATGGTGGGAAATTGAGGCCATGGTTTAGGAGGGAGATTTCTGCTGGGGATAAGATGTGTTGAGACAAGTTAAAGATTTTAACCGTTTTCGATTTTTACTTGGTTGAACCTCTATTTCTACCTCTTCCCCCTCTGCAGCCTCTCCGATGAACTTTCTTTTGGGATGTCTGGAGAGGGGTGTATGGATAAAAAAGAAGCATTTTCTAGAGTACTGTTATAACCAAAAGTGATGGGTATATTAGTAGTATCCACAAGTGGCTCTGAGGCCAGTGTACTGGTGGAATGGATTAAAAGGGTATCTGTTGATGAACAGGGGACTGTGGCTGCTGCATGGGAGAAAGACGTAGCTAAATCTATGGATGGCGTAAAAGTGTTACTGACTAGATTACTGGTTTTTGGGTTTGATAAATTTTTATTAGATTGTAAGCTCTTCTGAGCAGGGCCCTCTTAATCCTATTGTATTGTATTGTATTGTATTATATTATAACTGTATTGTCTCCCTTTTATATTGTAAAGCGCTGCGTAAACTGTTGGCGCTATATAAATCCTGAATAATAATAATAATAATAATAATAGGGACAGAGTCCTGACTTTTTTTTATATCCATCTGATTATATGTATTCTGGATAGCTGTATTGGTGATGGCCTGGGTACTAGACCCAGGACATGAACGTACACGATTGTAAAATTGGTTGAGATTAGCTATTAGCTTTGCTTTAGGGGATTTAGCTGCAAGATTGATGCTTTTCTGTCGTGTTACAGTATGACTTGTAGAAGAAGGACACTGTAATTCACTAGGGGAATTGTGATCCATGGACTGGATGGATAACAATGGTAGTGTGTGGGGATGGGATGAGTGAGAAACAGGATGACCAGATGGGTTTTGCTCCATTAGTGATGGGATTGGTGTGGATTTTTTCATCCATGTGAACACTTCGTTATTGGAGTAGTCTTGTATGTCTCGTCTGAATTTGCCTAGCTTACTGTAGATGAGGTCACTTTTTTGCCTCTTTGTATTGTTTTTAAGAATTTCCATCCAAGAAGAGGGGACTTTATGTCCCAGGTTGATTATTTCTTGTGACAATAATTGCACAGATTTTTTAATCTGTTCAAACTTCGTGTTTCTATGTTTTACCAATATGGACATCCATTTTGTAGTGCAAAATTCTGCTAGACTACCCCATTCGTTGGCATCATCGGATCCCAAAAAAGAGCAGTTCTTTAGAATACGAAGACCTCGTGGTGAAATTCTACTATCTAGATATATGTTAAGGAAATATTTATCCCACCATTGAGAATTGGTGGAATGTATTAAGCGTTCAAGCTTTTTGAATTTGCTACATAATTTATACCGTGCATTTTTGTCTAATGGGGCATCTGGACAAAAAAGGGACAGACACACGCATGCGTGCTGACGCACACATATAATCACACAGCCCAATCAATGTAAATGGGGTAATAGTGGATTATTCAAATCAATCACTGGTGTGTACATAAAATATGCAGGTCAATAGACAATGAGGGAGGGGGAGGGGAAAGGAGTGGGGTAAGGAACAAGGAAAAGAAAGGGATGCTCTGAATCAAATAACGATAATTATAGACAAGAGAGGGATGCTCTAAATCAAAAAATAGTAAATAATGGAAAAAAGGATAAAATGCCTGAGTTATAAACATTGATGGTTGCAGCTACTTGGAAAATGGCTTCAAAAGGAATAACAAATATAACAACAATTTAGCAGCGCAGGTCTCAACATAAGTAGTAAAAACAAAGTGCAAGCATCACAATAGTCCTTTAAGCTAAGTATAGCTTTTTGTGAGAGATATACAGTCTTTTTGCAGGGCAGCCTTGTAAGTAGGGATGAGCCGAACACCCCCCCGGTTTGGTTCGCACCAGAACCTGCGAACGGACCGAAAATTCGCACGAACGTTTGAACCCCATTGACGTCTATGGGACTCGAACGTTCGAAATCAAAAGTGCTAATTTTAAAGGCTAATTTGCATAGTATTGTCCTAAATAGAGTTTGGGGACCCGAGTCCTGCCCCAGGGGACATGTATCAATGCAAAAAAAACTTTTAAAAATGGCCGTTTTTTCGGGAGCAGTGATTTTAATGATGCTTAAAGTAAAAAAAAAAAAAAAGTGAAATATTCCTTTAAATATCGTACCTGGGGTGTGTCTATAGTATGCCTGTAAAGTGGCGCGTGTTTCCTGTGTTTAGAACAGTCCCTGCACAAAATGTCATTTTTAAAGGAAAAAATATCATTTAAAACTGCTTGTGGGTTTAATGTAATGTCGGGTCCTGGCAATATGGATGAAAATCAGTGAGACAAACGGCATGGGTACCCCCCAGTCCATTACCAGGCCCTTTGGGTCTTGTATGGATATTAAGGGGAACCCCCCACCCAAATTAAAATAAGGAAAGGTGTGGGGCCGCCAGGCCCTATATACTCTGAACAGCAGTATACAGGCGGTGCAAACAAGACAGGGACTGTAGGTTTGTTAAGTAGAATCTGTTTGTAATTTTGAACTGGTACATTTTTAACATGTTTAGCTCCAGCCAAAAAATCTTTTTTAAGCTTTTTGGAAAACATAGGGAAGGGTTATCACCCCTGTGACATTTGTTTTGCTGTCTGTCCTCCTCCTCAGAAGATTTCACCTCACTTTTTGTCCCAATGACAAATGTTTTTTGAAAATTTGGGGTTTTTTGTGGAACAAGGATTGGAAAGCATCAGTGGAAAGGAGAAATGTTTTTCCCATATTAACTCTTACAGGAGAGAATTTCCCTTCCTAGGGGTAGATTTCATCTCACTTCCTGTTGTCTCCTTCCGTTTGCAAGTAGGAGTCGTTTGTAAGTTAGATGTTTGAAAGTAGGGGCCTACCCTATATACTCAGCAGAAATTTGGGCCTTAGGTGTTGTTGTGGCCACAACACTGTAAGCCCTCACAGGGCCCTGCTGTGAAATATTAGATCAAGAATTGTAATTACATGCCCCTGTTGAGCAGGGGCAGAAAAGTTGGGCCTTTGGTGCTGGTGGTGGTGCTGGTGCCACAACACTGCAACCCCTCACAGATACTCTAGTTGGAATGCAGAAACGAGCCCTGCTGCAAAGTATTGCATCAAAAATTGTAATTACACACCCCTGTTAAACAGGGGCTGAAAAATTGGGCCTTAGGCACTGGTGCTGGTGCCACAACACTGCAACCCCTCGCAGATACTCTAGTTGGAATGCAGAAACGAGCCCTGCTGCAAAGTATTGCATCAAAAATTGTAATTACACGCTCCTGTTAAACAGGGGCTGAAAAATCAGGCCTTAGGCACTGGTGGTGGTGCCCAGAACCAAAAATGTTCTTACAAGCTATCAGCGTGATCATTGAGGAGGAAGAGGATAATTACTCAGGGATAGTCACTCAGCATCAGCATAGGCAGTCTTTGAAGGGATCTGAAAAAAATTATTCGGTTACATCAGCATCAGGTGCTTAGTAGCTGGTGGTGATCCAAGACTGATTCATTTTTATGAAGGTCAGTCGATCGACCGAGACGGTGGACAGACGCACCCTGTGATCGGTTACGAAGCCTCCAGCAGCACTGAATGTGCGTTCCGAAAGAACGCTGGATGTAGGACAGGCCAGTAGCTCAATTGCATACTGTGCAAGCTCTGGCCAGTGATCCATCCTCAAGACCCAGTAACCCAGAGGATTTTCAGTGGGAAAGGTGTCCAAGTCAGATCTTGCCCCTAGGTATTCCTGCACCATGTAAAACAGACGCTGACGATGGTTGCTGGAACCGATCATACCTTGGGGCTGCGGACCAAAAAATAGTCTGAACGCATCGGTCAGACGGCCACCTTCTCCACCGCTCCTTCTTTGACAACGTGTTGCTGGCTCTCAGCAACACGTTGTCCAGAAACAGGAGTTTGTAACCTCCCAGTCTCTGGGAACGCGTTGCAGACCTTTCTGCAAGGCCTCCCGAAGATGTTTCATCCTCTGCTCCCTCTGCGATGGCAAGATAAGGTCCGCAACCTTACCCTTGTAACGTGGATCAAGGAGGGTTGCCAGCCAGTATTGGTCCTTCTCCTTGATACCACAAATACGAGGATCCTTACGCAGGCTTTGCAGGATCAGGGAGGCCATGCAGCGTAGGTTTGCTGAGGCATTCGGTCCGGAGTCCTCTGGGTCACTAAGGACGACATGGTCCGCAGCCACCTCCTCCCAGCCACATACAAGTCCATGTGTTTCTTGGAACTGATCCCTTAAAGACTGCTGCTGATGCTGAGTGCCAGGCTCCACCTCCATACTGACACAATCTTCCTCCTCCTCCTCGTCCTCTTCCTGTGTGATCGGCGGGCACGCAGGAACACTGTCTGGATAAAGGGGGCCTTGAGAGCTAAGGAAGTCCTCCTCTTCCTGCCTCTGTTCTGCCTCAAGTGCCCTGTCCATTATTCCACGCAGCATGTGCTCCAACAGGTGGACAAGGGGGACAGTGTCACTGATGCATGCACTGTCACTGCTCACCATCCTTGTGGCCTCCTCAAATGGTGACAGGACAGTGCATGCATCCCTGATCATGGCCCACTGGCGTGGGGAAAAAGAAACAAGCTCCCCTGACCCTGTCCTGGTGCCATAGTCGCACAGGTACTCATTGATGGCCCTCTGCTGCGTGTGCAGCCGCTGCAGCATGGCCAGTGTTGAGTTCCCCCTGGTGGGCATGTCACAGATTAGGCGGTTCTTGGGCAGGTTAAACTCCTTTTGGAGGTCCGCCAGCCGAGCACTGGCATTATATGACCGGCGGAAATGCACACCGACTTTCCTGGCCTGCCTCAGGACATCCTGTAAGCCCAGGTACCTGCCCAAGAACCGCTGCACCACCAAGTTAAGGACGTGAGCCAAACAGGGCACATGGGTCATTTGTCCCTGTCGGAGGGCAGAGAGGAAGTTGGTGCCATTGTCGCAAACCACCATTACTGCCTTAAGTTGGCGTGGCGTCAAACACCTCTGAACCTGCCCCTGCAGAGCTGACAGAACCTCTGCCCCAGTGTGGCTCCTGTCCCCCAAGTACACCAGCTCAAGCACCGCATGGCATCTTTTGGCCTGCGTACTTGCGTAGCCCCTTGAACGGCTACGGAGCACCGCTGGTTCCGAGGACAAAGCACAGGAAGAGGCCATGGAGGAAGAAGAAGAGGATGGGGTGGAGGAGAGAGGTGTGTCACAATCATTAGTAGTGGCATTTTGGAGGCGTGGTGGCGGAACAACCTCCAACACTACTGCACCTTGTCCTGCATCCTTCCCAGCTGCCAGCAGAGTCACCCAATGCGCGGTGAAACTTAGGTAACATCCCTGTCCATGCCTGCTGGACCATGAGTCAGCAGTAATATGCACCTTACCGCTGACCGCCCTGTCCAGCGAGGCATGGACATTGCCTTCCACATGCCGGTAGAGAGCCGGAATCGCCTTCCGTGAGAAAAAGTGGCGTTTGGGTACCTGCCACTGAGGAACCGCACATTCCACAAACTCACGGAAGGGGGCAGAGTCTACCAACTGAAAAGGCAGCAGTTGAAGTGCTAGCAATTTTGCCAAGCTAGCATTCAACCGCTGGGCATGTGGATGGCTGGGAGTGAACTTCTTTCGGCGGTGCAGCAGCTGGGGCAGGGAAATTTGCCTGGTACAATCTGACGTCGGTGTACGGAAAGCAGATTGCCCACAAGTACTTGGCTGTGACACACCTAATTCTACACCTTCATTCCTCTCAGTTCAGGTCTCAGAGAGGACTGAAGGTATAGTGGGGTTGGAGATCTCAGCTGATGAGGAGCAAGGAGAGGTCCTCTTTGTTCTTTGGTGTGGGTCTTTTAGATACGCTTGCCAACGAACTGCATGGCAGGTCAACATATGTCTGGTCAAGCATGTGGTACCCAAGCGGGAGAGGTTTTGGCCACGCGAGATACGCTTGAGACATATGTTGCAAATAGCAGCAGTGCGATCTGATGCACTCGTCTCAAAAAAGGCCCACACCAAAGAACTTTTTGAATAACGCGCAGAGACTGCAGCGCCCTGCACATGTGGAGCTTTGGGGTGTGATGCCCTTAGGCTGGCCCCTGGAGGGCATCCTGCCTTGTTGGTGATGTGCCGCCTCCTCCTCCTCTCTCCTATCAGGCACCCACGTTGAGTCAGTGACCTCATCATCCCCTCCCTCCTCATCACTGGAGCAAACCTGACAGTATGCTGCAGCAGGGGGAGCATGACTGCCAGATTGCTGTCCTTCTTGGGCACCCCCTCTGTCCGTGCTCATGTTACTGCCTTCATCGAGCTCAGTATCATCATCAGAGCCTTCCAAACGCTGGGCATCCTCCTGGAGCATGTACCCAACACTGTGGTCAAACAGTTCGAGGGACTCCTCGGGAGGACATGGTGGGGCTAGGGAAGGAGTCACTGATGACATTGAGCCGAGGGAAGAGGCCGCTGCTTTGCCAGACAAAGTACCCTGAGCATGGGTGAGAGAGGATGAGGAGGATGAGGACGGCTTGGTCATCCACTCGACCAAGTCTTCCGCATATTGCGGTTCAACGCGGCCAGCTGCCGAAAAAAAGGCCAAGCGTTTCCCACGGCCACGTCTCTTATTGGCTTGTGACTGTCTGCCTCTCCTTCTTGGCCTTCCAGACATACTAATGGCCTGTAGCTGCACTAAGCTGGGATATATATATATATATATATATATATATATATATATATATATATATATATATATGTGTACTGATACTGCAGCTAGCAAAATCAACTGCTTGCCTGTAGTATGAGAACACCACCAACCTTCTACAGGTAGCTTTAGCTGAACACTGTGCAGAGCTCGCAAAAAAATAACTTGTAGGTTTAGCTGAACACTGTGAGGAGGACGCACCACACTAACTTGTAGTTTTAGCTGAACACTGTGAGCAGGATGCACTGCACTAACTTGTAGCTTTAGATGAACACTGTGCAGAGCTCGCAAAAAAATAACTTGTAGGTTTAGCTGAACACTGTGAGGAGGACACACTGCACTAACTTGTAGCTTTAGATGAACACTGTACAGAGTTCTCACTACACTAACTTGTAGTTTTAGCTGAACACTGTGAGAAGGATGCACTGCACTAACTTGTAGCTTTAGCTGAAAACTGTGAGGAGGACGCACCACACTAACTTGTAGTTTTAGCTGAACACTGTGAGCAGGACGCACTACACTAACTTGTAGTTTTAGCTGAACACTGTGAGCAAGACGCACTGCACTAACTTGTAGCTTTAGATGAACACTGTGCAGAGCTCGCAAAAAATAACTTGTAGGTTTAGCTGAACACTGTGAGGAGGACGCACTGCACTAACTTGTAGCTTTAGATGAACACTGTGCAGAGTTCTCACTACACTAACTTGTAGTTTTAGCTGAACACTGTGAGCAGGACGCACTGCACTAACTTGTAGCTTTAGCTGAAAACTGTGAGCAGGACGCACTGCACTAACTTGTAGTTTTAGCTTAACACTGTGAGGAGGACGCACCACACTAACTTGTAGTTTTAGCTGAACACTGTGAGCAGGATGCACTGCACTAACTTGTAGTTTTAGCTGAACACTGTGAGCAGGACGCACTGCACTAACTTGTAGCTTTAGATGAACACTGTGCAGAGCTCGCAAAAAAATAACTTGTAGGTTTAGCTGAACACTGTGAGGAGGACGCACTGCGCTAACTTGTAGTTTTAGTTGAACACTGTGAGCAGGACGCACTGCACTAACTTGTAGCTTTAGATGAACACTGTGCAAAGGTCTCACTACACTAACTTGTAGTTTTAGCTGAACACTGTGAGCAGGACGCACTGCACTAACTTGTAGCTTTAGATGAACACTGTGCAGAAGTCTTACTACACTAACTTGTAGTTTTAGCTGAACACTGAGCAGGACACACTGCACTAACTTGTAGTTTTAGCTGAACACTGTGAGGAGGACGCACCACACTAACTTGTAGTTTTAGCTGAACACTGTGAGCAGGACGCACTACACTAACTTGTAGTTTTAGCTGAACACTGTGAGGAGGACGCACCACACTAACTTGTAGTTTTAGCTGAACACTGTGAGCAGGACACACTGCACTAACTTGTAGCTTTAGATGAACACTGTGCAGAGTTCTCACTACACTAACTTGTAGGTTTAGCTGAACACTGTGAGCAGGACGCACTGCACTAACTTGTAGCTTTAGATGAACACTGTGCAGAGGTCTCACTACACTAACTTGTAGTTTTAGCTGAACACTGTGAGCAGGACGCACTGCACTAACTTGTAGTTTTAGCTGAACACTGTGAGGAGGACGCACCACACTAACTTGTAGTTTTAGCTGAACACTGTGAGCAGGACGCACTACACTAACTTGTAGTTTTAGCTGAACACTGTGAGGAGGACGCACCACACTAACTTGTAGTATTAGCTGAACACTGTGAGCAGGACGCACTGCTCTAACTTGTAGCTTTAGATGAACACTGTGCAGAGTTCTCACTACACTAACTTGTAGTTTTAGCTGAACACTGTGAGCAGGACGCACTGCACTAACTTGTAGTTTTAGCTGAACACTGTGAGCAGAACGCACTACACTAACTGTAAATAGTCTAGCTGCCTGACTTTGGTACTAATAGGATCAAAAGAACACCAGCAATTTTCTTCAGGTAGCTGTAAATACTGTAACAAGACAAGCCTGCCTGTCAGTAAGAAGATAACAGGAACTGATCTAGCTAAACTGAATACAGTGTATATATATATATATATATATATATATATATATATATATATATATATATATGCGCAACACCTGGGATGCCTATATATACACAATACACTGTAAGTGCAGCTAACTCACTGATTGTGCTGCCTAATCTATCTAACTCAAATGAAATGACACTGTCTCTCTCTCTATCTATCTCTCTTTCAACGCCGGAACACACCCTACACAGGGCCCTCATGCAGGCGGCCTTATATAGTGTGGGGCGTGTTCTAAACCCCCTGAGCCATAATTGGCCAAAGCCACCCTGGCTTTGGCCATTTACAGCTCTCTCTACCAACGGCGCTGTGATTGGCCAAGCATGCGGGTCATAGTGCATGCTTGGCCAATCATCAGCCAGCAATGCACTGCGATGCCGCAGTGAATTATGGGCCGTGACGCGCCAGACGAATTTGGCGCGAACGGCCCATAACATTCGGAATTCGGCGAACGACCGAACAGCCAATGTTCGAGTCGAACATGGGTTCGACTCGAACACGAAGCTCATCCCTACTTGTAAGGGGAGGTGAAGCCACTCCAATATGTAAGAGAAGAAAAACAGCAACAGGCGCCTCTTAGCAAGATAGTAATATTTAATAGCAAATGTGTATTAAAAACACTCACATATAGTGACTTATTAGTCCGACGCAGGGTGTTCCAGTAGTAGCCATAGATGATCTCTGCGGTGTGATGGAAGGGAGCCCAATTCCTCTATGCTGTCGGCTCGTGTGTTCGGCGCTGCATCTTACCAAATTCTACAATATGGTATTTTCAGACCTAAAAAAGATGTGTGCCTCCACAATGCCAAATTCTGCCAACCTTGGGGGTCTTGCTTCACAAGAAATTACAGCTCTAAAAGCTCTAACACTAAATAAGGATGTGATCATCAAAACGGCCGACAAAGGTGGTGGGATTGTGATCCAAAATAGATCCGATTACGTCAAGGAAGCGGATCGTCTACTTGCGGATAGTTCTACCTATCGCAAGTTAAGTTCAGATCCACTACCTGAGTTCCAAAAGGACATTAATGTACTTATCGATGGTGCCATCCAGCAGGAATCATCAATAAAAATGAAGCTTCCTTCCTACGCAGAGATTTTTACCGCACCCTGTATTTTTACCATATACCTAAAATTCATAAGAACCAGACCAATCCTCCGGAGAGACCAATCATTGCTGCCATGGACAGTATCACTTCCGGATTGTCCAAGTATATAGATTACCACCTACAACCCCTGGCACAAGGGTTACAGTCATACATTTGTGATGGAACCCATCTTTTAGATCTACTAAAATCTTATAGATGGGAAGACGAATACATTTGGTTATCCATGGATGTTAACTCATTATATACTTCCATCCCTCACACTTTTGGTTTAACAGCACTAAACCACTTTCTATCTGAAGACCCATACATGAGCAATAGCCAAGCTTCTTTCATCTTGGACTGTGCTAGGTATTGTCTTACGCATAATTACTTCGTGTTTGAGGACCAGTATTACCCGCAGGTTCAAGGAACAGCCATGGGGTTCAATTTTGCACCCTCTTACGCGAATTTGGCAATGGGATTATGGGAACACAGATATATCTGGTGAAATAATCCATACCAGAAGCACCTGATTTTCTATGGATGATACATTGACGATATCATAATCATCTGGCACGGTGGAGATGATGTCGTGGATGATTTTGTCTCGCACTGTAACAGTAACCCATATGGCCTCAGCTTTACTCATGTTATGGATAAGGATAAACTAGCATTTTTGGATGTAGACCTTTCCCATGTCAGTAATGAAATACATGCCAAGAATTTCTTTAAACCAACAGCAGGAAATTCCCTATTACATTATAGGAGTTGTCATTACAATAAATGGAAAGACAACATCCCCAAGGGACAATTTTGTCGATTACGGAGAAACTGCACAAAAATATCAGACTATATTGAACAAAGTGATCTACTTAAAAATAAACTCAAAGATAAAGGCTATCCCAAATCGCTGGCTGACCAGGCCCAAAAATATTATTTACAGCATACACCTTTGGCCTCCAAGAAAAATGACGAGAATTTCAATCAATCTGGGTGTTTCATCACTAAGTTCCATACAAATTTCTCCAAAATGGAGGCAATCCTTAAGAGGCATTGGCCAATCCTTCTCGAGGATCCATACCTCAAACCTGTTTTACCCAATTACCCTAAAATTACGTATAGAAAAGCGCCCAACATTAAGAACATAATTGCACCCACCAAACTAAAGTCATTGAAGAAAGTTGCACCAGCACAGGCCCATATGATTCCACTTAGGGGCATGTTCCAGTACAAAAAAACTATGTGCAAAACCTGCAGTTTTGTTAAACATGGAAAAAAACATTTTTCCACAAAAGGAAAAACATACACGCTGGGTGAGTTCTATAATTGTGGTTCCGACTTCGTGGTCTATGGTCTCAGTTGTCCCTGTAATCTCATGTATGTGGGACGTACCATACGCCCACTAAGACAAAGATTTGGTGAGCACAGGAGAAAAATAGAAGATGGCAGGGACAAACACAGTGTCCCACGCCACTTCTGTGAACATCGTGCTAAATCTGCAGAGGGTCTCAAAGTGTGGGTCATAGAACAAATACCCAAAAATCTCCCCGTAGCAGAAAGATTTTTATAGACTATGCGAGCGAGAAACATTCTGGATCTATTCTTTAGATACTCTTAATCCTGGTGGGATCAATGAAGAGTTGGAGATTTCCACCATCTTATAATGACAATCTTACTCATTTTTAATATTCTGTCTAATTTTATAAAAAGAAAAATATGGAATAAGAACGGACCTGTAAAAAATACCAATGATGTCTCAGTACAGTAATACATCTATTTAAAATACTCTTTAGTTAACTATCGTATTAGCGGCCTCACACATGATGTCACATGCACGCATGTACGTGTGTGTGCATGCAAATGCATACACATATATATGGATACCAACCCAATATTATTGTTATTATTATCATTTGTATGAGAACAGTATATTGGCACCCCCCCTCCCCCCCTTTTTTTCACTTATCCTATTTATTCAATTATGTCCATCCAATTAAGTTTTTATGAAATTCTTTTACCAACACTTATATTCACCAGGTGTACAAATATGCAAGTAACTATACATACTTTTTAAACCTTTCATATACATATATATATATATATATATATATACACACACACACACACACACACACACACACACACATATATATATATATATATATATATATATACACACACACACACACACACACACACACACACACATATATATATATATATAATATATCTTTTATATATTGCATTTGATCAAGTTATATTTAAACTGTGTAAATTTTGTCTGACTTGTGTTAATGTATACAGATGTACCATCTAGCAGTTAAGGAAGGTGGCTGCAACATAGGCAAAGTTATAATCTAGTATAATGCATACCCACAATTTTATTTTCCTCCTTTTGTTCTGCTGTCTAGGCTATACTTCGGCAGTATCAGTTTTGACCATTAGGTGGCGGTGCTGAGTAAGCACTTAAATAGGCCGCATAGAATCAATTCCCTCTAGCTTGAAAAAGGAGTGCGCCCTACAGCGCATTCTCCGAAACGCGTTGCTTAACGGCAGTACAGCACATACTATTGACTCTGCGTTCCAGCCTCCCTCTCACTGCCTGGCCGAGTCACAAGCTTCGTTTTGGATCATTTCATATCCCGGAAGTGGCGCCGAACACACGAGCTGACAGCATAGAGGAATTAGGCTCCCTTCCATCATACACCGCAGAGATCATCTATGGCTACTACTGGAACACCCTGCGCCGGACTAATAAGTCACTATATGTGAGTGTTTTTAATACACATTTGCTTTTAAATATTACTATCCTGCTAAGAGGCGCCTGTTGCTGTTTTTCTTCTCTTACATATTGGAGTGGTTTCACCTTCCCTTACAAGGCTGCCCTGCAAAAAGACTGTATATCTCACACAAAAAGCTATACTAAGCTTAAAGGACTATTGTGATGCTAGCACTTTGTTTTTACTACTTATGTTGAGACCTGCGCTGCTAAATTGTTGTTATATTTGTTATTCCGCATCGATGGCATGGTCTACTGCCTTTAAGGGATTCATTGCACATTTTTGTTGAAATGTCATAATGGCTATGCACCAAGGTGTCTCTAAGGGATCGAGACCACCTGAAAGTAATTTCAGGGTATGATTTCAAATGTTTGGCAACCTTTTCATCTCCCATTAAGAGGTACCAATATTTTCTCATAATGTCTCGCACTTGTCGGTGCTGCCCTGAAAACTTAGTGATGAGACGAACACCTGGATTGGTCCTATTGGATTTGGGATTATGTATAAGTGAAGCTTCAATCCTGATTTTTAGCCTTGAGGTAGGCTTTCTTAAGGCACTTGTTGCTGTAGCCACGCTTGAGCAGGAGCGACCGGAGCAGCTTAGCCTCTCTTTCAAAATCGTGGTTTGCACTACAGTTTCGTTTGATCCTTAAATACTGCCCATAGGGCACATTGGTTATAAGAGAAGAAGGGTGAGAGCTAGTGGCGTGAAGCAAGGAATTGCCTGCCGATGGTTTACGATATAGAGTCATGCCTATACTGCCATCCTGGTTAACTAAAATTTGAACATCCAAGAACGTTCAAGTTATGATTGTTGATCTTGAGACTGTCAAGAAATGAAAGGAGAGTATCCTTGGTGCCCAGCCAGATGAAGAAGATGTCATCAATGAATCTTCTCCATATGGGGATCTGTTCAAAGTGAATCTGCATGTCGTCCCTGATAAAAAGTTTGCGCTCCCACCCCTCCAGATACAGGTTGGCATAGGAGGGGGCACATTTGGTCCCCATAGCCACACCCTGTATCTGGAGGTAGTGGGAGCCAGTGAACATGAAGATGTTGTTGGATAGGATAAATAAAAGCAGGTCCAGAATGAACCTGTTGTACTGCTTGGGTACCTCTGGATTTTCAGAAATAAAACCCTCCACAGTGTCCACCCCCAACTGGTGGGGGATAGAATTATAGAGGGCTTCCACGTCGAGGGCTACCAACCACGAGTCCTCGGGGATGGAAATTCCATCAAGGACGTGAAGGAGGTCATTGGTGTCCTGAAGATAGGACACCAATCCCTCGACGTGGGGTCTCAGAAAGTCATCGATTAACTCACTGGCTGTCTCAGTGAGGCAGCCATTTCTGGAAACAATGGGACGGCCAGGAGGTTTAGTTGTACCTTTATGAATCTTAGGCAATGCATATAGGGTCGGTGTACGAGGGGAAGTTACATTTAGGAATACCCAAGTTTGTTTATTAAAAAGGCTTTTGTGGTAGGCTGAGCTAATCAGATGTTGATAATGGGTAATTGTTAAGGCAAGGTGATTGGGTGATACCTTCCGGTACCATTCGCTATTCTGGACAATGGCCATCACCATAGTTTCATACTGGCAGTTGTCCATAACCACTTAATGTCCACCCTTGTCTGAGGGTTTGATCGTGATATTTTTATTTTGCTCTAAAGATTTGAGGGCCTTTATTTGGAAAGAGGTCAGATTAGACTGAGATATGTTTTTCCACTTTGTATCCATAATTTCCTTGGTCACCTGACTTGTGAAGGCCCATACATTGGGGTTGCCCTGTAGGGCTGGAAAATTACAAGATCTAGGTTTGTACTCCTTCTGTTTGGAAGTGGTTAAAGGGGGGAGACCCGATGGAGGTGGGGGAGGAGAAGGAGAGGAGTCCAAATCCAGCCCCAAGGCCTCGGCCTCGAGGAGGTCGGTCTCATCTATACCCCCCTCCTCCCACAGCTCCATCAGGTTCTCCATGGCTCCAATGTCATCTATGGTCATGTCTTTCCATAGGGGGTTGTCTAGGGTCTGGCTTTGTATTTGGTTGGCAGGCTTGTCATATAGGATTTTGAACATGAGTTTCCTTGAAAACAGATTTAGATCTTTAATCAATTCAAAATTGTCCACCCTTTGCTTGGGCAAAAGGTCAGACAAAGGTTGAGCACTGAAATTTGGTCTGATAAACGTGGGTAAGAAGATAAGTTAATCACCTCAAATTGGTTTTCGAGGTTTTGGGGTTCCCCATGTCTGAATTCCCTGTCTTCTTGAGCTCCGACATGAGGTGAGAAAAAATGGGGGTCAGACGAAAATCCAGTTGTGATGAAGTAAGGTTGACATTGCTTATCTGTGTGTTGGGAACTACTTTGAAGCACAAGTTGTTAGACAAGTATTGAGTGATTCAGAGTGACCCGGTGCGTTGGTGAATACATTTTTTGCGGCTCCTGCCCGAGTGATCATAGGTGCCTTAGTGTTCGAAGTGCATCCTACCGTGCTTGCGTGTGCGTTTTCTTTGCTGTGTTTGGGATTTGTAAATCCCTGATTCCTAGTGATCCGGGTGAAATCTTGTGCCTGTAGGGAAGAGACAGAGGAAACACATGAATCAGAATAATTGGGTTCACTGGTAAAGTGCCTAGGTTGGCGCTTTTGATTATTGCGTCTTTTACCTTTATTGTTAGTTTGGACCCAATTATAGGCTTGCTTATTAGGATAATTTGTCCCTGATGAATCTCTTTTATTTTGTTTTTAAGATATCTACGACATAATTTTCTAAGCCTGTTTTCAAGGTATTTTCAATCTGTTATCATCATATAACTTTTCAATTTCTTTGTCTACCTACGCAAGTTCTTTGGTATAGTGTTTGCAGAGAAGCTCCATCATGGTCATGGAGCATCTCTGCAAATTGTCCTCCCATTCCAGTTTGAATTCAGGTTCCAACTGGGTGATATTGGGAAAGATTTGTATCCTCAACCCCCAGGGGGAGATATTATCCTCTGTGTATTTGGAGAAGTACCATTTGTTCCAAAAGAGTCTTGATTTATTCTCGAGCATATATTGTAGTCTCGAGAAGAATCGTTCCATGGATAGGCCACCACTGGTGGCATTCTGTGATTTGTGAATGTGGTCCATAAGGCCTTCAAAAGCATTACCACAATAGTTGGCCTTCTTGAACGTGATGGTTCAGAAAAGAAAGGAAGGAAAAACTGGGAAAAAAAAATAATAAAAAATATTAACAATGGACAATAACAGGTGTCTAGAATACCATAATACTGCATGTGAAAATTTTCCCCATTTGATGAGATACAGATATTTGGGTGTCAATTCTGATAGTTTGAAGACTAAGTCAGTCCTATGAAAATGACGGGTGGGTAACACCCTAATAAAGAGGCAAATAGAAAGATAAGGACAGGTCCAGGCAACATTCAGCACCACATCCCATATATTCTAAAGAGAAGAAAGGGGGGGGGGTTAAAAAGCCCCAGGACTTTTAAGGTGCTTGCACATTAAGGTAGGTATAGTAGGAAAACCTGTATGACTTCATCCATAAAAATAATTTTTATTTGTTACATTTAAAACAGATATATGACAAAACAGTTTTCACTTAAAAACAGTGTTTAGATATCAAAGACGCTACATCTGTTGGTGGGCAAATAATCGAAAGAATACCACTTGACTAAAAAGCCACTCTACATGTTTCAATCAGTTCGGAGCTTCCTCAGGAGTTTTGCCAATAAAATAAAGTAAGGTACGCTGTAGATAATAAAGAAAACAGGAATGATGCAATTTCCAAATAATATATGTATAGATAAATGAATTCATATAGCTCAAAATCATCCAAAATTTTCATAAATCAACAAAATAATAATGATACAACAATATTGGTAGTCTTACCAGGCTGCCACACATAGAAGGCAAAATTATGTTTAAAGAACCAGGCCAATGATTGGCATCAGTGATAAGGAATATATTCAACTATGTCTCTCTCGCATCAAGAGTTCCCATCAAAAGGAGGCACGCTGGATACATGAGCTATCAGCTCTAAAACATCCAGGCCTCAACGACGCATTTAGTTTTAAACCATTTCTATAAAAATTTTTTTTTTTTTCTTCAAACAACTTCTTTTTAATTTAACTTCACAAATAATGTATGAGTTATTTAGTTCAACCTCTCTCACTCACCAGTGTCTCGGACAGCCTGATTTTGGTCCACACAGATGCCAGGGGCACTCATGAGGCGGGCGAGTAATCAATTGCCCTCCACCTGGGTGTCCTTTTAGGGTGTCAGCCCTGGGGTTGTTCATGAACGGTTTGGATTTACCATTCACCCACTGCATATTGTTTGCAAATGTGACTTTTTGGATTAAACATGTACAGCTGTACTCATTAATTCAATCAATTGTACGTTTTGAGGTCTGATAATGCTGTTGTCAGTTTCAGTCCACAATACCTATCTGATAGTTTTACCACATTGCTTATAATTCATTTATCCCTTCTCCAAGATGGCCCTTATGGCTTCATTTGTTTTCCAGACACACCGCGCGCATTCTGTGTTGGCGCATGTGCACCGGCAGCTACTGACGCATCCAGCGTCATGCTTCCGGATGCTGCCACTCTCCTTCCCCTCCTTTTCCCCCCCGTTCATGTGCCCCTCCCTGGCCTCCTCATCACCCGTCCGCATCACGGCGGTGACATCAGACGCTGCCGTGATGGAGGGAGTATAAAGTGCGGTTTTCATACCGCCACATTCTGCTGCAGCCTCCTCACTACAGGGGAGACTTTGTGTCTCTCCCCAAACCTTGTGACTGCCGTTTCTCATCCAACTGATAAGTGCCCCTGTACAGCCATGTTCAATCCACACAGAGGCTGTGTTCAGGGTTGCATTGCTTACTGTTTTTTCTGCTATATTTTTATGTTCCTTAGGATCATCTTTAAACTTCACCCTCTGGAACTTCATATATATGACTCCCAGATGATAAAGCAGGGCCCCCTAGTGGATGCTGATCAGTACATCGTTTTGTAAATTGTCTATGAGGTTTTTGTGCCCCTAGCACAGAGATTTTTGATTCTATTAAAGGTACTTTTCATTTTCCACCATAATGATCAGCATGGTTGCCCTCTTAAATTTATGAACCCTTTATTTATCCCATATTTTCTTTTCCTTGTATCAAGGATATACAAACTTTACATCCCTCTGTGGCCAAAAATGATGGGAACGTAAGAGAGACGTAGTTGAATATATTCCTTATCACTGATGCCAATCATTGGCCTGGTTCTGTAAACATAATTTTACCTTCTATGTGTGGCAGCCTGGTAAGACTACCAATATTGTTGTATCATTATTATTTTGTTGATTTATGAAAATTTTGGATGATTTTGAACTGTATGAATTCATTTATCTATACATATATTATTTGTAAATTATATCAACTACAACAGTACATCTTATTCCTGTTTTCTTTATTATCTACAGTGTACCTTACTTTATTTTTTTGCCAAAACTCCTGAGGAAGCTCCGAACTGAGCAAAACATGTAGAGTGGCTTTTTAGTCAAGTGGTACTCTTTCGATTATTTGCCCACCAACAGATGTGGCGTCTTTAATATCTAAACACTGTTTTTAAGTGAAAACTGTTTTGTCATATATCTCTGTTTTAAATGTTACAAATAAAATTTTTTTTTATGGATAAAGTCATACATGTTTTCCTACTATACCTACCTTAATGTGCAAGCATCTTAAAAGTCCCGAGGTTTTTTAACCCCTCTCCCCCCCCCCCCTTTTCTTCTGCTTAGAGGCATGTTGAGCCCGTTATATATTTATATATTTATTTTTTGTCCCAAGTGATTGAATAATGACAAAAAAAAAAAATTACAAAAAGTTATCACTAAATGATATATTGCTCACACATGCCATGGGCATATGTGGAATTACACCCCAAAATACATTCTGCTGCTTCTCCTGAGTACAGGGATACCACATGTGTGGGACTTTTTGGGAGCCTAGCCGCGTACGGGGCCCCAAAAACCAAGCACTGCCTTCAGGATTTCTAAGGGCGCAAATTTTTGATTTCACTCCTCACTACCTATCACAGTTTCGAAGGCCATAAAATACCAAGACGGCACAACCCCCCCCCCCAAAGGACCCCATTTTGGAAAGTAGACACCCCAAGCTATTTGCTGAGAAGCATGTTGAGTCCATGGAATATTTTATATTTTGCCACAAGTTGCCGGAAAATGACAAACTTTTTTTTTTTTGCACAAAGTTGTCACTAAATGATATATTGCTCACACATGCCATGGACATATGTGGAATTACACCCCAAAATACCTTCTGCTGCTTCTCCTGAGTATGGGGATTCCACATGTGTGGGACTTTTTGGGAGCCTAGCCACGTTCAGGGCCCCGAAAACCAAGCACCGTCTTCAGGATTTCTAAGGGCGTAAATTTTTGATTTCACTCCTCACTACCTATCACAGTTTTGAAGGCCATAAAATGCCAAGATGGCACAACCCCCCCCCCCAAATGACCCCATTTTGGAAAGTAGACACCCCAAGGAAATTGCTGAGAGGCATGTTGAGCCCATTGAATATTTTTTTTGTCCCAAGTGATTGAATAATGACAAAAAATTTTTTTACAAAAAGTTGTCACTAAATAATATATTGCTCACACATGCCATTATATGTGGAATTTTGTTTGCAAGAAAAATACTTTTAACCCCCAAACATTATATATTTTTTTAAAGCAAAGGCCCTACAGATTAAAATGGTGGGTGTTTCATTTTTTTTTTTTACACAGTATTTGCGCAGCGATCTTTCAAAATTGTTTTAATTTTTTTGGGAAAAAACACACTTTTTAAAATTATAATACACTAAAACACACTATATTGCCCAAATGTTTGATGAAATAAAAAAGATGATCTTAGGCCGCGTACATGGATACCACGACATGCTTTAAAATTGCGCACAAATGTTCAGTGACGACAAACTACATACATTTTCCTTTAAAAGCCTTTACAGGTTACCACTTTAAATTTACAGAAGAGGTCTACTGCTAAAATTACTACCCTCGATCTGACCTTCGTGGTGATACCTCACATGCATGGTGCAATTGCTATTTACATATGACGCCAGACCGACGCTTGCGTTCGCCTTTGCGCGAGAGCAGGAGGGAACGGGGTGCTTTTTTTTCAAATTTATTTTGCTTTTTTATTTTATTTTTAAACTGTTCCTTTCATTTTTTTTATCATTTTTATTGTTATCTCGGGGAATGTAAATATCCCCTATGATAGCAATAGGTAGTGACAGGTACTCTTTTTTGAAAAAATTGGGGTCTATTAGACCCTAGATCTCTCCTCTGCCCTCAAAGCTTCTGACCACTCCAAGATCGATGTGATAAAATGCTTTCCCAATGGCGCTGTTTACATCCGGCAAAATCTAAGTCATGAAATGCTTGTAGCTTCTGGTTTCTTAGCCCATAGAGATGATTGGAGCCATTCTGGTATCTGATCAGCTCTATGGTCAGCTGGCGGAACCACCAGCTGCATTCTCAGGTTCCCTGTTGGGATAGGAGAGCCAGAGAAAATTATGGAAGAAGGTGGGGGGGACATTCCCTCCCACTGCTTGTAAAAGCAGTCTAGAGGCTAATTATCCACTAGGATTGCTTTTACATGAAAGCCAACCACTAGCAGAAAAGAATGATACCAAGATGATACCTAAACCCGCAGGCATAATTCTGGTATAACCACTCAAAATCCAGCAACATACCAGTATGTGCTGGTCCTTGTTGGGCATATATTGTAATCTTTTTGTTCATGCAGCCTGTGGGCTGAACTAAAAAAAGAGATTGATTGGTGGGTATGCCCCCCATTAGAATACCTCCCTTCATCCACCCACTTCTAATGAATACATACACCATTTTGTTTTTAAATGTGGTGGTGAAATCACCTCCTATAGCGCTGGAGTCACGGCTTTATGTATCGTGGGAGCAAACGCTGTTGCTGTCAAGATGAATAAATAAGTGCTGCAGCTGAATGGCCTAAAAAATATAGGCTGAAGCATGGGGGCATCCGCCCCAAAAGTTAGGAGCAAATCGCTCCACCACCCCTGCTGCCCCCATGCTTCGGCATTTATGCTCTTTTTTTTAACTGTGGTGGTGAAATTACCTCCTACAGTTCTGGAGTCACAGCTTTATGTATCGTGGGAGCAAACGCTGTTGCTGTCTAGATAAATAAATCTGCGCTGCAGCTGAATAGTAGGGATGAGCCGAACACCCCCCTGTTCGGTTCGCACCAGAACATGCGAACAGGAAAAAAGTTCGTTCGAACATGCGAACACCGTTAAAGTCTATGGGACACGAACATGAATAATCAAAAGTGCTAATTTTCAAGGCTTATATGCAAGTTATTGTCATAAAAAGTGTTTGGGGACCTGGGTCCTGCCCCAGGGGACATGGATCAATGCAAAAAAAAGTTTTAAAAACGGCCGTTTTTTCAGGAGCAGTGATTTTAATAATGCTTAAAGTCAAACAATAAAAGTGTAATATCCCTTTAAATTTCGTACCTGGGGGGTGTCTATAGTGTGCCTGTAAAGGGGCGCATGTTTCCTGTGTTTAGAACAGTCTGACAGCAAAATGACATTTTGAAGGAAAAAACTCATTTAAAACTACCCGCGGCTATTGCATTGCCGACAATACACATAGAAGTTCATTGATAAAAACGGCATGGGAATTCCCCAAAGGGGAACCCCGAACCAAAATTAAAAAAAAAAAATGACGTGGGGGTCCCCCTAAATTCCATACCAGGCCCTTCAGGTCTGGTATGGATATTAAGGGGAACCCCGGCCAAAATTTAAAAAAAAAAAATGACGTGGGGTTCCCCCTAAATTCCATACCAGACCCTTCAGGTCTGGTATGGATTTTAAGGGGAACCCCGCGCCAAAAAAAAAAAAAAAACGGCGTGGGGTCCCCCCAAAAATCCATACCAGACCCTTATCCGAGCACGCAACCTGGCAGGCCGCAGGAAAAGAGGGGGGGACAAGAGTGCGGCCCCCCCTCCCTCCTGAACCGTACCAGGCCACATGCCCTCAACATTGGGAGGGTGCTTTGGGGTAGCCCCCCAAAACACCTTGTCCCCATGTTGATGAGGACAAGGGCCTCATCCCCACAACCCTGGCCGGTGGTTGTGGGGGTCTGCGGGCGGGGGGCTTATCGGAATCTGGAAGCCCCCTTTAACAAGGTGACCCCCAGATCCCGGCCCCCCCCCTGTGTGAAATGGTAAGGGGGTACATAAGTACCCCTACCATTTCACGAAAAAAGTGTCAAAAATGTTAAAAATGACAAGAGACAGTTTTTGACAATTCCTTTATTTAAATGCTTCTTCTTTCTTCTATCTTGCTTCATCTTCTGGTTCTTCTGGCTCTTCTGGTTCTTCTGGTTCTTCCTCCGGCGTTCTCGTCCAGCATCTCCTCCGCGGCGTCTTCTGTCTTCTTCTCCTCGGGCCGCTCCGCACCCATGGCATGGGGGGGAGGCTCCCGCTCTTCTCTTCTTCTCTTCTTCTCTTCTTCTTTTCTTCTTTTCTTCTTTTCTTCTCTTCTTCTCTTCTTCTTCATTTTCTTCTCCGGGCCGCTCCGCAATCCATGCTGACATGGAGGGAGGCTCCCGCTGTGTGACGGCGCTCCTCGTCTGACAGTTCTTAAATAACGGGGGGGGCGGGGCCACCCGGTGACCCCGCCCCCCTCTGACGCACGGTGAATTGACGGGACTTCCCTGTGGCATTCCCCGTGACGTCACAGGGAAGTCCCGTCAATTCACCGTGCGTCAGAGGGGGGCGGGGTCACCGGGTGGCCCCGCCCCCCCCCCGTTATTTAAGAACTGTCAGACGAGGAGCGCCGTCACACAGCGGGAGCCTCCCTCCATGTCAGCATGGATTGCGGAGCGGCCCGGAGAAGAAAATGAAGAAGAAGAGAAGAAGAGAAGAAAAGAAGAAGAGAAGAAGAGCGGGAGCCTCCCCCCCATGCCATGGGTGCGGAGCGGCCCGAGGAGAAGAAGACAGAAGACGCCGCGGAGGAGATGCTGGACGAGAACGCCGGAGGAAGAACCAGAAGAACCAGAAGAGCCAGAAGAACCAGAAGATGAAGCAAGATAGAAGAAAGAAGAAGCATTTAAATAAAGGAATTGTCAAAAACTGTCTCTTGTCATTTTTAACATTTTTGACACTTTTTTCGTGAAATGGTAGGGGTACTTATGTACCCCCTTACCATTTCACACAGGGGGGGGGCCGGGATCTGGGGGTCACCTTGTTAAAGGGGGCTTCCAGATTCCGATAAGCCCCCCGCCCGCAGACCCCCACAACCACCGGCCAGGGTTGTGGGGATGAGGCCCTTGTCCTCATCAACATGGGGACAAGGTGTTTTGGGGGGCTACCCCAAAGCACCCTCCCAATGTTGAGGGCATGTGGCCTGGTACGGTTCAGGAGGGAGGGGGGGCCGCACTCTTGTCCCCCCCTCTTTTCCTGCGGCCTGCCAGGTTGCGTGCTCGGATAAGGGTCTGGTATGGATTTTTGGGGGGACCCCACGCCGTTTTTTTTTTTTTTTTTGGCGCGGGGTTCCCCTTAAAATCCATACTAGACCTGAAGGGTCTGGTATGGAATTTAGGGGGAACCCCACGTCATTTTTTTTTTAAAATTTTGGCCGGGGTTCCCCTTAATATCCATACCAGACCTGAAGGGCCTGGTATGGAATTTAGGGGGACCCCCACGTCATTTTTTTTTTTTAATTTTGGTTCGGGGTTCCCCTTTGGGGAATTCCCATGCCGTTTTTATCAATGAACTTCTATGTGTATTGTCGGCAATGCAATAGCCGCGGGTAGTTTTAAATGAGTTTTTTCCTTCAAAATGTCATTTTGCTGTCAGACTGTTCTAAACACAGGAAACATGCGCCCCTTTACAGGCACACTATAGACACCCCCCAGGTACGAAATTTAAAGGGATATTACACTTTTATTGATTGACTTTAAGTATTATTAAAATCACTGCTCCTGAAAAAACGGCCGTTTTTAAAACTTTTTTTTGCATTGATCCATGTCCCCTGGGGCAGGACCCAGGTCCCCAAACACTTTTTATGACAATAACTTGCATATTAGCCTTTAAAATTAGCACTTTTGATTTCTCCCATAGACTTTTAAAGGGTGTTCCGCGGCATTCGAATTTGCCGCGAACACCCCAAATTGTTCGCTGTTCGGTGAACTTGCGAACAGCCAATGTTCGAGTCGAACATGAGTTCGACTCGAACTCGAAGCTCATCCCTACTGAATAGCATACCTGAAAACAAAAAAATGGTTAACAATAAAACACAGTAAACAGTAAAGTATAAAAAATTACATACCTGAAAAGCAAACATGATAAAACATAATAACAGTAAAATATTGCAGAATAGAATACAGTAAAAAGGAGCAGAACAAGAGAGAGAATAGAGAGAGAGAGAACAATAAATTGACAACTATTTTTGTTTTTTTATTTTATTTTTTTGTGTTTTTTTTTTTTTACTTTATTTTTTTTTATTTTATATTTTTTACACTTTTATTTGTAACTGTAATGGTTCGGTTCCAGGTTCGGGTCTCTCAAAATGCGTTGGCATCTTGGGAGACCCTGTGAAAGTGTGTCCTAGTCTGTGCAGTGCTGTACCCTGCTGTACCCTATGCTAAAACTCCAGTAGTGTATGGTAGCGTTCAAAACATTCACCAATGCAAAGTCCAGGATTGTCAGGACAGGAGGGACAATAATAACGGGTGTCACGCCTATATCCGTGCTTGCTACGACCGCAAGGTACTCGTTTTAACTATGCCCATGACGAGGGATAGGCCCAGAAAGGTCTTAAATTCAGAAACCGTATTTGGTTTCCAATCTCTGGCAAGGGAGGACTGAGGATTAGCGGCGATGAATTGACCAGCAAACAAATTACTTTGGTCCACAATAGATCTATATAGATCTTCCGTTAAAAACAGTGAATAAAAATCAAGTGACGTAAAATCAACTGTTTTCAACCTGAATTCCGGGTTGGCCAGTGAATGGGGGAAGTACGGGTGCTGCAGAAGTGGGTGGGCTCCCAATTAGGATTGGCAAATTCTGCAGGAAGGACACTATGGGCACGACGGGCCTGTCTTTGTCTTCTTGGTGGCAGGGGGACACTACTTGTGCTTGCCACCTCGCCAGCTTGAACTGCACTTATGGGACTCGCCACATCACCATGTGACACTGCAGTGCTGGATGTACAGCCAGAGAGTAATAGGCCGCTGGTGCTTGCCAGTTCACCAGAAGAATGAGCGGCACTAGTACTTCTCTGCTCCATATGAGAGCCTTGCGGTTCTTGTACCTCAACAACAGCAGATGGTATGGTACGCCTGACCTTGGCAGGGACCACAACTCTGTCATCAGAGCTATCTGTCATGGAGCCGCTGTGGTCTACAGGATCGTATTCTGAGCTTGAATCTGACAGATGAGTGACTTCCTCTTCACTATCTGTCATGCTCAGAAACTTGTAGGCCTCTTCACTACTGTACCTTCGATTTGCCATTTTGAGCTCTAAATTTACTGGTACAGTAGTGAGACTCACAGGTAAAAAAGCTCCATTCAGACACTATACCACTAAGGGAGGTGTATGCTGCGTGCGTGGGTGTTAGCGGTACTGGCACTAATCTGGCGCTGCCTGGGGCTATGCAGACCCTGACTGACACTAAAACCTAACTGATATCACCCGCTGGACGATCATGAGCTTAAACCTTTATTGGGTAATAAACGGTGGGTATAAAAAAAAACTAACCAGTAGGGATGAGCCGAACACCCCCCTGTTCGGTTCGCACCAGAACATGCGAACAGGCAAAAAATTTGTTCAAACACGCGAACACCTTTAAAGTCTATGGGACACGAACATGAATAATCAAAAGTGCTAATTTTAAAGGCTTATATGCAAGTTATTGTCATAAAAAGTGTTTGGGGACCTGGGTCCTGCCCCAGGGGACATGGATCAATGCAAAAAAAGGTTCAAAAACGGACGTTTTTTTTGGAGCAGTGATTTTAATAATGCTTAAAGTGAAACAATAAAAGTGTAATATCCCTTTAAATTTCGTACCTGGGGGGTGTTTATAGTATGCCTGTAAAGGGGTGCATGTTTCCCGTGTTTCGAACAGTCTGACAGCAAAATGACATTTCAAAGGAAAAAAAGTCATTTAAAACTACTCACGGCTATTAATGCATTGCCGGTCCAACAACACACATAGAAGTTCATTGATAAAAATGGCATGGGAATTCCCACAGGGGAACCCCGAACCAAAATAAAAAAAAAAAGACATGGGGGTCCCCCTAAATTCCATACCAGGCCCTTCAGGTCTGGTATGGATATTAAGGGGAACCCCGCGCCAAAATGTATAAAAAAATGGCGTGGGGTCCCCCCTAAAAATCCATACCAGACCCTTATCCGAGCACACAACCTGGCAGGAAAAGGAAAAGAGGGGGGATGAAAGAGCGCCCCCCCTCCTGAACCGTACCAGGCCACATGCCCTCAACATTGGGAGGGTGCTTTGGGGTAGCCCCCCAAAACACCTTGTCCCCATGTTGATTAGGACAAGGGCCTCATCCCCACAACCCTGGCCGGTGGTTGTGGGGGTCTGCGGGCGGGGGGGCTTATTGGAATCTGGAAGCCCCCTTTAACAAGGGGACCCCCAGATCCCGGCCCTCCCCCCTGTGTGAAATGGTAAGGGGGTACAAAAGTATCCCTACCATTTCACTAAAAAACTGTCAAAAATGTTAAAAATGACAAGAGACAGTTTTTGACAATTCCTTTATTTAAATGATTCTTCTTTCTTCTATCTTCTATCTTCCTTCATCTTCTTCTGGTTCTTCCTCCGGTGTTCTCGTCCAGCATCTCCTCCGCGGCGTCTTCTTCCCTTCTTCTCCTCGGGCCGCTCCGCATCCATGGCATGGAGGGAGGCTCCCGCTCTTCATCTTCTTCTCCTCATCTTCTTCTCTTCATCTTCTTCTCCTCATCTTCTTCTCCTCATCTTCTTCTCTTCATCAGTATGGAATTTAGGGGGACCCCCCACGTCATTTTTTCTTAAATTTTGGCCGGGGATCCCCTTAATATCCATACCAGACCTGAAGGGCCTGGTATGGAATTTAGGGGGACCCCCCACGTCATTTTTTTTTAAATTTTGGTTCGGGGTTCCCCTGTGGGGAATTCCCATGCTGTTTTTATCAATGAACTTCTATGTGTATTGTCGGACCGGCAATGCATTAATAGCCGCAAGTAGTTTTAAATGACGTTTTTTCCTTTGAAATGTCATTTTGCTGTCAGACTGTTCTAAACACGGGAAACATGCGCCCCTTTACAGGCATTATATAGACACCCCCAGCTACAAAATTTAAAGGGATATTACACTATTATTGTTTCACTTTAAGCATTATTAAAATCACTGCTCCCGTAAGAACGTCCGTTTTTAAAACTTTTTTTGCATTGATACATGTCCCCTGGGGCAGGACCCAGGTCTCCAAACACTTTTTATGACAATACCATGCATATAAGCCTTTAAAATTAGCACTTTTGATTTCTCCCATAGACTTTTAAAGGGTGTTCCGCGGCATTCGAATTTACCGCGAACACCCCAAATTGTTCGCTGTTCGAACTTGCGAACTTGCGAACAGCCCATGTTCGAGTCGAACATGAGTTCGACTCGAACTTGAAGCTCATCCCTACTAACCAGCGTCCCCCGTAACACTTATACGGTGATCACTGGTGAAAGGGTTAACTAGGGGGCAATCAGGGGGTTAAAACCTTTATTAGGTAGTATGGGGGTACCTGATGCTATAAAAAGCTGACGGTGAACCAAAATAACTAACTGGCTACCTAGCGTCACCTGTGACACTTATACGATAATCACTGGTGACAGGGGGTGAAAGGGTTAACTAGGAGGCAATCAGGGGGTTAAAACCTTTGCTAAGTAGTATATGGGGGTACCTGATGCTATAAAAAGCTGACGGTGAACCTAAATAACTAACAGGCTAGCGTCACCTGTGACACTTATATGGCGATCAGAAAAATGATCAACTAGTGACACTGGCAACAGGAGGTGAAAGGGTTAACTGGGGTGTGATCGCAGTGCATTGCTGGCTGATGATTGGCCAAGCATGCACTATGACCCGCATGCTTGGCCAATCACAGCGCTGTCTGTACAGAGAGCCGTAATTGGCCAAAGCCAGGGTGGCTTTGGCCAATTATCGCTCAGGGGGTTTAGTACACGCCCCACACTATATAAGCCCGCCTGTGTGGCAGCCTTGTGTAGTGTGTTGCAGTGGAGAGAGATAGACATTTGATGTCATTTGTCATTTGATTTAAGTTAGTTAGATTACACACATACACTGTTTAGCTAGATCCGTTCCTGTTATTCTCTTCCTACTGACAGGCAGGTAGGTGTTTTTACAGTATTTACAGAAATGCCCCGTACACACGGTCGGATTTTTCGACGGAAAATGTGTGATAGGACCTTGTTGTCGGAAATTCCGAAAGTGTGTAGGCTCCATCACACATTTTCCATCGGATTTTCCGACACACAAAGTTTGAGAGCAGGATATAACATTTTCCGACAACAAAATCCGTTGTCGGAAATTCCGATCGTGTGTACACAAATCCGACGGACAAAGTGCCACGCATGCTCAGAATAAATAAAGAGATGAAAGCTATTGGCCACTGCCCCGTTTATAGTTCCGACGTACGTGTTTTACGTCACCGCGTTTAAAACGATCGGATTTTCCAACAACTTTGTGTGACCATGTGTATGCAAGACAAGTTTGAGCCAACATCCGTCGGAAAAAATCCTAGGATTTTGTTTTCGGAATGTCCGAACAAAGTCCGACCGTGTGCACGGGGCATTAGTGTACTGTGTCCTTTGCACAGTGTGCACCTAAAGCTACCTGAAGAAAATTGCTGTTGTTCTGATCCTATTAATACCACAGGCAGGCAGCTGCAGTATTTACAGTTAGTGTACTATGTCCTCTGCACAGTGTGCACCTAAAGCTACCTGAAGACAATTGCTGGTGTTCTCATACTAATAATACTACAGGCAGGCAGTTGATTCTGCTAGCTGCAGTATCAGTATGTATGTATGTATGTATGTATGTATGTATGTATGTATGTATGTATGTATGTATATATATATATATACGTATGTATCTATGTATGTATATACGTATGTATCTATATATATATATATATATATATATATATATATATATATATATATATATATACATACACATACATACACACACATCCCAGCTTTGTGCAGCTACATCTCACCGCAGGCCATTAGTATGTCTGGAAGGCCAACAAGGAGAGGCAGACAGTCACAAGCCAATAAAAGAGGGCAAGCAGGCTCTGTGCCTAGAGGCAACAGTGCTGGTCGTGGAGACGGTGCATCCTCATCAGCAAGTGGCTGTGGGACACGCTTGTCTTTTTTTTCAGCAGCTGGCCGTGTTGAGCCACAACATGCCGAAGACTTGGTAGAGTTGATGACCAAGCCGTCCTCATCCTCTCTCACCCAGGCTCAGGGTACTTTGTTTGGCAAAGCAGCTGCCAACGAGGCCTCTTCCCTAGGCTTAATGGCATCAGTCACTCCTTCCCTTCCCACCATGTCCTCCTGAGGAGTCCCCCGAACTGTTTGACCACAGTGTTGGGTACATGCTCCAGGAGGATGCCCAGCGTTTTGAAGGCTCCAATGATGGTACCCAGCTAGAAGAAGGCAGTAACGTGTGCCCAGAGAGAGGGGGTGCCCAAAGAAGGACAGCAATCTGGCAGTCATGTTCCCCCAGCTGCAGCATACTGGCAGGTTTGCTCCAGTGATGAGGAGGGAGGGGATGATGAAGTCACTGTCTCCATGTGGGTGCCTGATAGGAGAGAGGAGGAGTAGGCACATCTCCAATGAGGCAGGATGCCCTCCAGGGGCCAGCTTAAGGACAGCACACTGACTGTATCACACCGCAGAGCTCCGCATGTGCAGGGCACTGCTGTCTCTGCGCGTTATTCCAAAAGTTCTTTGGTGTGGGCCTTTTTTGAGACGAGTGCATCAGAGCGCAACGCTGTTATTTGCAACATATGTCTCAAGCGTATCTCGCGTGGCCAAAACATCACCCGCTTGGGCACCACATGCCTGACCAGACATATGTCGACCTGTCATGCAGTTCGTTGGCAAGCCTACTTAAAAGACCCACACCAAAGAACAAAGCGGACCTCTCCTTGCTCCTCTTCAGCTGGGATCTCCAACCCCACTATACCTTCAGTCCTCTCTGAAACCTGCACTGAGAGGAATGACAGTGTAGAATTAGGTGTGTCACAGCCAAGTACTTGCGGGCAAACTGCTATCGGTATACCAACGTCAGATTGTACCAGGCAAATTTCCCTGCCCCAGCTGCAGCACCACCGAAAGAAGTTCACTCCCAGTCATCCACATGCCCAGCGGTTGAATGCTAGCTTGGCTAAATTGCTAGCACTTCAACTGCTGCCTTTTCAGTTGGTAGACTCTGCCACCTTCCGTGAGTTTGTGGAATGCGTGGTTCCTCAGTGGCAGGTTCCCAAATGCCACTTTTTCTCATGGAAGGCGACTCCGGCTCTATACTGGTATGTGGAAGGCAATAACTTGGCCTCGCTGGACAGGGCGGTCAGCGGTAAGGTGCATATTACCGCTGACTCATGGTCCAGCAGGCATGGACAGGGACGTTACCTATCTTTCACCTGGGTGACTCTTCTGGCAGCTGGGAAGGATGCAGGACAGGGTGCAGTAGTGTTGGAGGTTGTTCCATCACCACGCCTCCAAAATTCTACTAGTGGTGATTCTGTCACACCTCTCTCCACCCCCTCCTCTTCTTCTTCCTCCATGACCTCTTCCTGTGCTGATTTGTCCTTGGAACCAGCGGTGATCCGTAGGCGCTCAAGGGGCTACACAAGCACGCAGTCAAAAAATGTCATGCGGTTGTTGAGCTGGTGTGCTGGGGGGACAGGATCCACACTGGGGCAGAGATTCTGTCAGCTCTGCAGGGGCAGGTTCAGAAGTGGTTGACGCCATGCCAGCTTAAGCCAGGTATGGTGGTTTGCAACAATGGCACCAACCTCCTCTCCACCCTCCGACAGGGACAACTGACCCATATGCCCTGTTTGGCTCACGTCCTTAACTTTGTGGTGCAGTGGTTCTTGGGCAGGTACCCGGGCTTACAGGATGTCCTGAGGCAGGCCAGGAAAGTCTATGTGCATTTCTGCAGGTAATATAATGCCAGTGCTCGGCTGGCTGACCTCCAAAAAGGAATTTAACCTGCCCAAGAACCGCCTAATCTGTGATATGCCCACCAGGTGGAACTCAACGTTGGCCATGCTGCAGAGGCTGCACATGCAGCAGAGGGCCATCAATGAGTACCTATGGGACTATGGCACCAGGACAGGGTCAGGGGAGCTTGTTTTTTTTCCCCACGCTAGTGGGCTATGATCAGGGATGCACGCACTGTCCTGTCACCATTTGAGGAGGCCACGAGGATGGTGAGCAGTGACAGTGCATGCATCAGTGACACTGTCCCTCTTGTCCACCTGTTGGAGCACACGCTGCGTGGAATAATGGACAGGGCACTTGAGGCAGAACAGAGGGAGGAAGAGGAGGACTTCCTTACCTCTCAAGGCCCCCTTTATCCAGATAGTGTTCCTGCATGCCCACCTATCACACAGGAAGAGGACGAGGAGGAGAAGGAGGAGGATTGTGTCAGCATGGAGGTGGAGCCTGGCACTCAGCATCAGCAGCAGTCTTCAAGGGATCATTTACAGTCCGAAGAAACCCATGGATTTGTATGTGGCTGGGAGGAGGTGGCTGCGGGTCATATCGTCCTTAGTGACCCAGAGGACTCTGGACCGAATGCCTCAGCAAACCTACGCTGCATGGCCTCCCTGATCCTGCAAAGCCTGCGGAAGGATCCCTGTATTCATTGTATCAAGGGGAGGGATGATTACTGTCTGGCAACCCTCCTTGATCCATGTTACAAGGGTAAGGTTGCGGATCTTATCTAGCCGTCGCAGAGGGAGCAGAGGATGAAACATCTTCGGGAGGCCTTGCAGAAAGGTTTGTGCAATGTGTTTCCAGAGCCTGGGAGGTTACAATTTCCTGGTCCTCCTGGACAACGTGTTGCTGAGGCTTCGGTCAATCACAGAAGGAGCGGTGGAGAAGGTGGCCGTCTGACTGATGCATTCAGACAATTTTTTAGTCTGCAGCCCCAAGGTCTGATTGGTTCCAGCAACCATCACCAGCGTCTGATTCACATGGTGCAGGATTACCTAGGGGCAAGATCAGACTTGGACACCTTTCCCACCGAAAATCCTCTGGGTTACTAAGTCTTGAGGATGGATCTTGCACAGTATGCAATTGAGCTACTGGCCTGTCCTGCATCCAGCGTTCTTTCGGAACGCACAGTTGTCAGGAAGATCCTGCCAGTAATCGGCGTTCCAGGCTCACTGGAGCGCGGGCGCTACTGCGCACATGGACGCTACCATGCACAGGCACGCGCGCGCACCCCTGTTGGCGCCAGGCGGGCTATTTAAACCAGCCTGTCACACTAAGTCCCCGCTGTCTGCTCTACAGCGTTCCGTGTGCCAAAACCTGATCTGATCTGAAACCTGTTATTTAACCCGGCTTCCTGTTTGACTATCCATCTATCTGCCTGCATCCGACCCTTTGGCTTGCTTAGACGATTCTCCTGTCTGATCCTTGGTACCTTTGCTGTCCGCCTGATACCGACCACCGGCCTGTCTGACTATCCTTCTGCTTGATACCTGCTACCAGTCTGCTACCTACTGTTGTTCCTGGTTCCAGTCCAGCATTCCAGTATCCAGCCTGCTACTTGCTGTTGTTCCTGGTTCCGGTCCAGCGCTCCAGTATCCAGTCTGCTATCTCCTGTTGTTCCTGGTTCCAGTCCAGCATTCCAGTACCCAGCCTGCTACCTGCTGTTCTTCCTGGTTCCAGTCTAGCATTCCAGTATCCAGCCTGCTACTTGCTGTTGTTCCTGGTTCTGGTCCAGCGCTCCAGTACCCAGTCTGCTATCTCCTGTTGTTCCTGGTTCCAGTCCAGCATTCCAGTACCCAGCCTGCTACCTTCTGTTCTTCCTTGTTCCAGTCCAGCATTCCAGTATCCAGCCTGCTACTTGCTGTTCCTGGTTCCGGTCAGCGCTCCAGTATCCAGTCTGCTATCTCCTGTTGTTCCTGGTTCCAGTCCAGCATTCCAGTACCCAGCCTGCTACCTGCTGTTGTTCCTGATTCCAGTCCAGCATTCCAGTATCCAGTCTGCTACCTGCTGTGGATCCTGGTTCCAGTCTAGCACTCCAGTTCTCTGCCTACTTACCTGCTGCTGTTCTTGGCTCCAGTCTGCGTTCCAGTCTCCAGTCTTCTCGTCAGTTCCTGGTTCCTGAGTTTCCACCACTCCAGGACTTCTGGGTGACTGTTGATCCTGCCAGGCACCCATACCACTCCTTACTCCTGTGTCCTCTGTCCCCATTCCAGAGGGCCGAGAGTGGGAGCCATAGGGGAGGTCTCTCTCTGCACTTCAGGCTCAAAACCTATCAGGTACGTGACAGCAGCAGACAGCCATGTCTGAGCCTGAGCAGGGAACCTCTCCCATGGAGGAATTGTGTCCACACCTGGCAGGATTGACTGAAGCAGTCAAGAATCTGCAGCAAGGATACACCCGGCTGGAAGAACGGGTATTAACTTTGTCTAACCCTACCGGGGTCCAGGGAGCCCCTCCTGCTTCCACTTCCTCAGCTGGGTCTCCCCCAACGGTGGTGATGCTTCCTCCGGAACCCAGAGTTCCAACACCTGAACGATTCTCCGGAGACCAACATAAATTCAGGGCTTTTTGCAATTCCTGTGAACTATTTTTTGCTCTTCAGCCACGTACCTTTTCCCTGGAGGCCACCAAGGTAGGCTTTGTGATTTCCTTACTTACAGGTGACCCCCAAACCTGGGCCCATCGTCTCTTGGAACAGAAAGATGTATCTCTGACCAACCTCACCACCTTCTTCGACGCATTGGCCCAGTTGTATGAAGACCCCCAGCTTTCTGTGACTGCGGAAACTGCACTGCATACCCTTCAGCAGGGACGCAGTGCAGCAGAGGATATGTGGCTGAATTAAGAAGGTGGAGCGCAGACACAAACTGGAATGATGCGGCCCTCCGCTATCAATTCTGAATGGGACTTTCTGATTCTTTAAAGGATGAGTTAGCCTGGTTTGGTATACCACAGACTCTGAATGCTTTGATCGATCTGGCCATTCAGATCGATCAATGCTTAAGGGAACGTAGGGCCGAAAAAGCTACAGGATTTTCTCGCCCAACCTGGATGCTTCCCAAAGTTCCAAATCATACCTCACCAGCACCATCTACCTCCACATTTAACCCACCTGAACCTATGCAGTTGGGGGTCCTTTGGCCTTCTCTCACCCAGGAGGAGCGTCAACGTCGTCGGATGAAAAATATGTGCCTGTACTGCGGGGAACCTGGACACTACGTCAGGAACTGCCCTCTTAAACTCCATAAGTGCCTCTCCCTGTCTACTGACTATGTTGTTCCTCTGGCCAAGAGCACTTCTCACCTTGCTCTCTCTATCTTATTACAACTCCCAGGAAAGACTCTGCAAATAACCGCCATTATTGACTCCGGAGCTTGCAGCTGTTTCATCGATTCCTCTTTTGCTGCAAAACACCAGATTCCCCTGTTGTCTAAGGCCCATGGACTCTCCATTCATCTGGCTGATGGGACCGCCGTCAAATCCGGACCTGTCACTCAAGAGACTGCTCCAATACCTGTTATCATATTTAACTCTCATCAAGAGTTACTATGCTTGGACATCATTTCTTCACCCTTCTTTGTACAGAAGAAGGATCATACCCTTCAACCATGCGTGGACTACCGTGAACTAAATAAAATTACAGTAAAGAATCACTATCCTCTTCCCCTGGTACCAGAATTGTTCCAAAGACTTGGAACTGCCACTGTGTTCACTAAGCTTGACCTCCGCGGAGCCTACAGTTTGGTCCGTATCAGGGGTGGAGAGGAGTGGAAGACTGCCTTCCGTACCCGCTATGGGCATTGTGAATACTTGATGATGCCCTTCGGATTGTGTAATGCCCCTGCTACGTTCCAGTACTTCATCAGTTATATTTTACGAGACTTTCTAGATCTGTTTGTCATCGTCTACCTAGACGATATACTAATCTTCTCTTTTTCCCTTGAATCTCAACGCAGGCACGTCAGAAATGTGTTGGCTCGGCTTCAACAGCATGGCTTATATGCAAAGGCAGAGAAGTGTGAATTTGAAAAGGAAAGTATACCATTTTTGGGGTTAATCATCTCTAGTAAGGGCATTAAGATGGATCCTCAAAAGATCGCTGCAATATTAGTTTGGCCGGTTCCAACAGACAAGAAGGGAATCCAACAATTCGTTGGATTCACCAATTTCTATCGGAAATTTATTAAGGGGTTTTCAGCCATTATCACGCCCATTACCCAGTTAACCAAACAGGGAACACGTTTTCACTGGTCTGCTGAAGCCCAAAAGGCTTTTGAGACCCTCAAGGCCCTCTTTACTTCTGCTTCCCTATTAAAACATCCAGATTCCTCTCTGCCATTTGTACTTGAAGTAGACGCATCTGAAATTGCTGTAGGAGCAGTGTTGTCCCAAAGACAGGGAACTAAGGCCCTGCTGTACCCGGTGGCCTTCTTCTCTCGCAAGTTGTCTACGGCAGAGATAAATGATGATGTAGGAGACAGAGAGTTGTTGGCAATTAAATCAGCATTAGAGGAGTGGCGCTACCTTCTGGAAGGAGCCACTCATCCAGTCTTAATTTTTACAGATCATAAGAACCTGGAGTATTTTAGATCTACAAAGAGGCTGAAGCCGCGACAGGCCAGGTGGGCTCTCTTTTTCTCCAGGTTCTCTTTTCATGTCACTTACTGTCCCGGCTCCAAAAACACTAAACCCGATGCCCTATCCAGGATGTTCCACAAACCCCAAGAAATTTCCCCTCCGGACACCATCCTGTCCCTGGGGAATTTTCTCCTGCTTTCCCAAATTAAGCAAGCTTCCGCGGGACTGGGATCTTCTGTTGGGCCAGAACTTCAGATTAAGGATGGGCTACTTTGGCATGAAAGTAAGATTTATATACCTGAAAATCTACAAGTACCTATATTGGAACTTTGTCATGATCATGCACTGGCTGGGCATTTCGGTATAACTAAGACCACCGATCTGGTACAGCGTACCTTTTGGTGGTCTCAGTTACGTAAAGATTGCAAAAGATTTGTGGAATCCTGTACAACCTGTATTAGGAACAAGGGTTACAAAACCAAGGCATGGGGGCTACTAGACCTTTGCCCGTCCCAGACAGGCCATGGAAGATGTTATCCATAGACTTTATTGTTGAACTACCTCCGGCAGGGGGCTACACCACCATCTTTGTAATAGTAGATCGGCTACCAAAAATGGCCCATTTTGTCCCAATGAAGGGTACCCCCTCAGCTTCAGAAACAGCACAAATGTTCATTAAAGAAGTCATCAGACTTCATGGGGTGCCGACCAATATTGTTTCAGATCGGGGGGTACAGTTTACCTCCCGATTCTGGAAGTCTCTGTGTAAAACGCTGAACATTGAGCTATCATTCTCCTCTGCCTACCATCCCCAGACTAATGGGCAAACAGAGAGAACAAACCAAACTCTTGAACAATACCTACGCTGTTTCTCTTCTTTTGCCCAAGATGACTGGATTTCCATACTTCCATTGGCTGAATTTGCCTACAACAACTCCATTCATTCCGCTATCAGACAGACTCCATTTTTTGCAAATTATGGCTTTGACCCTTCATTTCAGGAGAAATTGAATTTCTTTACCTCCAATAATCAAGTTCTGCAGGAAACCATGACCAGGACCCAGGAATACAAGACAACTTTCGATAAAAGAAGGCGAGGTGAGCTGTTACTTGCACCCAGTGACCAGGTATGGTTGTCTACGATGAACCTCAGGTTGGCCTGCCCTTCGGAAAAAATTGGGTCCCAAGTTCTTAGGACCATTTCCTGTCAGACGGAGAATTGATGAGGTGGCATATGAACTAGATCTCCCTGATTCGTTAAAAGTCCACCCGGTATTCCATGTGTCTTTACTCAAACCTTCCATTTTCAATCCATTTCCAGGTTGAAGTACGGATCCTCCTGATCCAATTCTGGTAGATGGCGAGGAGGAATTCGAGGTGGAATCTATCTTGGACCACAGGAGTAGAGGTAATCAGAATCAATTCCTGATAAAATGGAGGGAGTTTGGACCCGAAGAGAATTCTTGGGAGCCTGAGGATAATATTCATGCTGAAGGTCTGTTGCAATCTTTTAAGAGGTCCCACCCCAAAAAATTTGCCAGAAAGGGCATCCGGAGGCTGCCCCTTGGGGGGGGGCAATGTCAGGAAGATCCTGCCAGTAATCGGCGTTCCAGGCTCACTGGAGTGCAGCCGCTGGCGCTACCGCTCACCCCCGTTGGCGCCAGGCGGGCTATTTAAACCTGCCTGTCACACTCAGTCCCCGCTGTCTGCTCTACAGCGTTCCGTGTGCCAAAACCTGATCTGATACCTTCTGTTATTTGACCCGGCTTCCTGTTTGACTATCCAGCTATCTGCCTGCATCCGACCCTTTGGCTTGCTTAGACCATTCTCCTGTCTGATCCTTGGTACCTCTGCTGTCCGCCTGATACCGACCACCGGCCTGTCTGACTATCCTTCTGCTTGATACCTGCTACCAGTCTGCTACCTACTGTTGTTCCTGGTTCCAGTCCAGCATTCCAGTATCCAGCCTGCCACTTGCTGTTGTTCCTGGTTCCGGTCCAGCGCTCCAGTATCCAGTCTGCTATCTCCTGTTGTTCCTGGTTCCAGTCCAGCATTCCAGTACCCAGCCTGCTACCTGCTGTTCTTCCTGGTTCCAGTCTAGCATTCCAGTATCCAGTCTGCTACTTGCTGTTGTTCCTGGTTCCGGTCCAGCGCTCCAGTATCCAGTCTGCTATCTCCTGTTGTTCCTGGTTCCAGTCCAGCATTCCAGTACCCAGCCTGCTACCTGCTGTTCTTCCTGGTTCCAGTCCAGCATTCCAGTATCCAGCCTGCTACTTGCTGTTGTTCCTGCTTCCGGTCCAGCGCTCCAGTATCCAGTCTGCTATCTCCTGTTGTTCCTGGTTCCAGTCCAGCATTCCAGTACCCAGCCTGCTACCTGCTGTTGTTCCTGGTTCCAGTCCAGCATTCCAGTATCCAGTCTGCTACCTGCTGCTGTTCCTGGCTCCAGTCTGCGTTCCAGTCTCCAGTCTTCTCGTCAGTTCCTGGTTCCTGAGTTTCCACCACTCCAGAACTTCTGGGTGACTGTTGATCCTGCCAGGCACCCATACCACTCCTTACTCCTGTGTCCTCTGTCCCCATTCCAGAGGGCCGAGAGTGGGAGCCGTAGGGGAGGTCTCTCTCTGCACTTCACGCTCAAAACCTACCAGGTACGTGACAACAGTGCTGCTGGAGGCTTTGTAACTGATCACAGGGTGCACCTGTCCACCGAATCAGTCGATCGGCCGACCTTCATAAAAATGAATCAGTCTTGAATCACCAGCTACCAAGCACCTGATGCTGATGTAACCGATTGATTTTTTTTTAAATGTGAGATCCCTTCAAGACTGCCTATGCTGATGCTGAGTTACTATCCTGTTATGCTGAGTGACAATCCTCTTCCTCCTCAATTTTCATGCTGATAGCTTGTAAGAACATTTTTGGTTCTGGGCACAGCCACCAGTGGTCAAGGCCCAATTTTTCTGCCCCTGTTTAACAGCAGCGTGTAATTACAATTTTTGATGCAAAACTTTGCAGCAGGGCTCATTCCTGCGCCCCAACTATAGCATCTGTGAGGGTTTGCAGTGTTGTGGCACCAGCACCAGTGCCCAAGGCCCAATTTTCAGCCCCTGTTTAACAGGGGTGTGCAATTACAATTTTTGATGCAAAACTTTGCAGCAGGGCTCATTCCTGCACTCCAACTATAGCATCTGTGAGGGGTTGCCGTGTTGTGGCACCAGTGCCTAAGGCCCAATTTTTCTGCCCCTGTTCAACAGGGACATGTAATTACAATTCTTGATCTAATATTTCACAGCAGGGCCCATTCCTGCGCCCGCCAAGAGTAACTGTGAGGGCTTACAGTGTTGTGGCAACACCACCACCAAAGGCCCAATTTTTCTGCCCCTGTTCAACAGGTACATGTAATTACAATTCTTGATGTAATATTTCACAGCAGGGCCCATTCCAGCGCCCACCAAGAATAACTGTGAGGGCTTACAGTGTTGTGGCAACACCAACACCTAAGGCCCCAATTTCTGCAGAGTATATAGGGCAGGCCCCTACTTTCAAACATCCAACTTACAAATGACTCCTACTTGCAAACGGAAGGAGATAACAGGAAATGAGATGAAATCCACCCCTAGGAAGGGAAATTCTCTCCTGTAAGAGTTAAAAACGGAAAAACGTGTCTCCTCTTCACTGATGCTTTATCACCAATTCTTGTTTCACTAAAAACCCCAAATTTTCAAAAAACATTTGTCATTGGGACAGAAAGTGAGGTGAAATCTTCTAAAGAGGTGCAGAGACAGCAAAACAAATGTTACAGGGGTGATAACCCTTCCCTATGTTTTCCAAAAAGCTTAAAAATAGATTTTTTTGGCTGGAGCTACACTTTAAAAATGTACCAGTTCAAAATTACAAACAGATTTTACTTAACAACAAACCTACAGTCCCTGTCTTGTTTGCACCGCCTGTATACTGCTGTTCAGAGTATATAGGGCCTGGGGGCCCCACGCCTTTCATTTTTTAATTTGGGTGGGGGGTTCCCCTTAATATCCATACAAGACCCAAAGTGCCTTGTAATGGACTGGGGGGTACCCATAGCGTTTGTCTCTCTGATTTTCATCCATATTGCGGGAACCCAACATTACATTAAAGCCGCAAGCAGTTTTAAATGACTTTTATTCCTTTACAAATGTCATTTTGTGCAGGGACTGTTCTAAGCACGGGAAACACGAGCCACTTTACAGACATACTATAGACACCCCCCCAGGTCTGATATTTGAAGGAATATTTCACTTTTTTCTTCACTTTAAGCGTCATTTAAATCACTGCTCCCGAAAAAATGGCTGTTTTTAAAACTTTTTTTGCATTGATACATGTCCCCTGGGTCCCCAAACCCTTTTTAGGACAATAACTTGCATATTAGCCTTTAAAATTAGCACTTTTGATTTTGAAAGTTCAAGTCCCATAGACTTCAATGGGGTTCTAAAGTTTGCGCGAACTTTCTGTCCGTTCGCAGGTTTTGGTGCGAACTGAACCCGGGGGGTGTTCGGCTCATCCCTAATTCTGAGTAATCTATAGTATGATCAAGGTCTTTTTCCCATTTAACTACATAAGATGGTAAAATAGCATCAGATTTAATAAGCATTTGAGAGTATACTGTTGATATAAGGCCTTTAGCATGAGGGTCCCTCATGCATATGTTTTCAAATTTAGAGAGATTGTCTAAAGTATCATTATTGTCAAAGAGATGGGTGTAAAAAATCTTGACTTGAAGGTAATGAAATAGTTTAGATTGAGGGAGCCCAAATGATTCACATAAATCTGTAAAAGAATGGATATGGGAGATATCCATGCTGGGTAAAAAGACGGGTTTTTGAGAAAAGAAAGAAGTTGATTGTAGACCATGTGAGGTTTTGGGTCTATCCCAAATAGATAGGGAATGTTTAGTGATTGGGTTCTGTATAGTCTTACGATCTATTGGACTTAACCACAAGATATTATGTATGGAACAAGGGTCACAATCTATTGCTTCATGGATTACCCATAGGGTCATTTCTACATTGGTGTGATATTTTGTCAATTGTGCCAATTGAGCAGCCTTATAGTATAATGAAAAGTTTGGAAACCCTAGGCCACCATGAGTTTTGGGAAGGTATAAAGTTTCTCTAGTTAAGCATGGTTTGAGGTTCCCCCAAGCAAATTGTATTAAAGGGGTTGTAAAGGTATACATTTTTTCACCTTAATGCATTCTATGCATTAAGGTGAAAAAACTTTTGATAATACCGCCGCCCCCAGCCCCCCCGTTTTACTAACCTGACACCTCAAAAACTTGCCTGCTCGTTCCCGACCTCCATTCAGCCGATCAGCCTGGTCGCTGATTGGCTATAGTGGATGGATTGAAAGCAGCGCAGCCATTGGCTCGCGCTGCTGTCAATCACATCCAATGATGCGGCGCGCCGGGGGGGCGGGGCCGAGTGATACAGCGAGCGGCTATAGCCGCCGGCTGTATCACGGGAGCGCGCCCGCAATAACGAACCACCATGCGAGGGAGCTCGCATTAAGGTGGTTAGTTATTGCGGGGAGGAGCTGAGACAGCCGCCGAGGGACCCCAGAAAAGCAGGTTCGGGGCCACTCTGTGCAGAACGAGCTGCACAGTGAAGGTAAGTATAACATGTTTGTTATTTTTAAAGAAAAAAAAAAATACCTTTACAACCCCTTTAATTTTTGTTGTATGCTTCTAAGGCAATAAGCAGGAACACGTGTTGGAAGAACTCTAAACAAGTATAAGAATTTGGGGACTATAGCCATTTTTATTATATTTATTTTCCCAAACCATGAGATTGGTAAGGGTGACCATTTTAAAAGCAGTTTTGTAGTTAGTTTCAGTAAAGTAGGATAATTGGTGGTAAATAAATCAAGGGAATTGGCAGTGAGCTGGATACCTGTCAGAAACCATGAACCAGACCGAGACAGAAGTACAGTAAAATCACACTTGTTTATTAATAAAAATAAAAAGGTAAATAGAGTAAGCGTAGTCAAAGCATAGCCAGAGTCCAGTAACTGGATTGGGTAGTCAGCCAAGCCAGAGTTCAGTAACCAGATTGGGTAATTAGCCAGGCCAGAAGTCAGGGATCCAAGTAGAAAAAAATCCAGAAAGAAAGCGCCTCGTAACGAGCATGCGCGCTCCTTTGTCAAGTGTCAAGTGTCAACTTGACAAAGGAGCACGCATGCTCGTTACGAGCTTCGCGCATGCTCAGAAACGCGTAGTGATCCCCAGCGAACCTGAACGACCCGAGTGACGTCATCACCCATGTGACCTGTTGGAACGCGGAAGTGACTCTCCCACCTCACCGCTTACACAGTCGGCATTTCCGAGCGGAGGTCCGCGGCCATCCGCCCGGCATACATCAGCCCTACACTATTGGAGTTTATGACACACACTGGGTTTAGTTCTCTATGGAAGCTGCCATTCATCAATTTTAATGTAAGTGCTTTTATATGCTTTTAACACTACAATAAACCTATGATACTTAAGAGGCGCTTTCTTTCTGGATTTTTTTTATGTACACATGGAGAGCTGACTTTACTCTACAGGAAGCTGCCCTTGGTATCTCGGCTGCACAGATCTCCCTGGCTCCCACATCCATCCATCCACACTACGGATGATTCACATACTATAGACCCTTTTTTTCTGGACTATTCTTATGGACCATTGTTTACCCTCTCTATAGAAAATTTGACCTATCATCCTACAGATAGAGAGAGATATATATTTAGATACTTTTGTTTATGTTATTTTACTGTTATATCCACGGACTTGAGCGCTGTTACATCTTATAATTTATTAGGGATCCAAGTAGAGGAACAGCAAGCAGGATAAGGAGCTAGAAGGCATGTCAGCAAAGCCAGTCTTAAAAAACAGGAACGCAGGAGATAGTTTCTTGTGATGTGACCAAGGCGAAGGCAGGAATGAAGTGAGCTGGAGATCTTTAAGTAGGCGGGACTGACGAGCAGATCCACAACAGCTGATTAACTTTGGAGATAGATGAGAGCTGGCAATTAGCCAACAGCTGAGCAGCCAGCTCAGAGAAGGAAGGGCTGAGCCAGCCCTGACAGTAACCCCCTCCTCAACAACCCCTCCCCCTAGGAGGACCACCGGGCTTGAGGGGAAAACATCTATGGAAATCACGGAGGAGGGCAGGAGCTTGTATGTCCAAGGATGAGACCTAGGAGCGTTCCTCCGGACCGTACCCCTTCCAATGTACCAGGTACTGTAACCACCCATGGTACCTATGGGAGTCAACAATGGATTGTACCTCATACTCCTCATGGTTCTCAACCTGTATAGGGTGAGGACGTGGCACCGAGGTGGTAAAGCGGTTGCAGACCAACGGTTTCAATAAGGAGACATGAAACACATTTGAGATGCACATACTAGGAGGAAGGTCCAACGCGTAAGCCACTGGGTTAATCCTTTGAAGGATACGGAAAGGCCCAATAAACTGAGGTGCAAACTTCAGTGAGGGAACACGAAGTAAGAGTTTGCGAGATGACAGCCAGACCCTGTCCCTAACCTGGTAGGAAGGCATAGGCAGGCGTCTGTGGTCAGCATGGAGTCTGTACCTATCATTAGCATGGCGCAAAGCCTCCTGGACTTGTGCCCAAGTGGAACGAAGACCTCAGAAATGCTACTCTAGCACAGGAATACTCTGCGAAACAAACAAGTCAGGCAACATGGAAAGTTAGAAACCATAATTCGCCATAAATGGAGACAATCAGGAAGCAGAATTCAAGGCACTGTTGTGAGCAAACTCTGCCCATGGTAATAGGTCTGACCAGTTATTGTGATGGTCAGAAATATAGCAACGTAGGAATTGCTCTAAGGACTGCTTGGCTCATTCTGTGGCCCCATTAGACTGCAGGTGATAAGTAGAGGAAAAAGCAAGCTGAATTCTCAGCTGTGCACAAAAGGCTCGCCAGAACCAGGACACTAACTGACTACCCCTGTCCGAGAGAATCACCTTGGGTAGCCCATGTAAGCGAAATATCTCCTGAGCAAAAATGGAAGCCAGTTCCTTAGAAGTGGGCAACTTCTTAAGTGGAATACAATGACACATCTTTGAGAACCGGTCAACCACCATAAGGATAACTGTGTTGCCTTGGGAGTTGGACAACCCCACAATGAAATCCATAGACAGGTGGGTCCAGGGCCTCTCTCCATTGGGTATGGGCTGTAGGAGGCCCACTGGAAGGTGTTGCAGTGTCTTATTCTGAGCACACACGGAACAGGCAGCTATGAAGGCAGCTACATCAGCACGTAGACTAGGCCACCAGAATTGTTGGGAAATGGCCCAAACAAGTTGATTCTTACCAGGGTGGGCAGCTGCCTTGGGAGACTGGTAAGCCTGGAGCACGACAGTACGGAGACACTCTGGGACAAAGCAGTGGCCACAAGGTTTCTCAGGAGGAGCATCGACCTGAGCAGCAAGAATTTTGGTACCCAAAGGAGAAGTAAGACTGGTGCAAACTGTAGCCAGAATACGATCAGGAGGAATCACAGGAACCGGAACTGACTCCAACTTGGAAGTGGAGAAAAACTGTTGTGACAAGGCGTCAGCCCTTACATTCTTAGTACCGGGTAAGAATGAGACAATGTAATTGAAACTTGACAAGAAAAGAGCCCATTGCGCCCTTCTGGAGGTAAAGGCGTTTAGCCTCAGACAAGAATGTAAGATTCTTATGGTCAGCAAGAATGAGAACGGGCACAGTGGTACCTTCAAGGAGATGTCTCCATTCTTTCAGGGCTAAAATGATTGCCAACAGCTCTCTGTCACCAATCTCGTAATTGCACTCGGAAGGTGACAATTTCTTGGAAAAGTAACCACAAGGATGCATATCACTCTCAGAGGTAGGACGTTGAGACAGAAGGGCGCCAACACCAGTCTCAGAAGCATTAACCTCAAGGATAAAAAGCAACGTAGGATCAGGATGTGCCAACACAGGAGCAGAAACAAAGGCAGCCTTGAGACTTTCAAAGGCCTTAATGGACTCCGGAGACCAACTCTGTGGGTTACCGTTCTTTCTGGTCATATCGGTCAGGGGCTTGACCAGAGACAAGAAGTTACGAATAAACTTCTGATAATAGTTGGCAAAACCCAGGAAACGCTGCAGAGGAAGTAACCCCACGGGTCGAGGCCACTGTAGGACACCCAAAAGTTTCTCTGGGTCCATCAGAAAACCAGCAGTGGAAATTATATTAACCTGTTCCTGATGGAACTCACACTCCAGTTTACAATAGAGATTGTTCTCTCTTGATTTTTGAAGCACACGACAGACATCTGTGTGGTGGCTCTCCAGGGACTTGAAAAATATGAGGATATCATCAAGATAAACTACCACACATAACTGCAACAAATCTCGGAGGACATCGTTAATAAATTCCTGGAAAACTGCCGGGGCATTAAAAAAGGCCAAAAGGCATTACGAGATACTCATAATGGCCTATATAGTCAGGAGAATAATTTGGTGGCAATTTATGGGTGCCAAGAAAGGAAGTTTCAACAGACAAAATATAAAATAAAATTCATATTTTATTTAACATGTACAAAAATTTTAAATTATGCTGGCTAGACATAATGACATGGATATGACATACAGCAGTACATATCAAAATCTATTTGGGTATAGACAATCACTCGCTACTGTAGTCCCTAATCCCTACATGTTTCGCCCAGTGGGGCTTCCTCAGGGGATATGTTGAGGGACCCAAGTGGATATGTGGCTGCATGAAATTGGATACAATTAGAAGCCATGAAAAAGTATATATAAATGAAAGCATTAACGGTTGTCCAAAGTTGGTTGATTGAGCTGCCATCTAATAAATAGTTACCTGCTAGTAGACTCAAGCCAGGTGTAGGAAAGCGGACTTTGCTCTGTACTTGAGAAATTTTAGGTCTGGGAGAACCCAGGTGATGGCCGTGGGATCTGTGATTACCATATAGGGAGGAGGTTAGAGAAGGAAGGGCAAAAGTAGGGAGGAAAGGAGGAGGAAAGGGGGGGGAAAGGGAAAGGATGTGGGGGGGAAGAAGGAGAGGGGGGAGGGGAAGAGGGTGGAGGAGGGAAGGAAATGGGGGGGGGCGAGGGGAATACAAAAGGAAGGGAGAAAGGAAAGTAAGTAATAGAAGGATGGTAGAGGAAAAGGGAAGGGGGGGTGTGAAAATGTGAAAGCAAACTGGTGTAAGAAGAATGAGGAATGTGTGTTTGGAGATGTGACGTCCCAATGGGGTGGTGAACAAGGTAGGAACATGCTAGGTTAGTGAGATAAAGTAATCAGAATAGACTAAGAAAGCAGAATAAATAATTACAGAGAGCCCGCCTATGTCTAAAGGGGAGCAAGGGCAGCCAGATAATGATGTTTGCCTGATAGGGAAATACAATATAGTAAAAGGTAAGGGCTACAAGGATTGACTGCTAAGTGTGGAGAAACACATGTAGGAAAAAAATAATGTATAGCCATAGTGGGCTTAACACTAAAGATTGTAAATGCTAGTTGACAAAAAGGTTGACCATATTGAGGTCAGACCAAAGTCCTGTTTACAGATCGTCTCCCCCACTTGAGAAGGGGGAAGTTTAAGAGACGGTAACAGGTGTTTAAATAATAAAATTCTCTAGCATAATACTAATCACTGCTAAAGAAATACAAAGAGCAGAGTATTTAGAAAGCAGTGTCACATTCAGAAGAATAGTAACCATAATGAAGGGATAATTAAGTTTACCTTGTGTGAGGAGAGATCCCTGAAGTGGCAGCCTGTCCATGATCTAACCTAATGTGTGATGGGGGTGTTTAAATGGGCACATACGTGTGGAACATGTGTCTGCCTGTATCCAATGAAAGAGGAGGGGCGGAGGAGCAGTATAGAGAGTGTGCAATGGGGAGAGTAAGAAACTACAGTCCCCAGAATGCAGAGCAAGTTTTGTAGGGATAGGGAGGGGCGGACGCTTGAGCAGCTGACATAGCCCAATTAGGTGCGCGCGCCTCTGTCCTCCGTCTCTGTACACAAGATCGCAGCAAGGAAGATAGGGAACTTGTGAGATAGATGCAGAGAAGTGTAGTAATAAACTTGGATGAGTGGAAAAGGAAGGTGCAGTGAAAGGGAGTGATACATTGCTAGAGCGATCTCCTCACTGGTATGAAGCTGGTGAACATAAGTGACAGTCTAAAACTAGCATAGGGCAACTATTTGACAATCGGCAAGCATAAATAACAATTGGTATACAGCGCTCTTTATTTATCTATAAGACAATTCATATACCAGTAGTAACGTTTTCCTGTGGGAGCTGTGATGTATGTAAATTCTTTAGTAACAGATCTGGTGTACACCTCCCCAATGGCACAACCCACTTTATTGGACATAGGGTGACATGCCAAACCCCATGGGGTAATCTACAATATGCAGTGCCAATGTGGATGACACTACATTGGGAAAACGAAATGCCCCTTTTTTTAAGAGAATCCGTGACCGTGTGGGTCCTATTGCCAAAAGAAAAATGGTAACGGCCATTAGCACACATGTAGACCTATGTCACAATTTCAACCCCCAAATGATTTCATTTTCTACTCTCGACCATTTGCCCCTCAATGTCAGAGGTGGCAGTGTGGATCATGCTTTACTTCAGATAGAGGCCAGATGGATACATGACCTCCAAGCCATGGTCTATCCTGGCCTCAATGAAACAGTCAGTTTCAAGCCTTTTCTATGACTTCACTGGTCTGCCTTTTCCACCAGATAGAGTTAACATACATCCCCCCCCCCCCTTTTTTTTTTTTTTCCATTCTTAATCGTGAAATGATTGAGACCCCTATAATCAATACAAGGTCTCAGTTCACTGCTCCTCTTCTTCACAAAGAAGAAACCAGCACCAGGAGGAGAGGAAGATTTGCGGATGAAACCCTGAGAAAGTGCGTCTGCAACATATTTCTCCATGGCTTTATCCTCCAAGACCAACGAAGGGTAAACCCGGGCACGAGGGGGAGTGGCACCAGGTTGAAGGTCAATTGCGCAATCATACGGTCGGTGTGGAGGCAAACAACCAGCTTGTACTTTGTCAAAGACATCGCTAAAATCACAGTACTCCTCTGGCAGGGAGGAGAGTGAAGAGGTACACAGGACCTTGGCTACCATTCAGAAGCATGTTTCACTGCATTGTGGTGACCAGGAGAGAACCTCAGCATGGAGCCAATCAAAAGAGGGGTTGTGCCTCTGTAACCAAGGATAACCAACAACCAGCTGAAACTTAGGAGAGGAGATCACTTGGAATTGGATTATCTCATGGTGAAGAGCCCCTACGGCCATGGACAACGGAACCGTCTCATGAGTCACATGGGCAGGCTGTAGAGGTCTCCCGTCAAGAGCCTCAATGGCAAGTGGAGTGTCAAGCAGCTGCAGTGGAATTGAGTGCTTTAATACAAAGGCAGCATCAATGAACAGGCCTGCAGCCCCAGAGTCGATTAGAGCCTGTATCTCGATAGACGACAGCCCAAGAAAGGGTGACTGAAACCAGGGGCTTATCTTTCTGGATAACTGGGGATGACACAACATCACCTAAGGTCTGTCCATGACAGGACCTCAAGGTTCGGGTGTTCTCAGGATGGGTAGGACAAGACTTCAAAAAGTGACCTGCCTGGCCACAATAAAGGCACAATCTCTCCCTTCTCCCAAAGGCTCTCTCATCTGCAGAGAGACGCGTGAAGCCCAAGTGCATGGGTTCATCTTCACTGACCGACTCGGTACCAGGAGGCATGGGAGATGAGGGAGGCACGGGTTGGACTGCAAAGCTCGGAGGCAAAAGTACAGGAGGCTTCCGCAAGCATTCCTTAAAAGAAAGTCTTTCTCTGAGTCTGGAGTCAATGAGGATGGCAAACGAGATCAAGCTTTCCAGCTCAGTGGGTGTATCTCGGGCTGCTATCTCATCCTTCATGGCATCTGAGAGACCATGAGAAAAAGCAGCCACGAGGGCTTCATTATTCCAAGCAACCTCTGCTGCCAGAGTACGGAACTTAATGGCGTAGTCGGCAACAGTTCTCATCCTCTGTTTGATGGACATGAGGCACTTGGCAGCAGAAGCAGAGCGTGCGGGAACGTCAAATACCCTACAAACTCAGGGTAACTCAAGACAACAGGTTTTTGCGTCTCCCATAGAGGGTTAGCCCAGGCCAAGGCTCTCTCAGAAAGCAACGATATCACAAACCCTACTTTGCTTCTGTCCGTGGGAAACGCCTGGGGCAGCATCTCAAAGTATATCTCAACTTGGTTGAGAAACCCTCTGCTGCCAGAGTACGGAACTTAATGGCGTAGTCGGCAACAGTTCTCATCCTCTGTTTGATGGACACGAGGCACTTGGCAGCAGAAGCAGAGCGTGCGGGAACGTCAAATACCCTACAAACTCAGGGTAACTCAAGACAACAGGTTTTTGCGTCTCCCATAGAGGGTTAGCCCAGGCCAAGGCTCTCTCAGAAAGCAACGATATCACAAACCCTACTTTGCTTCTGTCCGTGGGAAACGCCTGGGGCAGCATCTCAAAGTATATCTCAACTTGGTTGAGAAACCCTTTGCATTGAACTAGATCACCCCCAAATCGCTGGGGAAGCGGGGCGGAACCAGACATACCTCTTATAGAGGTAATACTCAAGGCAGGTGCCTGTGCAGAGACTGGCGCAGCAGCAAGGATGGCCTGCAACTCAGGTTGTACCAGAGCAGCCACAGTGGGGGATTCCAGGTGAGCCGTGCGACTTGTAATGCCATGGCAAACTGATCCATGCGGTGTTCTTGCTCATTCAATCTGGAAAAAATATTACCAACAAGAGGATTGACTGTATCTTCTGAATTAATGGCCTTCGCCTACTTTCAGAAACCATGAACCAGACCGAGACAGAAGTACAGTAAAATCACACTTGTTTATTAATAAAAGTAAAAAGGTAAATAGAGTAAGCGTAGTCAAAGCATAGCCAGAGTCCAGTAACCGGATCGGGTAGTCAGCCAAGCCAAAGTTCAGTAACCAGATCGGGTAATCAGCCAAGCCAGAGTTCAGTAACCAGATCGGGTAATCAGCCAAGCCAAAGGTCAGTAACCAGATCGGGTAATCAACCAGGCCAGAAGTCAGGGATCCATGTAGAGGAACAGCAAGCAGGACAAGGAGCCAGAAGGGATGTCAGCAAAGCCAGTCTTAAAACAGGAACGCAGGAGATGGTTTCTTGTGATGTGACCAAGGTGAAGGCAGGAATGAAGTGAGCTGGAGATCTTTAAGTAGGCGGGACTGAGGAGCAGATCCACAACAGCTGGTTAACTGTGGAGATAGATGAGAGCTGGCAATTAGCCGACAGCTGAATGGCCAGCTCAGAGAAGGAAGGGCTGAGACAGCCCTGACAATACCTAAATAAGGGATACTGTGGGTAGCCCATTTAAAGGGTAACGACTCCTGTACAGCTAGTTTCTCAGCATTAGTTAATGAAAACATTGCTAGTGGTACTGTAGCGCTGGTATGGCCAGGATAAACCAAATAATAAATAATAAAAGCTGCAAACCAATATCGGTGATCTCTCACTAGTATAAAATGTAAATTAAAAAAATGGTGCGCTAATATCAATATGTGAACACACTATATCATTGTGTGCGTGAAGAACCTCATAGACATACATATAAAATAATGACGTGAATAAAAATGAATATATGTAGCAGTGAGGTGCTGCAAGGACCTTGTCAGGTCACCATGCGGCTAGGTGACAGATGCACTGTGTAGGAGTCAGAAGTGCACCGCTAAGGTAGTGGACCCTAGGACTGATTGCTGCGGATTGAACCCTGGGAGGTTCAGGAAGCAGGTCTACTGGATCACTGACACAGATCCCACTGGGAGTTAGAGCATAGATTCCCCAGGGCGTAGAGTCTAAGAGCCAGCAGGTGTTCACCAGAGCCTCTAGTGGTGAGGATGGACTGCGCTGCAGTCTGGCTCCAGGTCGTAGCCCCCAGGGTCTCACAGCTCATGCTCACGGTAGACTACAGGAGAAGAGGAAGGAGGCAGCAGGCTGAAACATCAAGGAAAGTAAGGGACGAGCCAAGGTCGGGGCCACAAGCAGACAAGGACAACAGAGTTCACACCAAGGTTCAGGGTCACAGGCAAACAGGAATGGTCAGGGACACGCCAAAGGTCAGGGTCATGAGCAAAAAGGAATAGTTAAGAACAGGCCAAAGTTGGTAACTGGAATCAGACGTAGGAAACACAGCAAGTACACACGGAGGCTAACACACAATGGTTGATCAGCACTGCTGGCTTGCAGTGCACAGGTTAATATAGGGTTCCCTAATAGGGCCTGGGGTGGAGAGGTTATAAAACCAGTCAGGTGAGAGGCAGCTGGTCTTTAGAGATGAACACATGGAGACAGGTAAGCTGACAGAGAAACTCTATTGCATAACCATGACAGACCTCCTGTGTGCATACGTAATAGGTAAATAAATACTTAAATATAAGGTGAATTTACAAAATGTTATGCACCGATGTACCGTGCAATAATTATAAATAAATATAGGGCAATGCAATACTGCGAGAACCGTCTACATATGAATTAATTAAATATTATTAGTATAATGTAAAGTATACATGAAGTGCAATGCTGCGTGCACCTCCTATATCAAAGGCATGAACTAGCAAGATTTAAAGAAATTAGATAAAAAGTCCCACATTGTTGCTATTGTCCCTGGCAACCTAAATTTGAGGATGAATAAATAGACACAGTATAATGGCTCAAACACCCGCACGCTTCTGACAATCCAGCTGGCTCCGATCCCAGTTGTCAAATTAATCAGACTGATTCAACCACTTTTGCTGGAAAGACAAACCTTATCTTTGGCTCCCGATTCTCAAATGTAAAGAGAGACAACAATAGTGTAATACTGCTGGTAGAAAGAGACGGACTCAATGAATTGCAATAGATACACTCACATACGCCCGATATTTAAAAGCATGTTAGCGCTGCTGATAACAGTCAGGCTCACTCCTCCTCACAGCCTCCTCATGTAATTGTACAACTGTGGCTGACGTCACGGGCTCCTCCTACAGACGCGTTGCGACACAGGTCATGTGACTTTTTCAAGGTAATAAATCTGCTTTGAATGTATCCAGCTCATTGTCAGATGAATATAAAGTAGTTAGATGTGATTTGAATTTTTGAAGTATTTTCTTTGGATTATTGGAATATGTATACTTGGATAATTTAAGGCGTATAGGTTTAAAGGGGATAGTATAAGACTTAAAGTGATTGTAAACCTTTGTTTATTTTTACAAAAAAATAACATGTCATACTTACCTCCACTGTGCAGCTTCATTTTGCACAGAGTGGCCCCTGAACACTGACTTCTGGGGTCCCTCAGCGGCTCTCGCTGCTCCTCCCCACATCAGACAACCCCCTAGAAGAAACACTCTCTTGGGGGGTTACCTTGCGGGTGAGCTCCCGAGTCCATCATTCAGCGTCCATAGCCGCTGATGTATGACTTAACCCTGCCCCCCGGCGCCTGCGTCATTGGATTTGATTGACAGCAGCGGGAGCCAATGTCTGTGCTGCTATCAATCTATCCAATAAAGAGCCGAGAACCCCAAGCAGAAGAAGAGCGCGTCCCCGCCGAATGAAGTTCCAGGGCTCAGATATGTAAAATAGGGGGGCTGGGGGGCCGGGCACTGCCAGGTGTTTTTTCACCTTAATACATAGGATGCATTAAGGTGACAAATCACGAGGGTTTACAACCCCTTTAAGTGTACAGGCTAATAGGGTGTGTAGTTTATTTGCTTTCATATAAAAATGATGGCGGCTGAGCGGCTTGCCTCAAGCACATACCACGGAGAACTGGCTTGTGGGCTTCCCACAGGGTGAGCAGAGAAATGTCGGGGGTAGAATTATCCTTAAAGCGGAGTTCCATACAAAAATGGAACTTCCGCTTTTCGGAACCCTCCCCCCCTCCGGTGTCACATTTGGCACCTTTCAGGGGGGAGGGGGGTGCAGATAGCTGTCAAAGACAGGAATTTGCATCCACTTCCAGCATAGACTCCCATGGGAGTCTATGCCTCTTCCTATCCCTCCGCGCTGTCTCCTGGGAAACACACAGGTCCCAGGAGATAGTGGGGACCAGTTACGATGCTCAGCGTGACTCGCGCATGCGCAGTAGGGAACCGGGAAGTGAAGCCACAACGCTTCACTTCCTGATTCCATCACCTAGGATGGCGGCGGCAGGTGTCAAGAATCGAGCGGGTTATAGGCGTTGGCTGCCGACATCGTTGGACCCTGGGACAGGTAAGTGGCCATTTATTAAAAGTCAGCAGCTGCAGTATTTGTAGCTACTGGCTTTTAATATTTTTTTTTTTTTAGGTGGATTTAGGTGGACTCCCTCTTTAAGGTATTCTTTTAGTGCAAGTTCAATATTAGGTTTGTGAGTTGGATTTTTGAGCAAAGTGTCTCTGGGAAGCCAAGTAGGATCGTGTGTTTTTGAAATTGTAGAGGCTATGACAGTATATATTGCATTGTGATCATCTTGGATGCTTACAGTTAAAAATATGTGGTCAATCCGTGAGAATGATTGGTGGGGATAAGAATAATGAGAATTCTGTCTTTTAGTGGGGTTAAACTTACGCCAGGAGTCCACTAAGGTGTATTTTGCAATAAGTTGCGAAAAAAGAATGTCTATTGGAATGTTTGATAGCGGTATAAGTGATGTATCCAGAAAAGGAAAGAGAGTCAGATTAGAATCTCCACATATAAAGTATCGTACCCATTTTGTGTGATTCTAATACCTGAAGAAGGTGAGAAAGGAAAGAAATAGGTCTGTAGGGATATAATATGATACTACCGTTATAGCATTATCTACTAGATGTCCTGTAAGAACTAAGTAACGTCCTTCAGGATCAGGAGCAATAAGTACGCCATATTGTTTGGTTGAAGCTGAGGCTTATATACCTGAGAATATGGGTTTCTTGAAAGGCACAAGATATGTGCTTTTCTAGTGGCAAAGGAACGGAAGGCTTTGGTTAGTTTATGTTGAATGTTGAGGCCTTGCACATTTAGGGACAACATATTTAACTGGGTCATGGGTTTCATAAGGTATGTTATCATGTAATCTAAAACATTGCATTGAGTAGGTTTGCCTCCGAAGGGGGGCGAATAAGGAAGGATGAAAATGGAAAGGGAAGAGGATCTAAGAATAAAATATATAGTTTATTTGTTTTGAATAGTAGATAAAACGTGTATGACCTCATAACAGGTCCACTGGGGAGGAAAAATCTCCCTCCAAGCAGGGCCGGTGCTACCACTAGGCAAACTAGGCAGCCGCCTAGGGCGCACTGCTGCCTAGGGCGTCCGGCCGCTGGTGATCCTACTCCCTCTCTCCCTCAGCAATTAACTTAACAAGCAGCCGCTCTGCTGCTGAGTCCCTCCATACAGTGTCAGAGGCGCTGGTGCAGCAGCGGCGGAGGACTTTATCCATTATCCAAGGACACTTCCCCTGCGCCCGTGCGCGCCCCTGATCATCACAGTGCCAATGCCAGTGAGTGTGACTTGTCTCTGTACCATCACACGCAGTCACGTTGTCACAGTCTGTGATGTTCCCAGCCTGCAGTGGCACCCTAGCAGCGGCAGTGAGAAGACAAGGAGCAGCGCCGGCCGGCCCTGAAGTGCCTGCAGGATACATGGAACCGGACAGGGCGGATGAGACAGAAGCCCGGCTGCATGTAAGTTTGGAATTGGCACGATTTCCCCGCCCTCCTCTTCCTGGACCGTCGGGATCGTTTGTGAGGACAGGCAGCAGCTCTGCTCTGCTCGGAGTGAGGTCACCACGGCATTTGCACAGGTAGTGGAAAAACAGCACACTCAGTGCTGCACCCAGTAAGCTGAATTCAAAAAAACTTTTTCTGCTGTCAAGTTTATATTGCATTATGTACAAAGGGGGACAGAGGGAGGGTACAGAGGTGTGTGTGGGGGGGTACAGAGATAAACAGAAGTGCGGGGAGGGTACAGAAGTGTGTGTGGGGGGGTACAGAGATAAACAGAAGTGCAGGGAGGGTACAGAGGTGTGTGTGGGGGGGTACAGAGATAAACAGAAGTGCAGGGAGGGTACAGAGGTGTGTGAGGGGGTACAGAGATAAACAGAAGTGCAGGGAGGGTACAGAGGTGAGTGTGGGGGGGTACAGAGATAAACAGAAGTGCAGGGAGGGTACAGAGGTGTGTGTGGGGGGGTACAGAGATAAACAGAAGTGCAGGGAGGGTACAGAGGTGTGTGTGGGGGGGTACAGAGATAAACAGAAGTGCGGGGAGGGTACAGAGGTGTGTGTGAGGGGGTACAGAGATAAACAGAAGTGCGGGGAGGGTACAGAGGTGTGTGTGAGGGGGTACAGAGATAAACAGAAGTGCGGGGAGGGTACAGAGGTGTGCGTGAGGGGGTACAGAGATAAACAGAAGTGCGGGGAGGGTACAGAGGTGTGTGTGGGGGGGTACAGAGATAAACAGAAGTGCAGGGAGGGTACAGAGGTGTGTGAGGGGGTACAGAGATAAACAGAAGTTCGGGGAGGGTACAGAGGTGTGTGAGGGGGTACAGAGATAAACAGAAGTGCGGGGAGGGTACAGAGGTGTGTGAGGGGGTACAGAGATAAACAGAAGTGCAGGGAGGGTACAGAGGTGTGTGTGGGGGGGTACAGAGATAAACAGAAGTGCGGGGAGGGTACAGAGGTGTGTGAGGGGGTACAGAGATAAACAGAAGTGCGGGGAGGGTACAGAGGTGTGTGTGGGGGGGTACAGAGATAAACAGAAGTGCGGGGAGGGTACAGAGGTGTGTGTGTGGGGGGGTACAGAGATAAACAGAAGTGCGGGGAGGGTACAGAGGTGTGTGGGGGGGTACAGAGATAAGTGCGGGGAGGGTACAGAGGTGTGTGTGGGGGGGGTACAGAGATAAACAGAAGTGCGGGGAGGGTACAGAGGTGTGTGGGGGTGGGGGGGTATAGAGATAAACAGAGGTGCGGGAAGTGTAGAGAGGTACCGGAGGGTACAGAGATAAACAGAGTTGCAAGGGGGGGGTTCAGTGGGGAACAGGCGTTCAGGGGAGTGATGAAGCAATTGGGGTGATCTGAGGTGCTGAAAATACAGGAATTGGGGTGATTTGAGGTGTGGAGGTTCAAGTTCACCTTTGTAAAAAAATAATAAATGCAGATCTTTTTGCAAAAAGGTAAAAAAAATGTGCATTTATTATTATTATTTTAGGCATTGTCAGTGTATCTGTCTGCTCGTACGGACAGGCAGTTACAGTTAGCCTGACCGTATACTACCCTAGCCTGTCCATATACTACCCTAGCCTGTCCGTATACCTGCGTACCACGGCTGGTGCAAGGAAGTGAGCTGGTGCCGCCACTATTTGTCTTCAGGCCGGCTCCAGAGGCGCAGGTGTGGGCCTGTGCTTCACGGCTGAAGAAAAGGTAGAGAGTTGCTGCAAAAATCTCCCCCCACCACCTCCAGCATATACATGGGCAGGGAAAAGGGGTGGAGTCAGGGGCAGAATTAATGGGTGGGGGGGGCACCAAAATGAGGTTTCGCCTAGGGTGTCAAAAATCCTTGCACCAGCCCTGCCTCCAAGGGAGAATTGGCCACTGTCAGATGCCCACTATATCAATGAGCAAACTAATGCCGCGTACACACAATCGGAATTTTGGTCGGAAAAAGCTATGATGGTTTTTCCGACGGGATTCCGCTCAAGCTTGTCTTGCGTACACACGGTCACACCAAATTCTGACCGTCAAGAACCCGTTGACGTACAACACGTACAACGGGACTAGAAAAAGGAAGTTCAATACCCAGTGCACCACCCTTTGGGCTCCTTCTGCTGATCTTGTGTTAGTAGAAGTTTGGTGAGAGACGATTCGTGCTTTTCAGACTCGTGCTTTTTCAGACTACTTCAGTTCAGTTTGTGCTTGTGAGTTTGTATCTGTTTTTCTGTGCATGTAGTCAGTTCGTATCTGATTTTCAGTGCGTTCTTGTCCGCTCGTTACTGATTTTCAGCTCATGCTTCACAGGCCTTGCTGTTCTTTAGTGTGTTCTGTTTAGTTCGTTCTGACCAGTCGACCATTTTGAAGCCATGTTGCGGTTACGTACTCATCGTAGAGTTGGTACTGTGCAGGGGCTGGGTTTTGGGGTTGTTGCTTTTACCCAAGCCCAGTGCATGAACAGGGTGGGGAGGAGTTCATGGACCAAGAATTGGTTATTCCAGCATGACCAATTCTCTCATATACCTTTGCTACGGGAAATCCAGGCGAATAACCCTGGTGATTTCAGGAATTCTCTCCGGAAGACAGACCCGTTTTTCACTATTTGTTGGCTTTTCTCACCCCTTATATTACGAAGCAGGACACCTTCATGCGGCAAGCCATCACTCCATAGCAGAGGCTAGTCGCCACGTTGCAGTACTTGGCGATGGGGAGAAATCTACAGGACCTCAAGTTCTCTACAGGCATCTCCTCCCAGGCTCTGGTAATCATTATTCCAGAGACCTGTTCTGCCATCATTCAGGTCCTGCAGAAGGATTATATTAGGGTAAGTTTTCTCCTTTAACATCACATTATATGTATTTAATGTTTGCTAATGTATTGTATTTCTTTCATCATTCCATGACTACATTGATTGTAATATGCTGTGAATGTCCTCTTTATCCTCATGCATGCTGTAATCTTTTAATGCTCCTTTTTTGTCCTTCATAGATATTTGCCTTCACTAACCTCCCCAGCATGCTATCCTGGGCCCATATACACCTAGCCTAGTCACTTAATGTATTTTGTCAGCTCCATTGTAGTGCTTTACCCTAAACACCCCCTAAAATGTGTCCAAATGTTATTGTTGTCCTTAAATTCAGGAAGAGTGCCAAAGGCTTTTTGTTGGCTCCCAAACTCATTTAGAACCCCCCTCCCTAAAATTTTTACAGTGGGCCATCAGAGGGGGTGAGGAATCTGATAAGTGGACCTTACATTTTTGTCTTTAAATACTCCTTAAAATAAACGTTATACTGATGTTGGCCAAGAATGTTTGTGTCTAATCTGCTTGCAATGTTTATGTGCAAAATTACTAATTTTTTTTGGTTTGACTCCACAGTTTCCTTCAACACCACAGGAATGGCAAACTGTGGCTTCCAATTTTGCTCATCGACTTTCCCAACTGCAGAGGGGCAATCGATGGGAAACACGTCCACATCATCCCACCACCCCATTCGGGGTCATACTATTTTAACTATAAGGGGTTTTATAGTATTGTGTTGATGGTGGTGGTGTCGGCAACATATGAGTTTCTCTATGTGGATGTGGGGAAGAATGGCCGGATGTCCGAGTCTTTGCCCAGACCGAGTTCTACGGACGTCTCCAGAGTGGTGGCTTGGGATTGCCACCTGCTGATGAGAACGTGGAAGGACTCCCATTTGTTTTTATAGCTGATGAAGCATTTGGTCTGGGTGATCACAGGATGAGGCCATTCCCCCAGAGGACCCTCACCCCAGAGAAGAGGGTTTTTAATTACCGGCTGGCCAGAGCCAGAAGAGTCGTGAAGAATACCTTCGGGATAATGGTCCATCCGGTTCCGCTTATTTCTAACATCAATTAACATGGCGGAGTACAAACTTAACCACATTTATGTTTTATCCTGCTGCATACTGCACAACTTTTTGAAGCGAAATGCACCTGGTTATATTGCCACAGTTGGGCCCGAGGCCGGACTTCATGAGAATCCAATGACGGCCCTGGAAGCTGGCCATCCTGGCTTGCCCCCCCAAAGCACCCGTGAAGTGCGTGAAAAATATGTGGAATATTTTACGGATAGGGGGGCCATTGCTATGCCAGCTAATTTTTATATATGTACAAAATAAAAAAAAATTGATATGATAAAATCTTGATTTGGATTTACTGCTTGTGTTTCTTTTATCTGTCTCCTAGGTTCTCCTAGTGCACTTGTAGTGCCAAGTGCTTTTAACATTATTTAACCGCTGTCATATGATGACCAGGCGGCGCGGCTCTCCTTCTGGGAGGGCGTCATATGACGCCCTCGCCTTCCCTACCCACCAGGGGGCGTGCACGCTCCGCTGGCGGCAATTGCGTGGCCCGCCCTGTCACTGGGCACCCGATACGTGCATACGCGATTGCCCGGTAACACGGCAGGACTGTGGATCTGTGTGTGTAAACACACAGATCCACGTCCTGTCAGAGAGGAGACTGATATGTGTTCTCAGTATAAAGCAACACCGATCAGTCTCCTCCCCTTGTGAGTCCCCTCCCCCTTCAGTTAGAAACATTCCCTAGGAACGCAGTTAACCCCTTGATCACCCCCTTTTTCATACACAGGAAGACCTCAGCCAGGACAAGGATCTGGAATGTGGCAGCCATGAGGAGGCGGGGGTAAGTGTCAGCCAGGAGGAGGCGGGGTAAATATCAGCCAGGAGGGGGCCAGGCCCTGTAGCCTCACCCAATCCCAGGTGCTTCCCCTCTGCCTTACAACAAAAAGGGCCAGGAAGGGGAGTAACGTGGAGGAGGCAGCACTGGGCCTCATTAGGGATGCTAATGCGGCCCTGAAAAGCCCCCAATGCTGAAGAGGCCTATGGCTGCTATGTAGCTGCTAATTTGCATCAAATGGAGGAGGGCCAACGCTTCAGGTATGAGAAATGTATTTTTGAGGCCATTCAGAAGGGGTTGAGTGGCCAAATAAGTGATAACATGCACTTATGTGTGCTCGTCCATCCTCCTCCTCCTCCTGCCACAAGTCCACCTCCAGAGCCACAGCCTCCAAGGAAGGCTGCAGTGAAGCATGGAGGGAAGGCTGCAGGGAAGACAAGAAAGTGATGGCCTGGGTTCAGTCTGGTCTGACAGAAGACACAGGCTGTTGTAGTACCACAGCCTGGGGACATATATGTCATCTGCTGCTGTTCATGATCTCGGGGAGTCCAGGACCAGATTGTGCTCCCCATTATATGGACTTCTCAAGCTAACATTTTTATTTTCAAAATTGCTGATGTGTGCCCTGGGGTAGAAAGGCTTCACAAATCCCAGCAGTTTCTCCAGTGTTGCCTTCCTCTTCATTTTGTTATCAGCCAGAAAAAAATGGAGATTTTTTTTTTTTTTCGTAAAATACTTGCCTATGTGTTTTTCTTCAAATAGGACAGTTTGTGAGTAGGCAGGTACACTTCAAAAATACAATGTCAAACAAAGGACACCAACCTCCTTGAGCTTTAAAAATACAAGATAATAATGTTGTTGTGTAAACTTGACAAACACAAAAAAAAATTATTATGGAGATGACTAGAAAATAATTTCAAAATATTCCAAAAATTAGGAGTTCTTGATTAAAAAAAAATAAAATGACAATAAAAACAAAAGTTTGGAATTATCCAAACATTATTATGGAGATCTGGCTTTAAAAAACAAAAAAGATTATTCATGAGATCATGAGAAATAATAAAGAAAGAAGTTTGTGAGAACTCTGTGTGAATATGAGCAGCAAAACAACTTAATTCTTCTAGCATTATAAAGAAGAAGAGAAGGAGCTGCATTCAAATATTGAAAAAATTTCAGCATGACGAATGTGCCATCTCCATTTTCGGATAGGAACTTTTTCCGACCGAAAAACTGAGAACCTGCTCTCAATCTTTTGTTGGCGGGAATTCCGCCAGCAAAAGTCTGATGGAACATACACACGGTCGCATTTTCCGACCAAAAGCTCTCGGTCTTTTGCTGGCCGAATTTCCGATCGTGTGTACGCGGCATGAGAGTAGCAAAGAGGGAGCACAGAGAACATCCCTGGAATAATAGGAAAGCCAACTAATAACATAACAATATAAGTGTATATGAAACAAGAACATATTTGCACAAGCATGAACTAAGGGTTAAATAGCAAAAAATAAATATGGCTGCTAAAAAATGAACCAAGGTATTTCATAAAGCTATTAATTTTAAATTCAGAATAGAATTGTATCTACCATATTCTATGCTAAAAACTAGTCAGATAATTAATGTATCTCATTAAGGTAGAAAGTTACTAAAAAAAAAAAAAAAAAAAAAAGAAGAAGGATGATAAGAATAGCAGATCTTTCTAATTACCTTATTGGTAACATAATAAGGAAAATAAAGGAAAAATACACCATAAAAATATGGATTTATGAGAATAGATAAGATATTCCATTATCAGAATAGTGTGCTTGAGTATGGAAAAAAACAATTAAAGGCTATAAGTATAAGGAACAGTAATATATGGTGGACTCAAACAACAAATAGAGAGAATAAATCTGGATATAGAGCATTCTTCAGTCCATGGAGTCATCAGGAACAGGATCAGGAGATCGAAGGCGACTTCTCTTGTGTGAGTGAGTTCTTATGCTAATTTCTCCCAGGAAGTGTAGAAGATTTATTTGTTGAAGATGACGTCGATCGTCGGCGTGTGGTTTCTATATTCTGTGTCGAGCTCAATAGGTGCATGTCTTAGAGAGTAGTTTGCAGGTCATTTGCAGAACGACATATAAATTTGGAGCCTTGAAAAGTGAAACGTACCAAAAAGGGAAAACCCTATTGATATGTTACTTGATTGCGTTGTAATACTTGTAATAGGGGTTTCAAAGCCCTTCTTTTGTTGATAGTAAGTTGGGATAAATCTGCAAAAAGCTGGTAGATATTGCTTTGGAAGGTGAGAGATTCTTTATTTCTTGCTGCAGCTAATAGTTGTGCTTTTGTTTTGTAGAAATGGAACTTTGCGATGATATCGCGGGGTGGACCGTCAGCTTTTTTGGGCGTTAGGGCTCTATGAACCCTGTCCATTATCAAGCGCTCCACAGGGATAGCTGGTTGTAATTCCTGAAAGAGTGCTGTTATAGTGGATTGCAGGTCAATTACAGTTTCAGGAATACCTCTAATGCGCAGATTGGAATGTCTAGCAGGATTTTCATAGTCCTCCAATCTTGTCTGTAGTATTTAATTTTCTTCCTTGAGATTTTCAATTTCTGTAGAACAATTTACAGTATAATTTTCCATGTCATCTACTCTGGTTTCAAGTGTCGACATGCATTAACCCAGCTCTCTAGTCTCTTTAGTGAGGCTAGTTGTAATATGGTCTGATGTGGGTTTTAATGCTTTCTGAAACATTTTATCTATTTGTTGTAACAACGCTGGTGAAGCTATTTCATCCTAAGAAGCATCCTCCAAATTTAGACTGTCTATGTCAGAATTACTTGACAGAGCTTGTGAGGAAGTATGTACGAACAATGGGTTAATTTGGCGCACTCTGGGTGAGGCTAAACAAAGATAAATATGGCAGTGGGATCAGTAAATAGAGAAAGTGTTCAAGTCCATGACATATAGTCCATATAACACTGTTAGGAATGCTTATCCCAAGAAGGCTGCCAGCTTACAGATAGAAGAAACTCTGGAACATAAAAAACAGGAACAAAATCGTAATGGGAATGATTGTTTTGAGTATTCCCATTATGATTTTAATTCATTAAATGGCTCGACTGCTACACTAATGCCCCATACACACGATAGGATTTTCCGATGGAAAATGTTCTATGGGAGCTTGTTGTCGGAAATTACGACCGTGTGTAGGCTCCATCGGACATTTTCCATCGGAATTTCCGTCACACAAAATTTGAGATCTGGATCTCAAATTTTCCGACAACAAAATCAGTTGTCCTAAATTCCAATCATGTGTACACAATTCCGACGCACAAAGTTCCACATATGCTCGGAATCAAGCAGAAGAGCTGCACTGGCTATTGAACTTCATTTTTCTCGGCTCGTCGTACGTGTTGTATGTCACCGCGTTCTTGACGTTTGGAATTTCCGATAAGATTTGTGTGACCGTGTGTATGCAAGACAAGTTTGAGCCAACATCCGTCAGGAAAAAATCCATGGATTTTGTTGTTGGAAAATCCTATCGTGTGTACAAGGCATTAGAAGGCACTGCTTTGTTCCTATTTTTTGTGAGGAAGTATGTGCCTTTGAAAGCTTAGCAGTGCTGCTGGAAGTTCCTGAGGCAGATGGCTGTGGCACCATTTTGATTTATTCTGAGGCGGTGCTGCCTTGTTGGATTGGGGGTTAATTTTTAGCGTAGGACCACCTGGGATGAAACCTCCTAGGTCAGGAATGCTATGGGCACAGGTGGATAATGTTTGAGAGCGGGTGTTTAGCAGACACCCACCGTTATTCGGCTTTATTGTTCGCCAGGTAGTGGAGCTTCAGGCGGGCATGTCCGCTCCGCTCATGCACCCCCCAACCTTTGCTTTTCTTAGATAGCTAATTTTTAACATCCTGGGATATCGTTTTTATTAACTTGAGACAATTTTTATGTTCTAGATCAGTGTTTCTCAACTCCAGTCCTCAAGGCGCCCCAATAGGTCATGTTTTCAGGATTTCCCTCAGATGAAACGGCTGTGGTAATTACTAAGGCAGTGAAACTGATCAAATCACCTGTGCAAGATAATGGAAAACCGGAAAACATGACCTGTTGGGGCGTCTTGAGGACTGGAGTTGAGAAACACTGTTCTAGATCGATCCCATAAACAACACTTTATTCCAATCTCACTTAAATGTAAAAAACCTGTGTACTGCTCCAAAATCAGAGTGGAAGTGCAGGAACAGCTCTCAGCGATCTGGGTGAACTGATGGCAGCTGCAGGGCATAGGGAGGGTTCCATTTTGGAATTACATATCAGCAGCATCTCTCCCGCCACTGAAAGGAGATGATGCCAGGAGGACATGACAGGCAGAGAGGGCAGTCCACAATGCGTTTTCTGAAGCCCCACCTCCTTTTTAAACTGGCCCACCCAGTGGAAGGAGGAAATATATAGGCTGTCAGATTGGCTGGCTTAAGCCAATCAGATGAGGGAGAGGGGGCAGGGGGTGGAGCGGGAACAATGCTGACAGCAAAGGATGAAAGAAAAGAGCTGAGTGCAAGGTTATTGAGGGGGTAGACAGCCATGCAGCTGCTAAATCAGATTAACCTTTACAAATAGGCATGTATATGGTCAGTGAATAAATAAACATGCACAACTGCAAATTAATAAAAAGGATTAGTTGATGGATGAATGTCAATGTGACAAGTTTAAAAAATTAATATATCACAACAATAAGATGATTTCAAGGTTGTGAATTAATTAATGTAAACCAAGAACATAATTAAATACCATATAACATTATATATGTAGCGCTGGTAGATTTTTCAGTCTACCGTTTATAGGTAAATTTAGTGGGTTACCTGTTCATACATAGTCAGATTTAGCCTCTGTTCCAGTTTGGCTGTGTTGCATGTAGTTTCACACTATGCCTGTGGGTGTCGCCATGGGTCGGTGTTGGAAAGGCAACGCGTTAAAGTGTATAAGTGCTCCTCTGTCCCCGAGATAACTCGGTGGAGGCGGTCCTCCGAGTTGCATTCTGGGAGAGGGTATTTATGGGACAGACGCCATGTTTTAGGGTTCTTTTTGTTCCACCTGCTGGCCCTCCTGGCCGACAGGTATGTGTTAGGAATACTACCTCATGGTCCTCTGACCAGGAGGACCACGTTGCTGCAGCATGTGGGTGGGCCCAGAAGCCTTTCCGGGGCCTACCACTGTGGCGAAGGAATGGTCCTGTGCTGTCTGTCCTACGGGAAGAAGCTGGACAACTGAGAAGATCCCAGGGGAGGACCCGTCATGGAAGGATCATGCAGAGTGTTGGTCTGGAGAGGGGCCTGGTGACTCAGTTGGAGGACGCATCCTAAAGTTAACCTACCACATAGTACTGCCGGGTCGACTTAAAAGGTTCTAGTGCTGTGTTTGCTGTTCATCGTAAACCATTACATCCTGTGGCAGAGGATCGTACGGGTTTCTATTACATTCAAGTCTGTGGCAGAGACTTTTGTTCGTGCTGCGTATCGGCTGCTAGGTTAGTGAGAGAAACCTATCCAGGTGGGCAAAGATTCAACTCTAAAAGGAGAGTACATTCATCTACAAGATTCCAATTCCTAATACTACACTAAGAAAAGGTATTTGAACTTCCCTGAAACTCTTCTTCTACCTCTTTCCTGCTACTTCCTTCAGTTACTCTTTATTAAAACCTTGGAAAAGATACTCAAGTGTCCAGTGCCTACATTGTCTGGTATTAAGCTCAACGGGACCCTAGACCCATTTCTGGTGAAATTGAGGTAACGAAGGTGACGGTAACAGCCCGCTTTAAACCAGCATAATATATATATATATATATATATATATACACAATAAAAGTGAGGATGAGAATAAAAATAAAATAAGATAAAATGTATTTCACCTATAAAACGCATGTGGGAAAAATGCATATAATTTAAAAATTCCAATAGGACTAAATCTATAAACCTGTAATGTACAGATTAACCAAGATATTACATAATGGTGTTAATCTCCAATTCTATAATCATACTCACCTACTGTAGATGGCTGCAGCACTGATCACTGATCCCAGCTGCAGCTATCCCTGCCACCTCTAGACTAGGGATGAGCCAAACACCCCCCCGGTTCGGTTCGCACCAGAACTTGCGAACGGACCAAAACTTCGCACAAACGTTAGAACCCCATTGAAGTCTATGGGACTCGAACATTTGAAATCAAAAGTGCTAATTTTAAAGGCTAATTTGCATGATATTGTCCTAAAAAGGGTTTGGGGACCCGGGTTCAACCATGGGGACATGTATCAGTGCAAAAAAAAGTTTTAAAAACAGCCATTTTTTCGGGAGCAGTGATTTTAATAATGCTTAAAGTGAAAAAAAAAAAAGTGAAATATTCCTTTAAATATCATACCTGGGTGGTGTCTATAGTATGCTTGTAATGTGGCGTGTGTTTCCCGTGCTTAGAACAGTCGCTGCACAAAATGAAATTTTTAAAAGGAATAAAAGTCATTTAAAACTGCTTGCGGCTTTAATGTAATGTCGGGTCCCAGCAATATGGATGAAAATCAGTGAGACAAACGGCATGGGTACCCCCCACCCCCCAGTCCATTACCAGGCCCTTGGGTCTTGTATGGATATTAAGGGGAACCCCGCACCCAAATTAAAAAAAGGAAAGGCACGGGGCCCCCAGACCCAGGCCCTATATTCTCTGAACAGCAGTATACAGGCGGTGCAAACAAGACAGGGACTGTAGGTTTGTTGTTAAGTAGAATCTGTTTGTAATTTTGAACTGGTACATTTTTAAAGTGTAGCTCCAGCCAAAAAATCTATTTTAAGCTTTTTGGAAAACATAGGGAAGGGTTATCACCCCTGTGACATTTGTTTTGCTGTCTGTGCACCTCTTCAGAAGATTTTACCTCACTTTCTGTCCCAATGACAAATGTTTGACAATTTGGGGTTTTTAGTGAAACAAGGATTGGTGATAAAGCATCAGTTGAGAGGAGAAATGCTTTTCTCATATTAACTCTTACAGGAGAGAATTTCCCTTCCTAGGGGTAGATTTCATCTCACTTCCTGTTGTCTCCTTCCGTTTGCAAGTAGGCGTTGTTTGTATTACTCAGGTTTTTTGAAAGCCTAAAGGTCAATCAGTATAACCTTAGGCCCCTTTCACACGGGACGGATCCGTGTTGATCCGCCCCGTGTTTATCCGCTGCTCAGCGGGGATCGCTCCGCTTTCCCCAGCTGAGCCGGCAGATGACAGGGCGGGACCCGCACACTGTGCAGGGACCGCCCTGTCAGATCTCCGCTCTCCCCTATGGGGGATCGGAGGAACACGGACCGTCTGTCCGTGTTCATCCGATCCGCTCTGCAGACGGATAGAAAAATAGGATTTTCTTCCGTCCGCAGAATCGGACGAGAGCGGAGCCGGACAACATCGGGTGTCAGCGGATGTACATCCGCTGACACCCGCTATCCCATAGGGATGCATGTATGTCCGTATTTCATCCGAAAACGGATGGATGAAATACGGACATACGGTCCGCATGTGTGAAAGGGGCCTTAGCTTCACCATGGAAGCAAGTCAAGACAAGTTAACCTTCCTAGATATTCAAATTTTTGTTAACGAGGATAGAACTATTGGTACTACCCTCTACCGTAAGCCATCGGCGGGTAACTCCCTCCTCCATGCCGCCAGTTCTCACCCATCATCATTAAAAAGGAACATCCCCTATGGGCAATACCTTCGCCTTAAAAGAAATTGCAGCAATAGTAGCGATTTCGAAAAAGAAGCTAAGGCTTTACAACATCGCCTAAAGATCCGTGGCTATAGTAATAAAAGCCTAAAAAAAGCATATGCGAGAGCCAAAAAACAAAATAGATCGGACCTCATTCATGGTCAAAAAACTCTCACACCTTCTCCACAATTAAGAATGATCACAAGATTTTCAGGACAACACAAACAAGTACGGGAATTAATGCAGAAATACTGGTATCTTTTAATGGGGGATCCACGGGTCTCTAAACATTTAAAAAATCATCCAGAAATAACTTTTAAACGATCACAGTCCATTAAAGATAGGATTGTTCACAGTCATTATGATCCATCTCACATCCCTACCAGTGCGAATAGGGGTACACGACCTTGCCACAAATGTGGTTTCTGCAGGTATATCCATGCAACAAGTACCATTGCCCTTCCCAATAGCCGCATTTATTCTCCCAAATTCTCAGTCACATGTCAGTCAGTTGGCATTGTCTACATGATGACATGTGGCTGTGATGCTTTTTACGTGGGCAAAACAAAGCGCCCATTTTCCACCGTATACAAGATCATGTTTCCCTTGTATGTAAAAAAAGAATGGAGACGCCTATTAGCCGTCATATGGGCCTCTTCCATAACTTTTATGACACTATGATGCACTTTGTAGCCCTAGAATATGTCCCTCCAGGAGAAAGGGGTGGTAATTATGACCAAATTTTATTACAACGTGAGGCCAAATGGATTTCAAATCTAGAGGCTTTATAAGCCCCAGGCCTGAACGATGCTTTAAGCTACAAACCTTTTCTGTGAAAAAACATCATAACATGTCCCTTTTTCTCTTGGATTAACTACATATTTTCTGTATGAGTATCTTATGTATGCCATAATTATGTTTTTGTATATATCATAGTTTTTTTTTTTTTTTTTTTCATATATGGAATGGTTCCTTTATGTTTTGACTCCTCCTCTACCCTGATTTGCCCTTTATTAGCTTGCACGGACACTCAGGCATTTGTTAGAATGTTTGGCCTCCAATCAATGGCCTCGTCTTCAAATGCCTCTCCTGGCCCTCTGTGCTATGCCTCACATTGCTAAATAAACCTTTACTATTCTTTATTTTGGCTTACGTATGTCTGTAGTATCAGCATCTATTCCTCTAAGCCACGCCAGCCCCCCTCCCATCATGTGAGGGCAAAACCAATTCAAAAATGCCGACCGACATCTATGTTCATTAACAGCGTACAACGCCGTTCAAGTCAATGCAGGCGCATGCGCAATAGGGTCTCGTATACGTTCGTGGAGCGGCGGTGACGTCAGACGCCAGCCGCTCCGGAGTGCAATATTTAAACAGTGAGATCATCTCTATCTCGCTGTCACTTCTCTGCCGGACACCATTGAAGGAGGAGGGAAGGATCTCTCCCCCTCACTTTATTGAAACCCCAAGATATTTCTGCAAGGTAGGCAGCTTTATTTTGAATATTAACTCCTATTGTTCTACCTATCAGAATCTCCCCCACTCTAGGATGCTTGGGATTGATTTAAACTGAGAGTAAATCTTATTAGTGGGCTATTTAGATGGCTGACAGACCCAAATGAAGGCTGATTTTTATCCCTTCCCTTTTCAGACTGTCCCGACCTCTCCTTACCTTTGTGGTTTTCTTTTTACATCCTATGGTTGGTGGTCATGTCCTACTAAACACCCTGGATGCCCTACGCAAAGCAAAATTGATTCTACCCTTAAAATACATTCAGGTAAAAATCCCAATAAAAATGATTTCTGTTAAATATAATTAATCAATTCTCTCTCTTTTTGAATAAATCTAAACATTTATTCATATTCTTCCAATTATATTGTGTCCTATGTTTTTCAGTTGGCACATAAAAAAACAAAAATTGTGACCTTAGAAATATTGCCTCTGCAAGCGATCTGGTGATTCGGGAACCTTAACGAGAGGGGGTCAACATAGGGATTAATTTCTTCATTACCTGATGAACTTTCAGGTTCACTTTATAAATATTGTCTCTTGGTAAGGTTATAGTCTATTTCATTACATATATATATATATATAATTTTTTTTTCCCAATTAAATGTAAATTAATATAAATAATGATCTCTATAAATGTAAATGTCATATTTTACTAAATTGATATATTGATTTGTAAGATTTATTCCTATTACAAATATACGTTTATATGTTATTCTGTACTGTTTTCTTTCTTTATATTAATTTCAGTTTTTTTTAAAAATAATACCACACGATCTCCCGAAGAAGCTCCACCGAGCGAAACATGTCGAGACTATATGTGGTATTTGTATCATAAACTGTTATCTGCATTTTATGAAAAAACTATTTGAATAATGCTGTATTATGTATCGCCTAGTGATAGGCTCTTTTTAATCTAAATTGTAATAAAAATTCTTTTTTTATTTCCCACATAATTGATTGTTATAATTTTTGTCATCGACACCTTTAAAATCCCTAGGCTTTATGCCTACAGTCCCTTTTTCTCTATTTCTACTATATATGGGATGTGGTATCTTATTTGGTGTTTTTTCTTGTTTTCCTCTTTTATCATAGGAGTTGTTTGTAAGTTGGATGTTTGAAAGTAGGGGCCTGCCCTATATACTCTGCAGAAATTGGGGCCTTAGGTGTTGGTGTTGCCACAACACTGTAAGCCCTCACAGGGCCCTGCTGTGAAATATTAGATCAATTGTAATTACATGCCCTATTGAACAGGGTCAGAAAAATTGGGCCTTTGGTGATGGTGGTGCTGGTGCCACAACACTGTAAGTCCTCACAGTTACTCTTGGTGGGCGCTGGAACGGGCCCTGCTGTGAAATATTAGATCAAGAATTGTAATTACATGTCCCTGTTGAACAGGAGCAGAAAAATTTGGGCTTTAGGCACTGGTGCCACAACACTGCAACCCCTCACAGATACTCTAGTTGGAGCGCAGGAATGAGCCCTCCTGCAAAATATTGCATCAAAGATTGTAATTACACGCCCCTGTTAAACAGGGGCTGAAAAATTGGGCCTTAGGCACTGGTGCTGGTGCCACAACACTGCAACCCCTCACAGATACTCTAGTTGGAGCGCAGGAATGAGCCCTGCTGCAAAGTATTGCATCAAAAATTGTAGTTACACGCCCCTGTTAAACAGGAGAAGCAAAATGATACCCCAGCTCCACTGCCAATATGATGATCTATGAACTGTGATCCAGGCGCTCCAGCCAGGACGTTCAGGTCCCAAAATGCAGTACTTGAATCAGAAAAGGGCTTGCGACTCGGATGCTCTTATAAAGTCCATTATTGCGTTACATGGGTACAGGCTATACTGACGCGTTTCGGCTAAGAAGCCTTCATCAAAGCATACATGTTTGATTTAAAAACTGATATTTATAACAGAGTAAGCACTCCAAATAGGGCGGGTGCATCCTAATCAGAGCAATCAAAACAATTAAAAACACATGGAGAAAAGAAAGGGAAGCACAGCAGGCATATGAGAAACATATCATGAACAAATAAAGCATATTCAAAATGGTGCGATAAATGTATCAAACAATGCGACTATGTTGAAAAATGCAATTATGTTAAAAAAAAGATTTATATCCATCCTATCGTTCAAACCATATTGTTTTCTAGTATTGAGGGTATGTATCCACCATACTTTACGCTTGAGCAAAATATGATGAGTGTCTCCTCCTCTTGGGGGTTTTTTAACCTGTTCAGCACCAAAAAAGAAAAAAAAGTGTCAATATTACCATGATGGAATTCCCGGAAATGTTTTGACACATTTGAGATATTTTTAGCATTAGTATTTGTAGTGTCATTCACATGTTCCGAGATTCTAACTCTCAACGGGCATATAGTGCACCCAACGTATTGTAGACTGCAAGCACTACACTGAATAACATATACCACTGATTTAGAGTTGCAGTTTATATACTGTTTGATGGTATATGTTTTCTTGGTAGAAAAAGAAAAAACTGAGGTGCTTTTTTTATGTTTATGACACTGCCTACAGGTGTTGTGGCCACACATGTAGGAACCTACAGTGGAAAGCCAGGTCTGTGATTTGTTTGACTTCTGGGAGCAAAACAAGCTGGATGACAACATACTTCCCATACTGAGGGCCCTTCTACTGCAAAATTGACAACCGCCCTGGATAACAGAATACAGATCCTTGTCAGCATACAAAATGGGGAGATGCGCTTTAAGAATCGCAACAATTTTGTTGTATTCTAAAGAGAAAGTAGTGACAAAATTAACTATTTCTATTGTAATCCCTACATTGTTTGTGTTTATTTGTGCCACTATTCTAAATCATGTCCACCCGATCTCTATGAAATGCTATATTTTGACTTCTAGCTATTGATTGTGTACTATAGCCCCTTTCTTTGAGTCACTTTTGAATCGCTGTGCATTCTTGCAAGAAATCCTTATCTGTAGAGCAGTTTCTCCTGGCCCTGATGAATTCACCAGTAGGCAAAGACTTGATGGTGTGACTGGGGTGACAGCTATTGGCCAATAAAAGCGAATTTCCTGCACAGAGCTTTCTAAAAGTTCTGGTAGTCACTGTGTTGCTATCTAGCTGCCCCATCAAGGTCAAATCTAAATAGTCTTTTTGGGTCGGGTGGTGCACACAGGTGAACTCCAGGTTTAGGGAGTTGGTATTAATATATTTCATAAATTTACCTATGTCACCACTCGATCCATGCCATACTACAATCAGATCATCAATGAAACGACCATACCAGGAGATGTTGGTTTTGAATGGGTTACCATGGGCAAATAAAGTGGATTCTTCCCACCAGCCCATGTAAAGATTCGCCAAAGAGGGGGAAAATTTAGCCCCCATGGATGCACCTTGACTCTGAATGTAGTATCATTCAAACATGAAGTAATTGTGTGTCAGGAGGAACTCTACTGCTTTACAAATAAACTCACGTACATTAGGACTGTAACCACTGTAGCATGAAAGATGATGTTTGATGGCTAACAGTGCTAGAGAGTGAGGAATGCAGGAATACAGAGATCTAACATCTATGGTGATCCAAATGCATTCTGTGAACCAAAAAATTTCCTGCATGGGGGCTAACAAATGTCCAGTGTTCTTTATGAACCCAGGTAGACGGACAACAAGCAGTTGAAGAAATTGATCAATCCATTCTCCTAATCTCTCCAATAGTGGTCCTATGCCGGCAACTGTTGGGCGACCTTTCACTGGATTATCTTGTTTGTGCACTTTGGGGAGATGGTGAAAAACCGGAGTAATGGGATGTGTGACCATGAGATAATCTACAGTTTTTTTTATCTAAAACACCCATCTCCTCACCTTCATCCAATAAGTGTAACAATTTTTGTTGTATAGTTGCTGTGGGATCAGAACTGAGGGGCGATATGTGATGTGAACTTCCAGCTGCCTGAGTGCTTCCTGTTTGTAACTAGCAGTATCTAGGATCACTACAGTACCCCCCTTATCTGCCTGGCGAATCACTATGTCAGATCTCATTTTCAAGGCATTTAAGGCTGTGGTTTCTTGCTTGGTCAAATTAATTTTATTTCTATTATTATCTTGTTGACACAATTCCTCCAATTTAACCAATTCTGATTCCACAATATTCTGAAACAAATCCACAATGTCATTCCTGTTTTGAACAGGGTAAAATATTTTTCCCCCATGTTGATGTTTGATTCCTTTATACCAAAAGAACCCCCCTCTGATTCTGCTTGCAGACTCTCCAATGCAGACCTTGCTACTTAATAATCAAATCTGAAGGAGGTGGTCTCATTTTGAACATTGTGACACACTGTGGATTCGCTATCAGAAGGTATATCCTTGAAATGTTTCCTAAGCATTAGATTTCTTACAAAACGATTGATATCCAGTATGGTGGAAAAAAGACAAAAATGTGTACTAGGGACAAAAGACAAGCCTTTAGACAAAACAGAAAGTTCATGCTTGGTTAATTCAATGCCTGACAGGTTCAATACATTGTTGGAAAAGTCTGTACCTAGTTCTGCGTCTTCTTGGCTTTCCTTGGATATCTTCTGTAGCCTGTGTTGTTTGTATGATGACCCCCGCCTTGTTCTCTTTTTCCTCTTTGATCTGGGGGCTGTGTTGGTGTTTGAGGATTTGTTGCAGGTTGCTGTAATGGCTCCTCTCTGGAAAAACCCGAGCTGACTGAACCTCTTGAGGAGACAGGAGACTGCTGTTCAGCTGTGTCAGGAAATTCTGACTGTGTATCCTCCGGTGAGCTGAAATTAACCCTTTTGTCGCCTCCTGATCCTGGTCTCTTTTTAAGAATAGAGTGAGGGAATCTTTAATTTTTTGTACGTATGTAAACAGTCCCATCCTCATAATCCTTTAAGTCCCATAGGTATTTGGATCTCTTGCTCTCCATTATCTCAGTCTCCAAGCTAGAGATTTTGAGCTGAAGATTGGTATTAAGATTGTCATATATAGAGAGCAATCAATATTGCAAAACACTCTCCTTCAAAGAGACTATGTTCTGGTTGACATCTACAAGAAGTTTCTCTTCATATGATGAAATCAAACGCATTAAGTCAAACGAACATTTAGAGAGGATGTCATTCCATTCTGTGAGGAAAAGTTCAGAGTAAACTGTGGAGGGAGATTCCCTAATCCGCAGACCTCTGGGCACCATACACTCTGCGATATATTGCTGAAGATCTGTGCAATCCCACCAAAGCCGCATTTCTTTCTTCATTATGGCCCGTACACACGGTCGGATTTTGCGACGGAAAATGTCCGATCAGAGCGTGTTGTTGGAAATTCCGACCGTGTGTGGGCTCCATGGGACATTTTCCATTGGATTTTCCGACACACAAAGTTGGAGAGCAGGAGATAAAATTTTCCGACAACAAAATCCGTTGTCGGAAATTCTGATCGTGTGTACACAAATCCGACGGACAAAGTGCCACACATGCTCAGAATAAATAAAGAGATGAAAGCTATTGGCCACTGCCCCATTTATAGTCCCGATGTACGTGTTTTACGTCACCGCGTTCAGAACGATCGGATTTTCCGACAACTTTGTGTGACCGTGTGTATGCAAGACAAGTTTGAGCCAACATCCGTCGGAAAAAATCCATGGATTTTGTTGTCGGAATGTCCGAACAAAGTCCCACCGTGTGTACGCCCTATTGGAGTTTGCAATTTTTCAAGAACTTACATTGGGCTTCTGTTGTTAAGTCTTTATCATCTTTAGTAAAGACTTGAGACAATTTGAACTGCCGGTCAGAAGATGTGAGGATCGATCGAATGTTGCCTGCTTGCTCATTTTTCAAAACTGTACCCAATGCTGTATCCATGATAAATCATCAAATGATATAAGGGCAACACAGTTCAAAAATAATGCAAAATAGAAAAAGCAGGTGTGGGTAATGAACAGTCACAAGAGAAGCAAAATGATACCCCAGCTCCACTGCCAATATGATGATCTATGAACTGTAATCTGGTGCTCTAGCGAGGACGTTCAGGCTCCAAAATGCAGTACTTGAATCACAAAAGGGCCGGCGACTCGGATGCTTTTGAATAAAAGTCCTTTATTGGGTTACATGGGTACACGGGTACAGGCTATACTGACACGTTTCGGCTAAGAAGCCTTCATCAAAGCATACATGTTTAATTTAAAAACAGGGGCTGCCATTCCGGGGATATACAAAGTTCTAAACGCATTCAGTGCAGTGTCAGGTCTGACGGTTAATATGAATAAATCCACCACACTGAATGTTACGGTACCTACTGGCCTTCTTTCACAACTCACTAGCAATTTTGACTTCCCCTGGGCCCATGGGACCATCCGATATCTTGGAATCAACCTCACAGTGGATATCAGTAGCCTCTTCAAAGCTAACTATCCCCCAATGATTTATAAATGCAGAGGGGAACTTGATAAATGGTCTAGGTGTGGTCTGTCCTGGCTGGGAAGGGTACACGCTGTGAAAATGACACTTCTTCCACGCCTCCTGTATCTATTCCGCTCCCTTCCAATCCCACTCACGAAAAGTTTCCTCCGCAAACTCCAGTCGGAAATTACGTGCTTTGTCTAGGAAAAAAAATGGATACAGATGCCCGTCCAGCGTCCTTCTTCTCCTTAAATCCCAGGGTGGATTGGGACTACCAGATCTATGAGGATACTACCAGGCTGCTCAATTGGCTCAATTATCAATGATCTTCTCTAAGGTTCCAAAACCAGACTGGCTCTCTATAGAAAGAAGAGCGACGCCTCTCAACCTTGACTACCTTCTGTGGTGTGACCCAAAAATCAGACCAGCCATAATGGCTCCCACCCTGTCACACTCCATATCACTCAGCACCAAGCTATTCAAACTATCCTGACCTCTCCTCTAAAACCTCTATCACATATTTTTCATAATGCCGACTTCCCCCGGGAGTAAACATACAAGCATTTAGATGGTGGACTGATAAAGGTCTCTATCGGATCGGTCACTTCCTTACCCCAACTGGCCCTCTAACCCTATCTTACTGTAAGAAAAAACTCGACATGCCGGATTCGTAAAAATTTAGATTCACCCAAATTTCACGTTTTCTACATATTATTTGGCGTAACAATTCGGAACCTCCATCCATAACCCCTTACAAACACAGATGCTTGAATATCCAGGACGAGAAAGGGGGCATATCCTTGATCTATACGGTGCTCATGACAAAACCTAACAAACCAGTATACGCTAAGACATGGGAGGAGGATACAGGCCGAACTTGGACGTCAGCAAAATGGTCTAGATCCTGGACTCGCTCCTACAAAGGTATTTGCAATATCTCTCTTATAGAAGCCAGTCTAAAGGTTATATTAAGGTGATACTATGTTCCTTCCAGATTGGCAATGATTTTCCCTGGAACATCCCCTCTATGCTTTAGAGGTTGTTCGCTCGAGGGCTCAATGATGGTGGACTTGGTGGAGCTGTCCTCGTATCAGAACTTTTTGGCAGAAAATCTTCCGAATTATCAGTAACTTATTTAAAACGTCAGTAGCCCCAAACATACACATAGCTCTCCTTAATCAGAATGTTCCTAGTTTGCCTAAACACTCACAAGTACTATCCTACTTTATTCTGTTAGGAGCTAAAATTACCATTGCTAAATGTTGGAAAAAGCCCACTGTATCACTCAAGAGCTGTATTAGAAAAATTTTGTGGATTATGTCTCAGGAACATTTAGTAGCAAAACTCAATGATAAAGTGGGGAGGTTCATGACCACCTGGGAACTGTGGGCTTCACTTCATAACATTAATCTCATTCCGAGATTGACAGCAGGATCTGGTATTAACCCCCCTCTCTCTGATCCAACCTCATTCTTATTCTTCTCCCTCCTCCCCCTCTTCATTTCCTACGTTTTTTCTTTTCCTCCGCTGGGACTCTCTTGTCCCTTACATTTCTGTTTCACATAGGGAACTGCAGTTTTCCCTTAGGGGAAGACTGCGCAGAATTTTTACGGGACTGTTGGGGGACCCTTGCCCCTTCTGCAACTACAGTTATCTCTCACCCTTAGGGATGCACTGCAAATTGGAGGGCACTACCTTTATTGCCTTCCACTACCTCCCTGGCGACCGCCTCTAGGGGAATGGAAATGGACTCTGGGGGGTCACTGCACACACTTGCAGGAAGATCCCATTGGGAAGGGGTGTGTGGGGCGTCCCGGTCAGTCCATAACCGGTATCGTAGAGGTGGATATGGGCCCCTATGGCAGTCCTTTCAATGATATAGCCCTACTTGTCAAAAAGCACATCTTTAATTGTTTTTTTTAGAGTGTACCTTAGCCTGTAGCTCTGTCTCAACATTCTTTTTCGGTTATCCACAATGACAGTGTTTAGGTACTTGATATTTGTGAGTTCATTGTGCATATATATGCACTTATATATTGTTCATCATATATGAATCAATAAAAATAATTGAAATAAAACAGGGGCTGAAAAATTGGGCCTTAGGCACTGGTGCTGGTGGCACAACACTGCAACCCCTCACGAATACTCTAGTTGAGCGCAGCAATGAACCCTCCTTGCAAAATATTGCATCAAAATTAGTAATTACATGCCCCTGTTAGACAGGGGCTGAAAAATTGGGCCTTAGCCACTGGTGGTGGCACCCAGAACCAAAAATATTCTTACAAGCTATCAGCATGATCATTGAGGAGGAAGAGGATAGTCAAACAGCATAACAGGATAGTCACTCAGCATCAGCATAGGTAGTCTTGAAGGAATCTGACATTTCAAAAAAAATTATTCGGTTACATCAGCATCAGGTGCTTGGTATCTGGTGGTGATCCAAGACTGATTCATTTTTATGAAGGTCAGCCGATCGACTGAGTCGGTGGACAGGCGCACCCTGTGATCGGTTACAAAGCCTCCAGCAGCACTGAATGTGCGTTCCGAAAGAATGCTGGATGCAGGATAGGCCAGTAGCTCAACTGCATACTGTGCAAGCTCTGGCCAGTGATCCATCCTCAAGACCCAGTAACCCAGAGGATTTTCGGTGGGAAAGGTGTCCAAGTCAGATCTTGCCCCTAGGTATTCCTGCACCATGTAAAACAGACGCTGGCAATGGTTGCTGGAACCGATCATACCTTGGGGCTGCGGACTAGAAAATTGTCTGAATTCATCGGTCAGACGACCACCTTCTCCACCGCTCCTTCTTTGACTGACCGAAGCCTCAGCAACACGTTTGTAACACATTTGTAGGAGTTTGTAACCTCCCAGTCTCTGGGAATGAAGATGTTCCATCCTCTGCTCCCTCTGCGACGGCAAGATAAGGTCTGCAACCTTACCCTTGTAACGTGGATCAAGGAGGGTTGCCAGCCAGTAACCTTGATACCACGAATACGAGTATTCTTCCGCAGGCTTTGCAGGATCAGGGAGGCCATGCAGCATAGGTTTGCTGAGGCATTCGGTCTGGAGTCCTCTGGTACAATAAGGATGACATGATCCGCAGCCACCTCCTCCCAGCCACGTACAAGTCCATGGGTTTCTTGGGACTGTAAATGATCCCTTAAAGACTGCTGCTGATGCTGAGTGCCAGGCTCCACCTCCATGCTGTCACAATCCTCCTCCTCCTCCACCTTCTCCTCCTCGTCCTCTTCCTGTGTGATCGGTGGGCACGCAGGAACACTGTCTAGATAAATGGGGCCTTGAGAGCTAAGGAAGTCCTCCTCTTCCTGCCTCTGTTCTGCCTCAAGTGGCCTGTCCATTATTCCATGCAGCGTGTGCTCCAACAGGTGGACAAGGGGGACAGTGTCACTGGTGCATGAATTGTCACTGCTCACCATCCTCGTGGCCTCCTCAAATGGTGACAGGACAGTGCATGCATCCCTGATCATGGCCCACTGGCGTGGGGAAAAAAAAACAAGCTCCCCTGACCCTGTCCTGGTGCCATAGTCGCACAGGTACTCATTGATGGCCCTCTGCTGCGTGTGCAGCCGCTGCAGCATGGCCAACGTTGAGTTCCACGGGGTGGGCAAGTCACAGATTAGGCGGTTCTTGGCCAGGTTAAATTCCTTTTGGAGGTCAGCCAGCCGAGCACTGGCATTATATGACCTGTGGAAATGCACACAGACTTTCCTGGCCTGCCTCAGGACATCCTGTAAGCCCGGGTAGCTGCCCAAGAACCGCTGCACCACCAAGTTAAGGACGTGAGCCAAACAGGGCACATGGGTCAGTTGTCCCTGTCGGAGGGCGGAGAGGAGGTTGGTGCCATTGTCGCAAACCACCATTCCTGGCTTAAGCTGGCGTGGCGTCAACCACCTCTGAACCTGCCCCTGCAGAGCGGATGGAATCTCTGCCCCAGTGTGGCTCCTGTCCCCCAAGCACACCAGCTCAAGCACTGCATGGCATCTTTTGGCCTTTGTAATTGCATAGCCACTTGAATGCCTACGGAGCACCGCTGGTTCCAAGGACAAAGCACAGGAAGAGGCCATGGAGGAAGAAGAAGAGGAGGGGGTGGAGGACAGAGGTGTGTCAGAATCACCAATAGTAGCATTTTGGAGGCATGGTGGCAGAACAACCTCCAACACTACTGCACCTTTTCCTGCATCCTTCCGAGCTGCCAGCAGAGTCATCCAATGCGCCGTGAAACTTAGGTAACGTCCCTGTCCATGCCTGCTGGACCATAAGTGCACCCTACCGCTGACCGCCCTGTCCAGCGAGGCCAAGACATTGCCTTCCACATGCTGGTACAGAGCCAGAATCGCCTTCCGTGAGAAAAAGCGGCGTTTGGGAATCTGCCACTGAGGAACCGTACATTCCACAAACTCACGGAAGGGGGCAGAGTCTGCCAACTGAAAAGGTAGCAGTTGAAGTGCTAGCAATTTTGCCAAGCTAGCATTCAACCGCTGGGCATGTGGATGGCTGGGAGCGAACTTCTTTCTGCAGTTCAGCAGCTGAGGCAGGGAAATTTGCCTGGTACAATCTGACGTTGGTGTACCGATAGCAGATTGCCAGCAGCAAGATCCCAGCTGATGAGGAGCAAGGATAGGTCCTCTTTGTTCTTTGGTGTGGGTCTTTTAGGTACGCTTGCCAACGAACTGCATGGCAGGTCAACATATGTCTGGTCAAGCATGTGGTGCCCAAGCGGGAGATGTTTTGGCCATGCGAGATACGCTTGAGACATATGTTGCAAATAGCAGCGGTGTGATCTGATGCACTCATCTCAAAAAAGGCCCACACCAAAAAACTTTTGGAATAACGCACAGAGACAGCAGCACCCTGCACATACGGAGCTCTGCGGTGTGATGCAGTCAGTGTGCTGCCCTTAAGCTGGCCCCTGGCATCCTGCCTCATTGGTAATGTGCCTCCTCCTCCTACTCCTCTCTCCTATCAGGCACCCACGTGGATTTAGTGACCTCATCATCCCCTCCCTCCTCATCACTGGAGCAAACCTGGCAGTATGCTGCAGCAGGGGGAACATGACTGCCAGGTTGCTGTCCTTCTTGGGCACCCCCTCTGTCTGAGCTCACGTTACTGCCTTCCTCCAGCTGAGTACCATCATCGGAGCCTTCAAAACGCTGGGCATCCTCCTGGAACATGTACCCAACACTGTGGTCAAACAGTTCGGGGGACTCCTCAGGAGGACATGGTGGGGCTATGGAAGGAGTGACTGATGCCATTGAGCCGAGGGAAGAGGCCACTTTGGCAGCTGCTTTGCCAGACAAAGTACCCTGAGCCTGGGTGAGAGAGGATGAGGAGGATGAGGACGGCTTGGTCATCCATTCGACCAAGTCTTCCGCATGTTGCGGCTCAACACGGACAGCTGCTGAAAAAAAGGCCACGCGTGTCCCACGGCCACGTGCTGATGAGGATGCCCTCTTTTATTGGCTTGTGACTGTCTGCCTCTCCTTGTTGGCCTTCCAGACATACTATTGGCCTGCAGTGAGATGTAGCTGCACAAAACTGGGATGTATATATATACCGATTTTACTGCAGCTAGCAGAATCAACTGCCTGCCTGTAGTATTATTAGTATGAGAACACCTGTACTTGTCTTCAGGTAGCTATACTGTAGGTGCAACTGTGTAGGGTTACACAGTACACTAACTGGAAATACCTCAAGAGCCTGCCTGTGCTATTAATAGTATCAGAAGAAGCACACAAGCACCTGGCTTCAGGTAGCTATACTGTAAGTGCAACTGTGCAGGGTGCACAGTACACTAACTGGAAATACCTCAAGAGCCTGCCTGTGCTATTAATAGTATCATAAGAAGCACACAAGCACCTGGCTTCAGGTAGCTATACTGTAGGTGCAACTGTGCAGGGTGCACAGTACACTAACTGGAAATACCTGAAGAGCCTGCCTGTGCTATTAATAGTATCAGAAGAAGCACACAAGCACCTGGCTTCAGGTAGCTATACTGTAGGTGCAACTGTGGAGGGTTACACAGTACACTAACTGGAAATACTTCAAGAGCCTGCCTGTGCTGTTAATAGTATCAGAAGAAGCACACAAGCACCTGGCTTCAGGTAGCTATACTGTAGGTGCAACTGTGCAGGGTTACACAGTATACTAACTGGAAATACTTCAAGAGCCTGCCTGTGCTATTAATAGTATCAAAAGAAGCACACAAGCACCTGGCTTCAGGTAGCTATACTGTAGGTGCAACTGTGCAGGGTTACACAGTATACTAACTGGAAATACTTCAAGAGCCTGCCTGTGCTATTAATAGTATCAGAAGAAGCACACAAGCACCTGGCTTCAGGTAGCTATACTGTAGGTGCAACTGTGCAGGGTTACACAGTACATTACCTGGAAATACTTCAAGTGCCTGACTGTGCTATTAATAGTATCAGAAGAAGCACACAAGCACCTGGCTTCAGGTAGCTATACTGTAGGTGCAACTGTGCAGGGTACACAGTATACTAACTGGAAATACTGTAAAAACACCTGCCTGCCTGTCAGTATATTAAGAAGAGAATAACAGGAACGGATCTAGCTAAATTGAATACAGTGTATATATATATATATATATATATATATATATATATATATATATATATATATATATATACATACACAACACCTGGGATGCATATATATACACAATACATAACCTGCCTACTCTATCTAACTTAAATCAAATGACACTGTCTCTCTGTCTATCTATCTCTCTCCACCGCAACACACTATACAGGGCCGATGTGCAGGCGGACTTATATAGTGTGGGGCGTGTACTAAACCCCCTGAGCCACAATTGGCCAAAGCCTCCCTGGCTTTGGCCAATTACGGCTCTCTGTACTCATGGTGCTGTGATTGGCCAAGCATGCAGGTCATAGTGCATGCTTGGCCAATCATCAGCCAGCAATGCACTGCAATGCCGTAGTGAATTATGGGCCGTGACGCGCCACTCGAATTTGGCGCGAACGGCCCATATCGTTCGGTATTCGGCGAACGACTGAACACATGATGTTCGAGTCGAACATGCGTTCGACTCGAACACAAAGCTCATCCCTACTCTAGACCAAGAACTGAGCAATCAAATACCACTGATCGCTCAGTTCTGGGTCTTTAGTGAAAATTCTGGGTCTTTAGCTGTTCACTCTGCTCTGCCCCTCCAGCACTTACTGGAGCACCTGGCTTTGCAGGGGGTCGGAGCGGCTGGTTTAGGCTCTTAGCAGCTTGCTGACAGGCTAAGCCAGTTGCCAGTGTAGGCATCTGGGTGGATTCCGACAGTAAAGTTGGTATCTCTCCAGAACCTCGACCGACTCTGTGATGTCAGCCGACTGTGGCTTTAGTCTGCTGTCGGCTGAAAATGTGTCACAGGACTGTAGGACTAAGTGCCTGCGGCCCACAGGAGAAGTAGGGCTAGGCAAATATGCACCTACGTCTCCTTTAAGGAGCTGAAGTTTTGTTCAATAAATATGTTTTAACTTGTATTTTTTTATCTGTCTGTTTTGCCTGATCAGAGTAAAGTGACAATGTGTGTCTACAGGCTGGTCCCACTTCCTCGTAGTTATGCATGTGGCTCAGAGAGGGGCATGCTCTGTCAGGCTACAGGACCTGTGCTGCATACTACTGGGAGGATGAATATGCAGTGGAGGTCCTGCAACCTGACAAACCTTGAGCAGAGACCAATCCTGCAGTGAGACTGAGACTTACGTTGCAGGATGGATAAAACATCCTAGCGGCCCAGATGTGGTCCACAGGCTGTACTTTGGTGACATCTTTTTTTGTAAATATTTGTCTTTCAGCATTTTTCTTTTCATTCAATAAACAATGTTTTAAAATTGTTAGGCTGATTCTCTAAATGCCCTAAAACAGAAAATTAAGAACTTATTGCCTCTTTGAAGAAAGCTGCCATAGTTTAAACTCAATACATTCCCACCTGGGAGTGCCAGCCAGTGTCACAGACATTTCTTTACAATCAGAATTTCAACAACTGTTTTTTTCTGTTAAAACACATATGGGTTTATTTACTAAAACTGGAGAGTGAAAAATCTGGTGCAGCTGTGCCTTGTAGACAATCAGCTTCTAAATTCAACTTGTTCAGTTAAAGTGGTTCTGAAAGCAGACAATTTTATTTTTTAGCCTAAAGTGTTACTAAACCCAGGACCCAGAAGAAAAATGCAAGAAAGTAAAGTGGCTGAAAGTGGTGAAATATATCAAGGAGTTTGGCGGGTTCTCCGGGTTAGGTATAAATTGGGAGAAATCCATGCTGATGCCCCTGGATCCCCTTCCAGACTCATTACCATTTTCACTCTCTCATCTTAAGGTTGTGTCCTCTATGAAATATTTGGGTATAACTATCGATAAACCATATAGAATATGAGAATAACTATCTCTAATTCCATATAGTCATATATCATGGATAATATTCTTCCATTACTTTCTAGATTTCAAAACCAAAGTAAAATCTGGACTAAGCTTCCCCTATCACTAATAGGCCGTATCAACTTAATTAAGATGATATGGATGCCTCAGCTTCTCTATTTTTTACACAATGCTCCGATTTGGATACCCATACTGATTTTTACTAAGATTAATACCATGTTAATATGGTGGAACAAAACTCCTCATATTAAATTGGACACTCTACAACATCCCAAAAATGCGGGTTGACTGGCAGTTCCTAATCCAAGGATATACTTTGTTTGCATCCCAACTACAGCATCTTGCTGGATGGGAGGCTGGGCAGATATTTCTTCCTGCTCAACGATTATTCTCATATAGGGATGAGCTTCGTGTTCGAGTCGAACTCATGTTCAACTCGAACACTGGCTGTTCACAAGTTCGCGAACAATTTGGGGTGTTCGCGGCAAATTCAAATGCCGCGGAACACCCTTTAAAAGTCTATGGGAGAAATCAAAAGTGCTAATTTTAAAGGCTTATATGTAAGTTATTGTCATAAAAAGTGTTTGGGGACCTAGGTCCTGCCCCAGGGGATATGGATCAATGCAAAAAAAGTTTTAAAAACGGCCATTTTTTCAGGAGCAGTGATTTTAATAATGCTTAAAGTCAAACAATAAAAGTGCAATATCCCTTTAAATTTTGTAGCTGGGGGGTGTCTATAGTATGCCTGTAAAGGGGCGCATGTTTCCCGTGTTTAGAACAGTCTGACAGCAAAATGACATTTCAAAGGAAAAAAGTCATTTAAAACTACTTGCGGCTATTGCATTGCCGGTCCGACAATACACATAGAAGTTCATTGATAAAAACGGCATGGGAATTCCCCACAGGGGAACCCCGAACCAAGATTTTTTTTTAAAAATGACGTGGGGGTCCCCCTAAATTCCATCCCAGGCCCTTTAGGTCTGGAATGGATATTAAGGGGAACCCCGGCCAAAATTTTTTAAAAAATGACGTGGGGGTCCCCCTAAATTCCATACCAAACCCTTCAGGTCTGGTATGGATTTTAAGGGGAACCCCGTGCCAAAATAAAAAAAAACGGCGTGGGGTCCCCCCAAAAATCCATAACAGACCCTTATCCGAGCACGCAACCTGGCAGGCCGCAGGAAAAGAGGGGGGGACGAGAGATAAGGGTCTGGTATGGAATTTAGGGGGACCCCCACGTCATTTTTTTAAAAAATTTTGGCCGGGGTTCCCCTTAATATCCATACCAGATCTGAAGGGCCTGGGATGGAATTTAGGGGGACCCCCACATAATTTTTTTTTTTTAATTTTGGTTCGGGGTTCCCCTGTGGGGAATTCCCATGCTGTTTTTATCAATGAACTTTTATGTGTGTTGTCGGACCGGCAATGCAATAGCCGCGAGTAGTTTTAAATTACTTTTTTCCTTTGAAATGTAATTTTGCTGTCAGACTGTTCTAAACACGGGAAACATGCACCCCTTTACAGGCATACTATAGACACCCCCTCAGCTACGAAATTTAAAGGGATATTGCACTTTTATTGTTTGACTTTAAGCATTATTAAAATCACTGCTTCTGAAAAAACGGCCGTTTTTAAAACTTTTTTTTGCATTGATCCATGTCCCCTGGGGCAGGACCCAGGTCCCCAAACACTGTTTATGACAATAACTTGCATATAAGCCTTTAAAATTAGCAGTTTTGATTATTCATGTTCGTGTCCCATAGACTTTAACGGTGTTCACGTGTTCGAACAAACTTTTTTCCTCTTTGCATGTTCTGGTGCGAACCGAACAGGGGGGTGTTCGGCTCATCCCTATTCTCATATGCATTTAAGGGTTGGTTACCACTTCATGTTTTAGATGGCACAAGAGGGGATGTAACGTTCGCTAATATGCCCACATGTATGTTAATGTGTAAAATACGGGATACAGTTAAAAAAATGCTGGGTGTTTCTTATCCTACCAGATATAATCCCATATGGGAAAAATGATAGACTTCCTCAAATGTTGGCTTTTAGAGGTTTTAAGAGATGGGGAAAATTAGGAATAACAACCCTAGTTCAGCTATACGAGAATGGTATACTTAAATCCTTTGAAGAACTCAGGGGTTAGTTTTCTTTACAATCTAATTGGTTTTATCAATTTCTTCAACTAAGACATGCTTTACATGCCCAATTCTCCTCTGCTAGGATGTTCTTCCCCCTAGATTTGTTCTTGACAAGATAGTACAAGCAAGGTCAACAAAGGGTCTTACCTCTACTACATATAAGGTATTGTCAGTAGGGGTGCAATGGATAAAAAAACGGTTCAGATCGTTCCTCGGATCAGGAGTCACGGTTCGGATCATTTTCGGATCAACAAAAAAAAATCTCCCTCACTGTAATATCCACGTCATCTCCCCCACTGTAATATCCACGTCATCTCCCCCACTGTAATAATATCCACATCACCCCCACTGTAATAGTATCCACATCTCCCCCACTGTAATAATATCCACATCTCCCCCACTGTAATATCCACAATCTGCCCCACTGTTGTAATATCCACAATCTGCCCCACTGTAATATCCACATCTCCCCCACTGTTGTAAAATCCACATCTCCCCCACTGTAATATCCACGTCATCTCACCCCACTGTAATATCCACATCTCCCCCACTGTAATATCCACATCTCCCCCACTGTTGTAATATCCACAGACTCCCTCACTGTATATACAGTATAGTATAGGAATTAGGAAGGAAGACTATTAGACTAGTGTTGTTTAGTGTTTACCTCTTACAGAATACAGAATAGAAGCCGGCAGCCAAGCCGGCCAGATCTGATCCACGATGAGGGGTTGAGGGATGATGACGTCAGCACGCACTGCCCCCGCCGGGTGTACCAAGATGGCCAGCGCTCCGGAGCTAGGCCAAAGCCACGGCCTGTCCTAAGCCCGAGGCAGCGGTGCACTCCGTGGAGCGCACGTGTGCCGATCCGAACAGGGTGAACCGTTCAGATCACAGATCGCTGAAGATCCGTTGCACCCCTAATTGTCAGATAGGTTCTTATTGAACTTCCCATCTGCTCTAGGGCTGGCTGGGAAAAAGATATCAGTCCCATCCCAGAGGAGGTCTGGGAGGGTATTTTCTGGTCTTCACCCAGGGTGTCTCTTTCCCCATCGCACAGACTGACACAGATTTGTATCCTTCATAGAGTCTATAGAATGCCTCAATTTCTGCATGCAATCGGCCTGAGATCTGAACCAGCCTGTCCTAGATGTGTCAACACAGGCACGTTAAAACACCTTTTGTGGCGGTGCCCGAAACTCCACAGATATTAGGCGGAGGTGTTTTGTACCTTAAACGAGTTACTGGATATTAACATTCTGACTGAACCACTTATATGTTTATTTGGCTACAGTGACATGTTTACTTATACCCTTTCTACGGATAACACTATAAGGTGCACGCTTTTTGTTGCCCGCAGACAGATTGCTAGTAAGTGGACCTCCCCCCGACTGTATCTGAGTGGATTCTTAGATCTCAATAGGATTATTCTTTTTGAAAAACATACATATTTCTTAAGGAATTCCATGAGCAAGTTTGATGCTGCCTGGTCAAGGTGGCTTCAATCCATGACTTCGGCATTATTGTAAACCAATATGTACTATGTACTTTGTAATATTAGATACAGTTTTTTTCCCCTTTTTTGTATATATATATATATATATATATATATATATATATATATATATACTCCAAGAGTGGGGGGGTGGGGGGTTTGTTGTGGTGGGGTGGCTTTTTTTTTTTTTTCTCTTGGGTTGTGTTTTGTTTAATGTGATTTTGTTTGAATAATCTGTTTGCACTGTTTTAACGTTGTTTGCTTTAAAAAAAAAGAATAAAAAAGCATTTGATTTAAAAAAAAAGAATGTCCCATATAACCATGATGATGCAGTCACTGACCTTTAACCGGATATCCTGTAAAGTGAAGTCAAGTGGGCCTTAGAAAGCATTGCTAATAACAAAGCTAGCGGAAGTAATGGTATCCCAGCTATCCCAGAGTTATTTAAAATCCTTAAATATGATGTTAAAGTGCTGCACTTAATATCCCAACAAATTTGGAAAACTCAACAATGGCCACAGGACTGGAAGTGGTCCATTTCCTTTATATACCAGAAGGGCAGCATCAAAAATGTTCATACTACTGTATGATCGCACTCATCTCACACGCTAGCAAGGTTATGCTGAAAATTCTACAAGCTTGGCTTCAGCAGCATGTGAACCGAGAGCTACCGCAAGTACAACCTGGATTTCAAACAGACAGAGTAACTAGAGATCAAATTGCCAACATTCACTTGATTGTGGAGAAATCAAGGGAGTTCCAGAAAAATGACTACAGTAAAGCCTTTAATTGTGTGGATCACAAGAAAAAGTTGCAAATACTGAAAAAAATAGGACTACAAGACCACCTCACCTGTCTTCTGAAAACCTGTATGCAAGTCAAGAAGCATCAGTTAGAACAGGACATGGAACAACTGACTGGTTCAAAATTGAGAAAGGAGTGTGGCAAGGATGTATATTGTCACCCTACTTATTTAACTTGTATGAAGAGTACATCATGCAAAATGCCAGGATCGACGAATGACAAGCCATAATAATTTTACAGGGAGAAATATTAATGACCTGAGATATGCAGACGATACCACACTAATGGCAGAAAATGAAGAAGAAATAAAAAGTCTCTTAATAAAGGTGAAAGAGGAGAGAGCGAAAGTTGGCCTGAAATTGAACATTAAGAAAACTAAGATCATGGCAACCAGTCCCATCACTCCTTGGCAAATAGAAGGAGAAGAAATGGAAACGTTAAATACACGAAAAAAAGACAGTCACTTCCAGCGCTAAGGAGACTTCTATGGTAAAGAGCAACAGGAACATCAGTATTCAAAGACTGAGTGGATGCTGCCTTCCTCAGATTGGGTAATCCGATGAAAAAGAAAAAGGAAGGCGTGCACATCTAGTGCATTACCAATGACATTTAATAAATTTAATAAATAAAATCAATAAATGATAAAAATCAATAAAAGCCCCCACGTTTTATGGATTGTATCATTTTTTAAATGTTATTGGTAATGCACTAGCTGTGCGCGCCTTCCAGACAGTGACTGTAGCCAATAAATTAAGGGACGCTTCTTCTGCAGAGGAAAACCATGGCAAACCTAGACAACATTATAAAAAGCATAGACATCACCCTACTGACAAAGTGTCGTATAGTCAAAGCTATGTTATTCCCAGTAGTAACCTATGGCTGTGAAAGTTGGACCATAAGGAAGGCTGAACGCCGAAGAATGTATGCTTTGTACTATGGTGTTGCAGAAGACTCTTGAAAGTCCCTTGGATGGCAAGAGGATCCAACCAGTCAATCTTGAAGGAAATAAACCCTGAATATCCACTGGAAGGACAGATCCTGAAGCTGAAACTCAAATACTTTGGCCACCTAATGCAAAGAGAGGACTCATTGGAATAGACCCTAATGCTTGGAGACATGGAAGGAAAAAGTAGAAGAGGATGACAGAAAACAAGATGGATAGATAGCATCATCGAAACAATGAACATGAAGTTAAGCAAGCTCCGGGAGGCAGTGTAAGACAGAAAAGACACGCTATGGTCCATTAGGTAACGAAGAGTCGGACACGACTAAACGACTAAACAACAACAAACCCAGGATCCTGCATTCACCTGGTAAGAATTTCTAGGAAACATACACTGTATTATATAAACATACAGTATATCCCAATGCTTTCACAGAAATAGTGAACACTGGCAATTGATTCAATCTTTTGAAGTAGAAAGAAAAAAGCAGTAACCAAACCAGCAACAAATCAGAAAGGAAAAAATATAAAAGCACACCCACAATATATTAACCAGAGATGCTTATAATTTGAAAATGTAATCAACACTAAAGCAGAGAATATTTTTAAGGGTAACAGGCAAGCTATTGTCAAAACAGGGCATGGGAAGCTGGGCACTACCATGGAAACCATTTAACAAAACACATATTTTTTGAAAAAATACTGTACAGAGGAGAGAGGAAAAAAAATAGTAATGCTAAATACCTTTTCTCATCAGCAGTATATAGCAGTCTTGTGACTTCTATCAGTGTCCGATCAAGCACTGGTTAAAGTTTTTAAGAGGAGTTTTAATTCTCCTCTGACTGTCCTATGAGGCTGCATGACCCCTGACTTTCTGTCTGGACATTGCTGATTGGCCCTGTGCTGATCACATGCACCCCCCTCACATGCACCCTTCAATCAGCAGATGGATTGGGGACAGTAAAAGAAGGGACAGGATCAAACAGCCTTTTTACACAATGCAAAAGATTAACCCTTTAGGTTCCACAGTGAGTATGAAAAGCATACTTTATTGCATATACAGACTTATTTTACTGTTGTGGGTTTAGTAACAGTTTAATGCATTCTACCTGGCTCCCCCAGGCCACTCTCTACTAATTGGCTCACACAGCAGCGGGAGCCTGAGCCCATGGCTCCTGCTGCTGTCAATCACAGTCAGTGAGCCAATAAGAAGAGAGCGGGGGATGGGGTGGGGGTGGGGTTGAGCCACACTCTGTGTGTGAATGGACAATGTCCATTCACTGGAGTCAACTTCGGAGCATTGTGATTGTAAAACTTATGGTTTAAAAAACATATGAAACATATATAAACTGGTTGCTGCAGTCAAAAAACGAATTCATCCAACAGGTGAAAATTAAATATATATGTATCTAGTGTTGACTGCGCTACCTCCAATAATATAACACCAAATACCACACTTTTCCTATATGGGTCATCTATGTGATATAAACAAAACAAATCCGCATACACCCAATAATGTATATTCACTATTACATAATATAATAACACCACTAAAAAACTTCTGTGTATAAAATGCTGTTTACATATAGTCCATATATAATTAATGTGCAAATAGAGACGTGGATCCCAGTGTGGGCTTCCCACTTTACATGTGCAGTTTTCAGTGCTCCTAGCTCCTCATGCGTGATTATTGTGACTTATTCACCACTCCAGTGACAACACCACCACCACATTGATTGGCCACTCACCAGATAATGATATATATATGCCCTTGGTTCATTGAGGGATAACCATTCCACTTTGCTGCTTGTTTATGCTGGCCCCAAATGCAATTATGAGCATATAAATCCGTCCTCATAAAAAACAACAAACAGCGATCATAGCGCAATAAGCTAACACTGTTTATTTAAAACCATACAAAAAAAGAGACTGTAAACTCACATGCTTTTGGTGCCCATAGGCCGGCATCAAGCTTATCCAGCAGTTTTGGATGGGTAAAAAAAGATATCGCCGCAGTATTTCCTCGGCCAGTGTGCAGTGCAAGCCTCGTTCCCGCTCGGCTTGCGGCTTGCATTTCAGACCTCGCTTTCGCCCGACAGGAAGTGACGTAGTGACATTACGTATGTTTCCCAGCAGCCTCTACGCGTTTCGCAATGATAATTGCGTCATCAGGAAGCTGCTTGATTGTTAACGTGTCACTGCAGTTATAGCTCAACACTATTACTTTAGACCAATCATTTGCCTCCCTATAACGGAAGTCATTTACCACCATTTTAACTATTGCTATATGCCCACACCCATTTGGTATGTTGTTACATAGATTCCCCGCTTGATAACTCTTTTGTATTATGCCAAACTTATAACGTATGCATATGGTTGATCCAATTAATCCCTTCTCGTCGCCAAGGTCACCCATATAAATGGCTGGAAAAGCTTTTACAATCTTAGTCCTCCTAAAATAATGCCTATTACATTGCATTCAAATCAATTTTAAAACCATTTCTACTTATATCTTTAATAAGCCTACTTATAGACAACATAATTTTTGAATCTAAAATGCTGTAAGAAGGGGGGACATTATAAAATCAATTTGCAAGATATAGCAATTTGCAAGGTATTTAGAATAAAATATTTAAATGTGAAAAGTGTTATTTTTCAAGGTCCAAATATAACTGGCAAACTGGCCAGGTGGAAAAAAAATTACCTTTAACCACTTCAATACTGGGCACTTATACACCTTCCTGCCCAGACCAATTTTCAGCTTTCAGCGCTGTCGCACTGAATGACAATTTCGCAGTCATGCTGCACTGTACCCAAAGTAAATTTTTATCATTTTGTTCCCACAAAAAGAGCTTTCTTTTGGTGGTATTTGATCACCTCTGCGGTTTTTATTTTTTGCTAAACAAATAAAAAAAGACCGAAAATTTTGAAAAAAAAAAAAGTTTTGCTTTTGTTTCTGTTAAAAAATTTTGTAAATAAGTAAATTTTCTCTTTCACTGATGGGCACTGATAAGGCGGCACTGATAGGCACTGATAAGGTGGCACCGATGAGGTGGCACCAATGAGCGGGCACTGACGGGCACTGACAATGGGCACTGATATGCGGCACTGATGGGCATTGATAGGCGGCACTGATGGGTACTCATGGGTGGCACTGGGTGGCACTGGTGGGCACTGATGGGCACTGATAGGTGACACTGATGGGCACTGAAAGGCTGCAAAGATGGGTTCTTATGGGTAGCACTGATAGGCGGCACTGCTGGGCACTGATAGGCAGCACTACTGGGCACTGATAGACGGCACTGATGGGCACTGATGGGAACTGATACGTGGCATGATGGGCACTGATACACGGCACTGATATGAGGCACTGATAGGCATCCCTGGTGGCACTGGCAGTGGTAGGCATTGGAGTGGGCACTGATTGGCAACTGCCTGGGCATTGATTGGCAGCTGTCTGGGCACAGATTGGTATTTCCCTGGGGGTCTAAGGGGCATACCTGGTGGTCCAGGGTGGATGGCTTCCCTGGTGGTCCTGGGCGGCTTCCGTGGTGGTCCTGGGTGGGATCCGAGGGGGGGCTGTGCTGATAAACAATCAGCACAGACCCCCCTGTCAGAGGAGCAGCCGATCGGCTCTCCTCTACTCGTGTCTGTCAGGCGTGAGTGAGGAAAAGCCGATCACCGGCTCTTCCTATTTACATCGTGATCAGCCGTGATTGGACACAGCTGATCATGTGGTAAAGAGTCTCCGTCAGAGACTCTTTACCTAGATCCGAGTTGCGGTGTGTAAGACTGACACACCGCAACAACGATCGCCGTGATGCGCGCCCCCAGGGGCGCGCAGCGGCTTAATATCCTGATCACGTCATATGACGTCCGTTCAGGATATTGAAACCACTTTGCCGTCGTCATTTTGCTATATGGCAAGTGGTTAAAGAGTAAGTATACCCAAAAACAAAAATATTATATATATTGCAGCATACCAGTACTTTGATGTTGTGACTAATTTATTTTTATTTTTTTTTCAGGTTGTTTGTGTCCTCATGCCATAGGTTGGTTTTGAACCTTAAAGTACTTTAGAATTTTTGAGCTCTATAGTACATCGGACAGTGGAATTCCATATCACACATCTCTTCTTAAATTGCCTAAGTTCCCTTAGGCACTTTTGGAAAATATGACTCTAAAGCCGCGTACACACGAGCGGAATGTCCGACAGAAAAAGTCAGACGGAAGCTTTTCATCGTCTATTCCGATCGTGTGTATGCCTCATCTGACTTTTATTTTCGAAAATTCTGACGGACCTAGAAATGGAACATGTTCTAAATATTTCCGACGAAACCAATTCCTATCGGGAAAACCGCTCGTCTGTATGCTGTTCCGACGGACCAAAAACAACGCATGCTCTGAAGCAAGTACGAGGCGGAAACTATTGGCTACTGGCTATTGAACTTCCTTTTTCTAGTCCCGTCGTACGTGTTGTATGTCACCTCATTCTGGACGGTCGGACTTTGGTGTGACCGTGTGTATGCAAGACCGCTTGAGTGGATTTCCGTCGGAGTTCCGTCTAAGAAACCTTCGGAGTTTATTCCGACGGCAAAACCGGTCGTGTGTACATGGCATAAGTTAGAAACTTAGTTGGAATTTGTTTTGAAAGAAATTAGCTTTGATTTCTTTTTCATTAAACAGGCAAATCTTATGAACAAGCAGGAGGTTTGAATGTTTCCCTTTAGAGAAAGAACAGCTCAACAACAACATTAAAAGAGTTAAACGTATGCTTTAAGTCTCAATTGCAGACTTGAGAGATTCTGACAAAAAAATATATGAGTCCTTATGGCGTCTTATGAGTCTTATGAGTCCAGTGCTGCAACTGGAAGGATAATGCAGTAATATTCGTGCTTCACAGGGTCGTATACACTCATACGTTGTATTGAGCACATTCAGGGCATTCTTTCTATAATACAAATCAAATATTGTTTCTAAAGTTCTCCCTGACACTAAAGAGGTTCTCAAAAATGTGTGTCATGCGTGGGCTGCTTTGCTTTCACATGTCTGTTCATTTTAACCAAGACCAGTTTGGAGGAGTCGAGAAACTGTGCTGACCATTACATTATTTGACACATACCCTCTTGTTCTTTTCTTCTAATATAGTTCAGACATAGCCTGGTGGTAGGTTTTGGGTTGATTCTGTTTGGGCTTTAAGTCATCTATTCCTGTCTCCTCTATTTTTTGGAGAGCTTTTAGATGGTGTAGGATACTGTACTCTCTAATGCCTTGCCTTTTTTGTTTTTTGTCATTTCCTTTAGGATGGTTCAGCATTGCTGCATTTTGCTATTCATGTTGGTGAATGCTGCCCCAACACACCTAGCCAACAACAGATTTGCGTTAAAGCACACAAACATGTTGAGGTGGGCGGTGCTGCTAAACATGCTACACATACCTTTTTTTGAGATTTCTGGTGTGTTTCATAGTTACATAGTTGGTAAGGTTAAATAAAAGATATCAGTCCATCCAGTTCAGCCTGAGTGTGTGTGTGTGTTTTCAACATCCAGTACATTGTGTTCACTGAGAAACAAATCTATGAGTTTTTTAAATTTATCAACACTCCCCGCTGACACCACCAACTGTGAAAATGAGTTAGTTCTTACTACTCTTTCAGTAAAAACCTCCTTGTGGAGTTTAGGATTGAACCGTTTCTTGTTCAGCTTCATTGTGTGGCCATGTACTGTATCTTCTTTATAGACCTTAGGTCAAATAGTTTCCTCCAAATGCCAGAGTCCCCATTTAAAGATTTGTATATTGTGATCATACCCCCTTTTAAGCGTGTCTTCTCCACAGAAAATATGTTTTAGCCCAGGTTCACACTGCTGAGGTACTGAAATCGTGTTCAGCCGGACTTGCACAATTTCATTCCTGCATGTTGGTCCGACGATTTCAGAGACATCTATATGGTTTCCTGCACAGATGTCTATTGAAATTGCATCTGAAATTACCTAAAGTAGTAAAGAAACTACTTTTTGGAATCGGTGCGGCGCCGCAAAGTTGGCGTCGCACCGATTCTGACAATTTTGTTGCGGGCAATAGCCGCCGATTTGGCATGCGATTTGACATGTCAAAACGCATGCCAAATCGCATCAATGTGAACCAGGACTAACATTTGTAATTGATCTTCATAATTGAGGTCCTCCAGCCCCCTTATAAGCTTTGTTGCCCTTCTCTATACTCTCTCTAGTTCAGGCCTCTTGCCGTCACCAGCCATGTATGACAAGGAGACATAGCAGACCATTGAATCTTAGGATTGGTATACCATTCTAAGTGAACAGTTTCCAGCTCGAAGAACAGTTCCATATTGATTCGAAATACTGGGGCCCAAGGAATATATCAGTCCACCCTTATGCATTTAGTATATTATATCCACTAATCTATGTGGCCTCAGTGATCCATGGTGGTTCCCCTTGAGGTTGAGCAAACAGTGGCATAATGTTTTTATGTCTTTACACCCAGCAGCCTGAATTTTATTTGACCTACACTTTGTACACCCCTGAGGAAGAGAAACAATACCACCTTCAAATCCATTGGGTGCTTCTGTATCAACAAGTCTTAAGACATAACACTGTTTGGTTATGGAATGTTGGCAGGAGGTGTAGGAGAACATATATAGTTCACACCTCCTTATATGTTTGTGTACACAATAACATCCGTAATTCAACTTTTTTTTAAATTATTTTATTGTTTGTACTAATAAAGATGTACATGTATATTTTATAACATAGTCTATTATTGTTTACAAAGTCCCAAAACAAAGAGGGTTCTTTTTATTTTCTAACATGCAATCCTAGGCATTCCTCGGTTTGCATCTTGGGTATAGCGGGGCGCCCCCTCACACCCTTCCCCTTTGCAGGCAGCCCCCTGGGGGGTGTCTCACATGTTTCTTCAGTGTTTGGGGGCAGAGGTGGCACCTTTTTTCCTATTTTATTTTATACTGTTTTTAGTCATTATAGGTCAGAAATCCGTTGCCCTTCAGTAGTCCCTCTTAAACATTTGGCTGTATCTGGTTCTTGACCTTGCATTGTACTCTACACCTGGCAAGTCCCCTCTCTCTTTTTCCACTCTCAACAATATAAAAAAGGGCCTGCCATGACTCCAATCTTTGTGATGCCTAGAACCTTGTGAATCCCCATGGTAAAGACTACAGCTTTTTTTCAACCCCTCACAACACCTACAGTAGACTAGAATACTTTTTCATCTCCCCTGACCTACTGGACTGTTTTCCTTCGACTCATATAGACCTCATCCTCTTGTCTGATCATGTCCCCTATATGTGTTTCAGTGGACATACTAGATAGGCTCAGGTGTCTTGGCTCTTGGCATTTAGATGACATTCAGCTACATGACCCCATGTATCTCTAGGATGCAGTCACGCACCAGGTGCGAGGCCAAGGTGCTGAGAGAGCTCCCCTTGCGGCTAAGTGCAGTACACCCCTGGAAGTGGTACAGGGAGTGCAGTGCCCAAAGAAACATGGTTTGCCAGTTGCTGTGGTTTGATGCGCTGATCACCGGAAGATTGCTGGAACAAGAAAGATGCACTGTAGGGCAGGTGTACTTGTGGAGTACTAGGTGAACTTGGCAGATGGACAATCCTAGAACAGAAGCAGGAGCCAGGCCGGGGGTCATGCACGGTAAATCAGTCAATGTGAGATTCAGATAGAAGAACTGAAACAAGCTGGGGTCATACACGGTGAGACAGGTTGCAGCAGAGTCAGTGAGCCAAGCCGAGATCAAGCACAGTGGAGCAGACAAGAGAAGGGTCAGTAGTACAAGCCAGAGGTCAAACCAGAAGATCAGGATAACAGGTTAGGCAAGCCTGGTCAGTAACGGAAGGTCAAAGATCAGGAAACACAGGAGCACAGGAACCCAGGGGACCTGACAATAATCCAGCAATGCACAGGTCTCAGCAGCAGGTTTATATAGGCCAGGAGACACCATTGCATATCTGCGTATGCCCATTAGCGCTGTTGTGCATCTGCGTACACCCATTAGCGTTGTTGCTCATCTGCGTACGCCAATACGCACGGGAGCACGCCTGATGCAGCCATGATGGGTGTTGGTAAGACTGCCAGTTCTTTGGCCATTTCCCTAACAGATGTCTTGCAATTGATCATTCAGTTTGTGCTGTTTCACTCCCAGGATGGGAGTGCTTCGAAATTATTTCAGCCGAAAAAAAGGATTTGCCACAGGGTGAAAACCACATACGCGGTCTACGGAGCTGACTTTCATTTTTTGGGGGGCGTGGCTTAGGCATTATTGAGTGAGGATGCTCTGGATTAGAGCTCTGTGATATCGTGGTGCACCCTCCAGAAGACCGTCAATATTGCAAACCTTGTAGCCCATGTCGAGGTGGGGGAAGAATACAGGAGTGCCTTATACTCCTACCCACTCTTACATTACCTGATATTTGACGATAAGGAGAGACGTCGGATGGCCCGCTGTTTCCAACATGGCGCCATTACAGGAGCCATGATCTGAGTCATCCCAGCAAATGCCGGACGTCTCCACACTACCGACTGAAGCAGCGACTGAAACAGTGGGGCTAGACTGCTCTACACCCATACAGGTGATTTCTTATACAGACCCACAAGTATGCTCATTGAGTTCATGCAGCCCATATTCCCAGGCGCACACTGTAGAGCCAGATATCTGACAGCTTATACAGGCTCTCCCCACTAAAGAGAATATACAGAAGCTGCTGGGCAACTTAACGTGCACTTTAAGGGAAGAAATAGAGGAGGTCCACTCTAAAACAGTTGCTATGGACCAGAAATTGATTCATTTAGAAACTCAGCAAGGTGTGGCAGATGCACACATGGATGCTATGGAGGAAAGGTTACGTATCCAACATCAGAGATTGATAAGGCTGCAATTACAAACAGAAGACTCCGAAAATAGAAGTAGGAGGAATAATGTTTGGATCAGGGGGATCCCGGAAGCCGTTGCAGGGTCTGGTCTGAGAGATACAGTGACTGTTATTTTTAATCAGGTATTGGAGAACCCTCCGGACACCCTGATCAAATTGGACCGGGTGCATATATTATCAGGGCAGCATGGCAGAAGGGGCCACTGGATTTTGAAGGGGCGGAAAAACAAGTATATCCCGATTTGTGTTACCAGACAAAAAAACGACGTCGCTTGTTGAAACCATTATTGGACCATCTGGACTCCAGGGGAGCTACTTAACGATGGGGTTACCCATTGTCATTGTACGTTAAAAAGGATGAACACAGTTTTAACCTATATGATCCCGCTCACTTGCCACATCTATTCTACTTCCTGGGCTCAGAGGCTATTGAAGTCTCCAACTGGACAGATCCAACAATAGGGGAACGGGATCCCCAACAACAGTTAAGATCACAGTGGAGAGCGAGATCCCACTCAGGACGCCCACGCAGTCGGTCTAACTGACAAGCGTCAGAAGATAGGGAGACATAATCCACATAGATAGGCCCAGGACTCCTTTTCATCATCCCATACCTGGCCTGCCCCCTCTTTACCATTTTTTGGAAACTTTTAGGTTAAATGGTTTCTTTTTTCTTCTCTCTCATTTTTTTACTTTTTTGGTCTGTTATTATAAACTCACACTTTATTTAATCATAGAGGGAGCTGCTGATAAGCAAATTACAGGAGACTGGGGCCTAGAAACATGTGCCCAAGGTTTTTTTTTTTCACACTACAAATTATTAATCACTGAATGTTTTGTTAGTGAATATTGCACAGTATCACTGTTTACTGATCAGGATGCTAAAGATTAGTATATACTGAAGGAGGAGAAAGAGTTAACATGACTGAAACTTGAATATAGCTGACAGAGTAATAATCTCTTATTTTAGGGTCTTGTTTTTTTATGATGACCACAGTATAGATAAGGTCTGGTAAAAACTGGTTTTGAAATGATGTCTTCAGACAAAGTCAGAACATCAGCATTAAATAGTTTAAATTATGTTTTCAGGTAATATCCCCTGTCAGCTAAAATATTAGTTTAAGACTATGTCTGAGAGGCTAGATGTTTGTATAGGAATTATGTGTCATGTGATGAACTCTGTCCTCCCTCCCTCCCTCCTTTTCTCTTTGAGTTGTGTAATATTCTTTTTCCATAATTTGTATAAAGATGCAAGTCTTTCCATTAAAGCCAAGCATTCAGTGAATGACTATCTTGTCTGCATTAAGTACTTCCGGAGCTCCGAAAGAATTCTACTGATTGTCCAGGTCTAAGCAGAATTAACCCTTACAGTGTGGTTGCAGCAGTGGGACACAGTGTCCATCTGAGGTAATGTAGGAATGTGTCTCTTTTTTTGACAGTTCTTCTTGCCCTGGCTCTGACAATACCGTATCCTTGTATAGTGCAAAATTGCAAACTACCGTGCTTTAGGCAAGCACATTAAAAGGCAGAAAGTCTTTGGTAGACTGATATTGCAAACTGCCGTGCTTTAAGCAAGCACATTAAAGTGGTTGTAAACCCTTACAGACTACTTTAAGACCACTTTTACAGACCTAGATTAAGGCTTACCTGTAGGTGCAAGAAGTATCTCCTTAACCTACACGGTTAAGGAGATATTTTCCTAAAAACGGGCACCGATGTCTATGGCGCATGCGCGCCATAGACAACGGCGCAGGTACACTGAGTGTGCTGTTAGTGAAGCCGATCATGCTGTCACTGTCGGCTCCCTCGCGCATGCGCCAGAGTGATGTCATCGCTGCTCCAGCCAGTCACAGCGCCAGAGCAGCAATACCCGGAAGTCACTCCAGGTATCATGGCGGCAACAGAGGAGGTGAACGAGGGTCGCTTTGGGGGCTTCGATCTCAGGTAGGTAATTCATAATGAGCTAGTATGCTATGCATACTAGCTCATTATGCCTTTGTCCTGCAGGGTTTTTTTTTTCTTTTTTAGAAGGTTTACTTCCTCTTTAAAAGGCAGAAAGACTTTGGTAGACTAATAGTGCAAAATTGTTTAATTGTAAACTGCTGTGCTTTTGGGAGGCACATTAATGTTAGTCTTTGGGAGACTAAAATAGAGGCTCTTAAGGAAGGAGACGGACAATCAGTGGAATTCTACCAACCTTTCACTTCTTCTTTCTATCACAGAATATTATAATGTACTGTATAACAATATTATATTGCATAAGAATATTGTATTATACTGTATAAGAATATTGTACTGAATAAGAATATTGTTTAGAGCTTATATTATTGTTGTACATTACAAGAGGGTCTTGTAAGGTAAAACAACGACCCTTTGGTAAGTTTGTATAAGTTGTTTGTAACCAAATTAAGAATGGGTAAGGGAGAAAGTAAAGAATACCCCCACATAATCCCAGGGGGAGACATGTAAAGACATGTGGTCAGAGTATGCAAAACAGATTATTTTTTGATAAATCCTTTCATATATGATCTGGCCGGATAAAAGTATGTGCAATAGCTCACCCTTCCCGCGCACAGGCAAATGACCAATTCCATATGGATATTGTCAGGGGATCCTGAGTGGGACATAAAGTACATGAAGGAAACAGGGACCGCCCACCACTCAAATAGGCCAAGAGGAAGCTACTTTGATAGTGAGTGACTTTGTCACTGGAACTGTCCCCTTACATCATTCATTCAGGATAATACCTTCATGCCCGGTAAATGTTTTGGAAAGAGATTTAACCGCTTGCCGACTGCCGCATGTACTTTTACATCGGCAGAATGGCACAACTCCTGCCGCGAGCTCCGTGAGTAGGATCGTGGGTCCCGTGGACTCGATGTCCGCGGGGATACCAGCGATCGTCTCACAGAGAGGAAGAACGGTGAGATGCTAATGTAAACAAGCATCTCTCCATTCTGCCTAGTGACAGTGTCACTGATCATAGCTCCCTGTGATCGGGAGGTAATATCCCCTGTCAGCTAAAATATTAGTTTGAGACTATGTCTGAGAGGCTAGATGTTTGTATAGGAATTATGTGTCCTGTGATGAACTCTGTCCTTCCTCCCTCCTTTTCTCTTTGAGTTGTGCAATATTCTTTATCCATATTTTGTATAAAGATGCAAGTCTTACCATTAAAGCCAAGCATTCAGTTAATGACTATCATGTCTGCATTGAGTGCTTCCGGAGCTCTGAAAGAATTCTACTGATTAGGCCCCCCGGTTTGGTTCGCAGCAGAACATGCGAACAGGCAAAAAATTTGTTTGAACACGCGAACACCGTGAAAGTCTATGGGACACGAACATGAATAATCAAACGCGCTAATTTTAACCCCTTCCCGCCTACCGTACGCAGATATGCGTACTCGGCTTTCCGGGGTTATACCGGGATGATGCCCGCAGCTGCAGGCATCATCCCGGTACCGTTGTTTACAGCGGGCGATCGGCTACCCGTGTATAACAACCGATGTGGCTAAAAGCCGCTCGGCTGTTATACCGGAGGAGCGGGAGGGGACATCCCCCCCTCCCGCCGCCTCCCGCCGCTGTTACCGGGCCTCCCGTGCGATCGGAAGGCCCGGTGTCCATTTGGCTGCCTTCGGCGGCTGGGGGCGGGCTGGAACGAAGCTGCGAGCGGCTTCGTTCCAGCCTTCTCGTTGTAAACGCGGAAGCGACATCATGACAATGGCGCCGAATTTAAAAAAGTACACAGTATTCAGAATCACCGTTTTTGGCGATCTGAATACTTTGAAGTGTAAAGGAGGGATGGGGGGTCTTTTAGACCCCCCATCCCTCCATAAAGAGTACCTGTCACCACCTATTACTGTCACAAGGGATGTTTACATTGCTTGTGACAGCAATAAAAGTAAAAAAAAAAAAAAAATTTTTAAACACAATTTATAAAGTACAAAAATAAATAAAAAAAAAAAAATTTTAAAGTGCCCCTGTCCCCGCGAGCTCGCGCAGCGAAGAAAACGCATACGGAAGTCGCGCCCGCATATGTAAACGGTGTTCAAACCACACATGTGAGGTATCGCCGCGATCGTCAGAGTGAGAGCAATAATTCTAGCCCTAGACCTCCTCTGTAGCTCAAACCTGGTAACCGTAAAAATTTTTTAAAGCGTCGCCTATGGAAATTCATAGGTACCGTAGTTCGTCGCCATTCCACGAGTGCGTGCAATTATAAAGGGTGACATGTTTGGTATCTATTTACTCGGCGTAACATCATCTTTCACATTATACAAAAAAATTGGGGTAACTTTACTGTTTGGATTTTTTAAAATTCATGAAAGTGTCACTTTTCCAAAAATTTGCGTTTAAAACACCGCTGCACAAATACCGTGTGATAAAAAATATTGCAACAATCGCCATTTTATTCTCTAGATTCTCTGCTAAAAAAATATATATAATGTTTGGGGGTTCTAAGTCATTTTCTAGCAAAAAATACGGATTTTAACTTGTAAACACCAAATTTCAAAAATAGGCTTAGTCATGAAAGGGTTAAGGCTAATATGCAAGTTATTGTCATAAAAAGTGTTTGGGGACCTGGGTCCTGCCCCGGGGACATGTATCAATGCAAAAAAAAGTTTTAAAAACTGACGTTTTTTCGGGAGCAGTGATTTTAATAATGCTTAAAGTGAAACAATAAAAGTGAAATATTCCTGTAAATTTCATACCTGGGGGGTGTCTATAGTATACCTGTAAAGTGGCGCATGTTTACCATGTTTACAACAGTCCCTGCACAAAATGACATTTGTAAAGGAAAAAAAGTCATTTTAAAGTACTCGTGGCTATAATGAATTATCGGTCCCGGCAATACACATAAAAGTCATTGAAAAAAACAGCATGGGATTCCCCCACAGTTCATTACTAGGTCCTTTGGGTCTGTGGCTTTCCCGTAGCTTCAGAGGGGGGCAGGTTGCATGCTCGGATAAGGGTCTGGTATGGATTTTTGGGGGACCCCACGCCATTTTCTTTTTAATTTTGGCACAGGGTTCCCCTTAATAGCCATACCAGACCTGAAGGGCCTGGTATGGAATTTGGGGGGACCCCCCGCAATTTTTTTTTTACTTTGGTTTGGGGTTCCCCTTAATATTTATACCAGACCCAAAGGGCCTGGTAATGGACTGTGGGGGAATCCCATGCCGTTTTTTTCAATGACTTTTATGTGTATTGCCAGGACTGACAATTCATTATAGCCGCAAGTACATTTAAATGACTTTTTCCTTTAGAAATGTCATTTTGTGCAGGGACTGGTGTAAACACAGAAAACATGCACCACTTTACAAGCATACTGTAGACACCCCCCAGAAATTTAAAGGAATATTTCACTTTTATTGTTTCACTTTAAGCATTATTAAATGACTGCTCCCGAAAAAACGTCCATTTTTAAAAAAAATTCTGCATTGATACGTGTCCCCTGGGGCAGGACCCAGGTCCCCAAACAATTTTTATGACAATACCATGCATGTAAGACTTTTAAATTAGCACTTTTGATTTATCCCATAGACTTTTAAAGGGTGTTCCATGGCTTTCGAATTTGCCACGATCACCCCAAATTGTTCGCTATTCGGCGAACAGGTTAACACCCGATGTTTGAGTTGAACTTACGTTCGTCTCGAACATCGGGCTCATCCCTACTACTGATTGTCCAGGTCTAAGCAGAATTAACTCTTACATATACTATCACTGCACACTGAGTAGGCTTTAAGAATGTATTGTACACCATCACAACCCATTGATTAGGAGGTTGGAGATTATTGCACATTATCACCGATAGGAGGTCGTAGAAATATTTATTTTATTTTTTTGTGGAATATTAATACCAGTCACTGATTGGGTTGCTAGAGGTTATTGCACACTTTTATTTTTAACTGAGTAAGTTGATAAAGGTTTTTGCACACCATTGATCACTGATTGGGGTTTACTCTGCAATGTTGTTAGGTACTGACTGGGTTGTTCTCAGTATACCATTACTGATCACTGGATTGGGATGGCAGAGATTGTAACACACTTTTAATGTTTTATGACTGGGTAATTAGAAGTTATGGTACATTGGCTTTACATATTTATTGGCCATTGGGAATTATAACACATGGATTATGATAAATTCCTCATAGTATCTCCATTTACATAGTTACATAGTAGGTGAGGTTGAAAAAAGTCCATCAAGTTCAACCTATGTGTGTGATTATATGTCAGTATTACTTTGTATATCCCTGTATGTTGTGGTCGTTCAGGTGCTTATCTAATAGTTTCTTGAAACTATCGATGCTCCCCGCAGAGACCACCACCTGTGGAAGGGAATTCCACATCCTTGCCGCTCTTATGCCCCGTACACACGGTCGGATTTTCCAATGGAAAATGTCCGATCGGAGCGTGTTGTCGGAAATTCCGACCATGTGTGGGCTCCATCGGACATTTTCCATCGGATTTTCCGACACACAAAGTTGGAGAGCAGGAGATAAAATTTTCCGACAACAAAATCCGATCAGAAGAAATTCCGCAACGGAACAGCTCGTTCTGGTAAACTTAGCGTTCGCAATGGATACAGCACTTTCGTCACGCTGCAATGTTAAAAATGGTTTAATACAGCGCAATCTCTTCTTCTTTATAATGTGACAAGAATATAGTAGTTTTGCTGCTCATATTCACACACACTTCTCACAAACTTATTTCGTTACTATTTATCGGGATTCTCTCAATATATTTTGATTTCTCACATTTGACAACATTTTTTTTTTTTTTTTTTTATTGGTTTTAATGTAGATTCTTTTTTTGTGTTTGTATTTTTTTGAAGGGTGTTTTTTTTTGGGGGGGATTTTGATTTGTACTCCCGAAAATGTTTGTGTGCGTTTTTTGTGTCAAGTTCCCACAACACCATTGATATGTTGTTCTATTTAATCTGTAGAGATTGTTTGGTGTTGTTGTCCCTTGTTAATTTCAGATTTTATGTTAGAAATGTACCTGAATCGTCACCAACAAACTGTCCTTTTTGGATGAAAACATACACAGGAGAGTATACTTTCCCTAAAAAAATTTTATTAAGGGCTCACAACTAAACAAAGAGGGAGGCAACGCTGGAGAAACTGCAGAAGTGGGTGAAGCCTTGGACCCCCAGGGCACACATCAACTATTTCAAAGCAAAATTGGTGGCCTGAGGAATCCTTATCTAAGGGAGGGCAGTCTGGTCCAGAAGTCCCAGAGATCCGGAAAGCAGCAGATGACATCTGTGTCCCCAGGCTGTGGTCATACGAGAGACTGCATCTTCTGTCAGACCAGACTGAACCCAGGGCAATCACTCTCAGGTCTTCTTTCCACGCTTCCTTCCACGTGGTGGCTGTGGTGGTGGAGTTGTGGCAGCAGGAGGAGGAGGAGGAGGATGGTCGAACTCAACCACGTCGGTCTTGGGTGTTAGTTCCCCACTCACCCACTTACGTAGGACTTTATACAGAAGGTCCTCACAGAGCTTGCGTTGACCCTCCTGCATGCCCTGCAGTTTGGTGGCAGCCATTCAGGCAAAGGCCTCTTCAGGAGTGGGTAAGGCTCGTAGGGACGCCAAAGCCTCCTGAATCAGCCTGAACGCAGAATCCTGCACGGGACTCGGAGTCGTCTTCCTGGCTCTTTTATATGGAAGGCGGAGGGGAGGAATCTGAGATTCAGTCAGGCTGCGACTTGTCCCAGGCTTCTCCTGGCTGACACTTAGCCCCGCCTCCTCCTGACTGCCACTAATCACCGCCTCCTCCTGACTGCCACATTCCACAGCCTCCTCCTGGCTGAGGTCTTCCTGTGTATGAAAAAGGGACATAGTTTTAGTATTTTATTCATCAATCACACACAATTTTCACCTCCTGACTGTTGCAAATTGAATGTTAACAAATATAACAGACTAGCATTCTGAGCCCAGCATTTTTCATTCTTGTCCCAATTATTTTTGACCACTACTGTCTATTGATATGTAAAACACTTTTTTCAATCAGCAATTAGTGATCAATAATAACATCTAGTAAACATCATTTATTTATTGACCAGAAATCTGTAGAAGAATGCTATACCTGACTCCAGCTGGGCTCCTCCATTTCTTCCTGGCTGGAAGGCCCAGGTTGGACATCGGAAGCCTCAGCTGGGGTGGAAGGAAGCGTGGAAGGAAGAGTGGAAGGAAGAGTGGAGAGGGATTCCCTGACTTCAGTGTGGTCTGCCAGAAATCGCAGTCTCTCATAGTACCACAGCCTGGGGACATAAACGTCATCTGCTGCAGCTCCGGATCTCTGGGAATCTGTGACCTTCTTGCGCTCCCTAAGATACGTGCTCCTCAGGCCACCAATTTTGGCTTTTAAATAAGGGATGGTTGCTGTGGGGACCACCGGCGTCACCAACTCAAGCAGTTTCTCCAGCACTGCCTGCCTCTTTTGTTTATGGTTATAGTGGGGGTGTCTCACTTGCCACAGACAGGGCAGCTCCCTGTATTTGTCAATGTACAGGAGGAGGAAATTGTGGTCATTGAACCCATCCATTTTCTCTGCAAGACACAACACAAGACAAACCCTAATGTCAGGCCAAACTCCACTAATCTTGTTACAATATAGGCTTCCATTTCGAAGCAGTATAGGCCCAAGTTTAGATCCTACCTTCGTTATCACGATCGGCGCCTCCGATGCTCCTTCCTCCGCTCACAGATCGTACGTAAGACGCACACGTGTTACGCTTTATACACACTGCGCATGCGTGTAACTCCGCCCGCCCCTGATGTTCTTTCTATTCTATTCTATTACCCGCCTCTTTTCGTTCGGCGCAGTGGGGGAAGAGCACATGGCGGAGACACAGCAGGATCGTGCTAATTGTAGCAACGACGAGGAGGAGGAGGAAAGGCCGGATCCGGACACGTCCCGATCCAGAAGGAGATTTAAGGACTCAAATATGTCCTTTGGGGAGATGTTGGAGATGGTGGACATCCTGAAGAGGGCCGACTATGAAAGTATGGGCCTTACCCCAACCCCAATGTCAGAAAGGCCAAGATCATGGCGAAAGTGGTCAGGAGTCTGCACCGGAATTTTGGGGTACGACGATCTAAAGATCAGCTCAGGAAACGGTGGTCGGACCTCAAATTACGAGAACATGAGCAGTACAGAAAGATCCGGAGAGTGCTGCAAAAAAGTAAGTAGTTGTGCTGTGTTCCTATTCTTTATGTTTATTACGTTCGTGCTGCTCCGTGTGCTTTTATGAACTGTTGTACAGTTTAAAATGGCAACTTTCATGTTCATGGGCACATTATTCGTTCGTATCAAACATTTTTCTTTTGGACTCTAAAATACCATTGTTTAGGCCATATGCATTTGGCCACCTTTTTTACGCCCTATACTTGTCTTAAAAGAATTGGGTTGTGTAGATGGCTTTGTTACTAGAATGAAATGCAAACTAGATTCTGTGTAAGGAGAGGACACTCAGCAGCTGTTTTCACATCTGGACACTGGAGCACTAGTGTGGGACCCCAGAACACCATTTTTATTAGGGGACCCACACAGGTGCTCCAGTGTATACTATAGGGGGGGGCTACATCTGTGAATCTTGTACCAAACAGGTAAAGTATTGCAGACAAAGGACACTGAAAATGCTACATTTTGAAACTCTGCTAAAATTGACAATTGTACCTCACTTCCAAGCAATGTTTCCTATTTCTAGTTCTGCCATCAAATATCTGTGTGCTAATTATACCATTTTTTTTTTTACATAGGGGAGAAAAGACTCGGAGGACACCCCTCATCCGAGGAGACCAGAGCCCCCCCCTCTGGAAGAAGGTGAAATCCCCCAAACACAATCTGAGCAGGAGGAAGAAGACGTGGTGGAACTAGTCACCACAACAGGTGAGTGTCTGCGACCACAGGCTCAGGTAAGAGATGGATGGCGGCATATTTTTGAGACCTAATTTATTTTGGGGTTCCTCTCTTTTTAGGTGATCGTTATGTTGTGGATCCAGATCCTTTCACATCCGAAAGTGCCCAGATCCTGATCGGGGAGATCATGGGGTGTAATTTACAATTGGAAATCATCAAGAAAAACATCAATGATGTTATTCCAAAAAATAAAAACATCATTGATGTTTTGGGTCGAGTTTAAAACCCCTCCAAATCACTTTCTTCTTTTGTGTGCTACAATGTGCTAAATCTTTTTGTGATTTTTCAGAAAGCCAAATTTGGAGGATGCACACAGTGTGCCAACATGTGCTATCTGCCATCACGGGAGATCAATGGACGCGTTTTGGGGGTGCAACCCCTTCCTCAATAATAAAGTAGCGGTGAGGAAGGGCTTGCTCCCCCAAAACACGTCCCTTGATCCCCCGTGATGGCAGGTCACACATGTTGACATTGTTAAATTGGTGTGCATCTTCCAAATTTGGCTTTTCCTGGGGTGACTTCACCCCATCTGAACGCAATATCAAACACAGTTCCTAAATACTCATGTCTGATATTGCCTTCAAGTTCTACCAAATGTGAACTTTGTAAGTTCAAGATTTGTGTCTTTCTTGTTGGTTTTACACATGCCTGTTTTATCTAAAATGGACATTTCGATTTTTGATAATGCAACCCCAAAAATTGTTATACAACAAACATGTTGGTTTGTTTGAAAAACCTTTGGTAAATGCACATGTGATTGTGCAGGTATAAAAAAGTTTTTTTCGCAAGAATGTGTGGATTATTGTGTCAACGCTACACCACTTTTGGGGTGATGTCATTGGTGTTTTCAGAGAAAATGGGGGTTATTTACTAGGGGCAAATCCTCTTGGCACTAAAGTGCAGTTTCAGTGCAGTTGCAACTGCACTTGTAGTGAAATGTGTTTTTGCATTTTAGTAAATAACAGCCAACAGTGCTTTGTATAATAAGGTTACACAATCACGACATTTTCTGGACTCAACACATTTCTGTCAGGGTCAGCTATTACAAACACAAGCAGTAAATGTCCACAAAGAATTTCTTTTTTTGTTTTATTATAAAAAGGCTTCACAGATTTGCTTGCATATTGATAGCCCCCCTACCCGCAAAGAACTTCAGGTAGCGTAACCGTACATCACGGGTACTCAGGGAGGGCAAGCCAGGATGGCCGCTTTCAAGCCCCGTCAGTGTGGTTTCATGTATCATTCTGGCCTCAGGCCCAACTGAGCCAGCATAGTTGGCCAAATGTTTCCTTAAAAAGTTATGGAGAATACAGCACGCCAGTATAATATGGTTCAGTTTATACTCTGCCATATGGATGGGTGTCATAAATAGGCGGCACCGGCTGGCCAGGATTCCAAATGTGTTCTCCACCACTCTTCGGGCTCTGGCCAGCCGGTAATTAAAAACCCTCTGTTCCGGGGTGAGGGTCCTCATCGGGAATGGCCGCATCAGGTGGTCCCCCAGCGCAAACGCTTCATCAGCAACGAGCACAAATGGGAGTCCTTCCACATTGTCCTCTGGAGCTGGCAATTCCAAGCTGCCATTCTGGAGACGCCTGTAGAACTCCGTCTGGGCGATGACTCCACCATCAGACATCCGGCCATTCTTCCCCCGTCCACATACAGGAAGTCGTAATTAGCCAACACCACCGCCAACATCACTATACTATTGAACCCCTTATAGTTGAAATAGTACGACCCTGAGTTGGGTGGTGGGACGATGTGGACGTGTTTCCCATAAATTGCCCCTCCGCAGTTAGGAAAGTCCCACCGCTGGGCAAAGTGGGAGGCCACAGTCTGCCATTCCTGTAGTGTGGAAGGTAACTGTTGAGGGAAAAAATAAAACATTTACTATTTTGGCTCAGAAACATGGCAAGCAGATTAGGCACAAACATTATGGGTCAACCTCCAGATAGCATTTATTAAGGGGAATTTAACAACGCCAAAGTATAAGGTACACCTATCATATTCTCCCTCCCCCCCTCTCATGGGCCATTTTTAACATTATGGGGGGGGGGGGGAATCTTGGATAGGTAACCCTCTTCACTTCATTGAGAGATGAATGGCTAAATAATGGGTATTACTTGGAACAGCCCCTCCTTAGTTACACTATTGGCAGCCCACTGGACAGGTAAGAAGTGTAATAATACAAAGATATAAATACACATTGTACACATTTGAGGACATTTGGACATTCTGCTATTACCTATCAAGATAATAATAGGATACAAAATCTTTAAACAGTACCATTTGAAAGTATACAGGCAGACCCTTGCACTACATGCTTTGGGTAATTCATCCATACATCTGACCACAAAATAGGTGGGTATAGTGTGTATGGGTTTGGCAAAGTCAGCAAATAGATGATTGAGGATAGAGAATTGGGATCAGCTGACTTAGCAGTTGGGGGAGGGAGAGTTACTAAAAATTATTTGGGGACACCACCAAAAAAAAGCCTCTGCCACTCTGCCTGAAGTTAAAGCAAAAATAACATTTCTAAACATTTTAGGGGGTGTTTGGGGTAAAACACTACTATGGAGCAGAAAAAATACATTGTTAAGTGACTACATGAGGTGAATATAGGGCCAGGAGACACCATGCTGGGGAGGTTATTGAAGGGCAAATATGTGTGAAAGACCTAAAATAATAATTACATAAAAATCCAGCATGCATGAGAACAAAGGGGACATTCACAGCATATTACAATCATGGTAATTAGGGAATGAGGAAAGAAATACAATATATTAGCAAACATTCAATACAATAAAATGTGATATTAAAGGATAAAAATCTTACCTTCATATACTCCTTCTGTAGGACCTGGATGTTGGCAGAACAGGTCTCTGGGATAATGATCCCCAGAGCCTGGGGGGAGATGCCTGTCGAGAACTTTAAGTCCTGCAGACTTCTCCCTGTCGCCAAATACCGCAGGGTAGCGACCAACCTCTGCTCCGGAGTGATGGCCTGCCTCATGCAGGTATCCTGCCTGCTAATATAAGGGGTCAGCGAAGCCAACAGACGGTGAAACACGGGGTCCGTCATCCTGAGAAAGTTCCTGAAATCATCAGGATTATTCTTACGGATCTCACGAAGCAAAGGCATATGAGAGAACTGGTCACGCTGGAGCAACCAATTCTTGGTCCATGAACTCCTCCCCACCCTGTTCATGGACTGGACTTGTGTCAAGGTCAGGACCCCAACACCAAGCCCCCGCACAGCACAAACTCTACGAGGAGTACGCATACGCAACATGGCTAGAAAACGGTCGGCTGCTCAGAACGAAGTAACAGAACGCACTGAAGAACAGCAAGGCCTGTGAAGAGCGACCTGAAAAACAGGAACGAACGAACAAGAATACAATGACTAATTAAAGTCACGCGGAACTTGCTTGCACGCACTGAAGAGCAGATACAAACCCACAAGCACAAACTGAACGGCAGAAAACGATTTGAAAGCCACAAGTCTGAAAAAGCGCGAATCGTCTCTCACCAAACTTTTACTAACACGAGATTAGCAAAAGGAGCCCAAAGGGTGCCGCGCTTGGTTCTGAACAGGCCTTTTCTTGTCTCGTCGTACGTGGTGTACGTGACCGCGTGGTTGGCGATCGGAAATTCCGACAACTTTGTGCGACCGTGTGTAGACAAAACAAGTTTGAGCCAACATCCGTCTGAAAAAAATCCTAGGATTTTGTTGTCGGAATGTCCGAACAAAGTCCGACCGTTTGTACGGGGCATTACAGTAAAGAACCCTCTACGTAGTTTAAGGTTAAACCTCTTTTCTTCTAATTTTAATGAGTGGCCACGAGTCTTGTTAAACTCCCTTCCGCGAAAAAGTTTTATTTCTATTGTGGGGTCACCAGTACGTTATTTGTAAATTGAAATCATATCCCCAAGCGTCTCGTCTCCAGAGAGAATAAGTTCAGTGCTCGCAACCTTTCCTCATAACTAATATCCTCCAGACCCTTTATTAGCTTTGTTGCCCTTATTTGTACTCGCTCCATTTCCAGTACATCCTTCCTGAGGACTGGTGCCCAGAACTGGACAGGATACTCTAGGTGCGGCAGGACCAGAGTCTTGTAGAGCGGGAGAATTATCATTTTATCTCTGGAATTGATCCCCTTTTTAATGCATGTCAATATTCTGTTTGCTTTGTTAGCAGCAGCTTGGCATTGCATGCCATTGCTGAGCCTATCATCTACTAGGATCCCCAGGTCCTTTTCCATCCTAGATTCCCCCAGAGGTTCTCCCCCAATGTATAGATTGCAGTGATATTTTTGCCACTCAAATGCATTATTTTACATTTTTCTACATTGAACCTCATTTGCCATGTAGTTGCTCACCCCATTAATTTGTTCAGATCTTTTTGCAAGGTTTCCACATCCTGCTGAGAAGTTATTGCCCTGCTTAGCTTATTATCGTTCGCAAATACAGAGATTGAACTGTTTACCTCATCCTCCAGGTCATTTATGAACAAATTAAACAGGATTGGTCCCAGCACAGAGCCCTGGGGTCTACCCACCCCTGACCATTATGAGTACTCCCCATTTATTACCACCCTCTGAACTCGACCTTGAAGCCAGTTTTCAATCCATGTACTCACCCTATGGTCCATGCCAACGGACCTTATTTTGTACAGTAAACGTTTATGGGGAACTGTGTCAAATGCTTTTGCAAAATCCAGATACACCACGTCTATGGGCATTCCTTTATCTAGATGGCAACTCACCTCCTCATAGAAGGTTAATAGATTGGTTTGGCAAGAACGATTCTTCATGAATCCATGCTGATTACTGCTAATGATACCGTTCTCATTACTAAAATCTTGTATATAGTCCCTTATCATCCCCTCCAACAGTTTACATACTATTGATGTTAGGCTAACTGGTCTGTAATTCCCAGGGATGTATTTTCTCCAATCAACTGGTACCATTCCAGTCAGTAGATTGTCAGTAAAAATTAGGAACAATGGTCTGGCAATTACTTGACTGAGTTCCCTAAGTACTCTCGGGTGCAAGCCATCTAGTCCCGGTGATTTATTAATGTTAATTTTCCCAAGTCTAATTTTAATTCGGTCCTCTCTTAACCATGGGGGTGCTTCCTGTGATGTGTCATGAGGATAAACACTGCAGTTATGATTACTGAAGCCCCCCAATTTCCTTGTGAAGACTGAAGAGAAGAATACATTCAATACCTTCGCCATCTCCTGATCCTTTGTAACCAGATGTCCTTCCTCATTCTTTATAAGGCCAATATGGTCTGTCCTCCCTTTTATACTGTTTACATACTTAAAGAATTTCTTGGGATTTTTTTTTGCTCTCCTCCGCTTTGTGTCTTTCATGTTCAATCTTAGCCATCCTTATTGCACCCTTACATTTCTTGTTGCATTCTTTATAAAGTCTGAATGCTGAGGATGTTTCCTCTACCTTTTATTTTTTTAAGGCCTTCTCCTTTGCTTTTGTATGCATTTTTACATTGGAGTTAAGCCATCCAGGAGTTTTGTTTGCTCTTTTAAATGTATTGCCCAATGGGATGCATTGGCTAATGCCCTTATTTAATATGCTCTTAAAGCAAACCCATCTTTCCTCCGTGTTCTTTGTTCCTGTGATCGCTGTGACCTAAATTGCCCCATATATCCACATCCGTGATCAGGTCTGTATTGTTGGTAATCAGTAGATCCAGTAATGCTTTATTTCTAGTTGGTGCGTCTACCATCTGACCCATAAAATTGTCTTGCAAGACATTTAGGAACTGGCGAGCCTTAGATGAATGCGTGGTTCCCTCCGCCCAGTCTATGTCTGGATAATTAAAATCCCCAATTATGATAACACTTCCCATCCTTGATGCTAATCCAATTTGTGATAGGAGATCTGTCTCCCTTTCCTCCCTCCGGTTAGGGGGCCTATAGCATATTCCCAGTATTATTTTCCCCTTAGCTTTATCCCTTTGGAGCTCTACCCATAAGGATTTGACCTCCTCCCTAGCTCCCTTAGTGATGTCATCTCTCACATTCACTTGTACATTATTCTTGATATACAGTGGGGACGGAAAGTACTCAGACCCTCTTAAATTTTTCACTCTTTGTTATATTGCAGCCATTTGCTAAAATCATTTAAGTTCATTTTTTTCATCATTAATGTACACACAGCACCCCATATTGACAGAAAAACACAGAATTGTTGACATTTTTCTAGATTTATTAAAAAAGAAAAACTGAAATATCGCATGGTCCTAAGTATTCAGACCCTTTGCTCAGTATTTAGTAGAAGCACCCTTTTGATCTAATACAGCCATGAGTCTTTTTGGGAAAGATGCAACAAGTTTTTCACACCTGGATTTGGGGATCTTCTGCCATTCCTCCTTGCAGATCCTCTCCAGTTCTATCAGGTTTGATGGTAAACGTTGGTGGACAGCCATTTTTAGGTCTCTCCAGAGACGCTCAATTGGGTTTAAGTCAGGGCTCTGGCTGGACCATTCAAGAACAGTCACGGAGTTGTTGTGAAGCCACTCCTTCATTATTTTAGCTGTGTGCTTAGGGTCATTGTCTTGTTGGAAGGTAAACCTTTGGCCCAATCTGAGGTCCTGAGCACTCTGGAGAAGGTTTTCATCCAGGATATCCCTGTACTTGGTCACATTCATATTTGCCTCGATTGCAACCAGTCGTCCTGTCCCTGCAGCTGAAAAACACCCCCCACAGCATGATGCTACCACCACAATGCTTCACTGTTGGGACTGTATTGGACAGGTGATGAGCAGTGCCTGGTTTTCTCCACACATACCGCTGAGAATTAAGGCCAAAAAGTTCTATCTTGGTCTCATCAGACCAGAGAATCTTATTTCTAACCATCTTGGAGTCCTTCAGGTGTTTTTCAGCAAACTCCATGCGGGCTTTCATGTGTCTTGCACTGAGGAGAGGCTTCCGTCGGGCCACTCTGCCATAAAGCCCCAACTGGTGGAGGGCTGCAGTGATGGTTGACTTTCTACAACTTTCTCCCATCTCCCGACTGCATCTCTGGAGCTCAGCCACAGTGATCTTTGGGTTCTTCTTTACCTCTCTCCCCAAGGCCTTTCTCCCCTGATAGCTCAGTTTGGCCGGACTGCCAGCTCTAGGAAGGGTTCTGGTCATCCCTACTCATCAAAAAAAGACAGAAACTCATCCGTGACAGGAATGCGTTTAAAGATGGAAGGGCTTATAGATGGACCCAAAATAGGACTAATCAGAATAGAAACCATCAATATCAGGGACACCAAATCAACCCCTCACAACCCACCCCTAATCCACCCCAAACCCACACCCAAACACTCCAGAAACCCAACACGGGACACAGTATTAAACGCACATTTCGGGGTGACCCCAATGAGGGGCAACAAGCAAAGAAACTAACCCTTGACATTCCTAAAAAAACCTATTCCCCCACAGTTACACAGGAACCAATTCCTAAAACACTTAATGCACAGAGCAATACACACACCCCGATAAGGGATACGAATTCCCAATCAAACCCCTCGACAGTCACAACATTGGACACAATTTCCAATGACCCATCTTTTTTAGAGAAAATCCTGATGGGTGTACAACCCACACAATCCAACCCCAACACCTACACTCAAATAGCACTTTAACTGTCCCTGACACTGATCAAGAATCGAAACCTAATAGTCTCAATATTATCAATCTTTCATCGCATAAACTCTCCCATGACGAAACCAATGTCCTGCAAAAAGGCCTAAACTTTTGCCCTAATCAAAATTTGGACAAGTTTGAGATCTATAAGGATCTCCAACTGTTTATACGTAAGCTTATTCTGAAAAAACTATACCATAAGCAGGAAAGACCCACTAATTTGACGCCACAGGAACACCAAGCATTAGAGCAACTGGTATCCCTTCTTGACGAGAACGATCCAACTGATCTCATAGATGAAATTAATCTATCCCAAATACTAGATTCCATCGAAAGACCTAATGAACCCCCGAAGGGAAATACCTCCACACTTAAAAAGAAGTCTGATTTCTGCCCTGCGCCAAGTATCCATCCGAACGCAGCAGCCTTTTTAAGGTTAGTTGGCAAAGAATTAGATAAATTAAGAATTCATAACAAATCCCCTGAAAACCTTACTAAAAATGAGAAGGTAGCACTCAAATCATTGTCAAAAAATGACAGTATTACGATTAAAAATGCAGATAAGGGTGGGAACATTGTAGTATTTGACAATAAAGATTATATTAAGATGTGCAATAGACTATTGGACAACCGAGAGTGGTACCGCCCTATACCGGCGAGTCTGGTCAGTAAATATAATAGGGATTTTTATACACTGATAGATACGGCATATTCCAACTCTACTATCACTAAATCCCTATGGCAATTTATCAGAAATGACTTTCCACGTATACCGGTCTTCTATGCATTGCCCAAAGTCCATAAAGACATCAAAAATCCCCCCGGTAGACCGATTATCTCCGGTATAGGGGCCATCAGTGAAAATGCGAGTAAGCTGATAGACGAAGTACTAAAACCATTTGTCCACGCCCTCCCCTCTTTTGTAAAAGACACAGTACATTTTCTACAAATTATCGACCAACAAACAATCCCCGAACATGCTTTGTTCGTTACGATTGATGTCGAATCTCTCTACAGCTCTATCCCCCATGAGAAGGGCGTAGCAGCCATAAAACATGTCCTTCGCACAGCACAAGATCTGGACCCTACATACAGTGAATTCATCACCTCACTTTTGGAACACATTCTTAACCACAATGTTTTTGCTTTTAACAGCTCCCACTACCTCCAGGTGCAGAGGGTTGCGATGGGGACATGTTGTGCCCCATCGTATGCCAACCTGTACCTGGGGGAGTGGGAGGCCATGTTCCTCAATGATGAGGGCTTGTCGATGTACACGGACCACATATTGTGTTGGTACCGGTACATCGACGACCTCTTCATCGTGTGGGACGGATCGATCGACCTCCTTAGGGAGTGTCTACTGAGGATGAACCGCAACGACTTCAACCTCAATTTCACTATGTCATTCGACAAACAGTGCGTTACGTTTCTCGATGTAGAGGTCTGCAGAGGTGAGGAAGGTAATATCACTAGCAAACTATATAGAAAATCAACCGCAAGTAATGCCATATTACATGCAAGTAGCTTCCACCCCAAACCCCTCCTCAACTCTATTCCATATAGTCAGTATTTGAGAGCAAAACGAAACTGCTCCGACATTAACACCTTTAAATTAGAGGCAAATAAGCTACGTGATAGGCTACTACTAAGGGGGTACTCCCATGCATCTCTGAAACGCTCTTTTAAAAAAGCCCTCATGCAGTCAAGAGAGGAGCTACTATACTCTAAAAAAGCAAATAAATCTGATAAGAATGATATCGATACTCTTAGAATTATTACTAAATTCAACAATCAACATAGACAGGTGAGGAACATTGTGACAAAATACTGGCACATGCTACAGTGCGATCCAGCATTAGGACCATTGGTCCCACAGAGACCTCTTTTTACATTCAAAAGAACTACCTCCCTGGGAGATAAAATTACAGCTAGTGAGTTCAAGGTAGGGAATAATAAGACACATTGTAAGTATAAGGGGACATTTATGTGTGGCAAATGTAGATACTGTAAATATATGCTTACAACTAAAAACCCGATCCTTCCAAATGGTCAATCTTTCCACCCCAAACATTTTGCCAATTGCAGGACCTACGGGGTGATTTACCTACTTCTATGTGAATGTACATGCTTCTATATAGGAAAAACCAAGACAGAATTTTGGAAGAGGGCATATAGACATCTAGTAAGCATGGAAACTGGTGACCCGGACCTCCCACTGGGGAGACACACCCTAACAGTACATAATGGCATATGCCCAAAAATCAAATTTCTCATCTTGGATCGGGTACATCCAGAGTCGAGGGGAGGGGACTGGAACAAGACACTGCTGCAATTAGAGTCCCGGTGGATATACAATCTAAGAGCCACCGAACCCCCAGGCCTAAACGAAACCATTTGGTTTAAACCCTTCCTCGAAGGCTTTTCATCTGGTGGTAGAGAGCAGTAGGGAAGACCACCCTATAGACAACCACACGTCTAGGGATGGACTAGAGACTAGTCAGCTATCCCTATTCCATCCATTACTACCCTTTATATAGGGGACACCACCATTGGCCATATGGCCTTCTACACGTCTGGTGAACCCCCGCCCATTTGCTATCTACACCCATTTATAGGTAAGGAAAGGCTCTAAACTTAACATCCTATGCAGCAGTCGAGCTTGACCACTATACACTGGCCCCCCCTTAGCCTTCTTAGAAAGGAAACCTCTATTGTACTACAGGACATACAGTCGATATACTATACATTGTGCCATTCTGGGTCATGAATAAAACTGTTGTTATCTATTCTGTATATTGTATTATATGACACTTGAGGTTATTAATGTCTAGACCATATGTATGTATACCTGGTGTTATTTATGACTCTTATCCATGTAACGTGCCTTCCAGCTGCACATCCCCTATATCTGTATGTGATTACCGTTTTTGTTATATGTCCCTCCATTAGGTTACCTTCCCAACCCGTATCATACTGCCCACCAGTTCTGCTTCCCTGCTATAGCAACAAAATTCAGCATATTATCACTTTTATCTTTTTTTTTTTTTTTTTTTTTTTTTTTATTAGATGCACATAATATGTGCTTTGACTCATTCTCCATTGGTCCTACATTACGATCTGCCATCCGCCCGGCACGAAAAGAGCCGCCTGAGCGAGTTTGGGCTCATGGCGGCGCTGTGTGAGGTACAGTATTTACTGTCCTCCATCTTGCGACCCCAACGGACATGCGCAAGTCCGTTGGGGAAGCTAGACGTGCCGGCGGGTGCAGTGGGCGTGGCCACGCCTCATGACGTCTGCGCACGCACGCGCTGTGGGAGCCTGGCGGCACGCACTCCACCCGGGGGGCCAGCTAGAGTGTGTCCATCCCTCCCTCACCACAATCAGCTGTTGCCTCTTTCCATCAACAGCTGATGGGTGGGGAGGGCTTTATATATCCAGTCTTAGCTCACACCAAGCGTCATCTGCTGCAGACAGGACGCTATTGGTGTGAGCTGCTGTGATACACGGTTAGTAACTTACTACATACTTATTGACATAGATCTCTATATTGATATCACCAGCCATTAACCCTATCTGTTACCTGTCATGCTTTATTTACTTCATCCGTCACCTGCTATGCTCTATGGTTCTTTCTTCCCTTACAATACACCTAACGATCCAGTCTTTTCTCTACTGAAACTACAAGCCATTTCTGCTACTTGGATGCCCTATACTTTTCTCCTGTTTTCTGTTTCTTCATTTACTATCTCTCTCCCTTTGTTTTTCTTTCTTTATTCCTCTCCCCTTCCTTTTTCCTTTCCTCCCTTCCCCCCATTTCCCTTCCCTTTCTGGTTTTCTCCCCCCCCCCTCCCCTTTTCCTTTCCCCCCCCTTACTTCCCATTTCCCTCCCTTTTTTCCCCCCTACCCCGTCCCTTGTCCCCTTCCCCCCCCCTCTTTCTTTCCCTCCCCTTCTCATCCTCCCCCCTTCCCCCCCCCCTTTTTTCCCCCCCTTCCCTTGCCCCTCCTTTCCTCTTGTCTCTGTCTCTTGTCCTCTCCTTTCTCCCCCCCCTCCCCTCTCCCCCTCTTTCTTTATCAATCAGGGTATTGATATACTTTCTATTTCCATGTTGACTCTCCAGTGATCTGGGCCTTACCTGATCCACACCCACCATCAGCTACTGTCCTCCATACTATAGGCGGACCAGGTAGGATACACTTTTTTGGACTTTCCATGTACTACTCTGGCTGTTCATATGCATGCACATTTATATATATATTTTCATGACTTACAGGATACACATTTGGCCCCAGTGTGATCTCAGATCTAAACTTTTATACGCCCTCGACTAATGGGCCTCTCTTCCCATTGGAAGGAAGAATAAATTACCTCATATATTCATACCTATCCATTCCCACCTCGACAGTGGCTATATGAATATTCTTGTTATACTCTACTAAAGTTCTACACACTATGACCAGGGAATGCGTCTGATGGGCAGTATGTGTCAATACATCTATGTTCTTTTAAACCCTTTTTGGAATGCATAAACCAATATCTATAGATACCAATGTAAGTATAAACAGAAATATATATATACAGATTTATGCAATCATAGGTTCCCTGTTCATGATTTCCATTGTGTACTTACTATGTTTATGTTATATATACCATTTCCCATATAGATAATTCTGTTGCAAATCCTACAATCACCCCTGAAGAAGGAGGCATAAGTAACTCCGAAACGCGTCGGGTGCAAATGTATTGGTATCACTAGTTTTGTATCTATGGAACTGCATTCCTTGTTTTTAATTACGTGATTGTGTGATATTCACTCGATGATTTTTTGTAATAAATAAACTGTTATTTACTTCATATACTTTTCTAAATGTTTTCTTAAATGTGCCTTTAAAGTCCACTAGGGGAATTTCCTTTGTTTCAAATCTGGTCATCCCAAACGTCTTCTATTTAAGGATTATGGAGGCCACTGTGCTCTTAGGAACCTCAGTGCTGCAGAAATTTTTTTGTAACCTTGGCCAAATCTGTGCCTTGCCACAATTCTGTCTCTGAGCTCTTCAGGCAGTTCCTTTGACCTCATGATTCTCATTTGCTCTGACATGCATTGTGAGCTGTAAGGTCTTATATAGACAGGTGTGTGGCTTTCCTAATCAAGTCCAATCAGTATAATCAAACACAGCTGGACTCAAATGAAAGTGTAGAACCATCTCAAGGATGATCAGAAGAAATGGACAGCAAGTTAAATATATGAGTGTCATAGCAAAGGGTCTGAATAGTTAGGACCATGTGATATTTCAGTTTTTCTTTTTTAATAAATCTGCAAAAATGTCAACAATTCTGTTTTTCTGCCAATATTGGGTGCTGTGTGTACATTAATGAGGAAAAAATTAACTTAAATCGTTGCCAGCCAATCATGAGAACTGTTGAACCAGGGCTCTGAAATTCCCACAAAATCCAAATCCTCCTCGTACAACAGTATCTCTAGGTCACCCATCTTGTCAGCCAGGCTCCTGGCATTGGTGAACATGCCACATAGTTTAGACCGGTTGCATGTTATCCTCTTATTGGGTGTTCCAAGACTGCAACTAGGACTTGCTACTCTGCTTACCTTGGGTTTATGTGCTTTGGTCGACCTATCACTAATGCCCCCCCAATACCACCCTCTGGAATATGTTCTGCGCTGACTATCACTACTTCTGGACCCTCCCCCCGTCACCTAGTTTAACTGCTTGATGACCGCCGGCTGTCAAATGACAGCCAGGTAGCGCGGCTCTCGTTACGGAGCGGCATCATATGACGGCCTCCCATTTATACAGGGAATGCGCGCGATCGTACGCGTGCATCCCTGTTCCTTCGGTGGCGGTGTGTCACAGAGACACTGCTCGCCACCGAGGGGTTGAACAGCCATTGAACATGGTTGTTTACCACGTGATTGGCCATGATGAAGTCACGGCCAATCACAGATGGTTCCACCCCAATGTGCAAGGTGCATGCGCATGATCGTGAGCACGCTACGTGTGCACATCGGTGGTGGCGTGTTCCTGAGAACACTGTTTGTCACTGATGCTGGTAAACAGCCATTGGCTGGCTGTTTACCCATGTGATCGGCTGTGATCCTTTCACAGCCGATCACTTAATATAAACATAGAGCGGTAACTAGCTGTTACCAGCTCTTCTCTCCTCACACACCGTTTCCAGTGCGAGGAGAGAAGAGCCTGGAGCAGTGAGTTGCCGATCTATGTTCTGTAGTGTCTACACCAACCAGAGATCTGTCTCCCCTTCCTCCCTCAGGTTAGGGGGGGCTATAGCATACTCCCTGTATTATTTTCCCCTTAGCTTCATCCCTTTGGAGCTCTACCCACTCTACCCACTACCCACACTTGTCCCATCGCCCCCCATTGTCATCTGTCACCCAACAGTCACCCCATAAAGTGCACCTGTCACATAAGGAACTGCCATCAGTGACCGTCAGCGGTGCACCTGTCACCCATCACCCGTCACTCATCGGTGACCATCAGTGGTGCACCTGTCACCCATCACCGTCACCCATCAGTGACCATCAGCCATCACCCATCACCCATCAGTAACTGCCAGCCATCACCCATCAGTGACCGCCAGTCATTACCTGTCACCCATCAGTGACCGCCAGCCATCACCCGTCACCCATCAGTGGCTGCCAGTCATCACCCGTCACCCATCAGTGACCATCAGCCATCACCCGTCACTCATCACCTGTCACCCATCAGTGACAGCCAGCCATCACCCGTCACCCATCAATGACCATCAGCCATCACCCATCACCCATCAGTGACCGTCAGCCATCACCTGTCACCCATCAGTGACCATCAGCGGTGCACCCATCACCCATCAGTGACTGTAGCATGTCATCCATCACATGTCACCCATCAGTGAATGTGCCCTGTCACCCATCACCCATCAGTGACCATCAGCGGTGCACCCATCACCCATCAGTGACTGTGGCCTGTCACCCATCTGTGACCATCACCCGTCAGTGACCATCACCCGTCACTGTCCGTGGCATGTCACCCATCAGCGACCATTGCCTGTCACACACAAGAAAAAGGAAGGTGGGACTTTAAATGAGGCTATTGATTTGTGCAGGTGAGATAATTAGAAAGTATATTTAATCGGCATATGGAGTCTGACAATAAATAACAATAATGCACATGGTAGAAAAGGTTTAATATGTATACACACACACATACATGGTATTGACCTCATGAATACAAATGTCCCGGTACAGACAATTTGGACAGCTTCTGATTCCTCATCCCCCATTTTCCAGACTTATCGTGATGTAAGTACTTAGAGGGATGACTAACTTTCTCCCTTTTCTCCTGCACACATTCTCCCTGTTGAGGGGTATATTGGCTGATCATACTGGTCTACTCATGTTTTGTTGTTTTTTATAGAGTTGCATGCATCTGCCCCTGAAGAGTGGTATTATCCATGAAATGTGCGTCGGGCTTATAGGATGCATTCTTATGCCTATTAATAGGAATCTACTTAGACTCATTATCTACAACCAAATGATCATATGTTTTTTTACCATTGTTTACACTGCATAGTGCCATTTAGATGAGGTGTATACATATGAATCTACAATAATTCATTTTACCCAATTAAATCTCTTGTCAATTTTATATGCCGTCCCTTTGACATGTATATGTAATGTATTCATGAGGTCAAAACCATGTATGTGTGTGTGTATACATATTAAACCTTTTCTACTATGTGCATCATTGTTATGTATTGTCAGACAGCCAATTAAATATACTTTCTAATTATCTCACCCCCACAAATCAATAGCCTCATTTAAAGTCCCACCTTCCTTTTTCTTGTACCTGAACCAGGGATGGAGGCACAGACCGTCTGCTTCATTTAAAGTCCCAAACACCCCCCTATTATTCTTCGCCTGTCACACCATCATCACCTATCAGTGAACGTCACCTGCCACCCATCGCAGAGCCCATCAGTGACCGTCACCTGACACCTGTCATACAGCCATCAGCGTCATGTCCAAAAGAGTATACAACATTGAGGAGGCGTTCCAAATCCTCTCCATGACCGATGAGAGAAACGGGGAGTTCTCACCAGATTCCAATTCTGATTCCGAATCATATTCGGCATTTGAACCGAATAGTGAATCAGCAAATGATTCGGAGGAAGAATGGGTCCCTCCTAAAAGGGCCCGGCACTCTGGAAACCAGGATCATATTCCCAGGCCCAGTACCAGTGCTGGCACTAGCAATAGGCCCCAAGATTAAATTCCCAGGCCCAGTACCAGCGCTGCCGCCAGCGTTAGGCCCCGGTAACAAATCCTGGTACCAGCGCTGACGCCGGCGATAGGCCCCAGGAACAAATAAATGCCCATACCCAGTACCAGTGCTGCCACATCATGCCTGAGTACCAGCACAGGAAATTCAAATCCAACTACCCCCAAGAGCCAGGGCCTCTACATACATGCCAGATGGTCTTGCCAACCCAACATGGATGCCTTCCAACTCGGCATCACCAATTATTCCCCCTTTCACGGAACACCCAGGTGTGTAGACTAACACCCAAATTTTCTCAGAGATTGATTGCTTTCATCTGTTTTTGCCCGACACTTTGCTGCAATTTATTGTGGACCAAACAAATTTATATGCCCAGCAGTATATTGCCAACACCCAATCATCATATGCCCGTCCGTTTGAGTGAAAAGATCTGAATTTGGAGGAGTTAAAATTGTTTATGGGCCTCACTATAAACATGGGGATTACAAAAAAAATGAAGGACATGCCTATTGGTCCACCAACCCTATCCACAACATGCCCATTTATTCTGCCGTAATGTCCAGGTCCCGATACAAGATGATAATGCACTTACTTCACTTCAGCGACAACACCCAGTGCCCTCCCCACAATCATCCAAATTACAACAAGTTATATAAAATTTGCCCGCTGATAAATTTCTTTCCCCAACAATTTGCAGAACTCTATGTCCCCGATCAGAATATATGTGTCGATGAGTCCCTGGTACCCTTTTCAGGCCGTCTAGGAATAAAGCAATATATTCCTAGGAAAAGGGCCAGATACGGAGTAAAATTATACAAGGTCTGTGAGAGAGCCACGGGATATCTGTATGCGTTCCGCATATATGAAGGAAGAGATTCCCAGCTCCAGCCCCCTGAATGCCCGGCCTACATGGGCACAACTGGAAAGATTGTATAGGACCTGGCATACCCACTTCTGAACAAAGGATATCACATATACCTTGACAACTTCTACACCAGCCTGCCTATTTTCAAACACTTACACATCACAAAAACCCTGGCCTGTGGAACCTCCAGAAAAAATAGGAAGGGCTTCCCACAATCTCTAGCGAACAAAAAGCTGTGAAGGGGGGAAAGAGCATCATTGAGGTGTAGGGATGAGCTTCGAGTTCGAGTCGAACTCATGTTCGACTCGAACATTGGCTGTTCGCAAGTTCGCCGAACAGCGAACAATTTGGGGTGTTCGCGGCAAATTTGAATGCCGCGGAACACCCTTTAAAAGTCTATGGAAGAAATCAAAAGTGCTAATTTTAAAGGCTTATATGCAAGTTATTGTCATAAAAAGTGTTTGAGGACCTGGGTCCTGCCCCAGGGGACATGGATTAATGCAAAAAAAACCTTTTAAAAACGGCAGTTTTTTCAGGAGCAGTGATTTTAATAATGCTTAAAGTCAAATAATAAAAGTGTAACATCCCTTTAAATTTCATAGCTGGGGGGTGTCTATAGTATGCCTGTAAAGGGGCGCATGTTTCCCGTGTTTATAACAGTCTGACAGCAAAATTACATTTCAAAGGAAAAAAAGTCATTTAAAACTACTCGCGGCTATTGCATTGCCGGTCCGACAATACACATAGAAGTTCATTGATAAAAACGGCATGGGAATTCCCCACAGGGGAACCCCGAACCAAAATTAAAAAAAAAATGACGTGGGGGTCCCCCTAAATTCCATACCAGGCCCTTCAGGTCTGGTATGGATTTTAAGGGGAACCCCGCGCCAAAATTAAAAAAAAAAACGGCATGGGGTCCCCCCAAAAATCCATGCCAGACCCTTATCCGAGCATGCAACCTGGCAGGCCGCAGGAAAAGAGGGGGGACGAGAGAGCGCCCCCCCTCCTGAACCATACCAGGCCACATGCCCTCAACATTGGGAGGGTGCTTTGGGGTAGCTCCCAAAACACCTTGTCCCCATGTTGATGAGGACAAGGGCCTCATCCCCACAACCCTGGCCAGTGGTTGTGGGGGTCTGCGGATGGGGGACTTATCGCAATCTGGAAGCCCCCTTTAACAAGGGGACCCCCAGATCCCGGGCCCCCCCTGTGTGAAATGGTAAGGCCTACCATTTCACTAAAAAACTGTCAAAAATGTTAAAAATGACAAGAGACAGTTTTTGACAATTCCTTTATTTAAATGCTTCTTCTTTCTTCTCTCTTCTATCTTCCTTCATCTTCTTCTTCTTCTGGTTCTTCTGGCTCTTCTGGTTCTTCCTCCGGCATTCTCGTCCAGCATCTCCTCCACAGCATCTTCTATCTTCTTCTCCTCGGGCCGCTCCGCACCCATGGCATGGGGGGAGGCTCCCGCTCTTCTCTTCATCTTCTTCTCTTCTTCATCTTCTTTTCTTCTTCTCTTCTTCATCTTCTTCTCTTCTTCATTTTCTTCTCCGGGCCGCTCCGCATCCATGGTGCTCCAGGGCCTTCAAAAGTGTAATAGGTGGTTGAGAAATGAGATGTGTCATTTATGCTCGTAGAACGCCTGAAGATGCTACTTCAATGTTGGGCCTTTGTATGTGGCCAGGCTGTGTAAAAGTCCCACACATGTGGTATCACCATACTCGGGAAGAGTAGCAGAATGTATTTTGGGGTGTCATATTTGCTATATGTTGGAAATATCTGATAAATGGACAACTTTGTGTAAAAAAAATGTGTTTTCATTTTTTTCCACATTTTCCAAAAACTTCTGGAAAAAATGAACCGTTCAAAAGACTCAATATGCCTCATAGACTATATGTTGGGGTGTTTGCTTTCCAAAATAGGGTCATTTTGGGGGAAATTCCATTGTCCTGGTGCTCCAGAGCCTTCAAAAGTATAATAGGTGGTTGAGAAATGAGATGTGTCATTTATGCGCGTAGAACGCCTGAAGATGATACTTTAATGTTGGGCCTTTGTATGTGGCCAGGCTGTGTAAAAGTCTCACACATGTGGTATCGCCATACTCGGGAAGAGTAGCAGAATGTATTTTGGGGTGTAATTTGTTGTATGCATATGCTCTGTGAGAGAAATAACCTGTTAATATGACAATTTTGTAAAAAAATTCTTCATTTTGCAAAGAATTGTGGGAAAAAAATACAACTTAAAAAAATTCACCATGCTACTTGCTTAATACCTTGGAATATCTGCTTTCTAAAAAGGGGTCATTTAGGGGGTATTTGTACTTTCCTGACTTGTTAGTATCTCAAGAAATGAGTTATGCCCTGTACACATGATCGGATTTTCCAATGGAAAATGTGTGATAGGACCTTGTTGTCGGAAATTCCGACCATGTGTGGGCTCCATCACACATTTTCCATTGGAATTTCCGACACACAGAGTTTGAGAGCTTGCTATAAAATTTTCCGACAACAAAATCTGTTGTCGTAAATTCCGATCTTGTGTACACACAAAGTGCCACGCATGCTCAGAATAAATTAAGGGACGAAAACTTTTGGCTACTGCCCCATTTATAGTCCCGACATATGTGTTTTACGTCACCGCATTTAGAACGATCGGATTTTCCGACAACTTTGTGTGACCGTGTGTATGCAAGACAAGTTTGAGATTGACACCTTGCAAGCACCGTCGCGGGGCATACCAGGTCCTTAGGTCTGGTATGAGTTTTAAGAGGAGCCCCCTATGCCGAAAAAACATTGTGGGGTCCCCCCTAAAACCCATACCAGACCCCAATCTGAGCACGCCGCCCGGCCGGTCAGGAAAGGGGGTGGGGATGAGCTAGCGCCCCCCCTGAACCGTACCAGGCCGCATGCCCTCAACATGGGGGGGTGGGTGCTTTGGGGAAGAGGGGCGCCCTGCACCACCCCCACCAGAAAGCACCTTGTCCCCATGTTGATGAGGACAAGGGCCTCTTTTTGCCGACAACCCTCGCCGTTGGTTGTCGGGGTCTGCGGGCGGGGGGCTTATCGGAATCTGGGAGCCCCCTATAATAAGAGGGCCCCCAGATCCCGGCCCCCCACATTATGTGAATGAGTATGGGGTACATGGTACTCCTACCCATTTACCTAGGGAAAAAGTGTCAATAATAAAACACACTACACAGGTTTTTAAAATAATTTATTAGACAGCTCCGGGGGGGTCTTCCTCTGGCTTCGGGGGTCTTCTTCCGACTTCGGGGGTCCCTCCGGTTCCTCTTCTCCCGGCGTCTGGTTGGTTCTTCTCAGCTCTCTCTGGCCTCTTCTCCCGGTGTTCCAGTTCTTCTGCCGGCTCCTCCGTTGTCTTCATGCCGCTCTTTTCTCAGCGGAGTCCCGGACTTCTGGCTTCTTGTCTTCTTGGCTTCTTCCCTCTTCTCTTCTCCAGATGTTGACACGACGGTCTCTCCGGCTGGACTGCTTTCTGAGCGCTCTGCTGTGACTTATATAGGCGGAGACCCTGCCCCCTATGCCATCACAGTCCCTGGGCATGCTGGGACTGTGACGTTTTAGGGGGGCATGGTCACCGGGTGATGTTGACCACGCCCCCTAAAACGTCACAGTCCCAGCATGCCCAGGGACTGTGACGGCATAAGGGGGCGGGGTCTCTGCCTAAATAAGTCACAGCGGAGCGCTCAGAGAGCAGTCCAGCTGGAGAGACCGTCGTGTCAACATCTGGAGAAGAGAAGAGGGAAGAAGACAAGAAGACAAGAAGCCAGAAGTTCGGGCCTCCGCTGGCAAAAGAGCGCCATGAAGACAGCGGAGGAGGCGGCAGAAGAACTGGAAAACCGGGAGAAGAGGCCAGAGAGAGTGGAGAAGAACCAACTGGACGCTGGGAGAAGAGGAACCGAAAGGAACCCCGAAGTCAGAAGAAGACCCCCAAAGCCGGAGGAAGACCCCCTCGAGCTGTCTAATAAATTATTTTAAAAACCTGTGTAGTGTGTTTTATTATTGACACTTTTTCCCTAGGTAAATGGGTAGGGGTACCATGTACCCCATACTCATTCACATAGGGTGGGGGGGCCGGGATCTGGGGGCCCTCTTATTATAGGGGGTTCCCAGATTCCGATAAGCCCCCCGCCCGCAGACCCCGACAACCAACAGCCAGGGTTGTCGGGAAGAGGCCCTTGTCCTCATCAATGGGGACAAGGTGCTTTGTGGTGGGGGGCCGCAGGGCGCACCCTTCCCCCAAAGCACCCACCCCCCCATGTTGAGGGCATGCTGCCTGGTACGGTTCAGGAGGGGGGGCGCTCGCTCGTCCCCACCCCCGTTCCTGACCGGCCATGCTGTGTGCTCGGATCGGGGTCTGGTATGGATATTAGGGGGACCCCACGCCGTTTTTTCGGCGTAGGGGTTCCCCTTAAAATCCATACCAGACCTAGGGGCCTGGCAAGCCCCGCGCTCGCCGCAATAGGAAAATTTATTTTTCCTATTGCAGCGAGCGTGAGATGCAATACCCTGTCCGTCGGACCAGCATACAGACGGACGGACTTTCCGTCAGGAACTGAGTCCGGCGAGTCCGGTGGACTAGGATTTGAAACATGCTTCAAATCTAGGTACGGCGGACTTTTGGGAAAAAAAGAGTCCGCCGGAGCCTACACACGGTTGGATTGTCCGGCGGACTCTGGTCCGCCAGACCAAGTATGCCGTAAAGTCCGATCGTGTGTACGCGGCATAAGAATTGAGTCCCTTACCTTACCACCAGAATCTGTCTTTCCTTTCCCTTTGCTTCCCCCCCATTCTCACTGGAGGAGTTCTTCCCCTGGCAGCTAGGAGAGTCCTGACTGGTTTACCAATATCACGAGACTTGCTTCCCCACTTTATTTTATGGGAAGGATGTCTCTGATATGGTGGACATCAGTATGCCGGGGGGGGGGGGGGTTGGCCAGCTGTTATCGTCCTGGCTTTTTTGGCTGAGACTTCTAATCTTATAGGGCTTGGCAGTGAAGGGCTGGGGGATGAGACATGTGGGTGATTGAACATTAGGGCAGATTACTTATAGTTGGGGATCTGTTCAAGCTCCCCTTCTGTGAGAATTAATCAGTTTAAGGATATGGGATATAGGATGATATTGGGTCAATTCTTAGCATATATAAGCTAATGTATTAATGACCTGTAATGTGAATGCAAAATTGCTTATTTATTCTTCTCTGTAGCTGACGTTAGTAGGCAGGCTACAGTTCTCCTTTGACCTGCGAGGTCCTGAGTTATGGAAACTAGGCAAATAATGTTTATAATATATGTTCTACTTGGTGAATAAATGGTTTGCTTATTATTTCGATGTCTTAGGATGACTATGAAAGCACTTGGTTGGTACCACATCTCAAATCTCTGTCTTGCTTGACCACTTTCCCCACCGTAAACACCTCTCCTCCGGTTGGAGGAAAGTCAGAGGTGTTTTAACTGTTTCTACAGGTCTGAAAGTCATATCTTGTCTGCTTTCTACCTCTAGGTCTATAATTTTTTCATATATATATATATATATATATATATATATATATATATATATACACACACACACACACATTATTTTTATCCAGGATAAAATCCCAAGATTAGGGAACCATAGATTTCTGACAGTCTATCATGGTGCTTCTCAGACTTCCAAGTCAAGTGGGGTATCAATTCTCCTTTCTAAACAGATCCCATGGAAGGAATTAAAGTTAATTATGGATTATGAAGGTTGCCTCCTTATCGTCAGGGGATTCCTGTTTGAGCAAAAAGTTACTTTAGTTAACTTATATTTGCCAAATGAGGATCAGGTCTCTTTACTTGAGACATATCTTCATTTGGTGCATTAACATAAGAAGGGTCTCCTGCTGGTGGGAGGGGACTTTAACATGGCGTTGGACCCCACTCTTGATGTGTCTAAAGGTGCCTCCCATTTTTCATATGCAAAACTGTGCAGAGCCAAAAGACTTCTCCAGCATTTGCAATTGATGGATAGCTGGAGAACTCTACATGTACAGGATAGGAACTATACCTTTTTTTCAGTCAAACATAGGACATATACCAGAAATTACTATATTTTTCTTTCACAGAATGCCCTGTCAGGTTTACGCAAGGCCTCTATAGGCTCTATCGGATCAGGTACCGACCAATTTTGTTATAGAACTTGGAGAACCAGTGTCTCATGAGTGGCATTGGAAAATTAATAAGACACTCTTGAAAGATCCGGAAAATGAGAAACGGGTAACTCAAGAAATAGATTATTTTTTTGCAACTAATGAGAAAGGGGAGGTCACTCCATTTTGCTTGTGGGAAACACATAAGTGTGTCATTAGAGGCACCCTTATATCTTTGGGCGCCCATAGGAAATGACTGCTAACTGCCCAGATAGATTGTCTACTTAGAGACATCCGGCTATTGCAAGAAATCTCAAGCCCAACAGACAGAGGAGAAACTCTCATGTTTACGCGATGAGTTAAACTCATTACTCATGGACAAAGCAAAAGCTAAATTAATTCGCTGTGGGCGAGCATTCCATGAGTTTGGAAACAAGCCGAGTAGGATGTTAGCCAATGCTCTTAGAGAGACCAAGACATGTAATTACATCTCCCATATTAAAACGCATGGTGATGTTCTAGTCAGCTCTTCACAGGCAATTGTGCAGGCCTTTAGGGACTATTATACTAGCTTATATCATTTAGAGAGTCAATCTTCCTCCACTATATCACACAGTAGATGGGAGGCTGCTAAGGAATACCTTCAAGTCTCAGGAATGCCTAAGTTATCTGACGAGATAGTTATGGAATTGGATACCCCACTTACAGTAGACAAGTTCTTAGGAGTCCTTAAATCAATGAAACCGAGTAAGGTCCCTGGCCCTGATGGGTCTACCCTGTCTTATTATAAGACCTTTTCAGATAAACTGGCACAAAGATTTATAGCGGCTTTTAATTCATTACGCGATGGGCAGACAATACCGGCAGAGACACTTCTAGCTCATATAACAGTAATCCCCAAAGAGGGAAAAGATCCATCCCTGTGCCCCAGCTATCGTCCAATCTCCCTGTTAAATGTGGACCTTAAAATTCCCAAATTCATCATAAACCCTTAGTGCTTATATCTGCGGATGCAAGAAAGCATTTGATAGGGTTGATTGGACATTCTTGAAAGCTACGTTGCAACACACAGGCTTGGGGGCAGGGATGCAAAGCATGGTTTACAAGTTTATATTCCGTCCCGTCGGCTCGGGTCAAGATTAACGATATAATGTCAGATCCTTTTCCCATAGGCAATGGGATACGTCAGGGCCGCCCATCATCTTTATGCTTACGTTAGAACCTTTTTAAAGAACTATTCGTGCCAATTTAGATATCAGGGGCATTTCAACAAAAGGAAGGGAACATAAACTTGCCGCATATGCAGATGATTTCTGTTGGAGTTACGCACATATGGGGCGCTGTTCAATTTTAAGGTGAACTATAAGAAATCTGAGGCGATGGGGGTGGAGTTGAGTGTGCCCCTTCAACACCAGATAGCTACCCAATTTGATTTTAAAAGGACAGATTCTCATATTTTATCAAGGGACAAAGCTACCAAATAATTAAATAGGGTCGTTGAACTTAATTTTGCTCTGATGGCGCGACAGTTCAAACTGGATTTTCAATGGTGGGACAGGGAGGTTTTTACATGGTTTGATTGACTAAAATCATAAAGATGAACGTGATGCCAAGACTTTTGTACCTACTCCAGACCTTACCTATTAAAGTTCCTCCAGTTTTTTTTTTTATCAAAGTTTCTGAGATTTATCTGAGCCAGAAAACCAGCAAGAGTGCGCAGGGCAATTTTATTGCTTCCTAAGGAGTGAGGAGGGATTGGATTTCTCAACCCAGTTAAGTATTATGAGGCTTCGCATTTAGCACAGGTAGTGGATTGGTGTGTGCTTCAAAGGAAGCCATGGGTCCACATGGAACAAGCGATGGTTGCCCTACCTTTAGAAGGGCTTGCATGGCTTCCGGATATAGATATTCCACAGACGGTGAAAAGGCACCCAATGGTGGTCGCCACTTTGCAGACTACTAAAAAGAGCTTTAAATCTACTACTATTTCGCCATATCTGAGCCCTTTAATTCCAATTTTGGGCACACCGGCTTTTCAGCCGGGTTTGACAGACCCTTACTTTAATGCTTTACTATGACGGGGCTCTAATGGGCTTTTACATTTCTCAATGGGCGATCACTTGAAGACGAGTAGAGAGATCAAATGTAATTTTTCGCCAGATATGGATTTTTTTCGCTGGATACAGCATAGCGCTTTTCTTCGATCGCTGCCAGTAATACTTACTGTAATACGTGCACCTTCTATGTTTGACCAATTATGTTTAACCACTTCACGACCGCTCACTGTATATATACGTAATTTTTTTAAAGATGGATATCTCGGTAACGGCAGCAGCTGCTGCCACAACCGAGATATCCATCTTTACAGCGAGCGGTTCTGTACACGATAATGGTGGTCTCAGCGGCGGGTTCACCGCGAGATCACCGTTATCGGCGGCGGGAGAGGTGCCACCCCCCCTCCCGCCGCTCTCCCGCACCCTCCGCCGCTTACCGGAGCCGTCGGTAGCGGCGGAGGAGATCGGGACCTGTCACCGCTGAGGTACTGAGACGAGTGAGGCCAAGATGGCCCCCACCCGTCTCTATACCATGTGACGGCCGGAGCGACGTCATTACGACGGCTCCGCCCACTTCTCTTAAAGGCACAATTTTTTTTGTGTCATTTTTTTTAAACGACTTTTTTTTTTTTTTTTTTTTTTTTTTTTGCATTTTAGTCTAAATATGAGATCTGAGGACTTTTTGACCCCAGATCTCATATTTAAGAGGACCTGTCATGCTTTTTTCTATTACAAGGGATGTTTACATTCCTTGTAATAGGAATAAAAGTGATCCAAATTTTTTTTTTTTAAAAACAGTGAAAAAATAAATAAAATAAAGTAAAATAAATAATAAAAAAAAAAAAAAAAAATTTAAAGCGCCCTGTCCCGACGAGCTCGCGCACAGAAGCGAACGCATACATGAGTAGCGCCCGCATATGAAAACGGTGGTCAAACCACACATGTGAGGTATCGCCGCGACCGGTATTGCGAGAGCAATAATTCTAGCCCTAGACCTCCTCTGTAACTCTAAACATGCAACCTGTAGAATTTTTTTAAACGTCGCCTATGGAGATTTTTAAGGGTAAAAGTTTGACGCTATTCCACGAGCGGGCGCAATTTTGAAGCGTGACATGTTGGGTATCAATTTACTTGGCATAACATTATCTTTCACAATATAAAAAAAAATTGGGCTAACTTTACTGTTGTCTTATTTTTTTATTCAAAAAAGTGATTTTTTTCCAAAAAAAGTGCGCTTATAAGACCGCTGCGCAAATACGGTGCAAAAAAAAGTATTGCAATGACCGCCATTTTATTCTCTAGGGTATTAGAAAAAAAACAATATATAATGTTTGGGGGTTCTAAGTAATTTTCTAGCAAAAAAAACCTGTTTTAAACATGTAAACACCTAAAATCCAAAACGAGGCTGGGGAGAATCACTGGGACATTCGCTGTCATATCTCTATGCTTCGCTGATTGGACTGGAAGCACCACAAGAACTTGCTTTCCTACAATCGTGGGAAAGAGATCTAGGAGTTTTATTCTCTCAGGCTCAGAAGGATAGGATTTTACTGTTCACTCACCAGGCGTCATTAGCGAATAGGTATCAAGAAGGAGGGTATAAAATCCTCACTAGATGGTACAGAACACTGGCAGTACTACATTGGATATTTCCTCATGTATTGAATATCTGTTGGCGATTCCAGGAATCTGAGGGCACTATGTTACACATTTTTTGGGAATGTCCAGGGCTGAAAGAGTTCTGGACGATGGTTGCTGAAATTGTTAAAACAATCACTGGTGTGTCTCTTGGAGAAAATCCAGCAGCTTTTATATTACATGAATAAATAATTATATTTGAAGCGCTTCACAATGTGCATGCGAATGAATATATAAGAATAAATATAAATATAAATAGTCAAATAAATCCAGCGGTGAGTAAAAATTCCTAAAAAATCCAGCAATCAAAATAGTGTAAAATTATAAAAAATTAGTGACACCAAATGTGTAAAAAAAAATCACATAAAAAATCCACATAAAAATAAATATATAGGGATGTATTCAGAAGGTTCAATTATACAGGTGTAGAATCCTGATTGGTATAGAGCTTTTGATCACTAGCAAAGCTGTTTAAAAACACTTGCTTAATCAAGGTGCTCATTGACCTTCATAGTAACAATGTGCTTTTTGCTTCTATTCACAACCAATGTGAGAATCATAAACAGGCAGATAAGAGAAAAAAACAATCATTGTGCAATAGTTAGGATACCAAGGTACACAGGCAAACTTCAATCCACTCACGTGTGCCTTATAATGATAAGGCATATGCAGGTTTTACTATAGCAGTCAGCCGCCTTAGACAGGAGCAGATTCAGTGCAGTACACTGTGTGATACTGCTGATCTGCACAGAGTGTCCTTGGCTCCTCCCACGCGTTACATCACAGTCACGTGACTTTTTCAAGGATAATACAAGCTCTGACGGACTCAGCTTTATAGCACAACAGCAGAGTGGTTGCCATGGCTACAGCATGAGTTTATCATCATTCTGCTTCCTGCATATACTTCAATCCTGTTATAACCTACTTTTATTAGACATGTAATTCATATGAATATCGTTGGTTTATCAAAACCACGATTCCATGTGTAAAAAACGCAGTGTGTAAAAAGTAAAAAATATATATATTGATATCTCTAATCACGTTTACTTTTTCAACTCCCTCCAGTGGTCACAATTGGTATAACATCTCACAGAGGGAATATATGGCAAAGCGTTGTCTCTAATGGTTTTGATAATTGACCAGTGCCCCATGATATCACAAAAATGGGGTATCCACATGCTCTGCTCATAAATGTATGGAAAACGGAGTAAACAAGATGACATGATATATATATATATAAAATATACATATATAAAATTAAAATAAGATATGATATAAGAAATAGGGAAATAATATTAAAATGTAAAATTAAAATCTAAAAATTCCATGATAGAATATTGCAAAAATGGATGATACCATTATTTATATGCTAGAACTGAACCAAATATTGCCACTCAGAAAAAAACTGGTATTGGACAAATAATGAGAATATTGGACCAAAAAATAAATAAAAAAAATAAAAAATAAAAAATAAAATATAAAAAATAAAATTAAAATATATACCATAAACATACATATATAAATCTGAAAAATCTCTAAAAATCAGAAATAAAACAATTCAGGTCGAATTCAATGTTCAAACCATGGGGTTCTAATGTACCCATCTGGAATATCCATTTGGATTCATTCTTGCTGAGTTCCCTCACTTTATGGGAACCCCTCCAATGAGCCTTATACTTTTGAATAGCCCAGAATTGGAGACCCCTAGGGTCTCTGTTATGATACCTATCAAAATGTTTTGAAACACTGTGTTTTGGATAGCCTTTTCTAATGTTATGGATATGCTCTCTTATTCTCTTCCACATTGGTCGCTTCGTTCTGCAATGTATTGGAGGGAGCAGGAGCACTGTAAAGCATATACCACCCCCTCAGTCCTGCAAGATATAAAATCCTTTATTTCAAATTCTTGTCCAGTATTTGTTGAAGAAAATTTCTGACATTTGTATCCATTTTGATTAGTATTTATGCAGGCATAACACCTTTTACAGGGATAGAATCCTTTACCCTGAAAAAAGGTTAAATCAGTTATTCTCTTGGGTGGGTTGGGTACATTTTTAGCTATGATGTCCCTTAGAGTTGGAGCTCGTCTATAAATGAATCTCGGTTTTTCTGGGAGTATATTTGCCAAAGTAGTGTCAGTTTTTAAAATAGACCAATGTCTTTTTATAATCCTCTCCATCCTCCTGTGCTGTATACTGAAGTCCATTATCAGAGGTATGTCATCTGTTTTGTCATTTACCTTGATTTTATCTTGGATTAGCGCTTCCCTTGAGGTTTGATTGACTTCTGTTATTTTTTCTTCTATAAAACATTTATTGTACCCTTTTTCTTCAAACCTCTTACCTATCCACTGAGCTTGTTTAAGATAGTCATTATTTTCTGAACAATTTCTCCGTAAGCGAATAAACTGGCCCTTCGGAATGTTGATTAACCATGGCTCATAGTGGCAACTCGTTACTGGTATATAGCTGTTCCTTTCCACCGGTTTGAAGAAAGTTTTTGTGCTGATGATATTGGCTGTTAGTTTTATTTCAAGATCAAGGAACTGGATTTTAGTCTCACTAATTTGATGTTCAAGTTTAATATTTTTTTGGTTCATATTCAAACGTTGGAAAAAGGATCTTAAACTCAGTTCATCACCCTTCCAAATAATAATACAATCGTCTATGAATCTTTTATATAGAACCAGTTCCTTCGGAGTATTTAAAAAGATAGCATCCTCCTCCCATTTTGCCATGAATATGTTGGCTACACTTGGGGCATATTTAGCTCCCATCCCAATACCCGTTAGTTGTCGAAAATAATTGTCATTATACCAGAAGTAGTTATGTTGAATACCAAAGGCCAGGCTTCTAAGAAGAAATCTTTTCTGTTTAGAAATGAGATGGCTGAATGAATCCATAGCCCATTTAGATGCTTCTATTGCATCGCTATGTTCAATTATTGTGTACAGTGAAGCAACATCAGCAGTTGCTAACAGATATCTTCCATTAGGGTCCAGGGTCAGAGATTTTAATATTTGTAATAAATGTTTGGTATCACGCAGATAGGCTTTGGTGTTAGGTACTAGGGGTTGCAAGAATTTGTCCACATATTTCCCTAGTCTTGCATTGATCGATTGAATCCCATTAATGATGGGTCTTCCTGGTGGTGCCTCAGCATTCTTATGGATCTTTGGGATGGTGTAAAGGATTGGAACTCTACATGTATCCGGTACTAAATATCTAGATTCTTTTTTGGATAGAATATTTTTGTTGATTCCTTTTTGAATCAAAGAGGACAGATCTCGTTTGTATTCTCTAGTAGGATTGCTACTGAGTTTCAGATATGTGTTATTATCGTTAAGTTGTCCCATCAGTTCCTGGTGGTAGTATTCCTTAGTTAGTACTACAATGGCGCCCCCTTTGTCGGCCGGTCTAATTATAATATCTTTATTTGCTTCCAATTGTTTTATACCTTGTTGTATATGCTGGGATTCCGAGATTCTACTGAACTTGAGTTGTTCCAGGTCTTTGATCACCATTTTTTTAAACACCTCAATATGTTCATTATTTGTAGAGGATGGATTGAATAGTGACTTATTTCTTAAATCACTATGCTGTACTCCTCTGCCAAGTTCCACTCCTTTGTTCAATGTAGATGGTGGTCTGGATAATAAGTATTTCTTGATATTCAATTTCCTGGTGTATTTTTGTATGTCAATATACATCTGGAATTTGTCCAGATTCTTTTTTGGTGCATATTTAAGGCCTTTGTCCAGTGTAATTAATTCCGCTCGTGTGAGCTCTTTGCCGCTGAGGTTGTAAATGCCTTCCCCTAGTACTCTCTTTTTCTTTTGGGTTTGCCATCCTGCTCTGCATCCCCTTTTATGGTGTTTGGACTTCTTTCTCTGTTTGTATATTCCTGTAGGGGTGGGGGATCTTCGTTTCTGCGGAAATCTAAAAAAGATCTTGACTGTTCTTCCTCTATGTAATTTCTAAGAGGCTCATATCTATTGGTGGTAGGCAATGGGCTCCTCCTATCAGGATATCTGTATTGGTCGTATTCTCTGGTCCCATTCCTATTACCATTGGACTGGTGGTCTCGAGATTCACCATTGTTCTGTTGATAGTCCCTATGATCTCTCCTATCCTGATCATACCGATAATCCCTTGGCTGATCCCTATAAGGTTGTTGGTAGGAGTTTCTGGGGTCATTTCTGGAATTATATTGATTTTCTCTTGGTTCAGTTCTAGTTGAATGTTGATAGTATCCTTGTTCCCCATACCTGGGGTACCTGCCATTTTCCACCTGATGATCATCCATTATCATGGAATTTTCAGATTCTAATTTTACATTTTAATATTTTTTCCCTATTTCTTATATCATATCTTATTTTAATTTTATATATGTATATTTTATATATATATATATATATATATATATATATATATATATCATGTCATCTTGTTTACTCCGTTTTCCATACATTTATGAGCAGAGCATGTGGATACCCCATTTTTGTGATATCATGGGGCACTGGTCAATTATCAAAACCATTAGAGACAACGCTTTGCCATATATTCCCTCTGTGAGATGTTATACCAATTGTGACCACTGGAGGGAGTTGAAAAAGTAAACGTGATTAGAGATATCAATATATATATTTTTTACTTTTTACACACTGCGTTTTTTACACATGGAATCGTGGTTTTGATAAACCAACGATATTCATATGAATTACATGTCTAATAAAAGTAGTTTATAACAGGATTGAAGTATATGCAGGAAGCAGAATGATGATAAACTCATGCTGTAGCCATGGCAACCACTCTGCTGTTGTGCTATAAAGCTGCGTCCGTCAGAGCTTGTATTATCCTTGAAAAAGTCACGTGACTGTGATGTAACGCGTGGGAGGAGCCAAGGACGCTCTGTGCAGATCAGCAGTATCACACAGTGTACTGCACTGAATCTGCTCCTGTCTAAGGCGGCTGACTGCTATAGTAAAACCTGCATATGCCTTATCATTATAAGGCACACGTGAGTGGATTGAAGTTTGCCTGTGTACCTTGGTATCCTAACTATTGCACAATGATTGTTTTTTTCTCTTATCTGCCTGTTTATGATTCTCACATTGGTTGTGAATAGAAGCAAAAAGCACATTGTTACTATGAAGGTCAATGAGCACCTTGATTAAGCAAGTGTTTTTAAACAGCTTTGCTAGTGATCAAAAGCTCTATACCAATCAGGATTCTACACCTGTATAATTGAACCTTCTGAATACATCCCTATATATTTATTTTTATGTGGATTTTTTATGTGAATTTTTTTACACATTTGGTGTCACTAATTTTTTATAATTTTACACTATTTTGATTGCTGGATTTTTTAGGAATTTTTACTCACCGCTGGATTTATTTGACTATTTATATTTATATTTATTCTTATATATTCATTTTCATGCACATTGTGAAGCGCTTCAAATATAATTATTTATTCTTTTTAAATGACTCTGAAAACACTCTCTTTTGATAGCAGCCTCACTTGGTTTTATGTGTAATTATCAGCTATTTAGCATCACAGCGCTTTGTGTTTTATATATATTTTATATTACATGACTCTCCCTTATCTAATAAAAAATATAAAAACTCACTTCTAAAACATCTGCTTACCGCAGCTAAGGTGTGTTTCCCGGCGTTGTGGAAGAGTACTCCCCCTCCAAATAGATTACACTGGTTTGCCAGGATCAGAAATCCAACAAATGGAAAATCTTACTATGACACTGAAAGAGCAAGATGAGAAATATCGGAAAATCTGGACTCCTTATTTTAGTTATAGGGAACAGGTCTTCCCAGCCACTCAGCAGTAAATGGCCCACTGACTTGTCTCGTAGTGGTTATTTATTGGAAAATAGAGAGTTAATCAGTTGGGGGAGGAAAAAAAAAGGATTTTCCTTTTCCTCTCTTTCCCTTTTTCTTCCTTCTTATTTAATTTGTCTCTTCTTACCTTTTGAGGTTTAGAAATGGTTCTTCTTGGTTAAGGAAAATATAAGAAAAAGTGAAACTGTGTTGCTTTTGATTGATTATAATAAGAGTTTGCTGAACTATTATATAATTTAAAGATAATATTGCCTAGCAGTATTTGAAATAGTAATTTTTTTTTAGTCGTGAGATGGGCAAGATTTATAATAGATGCTATGTCTTAGTTGTGAGTAGGGATGAGCTTCGTTTTCTAGTCGAACCCATGTTCGACTCGAACATCGTCTGTTTGGTCGTTCGCTGAATTGCGAACGATATGGGGGTGTTTGCGCCAAATTCGAGTGGCACATCATGGCCCATAATTCACTGCGGCATCGCAGTGCATTGCTGGCTGATGATTGGCCAAGCATGCACTATGACCCGCATGCTTGGCCAATTACAGCGCTGTCTGTACAGAGAGCTGTAATTGGCCAAAGCCAGGGTGGCTTTGGCCAATTATGGCTCAGGGGGTTTAGTACATGCCCCACACTATATAAGGCCGCATGCACGGGGGCCCTGTGTAGTGTGTTCCGGCATTGAGAGACAGAGACAGAGAGACAGTGTCATTTGATTTAAGTTAGATAGATTAGGCAGGACAGTCAGTCAGTTAGCTGCACTTACAATGTATTGTGTATATATATGCATCCCATGTGTTGTATATATATATATACATATATATATATATACACTGTATTCAGTTTAGCTAGATCTGTTCTTGTTATTCTCTTCCTACTGACAGGCAGGCAGGTATTGTTACAGTATTTACAGCTACCTGAAGAAAATTGCTGGTGTTCTTCTGATCCTATTGGTACCACAGTCAGGCAGCTACAGTATTTACAGTTAGTGTAGTGCGACCTCTGCACAGTGTTCAGCTAGAGCTACAAGTTAGTGTAGTGCGACCTCTGCACAGTGTTCAGCTAAAGCTACAAGTTAGTGTAGTGCGACCTCTGCACAGTGTTCAGCTAAAGCTACAAGTTAGTGTAGTGCGACCTCTGCACAGTGTTCAGCTAAAGCTACGAGTTAGTGTAGTGCGACCTCTGCACAGTGTTCAGCTAAAGCTACAAGTTAGTGTAGTGCGACCTCTGCACAGTGTTCACCTAAAGCTACAAGTTAGTGTAGTGCGACCTCTGCACAGTGTTCAGCTAAAGCTACCTGTAGAAGATTGGTGGTGTTTTTCTGATCCTATCACTAACGCAGGTAGCTATATTATTTACAAGTTAGTGTAGTGCGTCCTCTGCACAGTGTTCAGCTAAAGCTACAACTTAGTGTAGTGCGACCTCTGCACAGTGTTCAGCTAAAGCTACAAGTTAGTGTAGTGTGACCTCTGCACAGTGTTCAGCTAAAGCTACAAGTTAGTGTAGTGCGACCTCTGCACAGTGTTCAGCTAAAGCTAAAAGTTAGTGTAGTGCGACCTCTGCACAGTGTTCAGCTAAAGCTACAAGTTAGTGTAGTGCGACCTCTGCACAGTGTTCACCTAAAGCTACAAGTTAGTGTAGTGCTACCTCTGCACTGTGTTCAGCTAAAGCTACCTGTAGAAGATTGGTGGTGTTTTTCTGATCCTATCACTACCGCAGGCAGCTACATTATTTAAACGTTAGTGTAGTGCGTCCTTTGCACAGTGTTCAGCTAAAGCTGTTCATAAACGACCTGGAGGGTGGGATAAACAGTTCAATCTCTGTATTGGCAGACGATACTAAGCTAAGCAGGGCAATAACTTCTCCGCAGGATGTGGAAACCTTGCAAGAAGATCTGAAAAAATTAATGGGGTGGGCAACTACATGGCAAATGAGGTTTAATGTAGAAAAATTTAAAATAATGCATTTGGGTGGCAAAAATATGAATGCAATCTATACACTGGGGGGAGAACCTCTGGGGGAATCTAGGATGGAAAAGGACCTGGGGATCCTAGTAGATGATAGGCTCAGCAATGGCATGCAATGCCAAGCTACTGCTAACAAAGCAAACAGAATATTGGCATGCATTAAAAAGGGGATCAATTCCAGAGATAAAACGATAACTCTCTCACGCTACAAGACTCTGGTCCGGCCGCACCTAGAGTATGCTGTCCAGTTCTGGGCACCAGTCCTCAGGAAGGATGTACTGGAAATGGAGTGAGTAAAAAGAAGGGCGACAAAGCTAATAAAGGGTCTGGAGGATCTTAGTTATGAGGATAGGTTGCGAGCACTGAACTTATTCTCTCTGGAGAAGAGACGCTTGAGAGGGGATATGATTTCAATATACAAATACTGTACTGGTGACCCTACAATAGAATTAAAACTTTTTCGCGGAAGAGAGTTTAACAAGACTCGTGGCCACTCATTAAAATTAGAAGAAAAGAGGTTTAACCTTAAACTATGTAGAGGGTTCTTTACTGTAATGCCCCGTACACACGGTCGGATTTTCAGACGGAAAATGTGTGATAGGACTTTGTTGTCGGAAATTCCGACCGTGTGTAGGCTCCATCACACATTTTTTATCGGATTTTCCGACACACAAAGTTTGAGAGCAGGATATAAAATTTTCCGACAACAAAATCTGTTGTCGGAAATTCCGATCGTGTGTACACAAATCCGACGGACAAAGTGCCACGCATGCTCAGAATAAATAAAGAGATGAAAGCTATTGGCAACTGCCCCGTTTATAGTCCCAACTTACGTGTTTTACGTCACCGCGTTTAGAACGATCGGATTTTCCGACAACTTTGTGTGACCGTGTGTATGCAAGACAAAGTTGAGCCAACATCCGTTGGAAAAAATCCTAGGATTTTGTTGTGGAATGTCCGAACAAAGTCCGACCGTGTGTACAGGGCATAAGAGCGGCAAGGATATGGAATTCCCTTCCACAGGCAGTGGTCTCAGCGGGGAGCATCGATAGCTTCAAGAAACTATTAGATTAGCACCTGAATGACCACAACATACAGGGATATACAATGTAATACTGACACATAATCACACATAGGTTGGACTTGATGGACTTGTGTCTTTTTTCAACTTCACCTACTATGTAACTATGTAACTACCTGTAAAAGGTTGGTGGTGTTTTCCTGATCCTATCACTACTGCAGGCAGCTACATTATTTAAACGTTAGTGTAGTGCGTCCTCTGCACAGTGTTCAGCTAAAGCTAAGAGTTAGTGTAGCGTGACCTCTGCACAGTGTTCAGCTAAAGCTACAAGTTAGTGTAGTGCGACCTCTGCACAGTGTTAAGCTAAAGTTACAAGTTAGTGTAGTGCAACCTCTGCACAGTGTTCAGCTAAAGATACAATTTAGTGTAGTGCGACCTCTGCACAGTGTTCAGCTAAAGATACAAGTTAGTGTAGTGCGACCTCTGCACAGTGTTCAGCTAAAGATACCTGTAGAAGATTGGTGGTGTTTTTCTGATCCTATCACTACTGCAGGCAGCTACATTATTTACACGGTAGTGTAGTGCGACCTCTGCACAGTGTTCAGCTAAAGCTACCTGTAGAAGGTTGGTGGTGTTTTCTTGACCCTATCACTACCGCAGGCAGCTACATTATTTAAACGTTAGTGTAGTGCGTCCTCTGCACAGTGTTCAGCTAAAGCTACGAGTTAGTGTAGTGCGACCTCTGCACAGTGTTCAGCTAAAGCTACAAGTTACTGTAGTGCGACCTCTGCACAGTGTTCAGCTAAAGCTACAAGTTAGTGTAGTGCGACCTCTGCACAGTGTTCAGCTAAAGCTACAAGTTAATGTAGTGCGACCTCTGCACAGTGTTCAGCTAAAGCTACCTGTAGAAGATTGGTGGTGTTTTTCTGATCCTATCACTACCGCAGGCAGCTACATTATTTAAACATTAGTGTAGTGCGTCCTCTGCACAGTGTTCAGCTAAAGCTACCTGTAGAAGGTTGGTGGTGTTTTCCTGATCCTATCACTACCGCAGGCAGCTACATTATTTAAACGTTAGTGTAGTGCGACCTCTGCACAGTGTTCAGCTAAAGCTACCTGTAGAAGATTGGTGGTGTTTTTCTGATCCTATCACTACCGCAGGCAGCTACATTATTTAAACGTTAGTGTAGTGCGTCCTCTGCACAGTGTTCAGCTAAAGCTACCTGTAGAAGGTTGGTGGTGTTTTCCTGATCCTATCACTACTGCAGGCAGCTACATTATTTAAACGTTAGTGTAGTGCGACCTCTGCACAGTGTTCAGCTAAAGCTACCTGTAGAAGATTGGTGGTGTTCTTCTGATCCTATCACTACTGCAGGCAGCTACATTATTTACAAGTTAGTGTAGTGCATCCTCTGCACAGTGTTCAGCTAAAGCTACAAGTTAGTGTAGTGTGACCTCTGCCCAGTGTTCAGCTAAAGCTACAAGTTAGTGTAGTGCGACCTCTGCACAGTGTTCAGCTAAAGCTACAAGTTAGTGTAGTGCAACTTCTGCACAGTATTAAGCTAAAGCTACCTGTAAAAGATTGGTGGTGTTTTTCCGACCCTATCACTACCGCAGGCAGCTACATTATTTAAACGTTAGTGTAGTGCATCCTCTGCACAGTGTTCAGCTAAAGCTACCTGTAGAAGGTTGGTGGTGTTTTCCTGATCCTATCACTACCGCAGGCAGCTACATTATTTAAACGTTAGTGTAGTTAGTCTTCTGCAGAGTGTTCAGCTAAAGCTACCTATAGAAGGTTGGTGGTGTTTTCCTGATCCTATGACTACCCAGGCAGCTACATTATTTAAACATTAGTGTAGTGCGTCCTCTGCACAGTGTTCAGCTAAAGCTATGAGTTAGTGTAGTGCGACCTCTGCACAGTGTTTAGCTAAAGCTACAAGTTATTGTAGTGCAACCTCTGAACAGTTTTCAGCTAAAGCTACCTGTAGAAGATTGGTGGTGTTCTCATACTAATAATACTACAGGCAGGCAGTTGATTTTGCTAGCTGCAGTATCAATATATATATATATATATATCCCAGCTTAGTGCAGCTACATCTCACTGCAGGCCATTATTATGTCTGGAAGGCCAACAAGGAGAGGCAGACAGTCACAAGCCAATAAAAGAGGGCAAGCAGGCTCTGTGTCTAGAGGCAACAGTGCTGGTCATGGACACGGTGTATCCTCATCAGCAAGTGGCTGTGGGACATGCTTGGCCTTTTTTTCGGCAGCTGGCCGCGTTGAGCCGCAACATGCGGAAGACTTGGTCAAGTGGATGACCAAGCCGTCCTCATCCTCCTCATCCTCTTTCACCCATGCTCAGGGTACTTTGTCTGGCAAAGCATCTGCCAACCCAGCCTCTTCCCTTGGCTCAATGGAATCAGTCACTCCTTCCCTAGCCCCACCATGTCCTCCTGAGGAGTCCCCCGAACTGTTTGACCACAGTGTTGGGTACATGCTCCAGGAGGTTGCCCAGCTTTTTGAAGGCTGATGGTACTCAGCTATAGGAAGGCAGTAACGTGAGCCCAGACAGATTGGGTGCCCAAGAAGGACAGCAATCTGGCAGTCATGTTCCCCCTGCTGCAGCATACTGCCAGGTTTGCTCCAGTGATGAGGAGGGAGGGGATGATGAAGTCACTGACTTCATGTGGGTGCCTGATAGGAGAGAGGAGAAGGAGGAGGCACATCACCAACGAGGCAGGATGCCCTCCAGAGGCCAGCTTGAGGGCAGCACACTGACTGCATCACACCGCAAAGCTCCGCATGCGCAGGGCTCTGCTGTCTCTGTACATTATTCAAAAAGTTCTTTGGTGTGGGCCTTTTTTGAGATGAGTGCATCAGATCGCACCACTGCTATTTGCAACATTTGTCTCAAGCGTATCTCGCGTGGCCAAAACATGTCCCGCTTGGGCACCACATGCTTGACCAGACATATGTTGACCTGCCATGCAGTTCGTTGGCAAGCGTACCTAAAAGACCCACACCAAAGAACAAAGAGGACCTCTCCTTGCGTCTCATCAGCTGAGATCTCCAACCCCACTATACCTTCAGTCCTCTCTGAGACCTGCACTGAGAGGAATGAAGGTGTAAAATTAGGTGTGTCACAGCCAAGTACTTGTGGGCAATCTGCTATCGGTACACCGACGTCAGATTGTACCAGGCAAATTTCCCTGCCCCAGCTGCTGCACCATCCAAAGAAGTTCACTCCCAGCCATCCACATGCCCAGCGGTTGAATGCTAGCTTGGCAAAATTGCTAGCACTTCAACTGCTACCTTTTCAGTTGGTAGACTCTGCCCCCTTCCATGAGTTTGTGGAATGTGCGGTTCCTCAGTGGCAGGTACCCAAACGCCACTTTTTCTCATGGAAGGTGATTCCAGCTCTCTACCGGCATGTGGAAGGCAATGTCCATGCCTCGCTGGACAGGGCGGTCAGCGGTAAGGTGCATATTACCGCTGATTCATGGTCCAGCAGGCATGGACAGGGATGTTACCTAAGTTTTACGGTGCATTGGGTGACTCTGCTGGCAGCTGGGAAGGATGCAGGACAAGCAGTAGTGTTGTCGGTTGTTCCGCCACCATGCCTCCAAAATGCTACTACTGGTGATTCTGACACACCTCTCTCCTCCACCCCCTCCTCTTCTTCTTCCTCCATGGCCTCTTCCTGTGCTTTATCCTTGGAACCAGTGGTGCTCCGTAGGCGTTCAAGGGGCTACACAACTACGCAGGCCAAAAGATGCCATGCGGTGCTTTAGCTGGTGTGCTTGGGGACAAGAGCCACACTGGGGCAGAGGTTCTGTGAGCTCTGCAGGGGCAAGTTCAGAGGTGGTTGACGCCACGCCAACTTAAGGCAGGAATGGTGGTTTGCGACAATGGCACCAACCTCCTCTCTGCCCTCCGACAGGGACAAATGATCCATGTGCCCTGTTTGGCTCACGTCTTTAACTTGGTGGTGCAGTGGTTCTTGGGCAGGTACCCGGGCTTACAGGATGTCCTGAGGCAGGCCAGGAAAGTCTGTGTGCATTTCCGCCGGTCTTATAATGCCACTGCTCAGCTGGCTGACCTACAAAAGGAATTTAACCTGCCCAAGAACCGCCTAATCTGTGACATGCCCACCAGGTGGAACTCAACGTTGGCCATGCTGCAGCAGCTGCACACGCAGCAGAGGGCCATCAATGAGTACCTGTGCGACTATGGCACCAGGATAGGGTCAGGAGAGCTTGTTTTTTTTCCCTACACCAAGTGGGCCATGATCAGGGATGCATGCACTGTCCTGTCACCATTTGAGGAGGCCACGAGGATGGTGAGCAGTGACAGTACATGCACCAGTGACACTGTCCCCCTTGTCCACCTGTTGGAGCACACGCTGCATGGAATAATGGACAGGGCACTTGAGGCAGAACAGAGGGAGGAAGAGGAGGACTTCCTGAGGTCTCAAGGCCCCCTTTATCCAGACAGTGTTCCTGCGTGCCCGCTGATCACATAGGAAGAGGAGGAGGAGGAGGAGGAAGAGGAGGATTGTGTCATCATGGAGGTGAAGCCTGGCACTCAGCATCAGCAGCAGTCTTTAAGGGATCATTTACAGTCCCAAGAAACCCATGGACTTGTACGTGGCTGGGAGGAGGTGGCTGCGGATCATGTCGTCCTTAGTGACCTAGAGGACTCTGGACCGAATGCCTCAGCAAACCTACGCTGCATGGCCTCCCTGATTCTGCAAAGCCTGCAAAAGGATACTCGTATTCGTGGTATCAAGGATAGGGATCAATACTGGCTGGCAACCCTCCTTGATCTACGTTACAAGGGTAAGGTTGCAGGCCTTATCTTGCCATTGCAGACAGAGCAGAGACTGAAACATCTTCGGGAGGCCTTGCAGAAAGGTCTGTGCAACGCGTTCCCAGAGACTGGGAGGTTACAAACTCCTGTTCCTGGACAAAGTGTTGCTGAGGCATCGGTCAGTCAAAGAAGGAGAAGGTGGCCATCTGACCGATGCGTTCAGACAATTTTTTAGTCCGCAGCCCCAAGGTATGATCGGTTCCAGCAACCATCGCCAGCGTCTGTTTTACATGGTGCAGGAATACCTAGGGGCAAGATCTGACTTGGACACCTTTCCCACTGAAAATCCTCTGGGTTACTGGGTCTTGAGGATGGATCACTGGCCAGAGCTTGCACAGTATGCAATTGAGCTACTGGTCTGTCCTGCATCCAGCGTTTTTTCAGAACGCACATTCAGTGCTGCTGGAGGTTTTGTAACCAATCACAGGGTGCGCCCGTCCACCGACTCGGTCGATCGACTGACCTTCATAAAAATGAATCAGTCTTGGATCACCACCAGCTACCAAGCAGCCGATGCTGATGTAACAGAATATTTTTTTTTTTAATGTCAGATCCCTTCTAGACTGCCTATGCTGATGCTGAGTGACTATCCTGTTATGCTGAGTGACTATCCTCTTCCTCCTCAATGATCATGCTGATAGCTTGTAAGAATATTTTTGGTTCTGGGCGCCGCCACCAGTGGCTAAGGCCCAATTTTTCAGCCCCTGTTTAACAGGGGCGTGTAATTACAATTTTTGATGCAATATTTTGCAAGGAGGGTTCGTTGTTGCACTCAACTAGAGTATTTGTGAGTGGTTGCAGTGTTGTGGCACCAGTGCCTAAGGCCCAATTATTCTGCCCCTGTTCAACAGGGACATGTAATTACAATTCTTGATCTAATATTTCACAGCAGGGCCTGTTTTTGCGCCCACCAAGAGTAACTGTGAGGACTTACAGTGTTGTGGCACCAGCACCACCACCACCAAATGCCCAATTTTTCTGACCCTTTTCAACAGGGGCATGTAATTACAATTCTTGATCTAATATTTCACAGCAGAGCCCGTTCCTACGCCCATCAAGAGTAACTGTGAGGGCTTACAGTGTTGTGGCAACACCAACACCTAAGGCCCCAATTTCTGCAGAGTATATAGGACAGGCCCCTACTTTCAAACATCCAACTTACAAACGACTCCTACTTGCAAACGGAAGGAGACAACAGGAACTGAGATGAAATCTACCCCCAGGAAGGGAAATTCTCTCCTGTAAGAGTTAATATGGGAAAAACCTGCCTCCTTTCCACTGATGCTTTATCAGCAAACCTTGTTTCACTAAAAACCCCAAATTGTCAAAAAACATTTGTCATTGGGACAGAAAGTGAGGTAAAATCTTCTAAAGAGGTACACAGACAGTAAAACAAATGTCACAGGGGTGATAACCCTTCCCTATGTTTTCCAAAAAGCTTAAAAATAGATTTTTTTGGCTGGAGCTACACTTTAAAACTGTACCAGTTCAAAATTACAAACAGATTCTACTTAACAACAAATTTACAGTCCCTGTCTTGTTTGCACCGCCTGTATACTGCTGTTCAGAGGGCCTGGGGCCCCACGCCTTTCCTTTTTTTAATTTGGGTGCGGGGTTCCCCTTAATATCCATACAAGACCCAAATGGCCTGGTAATGGACTGGGGGGGGTACCCATGCCATTTGTCTCACTGATTTTCATCCATGTTACCGGGACCGGACATTACATTAAAACCGTAAGCAGGTTTAAATGACTTTTATTCCTTTAAAAATGTAATTTTGTGTAGGGACTGTTCTAAGCACAGGAAACACACGCCACTTTACAGGCATACTACAGACACCCCCCAGGTATGATATTTAAAGGAATATTCCACTTTTTTTTTTTCACTTTAAGCATCATTAAAATCACTGCTCCCGAATAAACATCAGTTTTTAAAACTTTTTTTGCATTGGTACATGTCCCCTGGGGCAGGACCAAACCCTTTTTAGGACAATACCATGCAAATTAGCCTTTAAAATTAGCACTTTTGATTTCGAACGTTCGAGTCCCATAGACTTCAATGGGGTTTTAAAGCTTGCGCAAATTTTCGGTCCGTTCGCAGGTTCTGGTGCGAACCGGGGGGTGTTCGGCTCATCCCTAGTTGTTAGCTGTCTTCTTGTATAACTGTAACACTGTTTCTGTGAAAATAAAGAATTTAAAAAAAACCCATGTACACCATGTATAAAGTGTATTCAGAGAACATACCCAAAAGGAGCCGGGCCTGGAGAGGTGTCAGGTATTTATGCAAAGTATTGTGTTGCCATCCTTTATAGGAGAAGAGTGTCTCCAAAACTCGTATGTCCGCTTGCATGTAGTATTAACTCCTGCTGTTAGTGCTGATCCTGGCTGTAACCGAACTCACCAAATAAAAAGAAAAAAAACGGGACATCCATTGTATAACAGGACATCTTTCTAAATGCTTGTGGTTCCCTTGAATGCCAGAACCCATAGTCAGTAGGCAAAAGGCTATCCTGCAGTCCCCTCCAAAAGCCTCTGTCCTGGTTGAGTCTGTCACAGATCATAAACCCTTGGGCTCTCGAGAAATGCTTCTTTTGCTTTCCAATGCTAGAACCCAACTGCAACAACTTATTGACTGTCACTTATTCTCGGCAAGAGACCATCTACACCGTACAAGTAAGATGACAAATGTGGCCCCTTACTTGCATGTTAACTTCATCATATAACCAGGGCTTTTTTTCTCAGAGGATAGGTGCAGGAACTCACCCCTTGTCCCTGCCCCGTACCCACCTCTGAGCACCGTTCCTTGGTTCCACCCCCACCCCAACTCCCAGTACCGCCCCTTTTAGAGAATACAGAACCAAGAATCATTTTGTGGTGCTAAGTAATTTGTATGGAATTTGTTAATGACAACAAGAAAGACAGTAAAATAGATTTCCTGTAGCTAGCAACAATGGACCTTCCAGCAACAATAGATCCACCCAGCAACGTTAGACTCCCAACAGCCAGCATCAATAGACCCTTCAGCAGCCAGCAACAATAGACCCCTGTCTCAACAGTAGATCCCTCCCAGCAACAATTGACTCCCCCCAGGAACATAAGACAATAGATCCTTCACCAGCAACAATAGACCCCCCCGCAAAAATAGATCTCCTCCAGCAACAATTGATTCCCCAGCAGCGAGCATCAATAGAACCTCCAGTACACCCCCAGCACCCCTTGCCATTACATACATTCAGTGCTGGAGGTGCCAGAACTGCGTTCCCCCACGTTCCCGCTGAAAAAAGCCCTGCATATAACTACTTCCAAGGGAGATTACGGCTATGCATACCCCCAATAACACACAAATCTAGTGAAATTTGCATCACCTTTCACAAATATTATTCTTCACTTTACAATATCTAAGGGAAATATACTGACTTACAAAGTAACCGACACTTGGCCCATACATGGTCTTACATTGAAACCACTGCCCTCCCTACTTTATCTTCCAAGAAAAATCTCTTCTGTGTCATCCTCTCTACCAACCAATAAAAATTCATGTCCTGATAGATACTCAGTTAAGCTCTATAAAGGCCCTTTCTGGAGGCTTCTCTGCATCAAATTTGCCTGGGAAACTCCCTAATGCAAAAGATAGTGGCCTTTTATCACAATCTGTCAGCAAATATACACTCAAATGGCATTTTCTCAGAGTCCTTTCTCATAATGATACCTGTCAGGGTTGCCCTTTTTCTCTCTTGCCCTACATTCTTGTCTTGGAACAACTCACCGAAGCCCTTAGATCTGACAACACCATCAAGAGAGTCCAGGCAGGTAATTATTGGCTCTTTTCGCTAATGACCTTCTTCCTTTTGTCACCTAACCATCCATCAGTTTGCTTAATGTTATGGCCGAATTGAAATGATTAGGTAATTTAAGCAATTTTAAAGTTAATGCTTACAAATCTGAAATACTGATTGCCACCCTCTCTTCTTTACTAGGAGACCAACTTCAACGAGAGTTCCCCTTCAAGGTCATGAAAGATTTCATTGCATACTTGGGAACACGTATCCTTTAAAGCACTGACACTTTTCTTCAGCGCTCTTTGTTTCAAGAATTTGATACCATTTAGTATGATGTAGTATGAAGCACAGCTTAGTAAAGTTTGCTCTTTTGAAATTTTGTGTTCTTGTTCTGCCCTCATGTCTCCTTTTCTTATATTTCATGATTTCATGGCAAACATAGTTACTCTATCATCACTGTTTCCTAAGTTATCCCTTACTTTCACATCTGCAATCAGCTCTGTTTTGTTTTTAATTAGTAAAAAAAAAATGGTTGTATGGTCTTATGGCTGCACTATCTTCAATGCATCTTTTAGGGTGTGCCCCCCCAAATATCTTGTTTGTCTATTTTTATGGATTCTGACCAAATCCTTTTGGGTGCTGAGCACTCCACTCCCTCATTGAGTACCTCTCATTAGTGTCCACCTGTGTCATGGGTGGAGACCTCAAGTTCTCCCATATAGAGGAGTGTATTTCTCCCATGGTTCAGAGAAGCAGGATCTCCTAATCTATGAATCTATGGATAGTGTAGGACCCACTAATCATGGGGTACTTTGTCGCAGTAAGTGGGCTTAAGCACCATATAGCAATATGGTGTGACCAAATCCCCATATTTTTTTATAATGTTTTTTGAAAATGTCTAGGTGTTTTAAATTAGCCTTGCTGGAGGTAAATGTCTTTTTTGCATGTGTGCTCTGTAGTATTTTGTTCTGTTGTATGGTCCTATGGCTGCACTATCTTTAATGCATCTTTTAGGGTGTGCCCCCCCCAAATATCTTGTTTGTCTATTGTATGGATTCTGACCAAATCCTTTTGGGTGTGGAGCACCCCACTCCCTCATTGAGTACCTCTCATTAGTGTCCACCTGTGTCATGGGTGGAGACCTCAAGTTCTCCTATATAGAGGAGTGTATTTCTCCCATGGTTCAGAGAAGCAGGATCTCCCAATCTATGGACAGTGTAGGACCCACTAATCATAGGGTACTTTGTCAGTAAGTGGGCTTAAGCACCATATAGCAATATGGTGTGACCAAATCCCCATATTTTTTGATAATGTTTTTTGAAAATGTCTAGGTGTTTTAAATTAGCCTTGCTGGAGGTAAATGTCTTTTTTGCATGTGTGCGCTGTAATATTTTGTTTCGTTTATAATTAGTAGGTACAACAGGGCATTATTTTGGGCTTCCACCATTTCATTCATGAAATTGTCCATAATGGAAAAACTTTTAAGGGCTGTAATAGTCAGCAGGTCCTCTTTAATTAATTGCATTTTTCTTACCATTATGAGAGCAACATGCTACCTCCTTCAGTATACACTTATCCAAATAATGCTTTAGAAAGTGTAGTAACACATTTTTACAACACTTTTTTTTATAGACAAAGGGTTTGCAAGTAATCAATAAATGTATTACTGAAGGAAGGATTTTAACCAATTTATTTTGCCTTTAAAAAGCATTTTTTTATAACTCTGATATTTCCATTATTTTTCAGTTTTTGGTAACCTAAACTTTTTTTTTCTACCTTTGTATCATTTTAGGTTATTCAGACGATTTGAACCATGTAAATATAAACTTTAGTGCTGCTAAATTTTCAACGTATCATTTATTCTACCTGAAAACTGCAGGTTTTTGGATACATTAGAGTGTCCTTACTAATATTTACTTTTCTTCTTATAAGCATGTACCAGGTATGCTTTTTTCAGGAGTTTGCCCCTAAACTAGTTTTCAATGTCTCTGCGGCGGCTGTTACAAACTGAAAAAAGCTGACTATCGCCAGGATTTCATGTGTGTTTGTGGAATAAGAAGGCCACTATATTTAGGAGAAAACCAGTGAATTTGTAAAACATGAGACACAGGTTTTAAACAAAAATTAAAATGTTATTTATGTCTGGCTTCACTTGAGGCTATGAAAACTAATCAGATGAACATAGTGCTTAGAGATACTGCAGTTATCTCTCTCCTAGATTTCTCATTTATTATCCACAAAGAACTATTAGTTTTGGCCTACAATGACACTGAGTGTAGCATTTGATTAATTTTCCGCCTTTACGTTCACAAGGACATTTTTAAGTCTGTAGCCTTTTTCATAATACCTCATTAGCATACTGAAGAGATTATTACAGTTGGCCTCTATTACAGAAGATAGTGAAATACATTTTCTCAAAAATAACATTAATAAATATTATACATAATAAATATCATAGTACATATTTAAACATCGATAAATTATAAAGATTTCTAGATCCAACCTATTCTACATATAATAAAACAAAGGAAAGGGCTGGGCCTATTAGACTTAAAGTGTTTGTCCACCTTTACAGAAAAATGTAAATGTAGAGATAAACTAACAACAAACAATCTCCTCACACACACACGCACACACCCCAGTCCCCCTTTAATTTAACTCTGGGAATATGCCTTTGATATTAAACACTCCATTTTAACACCCCATCTTAAATGGCCATATATGAGTCCGAAAGCACCATCTCTCTTACATTCTTAAACTAACAATAACGGAGCTGTCTAGCATATCCTTTATCACTAATCTTCCCAGACTTTTAACTTATTAGGTCTACATAAACCACAGATTTCTTAAATGTTAACCACAACATTTCAAGGAATAAATCAAGTTTATGCAAATGCAATAATTCTTCGATCAAATATCAAAAATGTTAAAAAAAAGGAAAAAATTGCGCATAGAGAACAAAATAAGCAGACAACATGTCACTAGACATACAGTGCAAAATTAAAATAAAAAACAAAAGTGTGGTGCTAAGTGAGCAAGTAAATAGCATGTGAACCTGAAAAGGTGAGGTAGGCAATGCAAAATTGAATGTAAACAAAACCAAAACATAAAAGTCGAAAGTGAATAATAAACATCTATGGAAGGTCCATTAAAGTTCAAAATAAAGTGAAAAGGCCTTTCTTGGATAATCCGGGATGAATCTTGAAAATACAGTCAAAATGGTAAAGTGTTCACGCTTACCAGATTTGATGGACACACGTACCATATAGTATGTGGGTCAAACAGGCACTGTTGAAGGAATGACCTCAAACAGGAACTCCCGCCACTGGAACAATGGTAAGAAAGATTCCACCCAATGTTGAATTGGGACTGTCAGGTATCCATGATGGACTTCAAAACATGCAATGAATCACATCAAATGGTGTGCATAAAAAAACAAATGATCCGCGCACATAGTGTAATACTGTTTGACGCTTAATGGTAAAAAAAGGGGGTTTACACTTACAGCACATCCGATAAAACTAGCCTGTAAATAAAATGGAGTATAGGCAACGATTCCAAGAGCATCAACTGGCGCGTTTCATCCTATTTTACATCATCTGGGGTGTGAGGCACATGTGTCACTGTTGCAGTATATATAACTATGCCAGCCAATAAAATTTACTCTAAAATCTGACAATGGGGCACCTGAACATCAATCAAAATTATTTCAAGATGGAGCTGGCATGTGTTCCACTCCTCACTTTCAAACATCACAAGGAATGGACGAGAGAGAGGATATTACCTAATGCGGTCCAAGCCTCGTTCTGAACCGAGACATGTTCACATAAGGAGGAGGATTTGACATGCTAGAAACCAAGTTTCATTCTGATGGCACCAGCGTTTGTTCCATGCCTCACTCTCAAACATCACAAGGAATGGATGAGAGAGAGGATATGACCTATTGTGGTCCAAAATATAATGATTAGTTGCCTGGATCAACCTCCATAGTTAATTAGAGTGTATAAAAAATTATAAGCAAGTGTATGTAACAATTCATCCAAATGAGTCACGTAGGATTCCTCCTTGCTCTGAAGAAACCAGCGTCTATTGGCTGGTGAAAAGCGTCAGCAGCGTGACGTCAGCACGTCACTTAGGAGCCGCGCACTTCTTGAAGTGAGTGTCTGCAAGGTACGAACAGCTGATGAACAGCTGATAGTCAGCGTCTTCTCCTCGGATAGTTGCTGGACTTCATGTGAGGTAACGAATATACATCGATGGACTAATTTACTTGGCAGCAACTTAGCCACTTGCTAAAGACGGATTGGCGTTTCCAGCCACAAATCATCAGTGGTAGAGTTACGCTACAGGAGGTCGATGTTTACCATCCAGTTGGTGAGAGAAGCTTTGATCCATTTAATTGTGTATATATGGGGGCTCTCTTCCAATCTATAGCACTCCCCCTGCTATTACCTGCCTATTTATTCATCTATATGCTTTAGCCCCGCTGTACCTCACAAATCTTTGAACATTCCAGTCCAGTTTGTTACATTTGCTGTATTACTGCTTATCCACAATGTTGGTCTGTGGTCCTACATCTGACAGCCCCTGATGAACTGCTACATTTTATTAATTATCATCATTACACTCCATTCATCCATCCACCTACTCAGTATACCACGTTGATGGCCAACGACTGAAGAGAATTTATTATTAGGAGCTTGTCTTAATATCTTTTAGGCTTAGTCTCCATTCCTTAATCCAATCCTTTCTTCAGCTATTAGAGTCTGTATGTGGTGACTGTGGTGTGTTTGAGTGATGTGAAGACGCGGCTCCCTATGTTTTTAATAACCAACAACGTTGTCTTTGTTTTAATTGGTTTATGTTAACCATCTATCTGTGCCCTTCCCTTTTTTCTTTAATTACGTTCATTAGTGTGGTGTATTTTTAGTACCAATAAAGCATGTGTTTTGTATTTTCCACAGTGTTCAGTGTTTTGCCTGCTTAAGAGAACTTTATTCTCTTAGTTTTTCTCTAATGTGGTCCAAGCCTCATTCTGAACCAAGACACGTCCGCATAAGAAGAAGGATATGACACGCTAGAAACCAAGTCTCATTTTGATGGCGCCAGCATGTGTTCCACGCCTCACTCTTAAACATCACAAGGAATTGATGAGAGAGACGATATGGCATAATGCGGTCCAAGCCTCACTCTCAAACATCATAAGGAATGGATGAGAGAGAGGATATGACCTAATGCGGTCCAAGCCCTGTTCTATACCAAGACACGACCGCATAAGAAGGGGGATATGACACACTAGAACCCAAGGCTCATTCTGATGGTGCTGGTGTGTGTTCCATGCCTCACTCTCCAACATCACAAGGAATGGATGAGAGAGAGGATATGTCATAATGCGGTCCAAGCCTCACTTTCAAATATCACAAGGAATGGAAATAGAGAGAGCATATGACCTAAAGCAGTCCAAGCCTCGTTCTGAACCGAGACATGTCCACATAAGAAGGAGGATATGACACACTAGAAACCAAGTCTCATTCTGGGACTAGATGCGTCCACATGGATTCCAATGTGCTGCAGTCCAAGCCTCAACATGAGTAGAGACTCATCAGCACCATCAGAGATGGTCGGCACAACAACCGAGCGCCATACACTTCCTGGTGACCTTTCTCAATTCAATGAGCGGCGACACCCTGATCTACTCTATATTTAAAATAAATGGAAATTAGAAATTGCAAATGATAAATAACTTATATAATACATAACTAATTAAAATAAGTATATACCTAATGACCAAAGTGAGTGGTGAATGGATAATGTTGGATAAAATCATGGCCCAACTGAACTCCAAATGCACATATATATATATATATATATAATATAAAATAACTCACAATGTATGTTCTATAGTAACAAACACATAAGAATATATTATAAAATTTTAACCTCCCCATAAAATGAGGTGTCACCAAAATTTCAAAAACAGATCTTCTAAAGAAAATCAATGTCGAGTGGGAATCAAGCCCTATTATTAAAGGCATTGATATCCCACTCGACATTCATTCCAAAGGGAAAAAAAGACTTAAGGTTGTATATCCAGTAAGTCTCTAATTGTGATATGCCTCGCTTGGCAGAACCCCCCACACCAAGGTGGAACATAGCGGTCTATAGTCAAAAACAGTGTGCCGGTGGGATCTCTATGGTGAAAGCGAGCATAATGTTTAACAACACTATGTTTCTTGGTACCATTTTTTATGTTTGAAATGTGTTCTTTGACCTTAACAGAGAAACTCCTTGTGGTTCTCCCGACATAGTGTTTGCCACAAGGGCAAGTGATCAAATACACTACATTGGTGGTAGCACACTTCTTCTTATGCAGACGTGTCTGGGTTCAGAACGTTCGCTCCTTGAATTGAGAAAGGTCACCAGTAAGTGTATGGTGCTCGGTTGTTGTGCCGACCATCTCTCAGTTCAGATTAAAGCTTGGACCGCACCACACCATTTACTTCCTCTCTTCAATATGTTTCACTTCCTTTTGGCGCTGATGAGTCTATACTCATGTTAAGGCTTGGACTGCGGCACATTGAAATTCATGTGGATGCGTCTAGTCCCAGAATGAGATTTGGTTTCTAGCGTGTCATATCCTTCTTCTTATGCGGAGGTGTCAAGGCTCAGAATGACGCTTGGACCACTTTAGGTCATATGCTCTCTCTAATCCATTCCTTGTGATGTTTGAAAGTGAGGCTTGGACAGCATTATGATATATCCTCTCTCTCATCCATTCCTTGTGATGTTTGAAAGTGAGGCGTGGAACACACACCGGCGCCATCAGAATGAGACTTGGTTTCTAGTGTGTCATATGCTCCTTCTTATGCAGACGTGTCTCAGTTCAGAATGAGGCTTGGGCTGCATTAGGTCATATTCTCTCTCTCATCCATTCCTTATGATGTTGAGTGAGGCTTGGACTGCATTATGCCATATCCTCTCTCTCATCCATTCCTTTGTGATGTTTGAGAGTGAGGCATGTAACACACGCCGGTGACATCAGAATGAGACTTGGTTTCTAGCGTGTCAAATCCTCCTCCTTATGAGGACGTGTCTCGGTTCAGAACGAGGCTTGGAGCGCATTAGGTCATATCCTCTCTCTCTCTTCCATTCCTTGTGATGTTTGAGAGTGAGGCTTGGACCGCATTATGTCAGATCCTCTCTCTCATACATTCCTTGTGATGTTTGAAAGTGAGGTGTGGAACACACACTGGCGCCGTCTTGAAATAATTTTGATTGATGTTCAGGTGTCCCCATTGTCAGATTTTAGAGTAAATTTTATTGGTTGACATAGTTATATATACTGCAACGATGACACATGAGCCTCATACCCCAGATGATGTCCAATAGGATGAAACACGTCAGTTATTTTATCAGATTTGCTGTCAATGTAAACCCCCTTTTTTTTACCATTAAACGTCAAACAGTATCGCACTGTGCGCGGATCATTTGTTTTTCATGCACACCATTTGATGTGATTCATCGCATGTTTTGGCGTCCATCATGGATACCTTACAGTCCCCATTCAACATTGGGTGGAATCTTTCTTACCATTGTTCTAGTGCCAGGAGTTCCTGTTTTAGGTCATTCCCTCAAGAGTACCTTTTTGACCCACGTGCTATACATTACGTGTGTCCATCGAATCTGGTAAGCGTGAACACTTTACCATTTTGACTGTATTTTTAAGATTCATTCCAGATTATCCAAGAAGGACTTTTTCACTTTATTTTGAACTTTAATAGGCCTTCCATAGATGTTTTTTATTCACTTTGGACTTTTATGCTTTGCTTTTGTTCACATTTAATTTTGCATTGCCTACCTCACCTTTTCAGGTTCACATGCTATTTACTTGCTCACTTAGCACCACACTTTTGTTTTTTAAATATCAAAAATCTAATTTCATAACCCATTCTTTTATTGTTAGAATATCTTGTGAGTGCCAATTTTTTGGGATGAGTCATTTAGCTGCATTTTTTAAGTGAGGAGTTGGCAATCACTTTATACTGTTCCGCTGAAGTGTCTGTTATGGAACAAACATGTTCATAGTACCATGGGCATGCTTGTTCCTATTATATTAAAAATATTATTATTAATTTCTCTCCAAAACGTTTGTATTTTAGGACAGTTAATGTTAATGATAATGTTCCTTGAAGATTGCATCCCCTCCAACAGAGAGGTGATTTTCCTGGCTGAAACTTATGTGGCCTTATTAGGGTTAACTAAAAGTTTAAAGTTTGTTTCAGATATTTTAAAATTTATTGATGAAATATGCAACAAATTAAATATTTTTACTCTTTGTTTCTCCTGGAGTGTTACCTCTAATCCTTGTTCCCTTTCACTTAAATATGATGGTTCTTTAGGTTCTTCCTGTGTTGTAAGTATTCTACAAACTCGAGAAATGCAGTAATTTGTGAGTCAAATCATCTTTCCAGGTAGGAGTACATTTTCTCCTGCACGTATAGGCTGAGGCAAAGAGGCTACAAAATGACATTTCTGCCTATGCATCCATTCATGTTGTAAAGCGCTGCGCAAACTGTTGGCGCTATATAAAACCTGTATAATAATAATAATAATAATAATTTATCTAATGATGTACGTCCCCATTTTTGTCATAGTTCTTGTAATGTACAGACCCTAGTTCTGTTCATTACATCTTTTAATCTCAATGTTTCCCCTTCCGTCCAGTGCAAAAAATACTAACTCACCTTTTCCTGGGGCAAAATAATTAGTGATAAGGTAATAGTGGTATTACACTGCCAGTGATATTATTTATGCATTGTGTCCCAAACCTTGAGAGTATTATAAGTGGGTTGTGTAACGACACTCCAAGTATGAAAGGGGTTAAAGCCGTTTAGGACATTCCATTTCCAAACACAAAGGCAGCTACCAAACAATCCAATCAGCCGAACAAGAAACCCATATGAATAATTAGTACGAGACGAGGCTCTGTACGGAGGGTCAAACAGGAATCAGACTCTTATTACAACCAGAATAGTCTTATATACAGTAGAAGAGGAGGTCCCCCCTCCTGCTCATATTACTCTAACAATACAACTATAACCAGAAACAGAATTAACAAGAACTAATTAACTAATCCCTTAAAGCAGCCGATGTGACTCCGTGCCCTCCTGGGCATTGTATGATTAATCAGGATTTCACTACAGGTCAGACTTGTTGTCACCGAGCTTCACACATTAGTATAAACACAGGACACCTTCTCACAATAGCAGGAGCTAATTACAATTAACAATACAAACAGTGATCTCCCCCCCTCCTCAGCCTAGTAGGCAACAAACTATAGTAGGAGTAGACTGTCCGGCTCCTACCCAGTTCTAGAGGCCAATGTGATCAGCTCTCTCAACTAACATGTTGAGTTCAGAATCAAACAAACCAAGAATAGTCTTTACATATATCCTGGGAGATATTGTGGATAAATATTACTGTCCCATTTTAAGTAATCCAAGATATATTTTCTCAGTCACCCTGTGCCCAAAGTGACTCCCGTCACATAGTTCCCTCCTTGTGGGACACTCTGGCAGACCCGGCTTGATCCTTCTCGGGTCAACTTGGGGATGTCCAGAACTAGGCGGCTGGAGTGATGTCTGTTTCCCGGGACAACCCATCAGCATTGCCATTTTGCTTACCGGGTCGGTAGCTGATGGTGAAATTGTAAGGTTGCAGGGCTAAGCTCCACCGCAGCAACCAGCCATTGTCTCCTGAGACCCAGTTAAGCCAGACCATTGAGTTGTGTCTGGTGACTAATGAAAATTCCTGTTCGTACAAATAAGGGTTCAACTTTTTAAGGGCCCAGACCAGGGCGAAGAACTCCTTTTCCACTGCCGCATAGCTCACTTCCCGGGGTAATAGCTTTCTGCTCAGGTATGCGACAGGGTGTTCTCCTCCATCCTCCCCGATTTGGCTCAGCACAGCCCCCAGTCCAAACATGGAAGCTTCTGTGTGGACAAGGAACTATTAGTTAGGTACTGGGGCAGCCAAGACAGGAGCATTTACAAGTGCTTGCTTGAGGGCTAGAAATGCTGTTTCACAAGCTGGAGACCACAGGACCTGCCTAGGTAAATTCTTTTTCATCAGGTCAGTCAGGGGCTTGGTGATAGCACTATAATCAGGGACAAAATGTCGGTAGTACCCTGCAGTCCCCAAAAAGGCTAATACCTGGGTCTTAGTATGGGGTGTGGGCCAGTTAGCTACTGCCTCTATGTTGGCTGGCTCTGGTTTCTGGTTCCCACACCCTACTTGGTGTTCCAGGTACTGCATCTCCGCCATACCTAGATGGCACTTGTCTGGTTTCAAGGTCAGGCCTGCAGCCCGAATCTTGTCCAGAACCACCCCTACGTGAACCAAGTGTTCCTCCCAAGACCCACTGTAGATCACAATGTCATCCAGGAATGCACATGCAAAATCCTGAAAGCCATCAAGGAGCTTATCCACCATACATTGGAAAGTAGCCGGGGCCTGACCTTAGACTGGTACAGGCCAAACGGGGTAACAAATGCCGACTTGGGGATAGCATCTTCGGCCAGGGGAATCTGCCAATAGCCCTTACACAGGTCTATTGTAGTTAAATAACATCCCCTGGCTATACGATCTAGCAGATCGTCTACCCTGGGCATCGGGTAGGCATCAGTGGTGGTCTTCTCATTGAGTCGCCTGCAGTCCACGCAGAACCGGGTAGTTCCGTCTTTCTTAGGCACCAGGACTACAGGCGAGGCCCAAGGGCTGTCAGAGAGCTCAATGACTCCTAACTGAATCACCTCCTGTATCTCCTTCCGCATTCCTTCTCGGACTTCTTCAGAGATACGGTAGGGGGGCTGTCGAAGGGGTGCTTGTCCAGGGGTCTCTACCTTATGCACAGCCAGGGTCATGTAGCCTGGTTTTTGGGAGAAAGTCGCCTGTTTCTCCCACAGAAGCCGCTTAGCCTATCCCTTCTTTGTGGGACTTAACCAGTCCCCTAGCTGTACGAGGCTAATGAGGTCAGTCTGGGGGTCTCTCTCTAGTAAGTCAAGGAGGGGTAAATTTTCAGAGTCATCCGCAGCAGGGGCACATACTGCAGCAACATCCTCCTGCCATTCCTGATACTCCTTCAGCATGTTCACATGAAAGGTTTGCTGGATTCTTTCATCTGCACAGCTGGCAATAACATCAGTAGTATCACATACCTGGGCTACTACTTTATATGGGCTCTGCCCAACCTGGAAGATACGCTGTCGGGCCCCCCCGATCGTACCATCTCTTCTGTCTCCCCTGGGCCGCCTGGAGATTCTCCCTTACCATCAGAGACAGTTGCTCCATGCGGTCCCTGAGTTCCAGAACATAGGGCACTATGGGTGTCCCCTCCTGCTCTGTCTCTCCCTGCCAGTGTCCTCCAATGAGATCGAGGGATCCGCAGACCCTTCTCCCATAGAGTAGCTTGAAGGGAGAGAACCCAGTAGATTCCCGGGGTACCTCTCCGTACACAAATAACAAGTGAGGCAGGAATCTCTCCCAGTCTCTGCAAGCGTCCGAAAAAGACCCTTTAACTGGACCCTCAAGCATTTGCTTGAGGGTCCAGTTAAAGCACTCACAGAGACCATTAGTCTGGGGGTGGTAAGGTGAACTCAGCAAGGGCTTAATATTGCACACCTTCCACAACTGCTGGGTGAGCATAGTAGTAAACTGGGTTCCCTGGTCAGAGAGAATCTCCTTAGGGAACCCCACCCTAGTAAATATCTTAACCAGGGCATCAGCTACTGTCTCTGCTTCAATGTTGGACATAGCTACTGCCTCTGGGTAACGGGTGGCGTAGTCCACCACGGTGAGAATTTACTTCTTTCAGGATGGACTAGGCCTGGCCAAGGGACCCACAATGTCAACGGCTATGCGGTAAAAGGGCTCCCCAATAATAGGCATGGACCTAAGTCTGGCCTTAGGGTGGTTCCTCCAGTAACCTACCCATTGACATGTGTCACACGTTTTGCAGTACTGTTGCACATCCTGGTTAAAATTGGGCCAGAAGAAATTCTGTGTAATTCTATGGGCTGTGCGACAGGACCCTAGATGTCCTGCTAGTGGTACATCATGCCCAATTCGCAGAATCTCCAGCTGGTATTTCTTAGGTACCACTAGCTGTTGTTTCTGCAAAGGGGCTTTACTTCTCGGGGATGACTTAGGGATCCTATACGGTCTATCCCCACCCATTCATAAAGCTCCCCATCTGTTCCCCTTTCCTGAGTATCTGCCTTAGCCCTATACTTGTGTAAGGCCGGGTCCTCCCGGGTTTCCCTCCCGAATGCCTCTGGGTTATCCCAGACTAGGGGAGCCTGATCTAAGATACATGTCGGGGAAGATAGTCTTACCTGGGTCTCAGCAGCAAGCGGGCCAGTTCCAACAGCACGGTCTGGGCACTGGGTTGGCTTCAGCGGGGCCCATCGGGGCACCAGCAGAAACAAGGGGGGGCCAAATCATTCCCCAGTAGTACATCCGCTAGCAAATCCTTCATCACCCCCACATTCACATGTCCCGAACCAACCCCCAATCCAGGTGAACACAGGCAACGGGTAGCTAGAAAATGGTGCCTCCTGCTACCCTTACGGCTACAGTGTCTCTGGTGTGTTGGCTTTCTGGGATGAGGGTCTTCTGTAGAAGGGTCATGGTGGCACCAGTATCATGTAGGCCATTGGCTACCTTTCCATTAACCCGGACAGTCTGCCTGTGTTGCTGCCTGTTGTCCTGGTTAGCTGCTTGTACTGGATCAGCCTTGTGCAGGACGCCCCAATGTTCTTCCTCCTCAACGCAGTGAGCTGCAGGCATGAATGTGCAGGGATTCCCCCCTGCTGGCTTTCTCCACAACTGGGACTGCCTGGCTGGATTCCACGGACAGTTTAACTTTTTGTGCCCTAGCTATTTACACCCGAAACACCTGATGGGTTGTGAGCAGTCCTTTGAGTTGAACCTGGGCTGCTGAGAATAAGTGGTGAGGTGATTAGAGGTGGTGCTGTAGGGAGGTACGACTGTGGTTGGTAGGCACCAGCTGGAGGGGGTGCTGCTGATCGATAATCCACCCGAGCTGTTGTCTTGACCACAGGGTTATCCAGTTTGCGGGCATCTGTGTATTCGTCCGCCAGGCGAGCTGCTTCAGGCAAGGTGAAAGGTTTTCAGTGCCGGACCCACTCTCTGACTTCTGGGGACAGCTTGTCAAAGAAGTGCTCCAGCAGGAACAGCTGCAGCACCTCTTCCCCAGATACTGCTTGGCATCCAGCGACCCAGTGGGATGCCGTGTGGTGTAGGCAGCATGCCCACTCAGTATTTGAGTCCTCAGTCTGCTTGCTCATCTCTCTGAACCGCCTCTGGTATGCCTTCGGTGTGATGGCATACCTTACCAAAAGTGCTTCTTTTACCAGCCCATAGTTCATAATCTCCTCGTCTGAGATGGCCCTGAAAGCTTCACTGGCCCAGCCAGACAATTTCCCAAACAAAATGGTAACCCATTCCTCTGTGGGCACCCGTTGTAGGGCACATTGCCGTTCAAAATCAGCAAGGTACCCATCCATCTCCCCTTCTGTTCGATTAAATTTTTAAATGCAGCAAAATGTACCTTTCTCCTTTCAGTTGGTGCTGCTGTGACTCCTGCTGCTGCAGCACCTCTTTGCTGTAGCCAATTTGCCTCCACAGCCCCTATAACTCTGTCTATGATCTCCGCTGTAGGGTTAGAGCCATAATGTGCCAGTCTTCTGTTAACAGCCTTATTAAAACTTGCCTCTTCGGGTGTCCTGTCAGTTACGCTAGGCCTTTCGGTTATGTTGGGTCTTTCAGCTCTATCCATTTCGCCTAGTTCTGCAATAATGTCCCTTTTCTTACAGTTGTTGGCCGGTCGGCCCCGGTTCTCCAGTAAGTCCTTGAGGGTGGAGCGCTTTAGCCGTTCATACTGTGCTTCCATTGGCCTGTGTCCTCTTGTAGCTGTCCTTCTGGGCTGTGGGAATCATCCCGCTGCTTGCCACCAATTGTAACGACACCCCGAGTATGAAAGGGGTTAAAGCCGTTTAGGACATTCCATTTCCGAACACAAAGGCAGCTACCGAACACTCCAATCAGCCGAACAAGAAACCCATATAAATAATTCTTCCCCCCAAATACGAGACGAGGCTCTGTACGGAGGGTCAAACAGGAATCAGACTCTTTTATTAGAACCAATTAGGTTCTAATTGGTTCTAATAAAAGAGAATATAGAATAGAATAGAATTAGGAGGAAAGCCTCCATCAGAGACCCTCATTTGGTAGACCATGTAGGTCTGGCACCTCATCCTAATATGGTCCTCAATATGTAAGCAACTGGTTATCATCCCCTGATGCTCACAGACAGGCCCTTTACTCTGTTTCCCTATTTGTAACAAATCTAGGTGTAATGAGGCATACAGTCTGAGAGGCCATATGGGTAGGTCTTTTTCAACAAAGGGAATACTACAGGGTATTAATATTATTTATTAAAGATGTACTGTAATGGTCGATGTCAACAAGGAGTTATCATGCTAGATCCCTGTGCAATCTTTGTATGGGACGTTTCTTTCATGTTTAGCCATGTATTATGTATCTTCCAAGCCTGCAGTACTTGAAATGACCACACGTTGGGAGGGTGTAGTCACCTGACGACATGGATCGTGTGATCTACAACATGTGGGTCATTCTTTTCACTTTGAGTAACATACCATGTCCCTTCCAAACTTGCAATACCTGAAATGACCACACACTGAGAGGGTCTAGTCGCCTTGCCAGGTGCAAGTTGATGACGCCACTCAGGTTTCAGCAGTACCAGATAGGTTTCCCCGCCCATGTGCCTTACTTAATGGCCCTTTTGACTGGAATGAGATAAGAATCTATCACACGCCATGCTGATCTGAGGAATGACATGATGGGAACCTCTTTACCTACCTAATACAACACCTTGTATATCACTGGGTGCACACTATACGATTTGACTATGGGTAAGTGTTCATTCATCATTTTTTAGGGACAGATAGATGTGATGTTAGTTGAGTGGTGGGATGAGGGTTTGATGTATATGGGGGGTTTTAGTTCCCCTAAAGTAGGATTAGTGATATGAGGTGTGGTACAACCGTTTGCTGACATGGATTATACATTTGGAACAATGATTTGACCAGATAATTATTGAAACTGGGGAGTAGGGGTGTAGCTTGTAACTATAGGGATTCCACATTATCACTTTACCCCACAAGCCCTTAACCACTTTCCGACCAGCCACCATCATTATACTGCGGCAGGTAGGTTCGTTCCTGCGAATCACCGTAACTGTACATTAAACAGCTATGGGAGCCGCTGCACGGCCGGGGAGCTGATGCACGTGGCTGACGGCTGTGATGTCCACCCGCGATCGCTCCACAGAGAGGCAGAACGGGGAACTGTCAGTGTAAACAAACAGATCCCCGTTCTGTCAAGGGAGTAGAGAGTGATCATCTGTTCCTAGTGAACAGTGATCTCTCTCTCCTCCTTCAGTCAGTACACTGCCCCCACAGTTAAAAACACCTCCCAGGGAATACATTTAACACATTTAACCCCTTGATCACCCCTAGTGTTAACCCCTTCCCTGCCAGTGGCATTTATACAGTAATCAGTGCATTTTTATAGCACAGATCGCTGTATAAATGTCAATGGTCCCAAAAAAGTGTCAGAAGTGTCCGATCTGTCCGCTGCAATGTCGTAGTCCCGAAAAAAATCGCTCATCATCACCATTACTAGTAAAAAAAATAATAATAAAAATGCCATAAATCTATTCCCTATTTGTAGACGCTATAACTTTTGTGCAAACCAATCAGTATACGCTTATTGCGATTTTTTTTATTTTTTTTTTTATCAAAAAAATGTAGAAGAATACATATTGGCATAAACTGATGAAGAAATTTTTTTTTTTTTTTAAGTGGGATATTTATTATAGGAACAAGTTAAAAATGTTGTTTTTTTTCAAAATTGTCTGTCTTTTTTTGTTTATAGCGCAAAAAACCAAAACACAGAGGTGATCCAATACTACCAAAAGAAAGATCTATTTGAGGGGAAAAAAAAAGATGTCATTTTTGTATGGGTACAGCGTCGTACGACTGCAAAATTGTCAGTTAAAGCGGTGCCGTATCGCAAAAAATGGCCTGGTCATTAAGGGAGTCCTTAAGTGGTTAATGCCCACCCAATTAAACCATTATACTTCAATACATGCAATATAATTACGCACATTATCATACAGATGGTGTCATGATATGTTTATGATACACTTTCAGATACTTTGTTCCAATTACATCGGAACTAACGACTATCTTGAAAAACGAGGAGGACTGTCCTGTGGCATTATATGGGTGACCAAATGACCATTTGTAGGAGGACCAGTCAATGTGTTTCTATTTTGAAGTTTTTGACTATTAACCGTGAGGTATGTAAAGACAGCTGGTCACCCAGTATATTTATTGTTCAAATAAGAAGCTGTAACTGACATATGTATCATTCCATTTTTAGTGTTCTTGTTGAAACTTTTCCTGAAGAAGCTTCCTGCGAAACGCAAATCGGGTTGAAATTACAGCAACTCACTGTGCTCTACTATAGGGGAGCCATCGAGAATCTGTATTCAAGGAGTACTGACATGGTTATGCAGTAATGTTTGTCTGTCAGCTTACTTCTCCTCCATGTGTTCACCTTTAGAGGCCAGCCACTCTCACCTGGCTGCTTAAATAATGTTCCCTCAGCATAGCTCCACCCCAGCCTCTAATTAGGAACACTATATTAACCTGTGCAGTGCAAGCCAACCTCGCTGATCAATATTGTGATTTGGTTTCCATGTGCTCATTGCTCTGTGTCCTACGTCTGATACTGTTTACCAATCTTGGCTTGTTCTTGACTATCCCTGCTTGCTTGTGACCCTGACCTTTTGGTGTGTTCTCTGTTTATTTCTGTCTGCTAGTCTCCCTGACCTTTGGCTTATCTTCTTCCCTTGTTGTCCTGGACTGCTGCTTCCTCTCTGTCCTCCTGTAGCCTACTGTGAGCGTGAGCTGGGAGACCCTGGGGGCCGCGACCTGGAGCCAGTTGCAGCACAGTGCATCCTCACCACTAGAGGCTCTAGTGAACACCTGCTGACACCTGCTGCCTCTTAGACTCTGCGCCCTGGGGAATATTGCTCTAGCTCCCAGTGGGATCTGTGTTGTTGCTCTAGTGGACCTGCCTTCCTGAACCACCCAGTGTTCCATACGCAACAGTCAGCCGTAGGGTCCACTACCTTGCGGTGCACTCCAGACCCCAACGGGGTGCATCTGTCACCTGGACTCAGGTAGGGACACTCCACCAGGCGTGGATATCCTTCCTTATCTTACCTAAGGCTTCATCTCCTATCGTTTTAGGTCTTCCTTGGTTACGGCTCCATTCTCCACACGTTGACTGGACTGCTGGACAGATCCTGGCTTGGAGTTCCTCCTGTTCCTCATCCTGCCTTCTCAAGGTTGCCCCAAAAGAGAAACTTCCTGTTGCCACCATCCCAGTATCTTCTGCTCTTCCCACTGCATATAGCGATTTCTGGGATGTGTCCTGCAATAGTCAGGCTGATGCACTCTCTAGGTCATGTGGCACTCTGGATGAGGAGCCCACCTATGAACCTGAGCCAATCATTCACTCCAGTTTGCATAACCATTTACTCTTGCCTGTCCCTAAACTCCCTTGGACGCACACCCAGGCTAACTCGTCCACCAGTTCCACAGTCACTACACCCTGCACCAGTTATGCCAGTCCAGCCTATGCCCAGTGAGCTTCCTGCTTTTTCTTATTCAGGACCTTCTGTAACCTGGCCTCACCCTACTACTACTACGTCTACGTACCTTATTTAAACTCCATTCGTTTTGTTTAGTACCATCTTTAACAATGCTATTGGAGGTTTGTTGGGGCAGTAAATGTTTGAAATTGTACATTCTGAATTAAATAAAGACCATTTCAGGGATAGATATCAGCTTTCTTGGTAAGAGAGTTGCTTCTTTACCAAAAATACAGTTTCTGTCCAATCCAATGGCCATCTCTCTAGTTGTCTTTGATGCTAAATCTTTGTAATCTTTGTAATACAATATAACATGTTGGAAAATACCTTGAGTCTAGTTTGATATTAGACACGTGTTATATATGCTATATGTGTCTCCTGTAAACAGACCGCATTAGCCGAATACTAAGAGAGTTCTCATATAATTGTGTGTCTTTTATTCAACGTATTTAGGCAGAACACGTTATTATGTTATTATGTTAAGTGGAGCCGTATCGGTTGGACAGATAACATTTCCATATGCAATACCTTAGAATTTCTATGTTTGTAACAGAAAGGTAAAAAAAAGCATGCGCTCAACAAATAATGTATACATCACAACCATTCTTGATATTGTGTTCATACACCCTTTCATGTACCTCATGTCTATTGATTGTTCGACCTTCAGTGAGCCTTTCTGGGCCCACCCGTGTGTCGACTCCTACTGAGAGATCGATACTACCCATGTTTGCATGCAATCTGTAACCAGCATCCCCAATAATGGGTTAAATATACCTTTTATGATACTGACCAAATCCTCCTCTCATGTTGCCTCTGGTAATCCTCTGATCTGCAGATTATTTTGGCAGTTACAGTTCTCTTGATCCCCCACTTTATATTGCAATGCATTGTTCTATGTGGTCGGTATAGTTCTTTCACTTGCAGTTTAACAATTGCATTAAAGTGTTTATCGATACTTGCCGCCACCTCCTCTACTTGGTTCACCAACTGCCCAAGATCTGTACAACAGTTGCAATATCAGTTTTTAATGAATGCTCCAACCTATAAGACATTGAAGAGAGCTCCTCCTTAGTTGGCAATAACTTGACGAGCAGTAGATCAGCCTTTGAAACTCCCCCGTTGAGTCTCTGGTGCGCTCAGATGCTGATGCTCAGGCTCCCTCCCAAGAGTCCCTGATGCTTTCCAAAGTCCTCTTCTAACCTGTTCTCTGCTCCTGCTACTTACCTCCAGCATTGCGCTTAGGCATAGATTGTTGCTACAGTATCTCACAAAAGTGAGTACACCCCTCACATTTTTGTAAATATTTTATTATATCTTTTCATGTGACAACACTGAAGAAATTACACTTTGCTACAATGTAAAGTAGTGAGTGTACAGCTTGTATAACAGTGTAAATTTGCTGTCCCCTCAAAATAACTCAACACACAGCCATTAATGTCTAAATTGCTGGCAACAAAAGTGCGCCCTAAGTAAAAATGTCCAAATTGGGCCCAATTAGCCATTTTCCCTCCCCGTTGTCATGTGACTCGTTAGTGTTACAAGGTCTCAGGTGTGAATGGGGAGCAGGTGTGTTAAATTTGTTTTTTTGTCGCTCTCACTCTCTCATACTGGTCACTGGAAGTTTAACATGACACCTCATGACAAAGAACTTTCTGAGGATCTGAAAAAAAAGTTGCTCTACATAAAGATGGTCTAGGCTATAAGAAGATTGTGAAGACCCTGAAACTGAGCTGCAGTATGGTGGCCCAGACCATACAGTGGTTTAACAGGACAGGTTCACTCAGAACAGGCCTCGCCATGGTCGACCAAAGAAGTTGAGTGCACGTGCTCGGCGTTATATCCAGAGGTTGTCTTTGGGAAATAGACATATGAGTGCTGCCAGCATTTCTGCAGAGGTTGAAGGGATGGGGGGTCAGCCTGTCAGTGCTCAGACCATATGCCGCACATTGCATCAAACTGGTCTGCATGGTTGTCGTCCCAGAAGGAAGCCTCTTCTAAAGATGATGCACAAGAAAGCCCGCAAACAGTTTGCTGAAGACAAGCAGACTAAGGACATGGATTACTGGAACCATGTCCTGTGGTCTGATGAGACCAAGATAAACTTATTTGGTTCAGATGGTGTCAAGCGTGTGTGGCAGCAACCAGGTGAGGAGCACAAAGACAAGCGTGTCTTGCCTACAGTCAAGCATGGTGGTGGGATTGTCATGGTCTGGGGCTGCATGAGTGCTGCCGGTACTGGGAAGCTACAGTTCATTGAGGGAACGATAAATGCCAACATGTACTGTGACATACTGAAGCAGAGCATGATCCCCTCCCTTCAGAGACTGGGCCCCAGGGCAGTATTCCTTCATGATAATGACCCCAAACACACCTCCAAGATGACCAATGCCTTGCTAAAGAAGCTGAAGGTAAAGGTGAAGGACTGACCAAGAATGTCTCTAGACCTAAACCCTATTGAGCATCCGTGGGGCATCCTCAAATGGAAGTTGGAGGAGCGCAAGGTCTCTAACATCCACCAGATCCATGATGTCGTTATTGAGTAGTCTTAGAGGACTCCAGTGGCAATCTGTGAAGCTCTGGTGAACTCCATGGCCAAGAGGGTTAAGGCAGTGCTGGAAAATAATGGTGGCCACACAAAATATTGACACTTTGGGCCCAATTTGGACATTTTCACTTTGGTGTACTCACAATTTGGTGTACTCACTTTTGTTGCCAGCAGTTTAGACATTAATGGCTGTGTGTTGAGTTATTTTGAGGGGAATAGCAAATTTACATTGTTATACCAGCTGTGCACTCCCTACTTTATATTGTAGCAAAGTGTCATTTCTTCAGTGTTTTAACACACTGTGACCAGAGCAATACAGTGTTACCATAGTAACACTGTACTACTCTGGGGAAGTGATCAAAAATTATTTTTTTTTACACATTATTATTGCTAATACCAATGAATTTCATTGGTATAAGCAGCCATTTCTACTGAATAAAACTGATGTTGTGATTAGCTATGATTGGCCAAAGCTAATCACATGGTACAGATGGGCTGTGATTCGCCATGTCTGTACCATGTGAGCACTGTGACCAATCACAACTAGCAACACATTTGTATACAATAGATGGCAAGAAAGGAAGCCATCCATTGTTTACTATTGTCATGTTAACTGCTGTGATTGGTCACAGCAAACACATGACACTGGTAGCAGGCCAGTATAGCAATGAGTCATCACTGGTGACAGATATTGCCACTGCGCGGCACCTTCTTGCGAGAATGCCATATGCTGTCCACTCCAAAGGAGGAAAGTTATTAAGGGGAAATGCCAGGATGGGGGGAACTCTGGTGGCTATAGACCACTTTATGCATGTGGAATATACTAAGGTAAAGGGGGTACTGATATAAGGGGGAAACTTTATATCAGTGTCCCCTCTTACCTTAGTATAATCAGTCCCAGAGTCCCCCCTTACATCAGTGACCCCCCCATGAGACTGTGTGGCCTGGTTGGCAGTTGGAGTAATGTAATGTCACACTGACCTCCCGAATGCTTGCTTGCTCCGCCTTAGGTTGGGTGCAGCTAGCAGTAAAGCTGTAAGCTGGAACTGCTCTCCATTTAAAAAAGCTTGGGGAGAGCCTCTTCAGCGTTCAGCGGGGAAGGGCTGGAGCCTACGCTATGTTCGTCTGGCAGATGTTATGGGCAGGCCATGCCACCCTTCATCTGAGGTCAGCTAACAATTCTAACATTAACTGTGCCTTTTCCTGTTCAGGTCAGCTACCAACTGGCTATACATACAGTGGGGCAAAAAAGTATTTAGCCAGCCACCAATTGTGCAAGTTCTCCCACTTAAAAAGATGAGAGAGGCCTGTAATTGTCATCATAGGTATACCTCAATTATGAGAGACAAAATGTGGAAACAAATCCAGACAATCACATGTCTGATTTTTGAAAGAATTTATTTGCAAATTATGGTGGAAAATAAGTATTTGGTCAATATCAACAGTTCATCTCAATACTTTGTTATATATCCTTTGTTGGCAATGACAGAGGTCAAACGTTTTCTGTAAGTCTTCACAAGGTTGTCACACACTGTTGCTGGTATGTTGGCCCATTCCTCCATGCAGATCTCCTCTAGAGTAGTGATGTTTTGGGGCTGTCGCTGGGCAACACGGACTTTCAACTCCCTCAAAAGGTTTTCTATGGGGTTGAGATCTGGTAACTGGCTAGGCCACTCCAGGAGCTTGAAATGCTTCTTCCGAAGCCACTCCTTCATTGCCCGGGCAGTGTGTTTGGGATCATTGTCATGCTGAAAGACCCAGCCACATTTCATCTTCAATGCCCTTGCTGATGGGAGGAGGTTTGCACTCAAAATCTCACGATACATGGCCCCATTCATTCTTTCATGTGCACGGATCAGTCGTCCTGTTCCCTTTGCAGAGAAACAGCCCCAAAGCATGATGTTGCCACCCCCATGCTTCACAATAGGTATGGTGTTCTTTGGTTGCAACTCAGCATTCTCTCTCCTCCAAACACGACGAGTTATGTTTCTACCAAACAGTTCTACTTTGGTTTCATCTGACCATATGACATTCTCCCAATCCTCGTCTGGATCATCCAAATGCTCTCTAGCAAATCTCAGACGGGCCCGGACATGTACTGGCTTAAGCAGGGGGACACGTCTGGCACTGCAGGATCTGAGTCCCTGGCAGTGTAGTGTGTTACTGATGGTAGCCTTTGTTATGTTGGTCCCAGCTCTCTGCAGGTCATTCACTAGGTCCCCCCGTGTGGTTCTGGGATTTTTACTCACTCATTTGTCCCCACGGGGTGAGATCTTGTGTGGAGCCCCAGATCAAGGGAGATTATCAGTGGTCTGTATGTCTTCCATTTTCTAATTATTGCTCCCACAGTTGATTTCTTCACACCAAGCTGCTTGCCTATTGCTGATTCAGTCTTTCTGGGTGGTAAGGACTAGCTATGATAGGATTCATCTGTATTTTCCAATAGAGAGTTTGTATCAGGTTGGTTTAGGCCACTATCACTGAAGATCTACACAGAAAACCCTACCCAACAAAGCATCAGTGACCTTGTACACCCTTATGGATGATAGTACAACAGTCTCTGGGTACCTGGTGGCATAGTTTACTTCTGTCAAGATTAACATTTGCTTAAACTGCTGAGGATGGCTAGTGGCCCAACAATATCCACCATCACTCTCCTAAAATGATTACAGGCAAAGATAATATGGAGTGGCTGGGTACAGCAAGCTACATTTTAACAATATCTGTCCCACTGCCTTCTATGTGAAGATCCTCCCTGCACAGCTTTCCTTTGTCCCATTTAAACATTTGTTTGTCTCCCTGGGTGACAGCTGAAGTTGTGAGCTTCTGCAGTCTGCAATGCTTGTTCAGGGGTAACAGTACAAGTATCAACCAACTGACCTGCATGAATGAGGATAGCAGCTGGAGCCTGGCAGGCAGGGCCGTTTGAAGGAATTTGGGGGCCCCAAGCAAAATGGACATGGAGGCCCCCCCAACCCCCCTCCCCTGCACGCACGCATGCAAAGCCTGCAGGAATCACAGCATAGTGATAGAGTTTAAGTTCATCAACACTTATATGAATAAAAAAGGTTTACAGTGCAAATACTGCTGTTGCATATAATGTGCATAAAATGGGAATATTTTCAACAATTGAAGGGGAGGGAGGGGGACAGAGGCTGCGGAAATACTACAGGAGGGGGACAGAGACTGCAGACATACTACAGGAGGGGGAAAGGCTGCGAACATACTACAGGAGGGGGACAGAGACTGCGGACATACTACAGGAGGGGGACAGAGGCTGCAGACATACTACAGGAGGGGGACAGAGGCTGTGGACATAAAACAGAAGGGGGACAGAAGCTGCGGACATACTACAGGAGGGAGATAGAGACTGCAGACATACTACAGGAGGCGGACAGAGACTGCGGACATACTACAGGAGGGGGACAAAGGCTGCGGACATACCACAGGAGGGGGACAGAGGCTGCGGACATACTACAGGAGGGGGATAGAGGCGGCGGAAATACTACAGGAGGGGGACAGAGACTGTGGACATACAACAGGAGGGGATAGAGGCTGCGGACATACAACAGGAGGGGTACCCCCTCACAGTAGCCTCCTCCTCTGTCCACCATCATATTACAGTCTCCACACCAGTGTGTGCTGCTCCTGTGCTGCTTCTCTTTCACCTCTCCACAGTCCACAGGGCAGCACATCAGTGTCCTTCTTGTCCCCCTGCATGCCATGGCTTCACCCCCCCTCCCCCCAGTAATGCCATGTCATCCTCTGTCGCCTGTCCCCAGACCCAGTAGTGTCAGCTGCTGTCCCCAGTAATGTCATCCTCTGCCCCAGTGTCACACTCTTCTCCTCACTTAGCCCCCCTCGACTCCTCCGCCTACGACGAGTGCACAAAACGCGGCTGCCGTGTCTTAGCCAGGAACAAGTGTACTCTGGAATCTATTCAGAAATGGTGCTGGGAGGCGCCATTAAGTTACTGTGCATGTACCGCCCGGCCAAGCGATTACGAGCTTTCCTGAGCCCGGCCGGCTTCGGAATGGCGCATGCGCAGTTACATGGTCTGCTCGCGGCCATCTTTTTTACGGGCACCGCTGTCGTAATGGACATTTACAGGCAGGCGGTTGGCAACACTGGGAAGCGGCCGGCGGTGCGGCTGGGACCCCAGTCTAGCTTGGGGCCCCAAGCAATTGCTTGTTTTGCCTGCGTTGTTGCGACGGGCCTGCTGGCAGGGGGGTCTACTGGGTCAGCCCAAGGAAAGTAACTGAGTACCATTTCCCTGTTCTGTGGCCAGAAACTTCACCACAGCAGCCTTGGCAGCATTATGAGTGACCATTAATACCAGCACTACATTGTTATTAGAATCAACTATTACATTTTCAACATCAGACATACTGTACATGTATTGTATAACTGTGTATGCAAGATAGTCTCCTCTCTCTCCCCTAGTAGAAGAATTGTGCATCTCCACCCACATTCCCCACCTTTCTATTCATCCCCAAGTTGCCCAGGGTCCCCAGATCTGTACCTAACACAACCAGTGTGGCAATCTCCTCCAGGATTCAAAACTCTCCCATCCCACTCCCCACCCCAATCATTGAAAACCCATGCACAGGGTACGTGTGAGCAGGTTCTCCCAGCTCCATTGAGCAAAAGGACCTTCTCTGGGATGTCCTTTTGTCTACCAGCTCAGGACAGTTGCCTTAAGGTTTCTAATCTTGTCACAAGTGTAGAATCTGTGTGTGTTAGTTTACTTCACTTTTATACCGGGAGCACCAGTTGCTAGTTGGTGGGAGGCTTGTCCCATGGGTATAGTAGGAGTTACCACTGGTAAATTCCCCCCTTTCCAATAACTAGGGGGAGCCCTGTGGTGGTCAGATATTTGAACGTTTGTATAGGTATCTGCCAACTCTGCTGCTATTTTGTCAGACTCTGTAAAAACCTCCAGCAAAAACTGTAAAACTTCTGCTGGACAAATGTGTAGGAGTTGGTCCTGGATCACCAGGGAGTCATGAATCTTTTTTCAGTTCTTTAGTCCACTGCTGATGTGTGCTGCATAGGTGGCTTACCACATCTGCACAGGAGTCTGCAGGTCCTTTCTGCAGCTACATTAATTTCTTGCAAAATACAGTACTTCCGGTGTCAGTTGATACTTTGTGATTCATGCATCCTTTAATGCCTCATATTCATCATCATATAAGGTTGGAATTTCCATATAGGCCTCTAGGGCTTTGTCTTTGAGCCCTGGAATCAGATATCAGGTCCACTGCTGAATCTGTAGCAAATGGTAGAAAATAAGTATTAATGTCAAGGGAACCAAGAGAAAATAAGTATCAACGTCAAGGAAACAAGAGATTGGTAGAAAATAAGTATCAGTGTCAAGGGAACCAAGACAGCTTTCCTCTCTTCCCTGCACTCTGTAACCTCAATCTCAGACTCGAGTTGTACAGCCTCTCTCTCAGCCTGGTGCTCAAGACCCATAGTCATTATCTGTTGCAGTTCTTCCTACAGCTGAGGAGGACTGGTCATGTACAGAGTCCAGTATGGCTGTCATGGTCCCTACCGTGCCATGCAGATGGCCAACAAGTGGCTCAAAGAGGTATTGAACCTATGACTGCCTGTTTAGTGCTCCTGTTACTTTGCCTCTGAGCCACACCTCAGTTCCTTTCAACCTGCTTTCCAGCTTTGCCTAGTTATGCATGAAATACTAGGGCCATACTCTGGATCTTGTTGCAATTAGTACCTGTCACTCCTGGTTCAGCTGAGGCAGTTTATCCAATCAGCTGGATATAAAACACTGCCTCTCTCCGAGGGCTTTGTCAGTTCATTGTTTCCTGTTTTGCCTAAGGTTCCAGTGTTCCAGTGTTCCAGTGTTCCAGTGTTCCAGTGTTCCAGTGTTCCAGTGTTCCAGTGTTCCAGTATCCTTGTGTTCCAGACTGACCCTGGCTCTGCTTATCGTATATTCTGTCTACTGGAATCCCTGACTACGGCTTTACCTCGACTATCCTTTGGCAAATTCCTGTCAAACCCCCGTGCACAGATTCACAGCCCAGGTACCTTATCTCTTTGTTACCGTGGGCTGTGTGTATTTGCAAGGGTGAGCGTACATCTCTGCGCCATGGACTCCAACCTAGGTAAGCCCTTACAATGGCATGCTCATTCTGTGGGCAGAAGCTTTCCTTTATCAGCACATCAGGTTCAGTCATTGTATTCCCATTTGGATAGGATGTACTAGAACCAGTTTTGAAAGGGATGGGACCTCCTCTTCTGCTGCAGGTACTTCGAGGATCTGTTGTGCCTCTTTGTGCCTCTTTTCAAGAATACACTTCTATGTATTGTATGCATTCCAACTAGACAAACTTGCAGAGATTTGAAATGCCAATATCACTTAATCAGTGACATCGGCATCAGGGGTTTGATAGCTACTGCTAATTAGAGATGAGCTGAACACCCCACTGTTCAGTTTGCAGCAGAAAAAGTTCTAAACCGAACGGCGAACCCCATTGAAGTCTATGGGAGCAAAACAGGAAAAATCAAAAGTGCCCATTTTGAAGGCTTATATAATAATTGGACATAAAAAGGAGTATGGGGGTCTGGATACTGCCCTGGGGGGACATGTATCAATGCAAAAAAAAATGTTAAAATTATAATTTTTTCAGAGGCAGTGATTTTAACCACTTAAGAACCAGAAGATTTGCCCCCCTTAATGACCAGCCATTTTTTTGCGATATGGCACTGCGTTGCTTTAACTTACAATTGCGCGGTCCTGCGATGCTGTACCCAAACAAAATTGAGGTCCTTTTTTTTTTCCATAAATAGAGCTTTCTTTCAGTGGTATTTGATCATCTCTGTGGTTTTTATTTTTTGCGCTATAAATTTTGAAAAAAAGCAATATTTTTAACTTTTTGCTATAATAAGTATCCCAAAGAAAATGTAAAAAAACAAATGTCTTCATCAGTATAGGCACATATGTATTCTTCTACATATTTTTGGTAAAAAAAATTGCAATAAGCGTATATTGATTGGTTAGCGCAAAAATGATGGCATCTACAAAATAGGGGATATATGTATGGCATTTTTATTATTATTATTTTTTTTACTAGTAATGGTGGTGATCAGCGATTTTTAGCAGGACTGCAACATTGCGGTGGACAAATCGAACATGTTTGACACTTTTTTGGGACCATTGACATTTATACAGGGATCAGAGATAAAAATAGCCACTGATTACTGTATACATGTCACTGGCAGGGAAGGGCTTAACACTAGGGGGCAATCAAGGAGTTAGGTATGTCCTAGGGAGGTGTTTCTAACTGTGGGGGCAGTGTACTGACAGAGAGTAGAGAGATCGCTGTACCTGATCACTAGGAACAGCAAATCTCTCTCTACTTCCCTGACAGAACGGGGATCTGTCTGTTTACTTTTTTTTTTTACTCAGCTGTCAGTGGGGAAGCCCATTGACAGCTGATGATTCATTGTTTTTTAAGGACACTGCAGCTGGCTTCCTGGCCCCAATCCTATAACAACCAGCTTTAACTGCGCCCTGATTGAGCAAAGCTTTGCCTAATCAGAGCGCAAAATACACTATGCAGCACGCAGTGCATTGCAGGGCGTTCGGCAGGGAGAACACCCTGCAAATTTGGATGTTCCCCAAATGGGGCAAACAGCCAATGTTCTGCCAGAATTGATGCTCTGGGTGAAACGTTCACCCAACTCTACTGCTAATCCAGGACTGATTCATTTTGACAAATGTCAGCCGGTCAACGAAGTCTGTGGACAGACACGCTCTTTTACCTGTCACAAAACCTCCGGTAGCACTGAATGCCCTTTCAGAAATCACACTGGATGCAGGGCAGCCCAGCAGCTCAATTGCATACTGATCAAGTTCTGGACAGTGGTCTATTCTCAAAAACCCAGTGGACTGTCTACTGGAAAGCTCTCCCAGGAATCACTCCTGGATTTCACCCCTACATAATCTTCCACCATATGATGCAGACAATGCCAATGGGATCTTGAAGCTGACATCCCTGGGCACCGAGAACCAAAAAAATTTTGAAATGCATCGCTGAGGGGGCCTCCTTCTCCACTGCTCCTCCTTTGACCAATAGAAGCCTCAAAACTAGCTTTTCCATAAACTGTAACCTACCAGGAATTGGAAAGGATTTACATAAACTCCTCTTTAAGGTGTCCTCAAGAGATTTCATCCTGTGCTCCCTCTGCAAGGGCAGGATGAGTTCTGAGACTTTCCCCTTGTAACAGTGGTCAAGGAGAGTTGCCAACCAAAAATTATCCTTATCCTTGATGCCACAAATTCTTGGGTCCTTTCGCAGGCTTTGAAGAATAAATGAGCCCATGCACCGCAAGTTTGTGGAGGCATGAAAAGCAGAGTCCTCTGGGTCACTGAGGATTAGAATATCTGGAACTGTCTACTCCCAGCCATGTACTACTCCCAAGGTTTCTGGGGACTGAAAAACATCTCTTAAGGTTTGAAGTATGTCTTCCTCTGCTTCTGTGCCTCCAAAACTGCCAGAATCCTCCTCCTCCCTCTTGTGTTGTGTGGTGTCACAAAAATTGTGTCTGCATAAAGCAGGTCTTGAGAGGAAAGGAAGTCCTCCTCTTCCTCCAGCTGCTCTGCCTCAAGTGCCCTGTCCATAATGCCACACAGAGTATGCTTCATCAGGAATACAAGAGGGATTGTGTCATTGATGCATGCATTGTCACAGCTCACCATCCATTTTGCCTCCTCAAATGGTTCCACATGGTGGGCATGTCACAAATCAGACAATTTACGGGCATGTGGAATTCCTGCTGAATTTAATCCAGCTGAACACTGGTTGTGTATGACCGCCTGAAATGGCTACAGACTCTACTGGCCTGCCTTAGAAGATCTTGAAAACCTGGGTACCTGCTGCACCACCAAATTGAGGACATGTGCTAAAAAAGGTCCACTCAGCTGAGCTGTGGGAAGTGGGCCGGGAGATAGTAGCTCCACAATCTGATGGAACCGGGTGGCTGATCTCTACTCTTCTATGATGGCTGTATCTGGAGGACATCCTGCCTTATTTGGGTTGTTTTCCCCCCTTACTTTCCTCCTCTGCTCTATCCAGCACCCAAGTCACATCAGTGACCTAATCATCTCCTCCACCCTTATCATCACTGGAGCCAACTTGGCAATACGCTGCGGCTGGGGGAACATGACTGCCAATTTGCTGTTTATCAGTATTCTCCCCTCTCTGTAGGCTCATGTTACTCCCTTCCTTTACCTCAGAACCAACATCAGAATCAAGTAATGTCTGTGCATCCTCAAAAAGCAAGTTGCTGATGCTGTATTCAAATAATGCAGCTTACTCCTCAATGCATGATGCCGGGGCTATGGAAGGAGTAGCTGTGGACAGGGAGGCAGAATAAGCTGCTATGGCAGCTGCGGTGGACTACGCACTAGTCTCAGCTTGAGTCATAGAGGATGAGAAGGATGAGGATGGTTTAGAAAGCCAGTACTCCACCTCTTCTGCATGTTGTGGCTGGATAGCACGGCAACATCACTAAGCAAACACATCACGAGATAAATGTGCCCTGCCTGAAGACAGACCATGTCCACCTTTGCTTGTGGACACAGACACTGCTAGCCCTTTCATAGTGGCATGGGAATATCTGCCTCTCCTTGTTAGCCTCCTAGACATTATGGGGGGGGGGGGCTTATTACCCAAATTTAAAATGTAATAGAAAATTGGGAAATGTGTGATTGGATGCACTTTATTGAATGATGAAAAGTGGTGTTTGGCACACTTTAAATTAAGAACTGAAGCTGACAGAAATGTAAAATCTATAAAAAAAAAAAAGGGGGGGGGGGACACCAGCGTCGCAGTCCGAAAAACTGCAGCTGACAATTTTAAAAGTGGGGGCAGGCAGGTGACAAAAAACAAAACCAAAAAAAAACACACAGCAACCAAAAAATTTAAATAAAAAAATTAAAAAAGGGGGGTATACAGCACTCAATGTTATTTAATGCTGTATTAAACACTTCACTACACTGAGACTACACTATATTGACACACCTTTTTTCTAGCACTACACTAATGTCACATACAGACGATCAGAATTTCCGACAACAAATGTTCGATGTGAGCTTGTTGTCAGAAATTCCGACCGTGTGTATGCTCCATCGGACATTTGCTGTCGGAATTTCTGACAACAACTGTTTGAGAGCTGGTTCTCAAATTTTCTGACAAAAAAACTTGTTGTCGGAAATTCCTGAGCGTGTGTACACAATTCCGATGCATAAGATTCCATGCATGCTCTGAATCAAATACGAGACAGAAGCACCCGGTCTGGTAAAACTAGCGTTCGTAATGGAGATAGCATATTCGTCACGCTGCAAAGTTTTAAATCTTTTAATGCAGCACATTCGCTTCTTCTTTATAATGCTAGAATAATGAAGTAGTTTTGCTGCTGATATTCAGAGTTCTGACAAACTGATTTCTTTATTATTTCTCGTGATCTCCTGAATCTTCTTTTTTTTTTTTTTTTTCGCCATATCTCCAGAATAATGTTTATAATTTTTTTTATAGTGATCTCCTGTTTTTTTTTTTGTTTTTTTATATTGATCTCCATAATCTTTTTTGTCATTTTGTGTGTCAAGTTACCACAACACCATTATTATCTTTTATTTTTAACCTCAAAGAGGTTGGTTGGTGTTGGTGTCCCTTGTTAATTTGACATTGTATTTTTGAAATGTACCTGCCTACTCACAAACACACTGTCCGTTTTTGAAGTAGAAACATAGCCAAGGATTTTTTTTTTTCAAAATTAGAAATTCATAACAAAATAAAGAGGAAGGCAATGTTGGATGAAGTGTTGAAATTGTCGAAGCCTTTGTACCCCAGGGCAGACATCAATTATTTGACAGGCAAAATTGGTAGCCTGAGGAGTCCATTCAATAGGGAGCACAATCCGGTCCAGGACTCCGAGAGATCGGGAGCAGCAGCAGATGACATATATGTCCCCAGGCTGTGGTCTTACAACAGCCTGCGTCTTTTGCTAGACCAGACCAAACCCAGGCCATCACTCTCAAGACTTCCTTGCACGCTTCCTTCCAGGCTGTGGCTGTGGTGTTGGAGTTGTGGCAGGAGGTGGAGGAGGAGTATAGTTCAACTCACATACGTGACTTTTTTTTTTTAGTTCGGCCATCACCCCCTTATTTAGGACCTGAAATATGAGCTCCTCACTAATGATGCGTTGGCCCACCTCCATTTCCTGCATATTACTGGCCGTTATACATGAAAAGGCCTCTTGAACACTGGGGGTTGTTGTGAGGACCGCAGTAGCCTGCTGAATCAAACCAAGCGCTGACTCCTCCACACTCCTCCCCTTCCTGGGCCTTTTTGTTGGAAGGTGGAGTGGAGGAACCTGGGATTCAGGCAGGCTACTGGGCACAGCCACCTCCTGCCTGCCACTTTCCACGGCCACCTCCTGGCTGCCACTTTCCCCCACCACCTCCTGGCTGCCACTTTCCATGGACTCCTCCTGGCTGAGACTTTCCTGTGTATGAAAATGGGACTTAGTTTTTTGGTCATCAATCACACACAATTTAGAGCTCATGACTTGTGCAAATTGCATGTTAACAAACAGAAAAGACTATCCTTCTGACCCCAGCATTTTTCATTCTTGTCCCAATCATTTTTGGCTACTACTGTCTATTGATATGTAAACCACTTTGTTAAATCTAAAATTAGTGAGCAATAACATCTAGTTAACATCATTAATTTTTTGTCAAGAAATATGTTGAATAATGCTATACCTGGCTCAAGCTGGGCTCCTCCACATCTTCCTGGGTGGAAGCCTCATCTGAGGTGGAAGGAAGGTTTTAGAGCGATGGCCTGATTTCAGTCTGGTCTGAAAAAACCCGCAGTCTGTCATTGTACCACAGCCTGCGGACATAAACGTCATCTGCTGCTGCTCCTGATCTTATGGAATCCTGGACCTTTTTGCACTCCCTATTATATGTGCTCCTCAGGCCACCAATTTTGCACTTCAAATAGTTGATGTCTGCCGTGGGAAGCACCAGCTTCACTAATCCCAACAGTTGATCCAGTGCTGCCTTCCTCTAGTTTTGTTATTATAAAATGGGTGTTTCACTTGCCACAGACAGGGCAGCTCTCTGTATTTGTCAATGAAGTTGGGGAGGAAATCACAGTAATTTAATTTATCCATATTCCTTGCAAGACACAACAAGATAAACCCTAATGTCAGGCTAAACTCTCCTAATCTTGTCCCAATATAGGCCTCAATCTATAAGCAGTATAGGCCACTGATGCCCCAAGTTAAAATTGTACCTTTGTTAGCATGATCAGCACTTACGCTAATCCATCCTCCGCTCACAGATCGTACGTATGACGCATGCATGTTATGCTTTATATACACTGCGCATGCGTGAAATTCCACCCCTGACCTTCTTTCTAGTATATTCCCCATCCCTTTTCTTTTCAGTGGCGGAGACCAAGCAGGTGCATGCAGAGGAGAGCAGCAACAATGAGGAAAGCCCAGAGCCAGAAACATCCTCATCCAGGAGGAGATTTAAGGCCTCAAATATGGCCTTTGTTGAGATGGTGGAGATGGTGGACATCTTGAAGAGGACCGACTATGACGGGAAATATGGACTGTACAGAAACCCAAATTCTTTTCTTTACTGTTGTATAGTTTAAAATGGTGTTTAAAATGGCAAGTTTCCGGTTCGTGGGGACAGTAATTGTTCGTAGTAAACATTGTTCGTTCGCCCACTAATACGATGTTTTTGACAGATGCAGGTTAACTACATTTGTTCAGGCCTATTTTTATTAAAATACGTTTATTACATTGCTGTCTAGATATGTTTTAACTAGAATGAAATGCAAACTTGATTCAGCATAAGGAGAGGACACTCAGCAGCTGTTTACACATCTGGACGCAGGAGCACTAGTGTGGGACACCAGAACACCCTTTTTAGAGTGTCCCACACAGGTGCTCCAGTGGATACTAGGGGTGTCTCCATGTGTGAAAGTTTGCCAAAAAAGGTAAGTATTCCAGCTTGAAGAAAGGGGAAAAAATCATGTCTTCAGCTTGGAACTCTGCCAAAACAGACAATTGTACGACACTTCCCAGCAATGTTTCATATTACTATTTCTTGCCTCAAATATCTGTGTGCTAAGTATACCTTTTTTTTATTCACATAGGGGAGAAAAGACTCATGACATCAGAGGACACCAAGAACACCACACCTCCTAAAGAAGGGGAAATCCCCACACCACAACCTGAAGATGTGGATTCTGAGGTACATGAATTGGGCGAAATAGTGACCACAACAGGTGAGTGTATGAGACCACAGCTTCAGGTAATAGATGTATGCCTGTATATTTATAATACATGGTATGTTTTTTTATTTTAGGTGATGTGGATGTTGTGGAAGAAGAAACTAATTTCACCAGTGCAAGTGTACACGTCCTCATCGGGGAGATCATGGTGTGCAATCGCGATTTAGAAAAGATAAAGGAAAACATCAATGATGTTCAACAAAAAATGAAGAACATCATTGATGTTTTAGGCAGAATCCAAAACATACAAAAATTGTACCGTTTTGTCGTGTAATTTGTTCTTTTAAATCGAGTTTTAAAGTAATTAGAAAACCAAATTTTGAAGATGCACACAGTGTGTCAACATGTGCTATCTGCCATTGTACGCGTTTTGTGGGTGCAACCCCTTCCTCGCAACTCAAGTAGGTGAGAGGAAGTGGTTGCACCCCAAAACACGTCCATTGATCCCCCATGATGGGAGCTAGTACATGTTGACATTAGGCATTGGATCAGGCAGGAAATCCACATTTTGACTCCCAATTTGTGTGCATCTTCAAAATTTGGCTTTGACAGGGGTTACATCACGTCATCGTCATCTGATGAAGCCAAGATCAACACAGTTTGGACATACTAATGTCTGATATTGCCTTCAGTTTTTCAAAGTTCAACTTTGTAAGTTCCTGAGTTGTGTATGTTATTATGGTTTTAAACATGCCTGTTTAACCAAAAAAAGGCTATTTCTAATGTCAACCATAAAAATATTATACACCAAAGATGTTGGTTTGTTCAAAAACCCTTTTCAAATGCACATGTGCTTGCACGGAGTAAAATGTTTTATACTCAACAAAGTGTGGCTTTTTATTTCAATGCTCAATACCAGTTTTTGGAGTAAGTTGTTGTAGTTTACAGTGACAATGGGGGTATTTACTAAAGGCAAATCCACTTTGCACTACAAGTGCACATTCAGTGCACTTTCAAGTGCACTTATAGTGCAAAGTGGATTTGCCTTTAGTAAATAACCCACACAGTGCTCTAAAATTGGCCCCAATCGGGCCATTTTAGGGACTCAAAACAATAAATTCATGGTGCTGAAAAGGATGAATATTTTTCTCATGAATGCATTACATACATTAACAACAAAAAATGTGTTAATAGTTAGCTATAGTAATAATAGTTAGCTGAAGAATAGATTGTCAGCTCCTGTATCAAATAAATTACGTTTGCACTATTGAAGAAAATGGCCAAAAAGAAAAGCCCATTGGAGAACCTAGGAGACAGCTAAAAGAAACACAAGCAGTAAATCAAATGAAATATTAGTTCAGTTTAAAATACAAATTTACTTTAAAAATGTTTCACACATTTGCTGGCATATCAATGGCCCCCCTACCCACAAAGTACTCCAGATATTTTTGTCTTACTTTATGGGCACTTTAGGGGGGGGAAAGCAAGGACGGCCAGCTTCAAGTGCCGTCGGGGTTGATGGATCAGGAAAGCCGGCCTCAGTCCCAACTGAGGCCACATAGTTTGTTGCATTTTTTCGGAGATAATTGTGCAGAATGCAGCAGGCAGGCACAATATGGTTCAGTTTATATTCCACCATGTGGATTGGTGTCAGAAATAGGCGGAACTGGCTGGCCATTATGCCGAAAGCATTCTCCACCACTCTTCTGGGTCTGGCCAGCCGGTAGTTTAAAAACCCTCTGGTCCGGGCGGGAAATGGCCTCATCAGATGTTCACCTAGCCCAAACACTTCATCAGCGCCGAACACAAACGGAAGACCAGCCACGTTGTCTTCCACAGATGTCAAGCCCAAGCCACCATTCTGGAGCTGTCTGTAGAACTTGGTCTGGGCGATGACTCCACCATCCAATATCCATCCATTCTTCCCCAAGTCCACATACAAAAACTTGTATGTCGCCGACACCACCGCCAACAACACAATACTATTAAACCCTTATAATTATAATAGTATGACCCTGAGTTGGGGGGTGGGATGATGTGGACATGTTTCCCATCTATTGCCCCTCTGCAATTAGGAAAGTCCCACCGCCGGGCAAACTGGGATGCCACAGACTGCCATTCCTGTGGGTTTGAAGGAAACCGTGGAGTCAAACAAGAAAAAAAAATAGTACTTTTGCACATAACAGATTAGACACAAACATTCTTGGCCTACATAAGTATAACATTTAATTTAAGGAGTATTTAAAGACAAAAGTATAAGGTCCACTTATCAGATTCCTAACACTGTCTGATGGCCCATTGTAAAAATTTTAGGGGGGTGGTATGTTTTGGACAGGTAACCCTCTCCACTTCATTGAGAGCTGAATGCATAAATAATGTGTGTTACTTTGACCAGCCCCTCATTACTTACACTATTGGCAGCTCACTGGACAGGTAAGAAGTGTCATAATACAAAAATAGGAATACACACTGTACAAATTGAACAACATTTTTACATTCTGCAATTACCTATCAAGATAATAGGAGAACAAAACTTTAAACAGTACCATTTGAATGTATTCAGGCAGGCCCTTGCACTACATGCTTTGGTGAATTCATCCATAAATCTGACCACAAAAGAGGGAGGTATAGTGTGTATGGGTTTGGCAAAGTCAGCAGAAAGAGGATTGGTATCGGTTGACTTCGCGGTTGGGGGGGAGGAAGGGTTCCAAATGAGTTTGGGCCCCCCCAAAAAAAAGCCTCTTGCGCTCTGCCTGAATTTAAGGACAAAAATAACATTTGGACACATTTTAGGGGGTATTTAGGGTAAGCACTACAATGGAACTGACAAAATACATTGTTAAGTGACTAGGCTAGGTGTGTATGGGCCCAGGATCGCATGCTGGGGAGGTTAGTGAAGGCAAATATGCATGAAGGACAAAAAAGGAGCATTAAAAGCTTCCAGCATGCATGAGGACAAAGGGGATATTCACAGCATATTACAATCATGGTAATTATGGAATGATGAAATAAATACAATACATTAGCAAACATTAAATACATAGAATGTGATGTTAAAGGATAAAACTTACTTTAATATAGCCTTTTTTGTAGGACCTGTATCATGGCAGAACAGGTCTCTGGAATAATGATTCCCAGAGCCTGGGAGGAGATGCCTGTCGAGAACTTGATGTCCTGCAGACTTCTCCCCGTCGCCAAATACCGCAAGGTGGCGACGAGCCCCTGCTCAGGAGTGATGGCTTGCCGCATGCAGGTGTCCTGCTTCGTAATATAAGGGGACAGCAAAGCCAACAGACGGTGAAAAACGGGGTCTGTCACCCAGAGATAATTCCTGAAATCATCAGTATTATTCTCCTGGATCTCCCGCAACAAAGGCATGTGCGAGAATTGGTCATGCTGGAGCAACCATATCTTCGTCCAAAAACATCCTCCTCACCCTGTTCATGGACTGGGCTTGGGTAAAAGTAAGAACGCCAACACCAAGTCCCTGCACAGCACAAACTCTACGACGAGTACGTACCCGCAACATGGCTTCAAAATAGTCGGCTGGTCAGCACAAACTAACAGAACGCACTGAAAATCAGAAAGGCCTGAGAAGAGCGAGCTGAAAATCAGAAACGAGTGGACAAGAACGCACTGAAAAACAGATACGAACTGACAACACGCACTGAAAAACAGATAGGAACCCACAAGCACAAACTGAAGAGCAGTAATGACCTGAACTGAAAAGCACAAGGCTGAAAAGCGCAAATCATCTCTCACCAAACTTCTACTAACATGAGATTAGCCCAAAGGGTGGTGCACTTGGTATTGAACTTCCTTTTTATAGTGCCGTCATACGTGTTGTATGTCACTGCATTCTTGCTGGTCGGAATTTCCGACAACATTTGTGAGACCGTGTGTATGCAAGACAAGTTTGAGCCAACATCCGTCGGGAAAAAACCTACGGTTAGGTTGTCGGAATGTCCGATTGTCTGTACGTGGCATTACACTCTATACTCTAAGTCACAATAAGTGAACACACTAACTCGATAGTAGTAAACTCAGCCCCGCTTTATCTACTGTATCTCCACTCCAACAAACAGCAAAAGCTTCCAATAGGAAGGAATCTTTTATAGTGTGGAGTAGGACTATGAGCACTGAGCCGTGATTGGATAAAAGTCATTAGCATAGGTGTGTTCAGCCTATTGCATTAGGGTGTGCACCCCCAAAGCTCAAACACACGTCTTTCTCTGCAGCCTCAACTACACGGGACAGTGAATGAATGGGAAGTGCTCTGTGCTGAGCGACTTCCTGTTCATTCGCAATCGGAAGCATAGTAAACACATTATACCATGCTTTAGCCATGAATGAACACAGTAAATGAGTGTGTTTATGGTGTTTATTTAGAAAAGGAAGGGCTGGTAAATTACATATTTACTAGCCCAATTCTCCCGCTCTTCATCCTGAAACATCCCCCACAGCAGCTGGGGGAGTGGAGGGAAGCCAGCAGTACTGCGGGGCAGGTGGAGGAAGCTCAGACAGTAGGGGGAATCTGCACCGCACGTAGTGATTAGAGTGTGCCCAGGCACACCCCCTGCGCACGCCTTTAGTTTAGAAAGAGCCCTTTGCTTTTACCCATCATGAGATGTTTCTTGTGTGACAGCTTGGTAATAAGACACATTTTATAGGCCATCAGTTGAGACTGAACTAGCTGATATTAATTTGCACTGACAAGGAGCAGGATTGCTTTCTAATTACTGATAGATTTCAGCTGGTGTTTTGGCTTCCCATGTCCTTTTGCATCTCCCTTTCTTCATGGGTTCAATAGTTTTCCCTATGTCAATCCATTTTATTACACATAACCTAACTTTTTAACTTATTTGTTTTGTTTTTACTTCTATGTATGGTTGTTACCAACATGTGGTGAAAATTGAATGTCAATAGCAGCTTTATAAAGCTGCTATTGACATTCAATTCATGGTTCCCTTAATGAACTGTATGTTAGGTACCTGGTAGTTGAGCCTGACTGGTAGAAGGAGACCTCTCTTAAACGCTGGTTCAGGAGCCACTGGAAGTGGGAACAGTGGACTCTTGAGCACAGTGGGTAGGAGGGCCTGGTGCAGGTTCCAGCAGAAGCAACACTGGAACTGGGAAGACGTCCCTCTGGGATGGCTGAGCTGCGGATGCAGGTAGGCTGATGTGGATCAGTAGACAGGCAGGAGACGTCCCTCTGGGATGGCTGAGCTGCGGATGCAGGTAGGCTGATGCAGGTCAGTAGGCAGGCAGGTGGATGATACGGCAGCAGCAGAATCTGGAGCTTGGCAGAGCAAGCTGGAAGCAGCGTCACAGGACACAGGCAAAGCAGAGTCAGACAGTCCATTTGGCAGGAGATCAGGCAAGTATATAGCAGGAGGGATAATCCAAGAATAGGCAGGCAGGAGTTCGGCAACGGGTCACAAGATATAAGCGAGGTCAGGCAGGCCGGGTCGGATAGGAGACAGGAGAATGGTCAGACGGAGCCGGGTCACTAGCAATACAACAACAGGCAGGATACAGAAACTCAGGTGCAGAGCTGCAGACGAACAGCACCTGATTGAAGCATCTGTCAGTCTTTTAAAGGGCCCTTGGTGCCAAAACAGCGCCAGCGCGAACGGGCGCACGCACGGGCGCGCACGCGAACGGGCACATGTGGGAGCGCTCTGGAGCCCCTTGGTGGGGATTTCATCAGAACTGCCCTGGAAAGGCCCTTCGTGCACCTGCGTGCACGCATATTTGCCCGACGGCCACTGATATGCCCCTGACACTGTAGCTCCCCAGTTCCGGCAGCACTCATTCATCCCCAGACCATGACACTCCCACCACCATGCTTTACTGTAGACAAGACACACTTGTCTTTGTACTCCTCACCTGGTTGCCGCCACACACGCTTGACACCATCTGAACCAAATAAGTTTATCTTGGTCTCATCAGACCACAGGACATGGTTCCAGTAATCCATGTCCCTAGTCTGCTTGTCTTCAACAAACTGTTTCCAGGCTTTCTTGTACATCATCTTTGGAAGAGGTTTCCTTTTGGGACAACAGCCATGCAGACCAATTTGATGCAGTGTGCGGTGTATGGTATGAGTACTGACAGGCTGACCCCCCGCCCCTTCAACCTCTGCAGAAATGCTGGCAGAACTCATATGTCTATTTCCCAAAGACAACCTCTGGATATGATGCTGAGCATGTGCACTCATCTTCTTTGGTCGACAATGGCGAGAACTGTTCTGAGTTGACCCTGTCCTGTTAAACCACTGTATGGTCTTGGTCACCGTGCTGCAGCTCAGTTTCAGGGTCTTGGCAATCCTCTTATAGCCTAGGCCATCTTTATGTAGAGCAACTATTTTTTTTCCAGCTCCTCAGAGAGTTCTTTGCCATGGGGTGCCATGTTGAACTTCCAGTGACCAGTATGAGAGAGTGAGAGTGATAACACCAAATTTAACACACTTGCTCCCCATTCACACCTGAGACCTTGTAACACCAATGAGTCACATGGCGCTGGGGAGGGAAAATGGCTAATTGGGCCCAATTTGGACATTTTGACTTAGGGGTGTACTCACTTTTGTTGCCAGCATTTTAATGGCTGTGTGTTGAGTTATTTTGAGGGGACAGCACATTTACACTGTTATACAAGCTGTACACTCACTACTTTACATTGCAGCAAAGTGTCATTTCTTCAGTGTTGTCACATAATAAGATATAATAAAATATTTACAAAAATGTAAGGGATTTACTCACTTTTGTGAGGTACTGTATGTTTCTATATAATATACACTGTATATTCTACAAAAAAAACTTTGGAATTGCTAGTATAAAAGAAAGTTTGCTAAATGTAATGTCTATGATATTTATTAAAGAAATATTCTCTGCTTTAATATTGATTACATTCTCATATATAAGGTCTTTATAAGGCTTCTCCAGTTAATATTTTGTGGGTGTGGATTTATGTTTTTTCCTTTTTGATTCGTTGCTGGTTTGGTTGCTGCTTTTTTTTCTACATTAAAAGATTTAATCAATTGTCAGTGTTCACTATTTCTGTGAAAGCATTGGGATATATGTTTAATACAGTGTATGTTTCCTAGAAATTCCTACCATGTTTTATTCTGACATGTAGTAATTTCATGCACCCTTGGTTATAGTGAAGAATGTCTACAGCCTTTATTATATCTCAGTATCAGGAAAGAACATTGTGATGTATCTTTGATAAAAGAAATACATCTTCTGCCTCTGATTCTGTTAGCTAATAAACTAAAAAAAAAAAATTAAAAAAAAAAGCTACACCTGCATGACCTTGGCTGTAGGGTTTTCACTAGATTCTTTATTAACTATTGTAAATAGACAACATGTTTGAGAGGTTTCCCATGTAAAAGAGTATTGGTCAAGTGAATGAACATATTTTCATTATCTTCTCTGTTGGTAAAGCAATAATTTCCATAAACTTTATTTGGAAGGAAGACTGCACCCAACATGCTGTCTTTTTTAGCTAATCTGGTAACCTAAGGGCATATCAGCTAAATGCGTAAATCAAGGAATCTCATTCAGCAGAGCCACACTACCCAAACAATCTTCACAGTGATTGATGGAAAGCATTCAGGTTTCATTAACAGCCAGGAGTGCTCATACAACAAGGTGGATGTCAGATAAGATAGCACTAATCATGATTACAGCATACACTGTAATGCTGAAAAACTGGAATTACAAAGCGGAGGATTAAATGGAGATATTGACCAGATGGGTGAAATACACCATTTCTGCCTGCCATGCAGCTGGACATCATTTGAACTGGAAGTGCAAGGTGTGTTACCTATCTGACCAAAGTTACATACTATAAACTATGAAAGACTTCAGTGTATTGCCCGCCATGACTACTCTATTCTATCTATCTAGCTATCTATCTGTCTTTCACAGTGATTACCTGCTTATATTAGGGTAGAAGCTCAATTGGGGTCTTTGTGTGACTATGTCCACCGCTGCTGCCAAGTACTATAAATATGCAAATCCTGTAAATAATTAAAGTCACAACTAAATGGGCTTGGCAGGCTGCAAGTTTGACTGCTTTCCCCTGTTTTCTGGAATTTTCCAAAACATAGTGGGCGGGTGAGTCGAATATTTAATATTTATGCAGCTCTGGCCAGTCTGTGGGGAGATGTGTCCAGATGGTGGTTGGGAAATGCATAAATAGTTTGGAGTCTCAGAGAGCAGTCTTTTTTCCCTAGGGGAGATGTTCCCAGCCAAAAGGGCTATTAACTCTTCCTGTCTGTCATTGCCATTGTGGTCCCAGCTATGCTCAGCTGGGGGGGGCTATCCTTTTCTAAGTCATTGGGAGCAAAAAGAGGGATGCCCCTATCTGGGGGCCCTACAGAAGAGTCTGCCTGATGGAGTCTGAGATAGACACCAAAGCTCTGGGGACACTGAGTACAAATCAGAGAGAGAGAGAGAGAGAGAGAGAGGGATCCTTGTGACTGTTACTGTTCTTAACCACTGGCACACTCAGTTAAGGCTTACCTGGCCAGGAACATTGCCAATGGTGTACCAGTTCATGTTATAATACTTGGAGGACTGTGTTAAGAAGTTGCTGCTAAGGGGTTAGTGTCCTGGCATTCTTGTTTAGTGTTATGGAGTATCCCACAGCTCCCTAATCGCCATCCAAGTTGATCTGCAATACGCTTTAAATTCTTGAACCAGAAGAATGAAATCTGCTGTTTGCCTGGCTATTGCTGCACTAGCGGGAAGAAAACCTGGGATACAAATCAGGGACCCTTGCAGGGGTAGTGCTACATGCTGTAAAAAGCAGTGATCTCCTGGAGTACATACACTACCGTTCAAAAGTTTGGGGTCACATTGAAATGTCCTTATTTTTGAAGGAAAAGCACTGTACTTTTAAATGAAGCTAACTTTAAACTAGTCCTAACTTTAAACAAATATACTCTATACATTGCTAATGTGGTAAATGACTATTCTAACTGCAAATGTCTAGTTTTTGGTGCAATATCTACATAGGTGTATAGAGGCCCATTTCCAGCAACTATCACTCCAGTGTTCTAATGGTACAATGTGTTTGCTCATTGGCTCAGAAGGCTAATTGATGATTAGCAAACCCTTGTGCAATCATGTTCACACATCTAAAAACAGTCTAGCTCCTTCCAGAAGCTACAAAACTGACCTTCCTGTGAGCAGATTGAGTTTCTGGAGCATCACATTTGTGGGGTCAATTAAACGCTCAAAATGGCCAGAAAAAGAGAACTTTCATCTGAAACTCGACAGTCTATTCTTGTTCTTAGAAATGAAGGCTATTCCATGCGAGAAATTGCAAAGAAATTGAAGATTTCCTACAACGGTGTGTACTACTCCCTTCAGAGGACAGCACAAACAGGCTCTAACCAGAGTAGAAAAAGAAGTGGGAGGCCGCGTTGCACAACTAAGCAAGAAGATAAGCACATTAGAGTCTCTAGTTTGAGAAACAGACGCCTCACAGGTCCCCAACTGGCATCTTCATTAAATAGTACCCGCAAAACACCAGTGTCAACATCTACAGTGAAGAGGCGGCTGCGGGATTTTGGGCTTCAGGGCAGAGTGGCAAAGAAAAAGCCATATCTGAGACTGGCCAATAAAAGAAAAAGATTAAGATGAGCAAAAGAACACAGACATTGGACAGAGGAAGACTGGAAAAAAGTGTTGTGGACGGATGAATCCAAGTTTGAGGTGTTTGGATCACAAAGAAGAACGTTTGTGAGACGCAGAACAAATGAAAAGATGCTGGAAGAATGCCTGACGCCATCTGTTAAGCATGGTGGAGGTAATGTGATGGTCTGGGGTTGCTTTGGTGCTGGTAAGGTGGGAGCTTTGTACAGGGTAAAAGGGATTCTGAATAAGGAAGGCTATCACTCCATTTTGCAGCGCCATACCATACCCAGTGGACAGCGCTTGATTGGAGCCAATTTCATCCTACAACAGGACAATGACCCTAAACACACCTCCAAATTGTGCAAGAACTATTTACAGCAGAAGCAGGCAGCTGGTATTCTATCGGTAATGGAGTGGCCAGCACAGTCACCAGATCTGAACCCCATTGAGCTGTTGTGGGAGCAGCTTGACCGTATGGTACGCCAGAAGTGCCCATCCAACCAATCCAACTTGTGGGAGCTGCTTCTAGAAGCGTGGGGTGCAATTTCTCCAGCTTACCTCAATAAATTAACAGCTAGAATGCCAAAGGTGTGCAATGCTGTAATTGCTGCAAAAGGAGGATTCTTTGATGAAAGCAAAGTTTGATGTAAAAACAATGTTATTTCAAATACAAATCATTATTTCTAACCTTGTCAATGTCTTGACTCTATTTTCTATTCATTTCACAACGTATGGTGGTGAATAAGTGTGACTTTTCATGGAAAACACAAAATTGTTTGGGTGACCCCAAACTTTTGAACGGTAGTGTATATAAAAATAAGAACTGGTGTTATTGGCACAGAACTTCCAATTAACAGAAAAAAACTGCGCTATAAATGAAAAAAAAACAAATATAAAATTATTCCTTAAGTCCATATATAGGATTGAACTGATGTTAATTATCCCTCGGTGGGAGATCACAATCTGACATAGATCTTCATCAAAAGCAGAGGTGACATCACACTTTAATCCACCGCAGAAGATAGTGTTAAAAGCAAAAAAGATGATGATTTTATAATGGTACCTAATAAAATTTTAAATAAATGTATTCTATAATACAATAAAATATGCCATACAAACCCCAATATGATTCACAACAGATATTATATTGTATATAACACCCATCCATACTAGCCTGCCCCCCAATTACTTCTAATGCCAACACAATATAAGGTCCTCTTACTTATGAAATTTATTTGACTTTTTTATGTAATGTATTTATGTATTGTGTAGATACTGTTTTATTTTATATCATTAAAGACATTTTTTATCATAGAGTTGGTGGTCTGTTAAAGTCCCATTTAGGGGATATCTTTCCTTGTTCTAACAAGACATGGCTGTCAACCTAAACTGACTGGCCGGGCAAGCATTCATCAGAGAAGCAGCCAAGAGGCCCATGGTAACTCTGGAGGATATGCAAAGATCCACAGCTCAGGTGAGAGAATCTGTCCTCAGGATAACTATTAGTCGTGTACTCCACAAATCTAGCCTTCATGGAAGAGTGGCAAGAAGAAAGCCATTGTGGAAATAAAGCCATAAGAAGTCCCATTTGCAGTTTGAGAGAAGTCATCTGAGGAACACAGCAAACATGTGGAAGAAGGTGCTCTGGTCAGATGAGACCAAAATTGAACGTTTTGGCCAAAAAGCGAAACGCTATGTGTGGCGCAAAACTAACACTGCACATCACCCTGAACACACCATCCCTACCGTGAAACATGGTGGTGGCAGCATGTTGTGGGGATGCTTTTCTTCAGCAAGGACAGGGAAGCTGGTCAGAGTTGGTGGGACGATGGATGGAGCAGAATACGGGGCAATCTTAAAAGAAAACCTGTTAGAGTCTGCAAAAGACTTGAGACTGGGGCGGAGGTTCACCTTCTGGCAGGATAGCAACCCTAAACATATAGTCAGAGCTACAAAGGAATGGTTTAGATCAAAGCATATTTATGTGTTTTAGAATGGCCCAGTCAAAATTTAGACCTAAATCCAATTGGAAATCTGTGGCAAGAATGGAAAGTTGCTGTTCACAGATGCTCTCTATCCAATCTGACAGAGCTTGACTTATTTTGTAAAGGAGAATGGGGCAAAAATGTCACTCTTTAAATGTGCAAAGCTGGTAGAGGCATCCCCAAAAAAGACTTGCAGCTGTAATTGCAGCCAAAGGTGGTTCTACAAAGTATTGACTCGGGGGGCTGAATACAAATGCACGGCACACTTTTCACATATTTCTTTTTAAAAGAATTTTTCAAACCATTTATCATTTCCCTTCCACTTCACAATTATGTGCCACTTTGTGTTGGTCTATCACATAAAATCCCAATAAAATACATTTATGTTTTTGATAGTTACATGACAAAATGTGGAAAATTTCAAGGGGTATACTTTTTCAAGGCACTGTATATCATTCTAGCACAATGGATCACACCAAAGCAGCAAATTATGTTATTCAGCAAGAGCATATCACATCCTAGCAATAAATTATAAGAGGAGAGGAGGGTATCCATGCTAATATCTAATATAAGCAGCCAGCACAGTTTGTTAATAGTCAAACAATAAAAATAAAAGTCCAAAATGCAGTGCATGTTAAAAAATAACACATCTTTCTTTCCAAGAAGGGATAGATATGAAAGGATCCTTCACCAGCTTCAGTGTGTATGGAAAAGCACACCACACCCAATGTGAATCCAGTCTGCTTACCAGAAGGTGATAATATATAGGCATAAAATCATCAGTCACAAGGCATAATTTCATCACTTATCCAGAACACTGATAGTAATGCACTGGATCCAATCATGGAATACAACTTATACTGGGCACTCATTCACTTTAAAGCCATCCAGGTCATGAACTCCAAGGATATGATAAATATGATTTCATCCAATCAATAAGTTAGATATAAAGTAGATCAAGGCTTGTCATAGACCCATATAGACCTTCATAGGATCACCATGAGGCTGCAGAGCTCAGCAGGCATGTGGCTGGTTGAAGCATTAGCAGCTTCCAGAAGTGGCAAGATGGCTGTGGCTCCAAAACAGCACCTCTCTCGGCTGGGTGATGAAAGGGAGGGGAGAGGATGTGGCTACATGTTTCAGGGCAGAAAGGAAGGCCCCTTTATCAAACCATAAATTATAAGACAAACAGCATATTATATCATTCAACAAAATATTATAGTGTTCAACAGTATACTATATCACCCAGTAGCACTTCCACTACTTTCAGCATCACTCAACATCAGTTTAATAACCTGCTCTCCCCCTAACCTTTATTCATCTAGAAGCGCTTTACTCTACCACTACTGCTTTTAATCCCCTACTACAGATAACCACAGACCAACGATTTTCTACCATACATAACATTTTACACATCTAAGCAGCAATGTAATGATTTTAATCAATGCATAAAACACTATAAATATATTGTATTTCCTTTTCGAACACTCCCAATCAAATCAGCCCTACAACATAACCCCCAGAGATGCTTGTCCTAAATTATATCAGCACTCTCACATTAGAATGCAGGGATGAGACATAGAGAGCCACATCTTGAGCTCCTGAGCTAAATGCAGGAACCTGCCTTACAGAAAGTATCCTTTCACTCAGAGCTGGCAAGCAGCATGGACCACAGGGTGCCTTGTGAAGCATTAGAATAAAAATAGTAGCACCTTTTTTGCTGATGCAAATGAAGAGCACTGGGCACCTCTATTGACCACCCCTCAGCTCAGCTCTGATCTCAGTCATTAGTAACTGGTGCTATAATTTTAAAAAATCTGGAAAATCAATCAGAGATCTTTTCAAAAGAGGCCTCCAGAAGGGAAAAGGTAACTCACCAATATCCACCCTGACTCTTTAAATAAAGTGTTACATATAATTCTGTTTCCAAAAATGAGCGACACGCAATAAAAAATAAAAAATAGTATTGGCTTTACAGAGTAAATGTCTTACACTATGTAGACACTTTTCAAGGTCGTTTTTTTATTTTCTATTATTATTATTGTTTTATTATCATAAATGAATATAAACCCTCAGTTTTCTGAGTTCCAAACTTTTAGTTTTCAACTGTTTGCCAAACTTTATTAGAATAAAGGCTTTCCCTTCCGAAGGTGGAATGTCTCTGCAAGCACAATGAATGCTGACACTCTGGCTATTATTTCTCCAGAGTATTATTTTCAAATTTCATGGTGATAATAGTTTTCTTGCAGACTATTAACTGCACAAATGAGGCTAACAAAATTTCCTCATATTGCAGCTCCTAGAGGAAATAATATTTTTTATGTGTTTTCTGTCAAGGTGGATGGAAACACACAACCATTCCTAATAACATTGGGATGGGGGAAATGTTATTCTGATTCTGTATGGAAAAGCAGCTTGTCCCAATGGTTAACAAACTAATTCTGAAATTCACATAAGTATAAATATATTTTTTTGTATTTCAGAGGTTTCTTCTGATCTTATAAGATCAGATTTTTTTGCTTGCTATATTTTGCCTAAATAAATATTGTAAAACTATTAGATAGATAGATAGATAGATAGATAGATAGATAGATAGATAGATAGATAGATAGATAGATAGATAGATAGATAGATAGATAGTGCCCTGATATATAATTGTTTTTGTAGGTAAAGGCATCATCAGCACTGCTGCATGGTGGCTCAGTCATTAGTATTTGTAAAAAGTTTATGAGCAGGATTTACTAAAATACTAATTCAGATCAAGTGCAATGAAGTGATGAAGTGAAACAGTGTTCATGTCAAACATCCAATTAGAGAGAGAAGCTTATTTTATTTAAACTCCCTTGTGTGTGATTGGATGTTTATATTCTGTTTACTCCACAGCACTTCACCTCACTTCATACATTAGTAAAGCAAGCCCCGCATTTCCCAGGGTTTCTGCAAATTTTAAAAGTGCTTAATTTTCTCTCAAAGGCAAAAAGCAACTTTATCGGTTAATTGATTTACACTGTTTCTAATTAACTTGTGTACATTGTCCCCAGACCGTTTGTTTATATGATTCTTCTGTGTGCTCATGAGCATAACAGAGCATAGTTTTATTTGTATCATTTAGGTCAGTGGTGGTCAACTTACTAGAAACAAAGATCTTCAAGTGTGCTTTTGTCATCAGCAAAGGGCCATACATTCTATTCTTTATAATGTAATGTTGCAGAAGATTGTAAGAGAATGCAGAGATACTTGCAGATATGCTTTAAAGTAATTGTAAACCTTTCATTTTTTTGGGTTTTGCACAGGGGCCCCCAGCCGGCGCTCCTGGCTCCTCCCCTTCATCTGGTGTCCCCACGGAAAGCTGCTTTCCATGGGAGTACCCCTGCGGGCTTAAGGCTTTACAACCACTTTAAAAGTGGTCGTGACTGGGATCCTGCTGTAGGAGATGGTCAGAAACAGCTGTCAAATTATATGAGATAAGGGGCATTGATAGTGCCTCTAGGCCTAAGAACATTCCTTGGCTGTCTGCCACATTATCTCTGTCTATAAGTTGGGGGAGGGATAGATTTTATTGGGGTACACAATGATCCTAGGGGTGATAAAGATTTGTGCTTGGGGGGAATTTTTTGAGGGGAGAATATGAGTTGGTAGGACTGATTTAGGGGGGAAGATGATCTGTGCTGGTTGGGGGGGGGGGTTACCAGGAAAGGGGATTTGTGCTGGGAGGGGATTTGTGGGGAAGAGGATTTGTGCTGTTCGAGGGGAATTATTTGGGGTGGGGGTGATATTTGCTGGGAGGGGTGATTTGAGGGAGCTCAGATTTGTGCTAGGAGGTTATAGTTGTAAATGGAGCATTTGTATTGGGAAGGAGAATTTTTGTTATTCGTTTAAAGAGAATTTTGACTTGCAGAGGGAATTTATGCTTGGAGGAAATTGAGCCTGCAGATTAATGCTCGATTTTTTTGAAGGGGGGAGTTTTGCTAAAAGGTTAAAGTATGTAGGAGTATTGAACACTCCTTTCACTCTATTCATTACACACACCTGACCCCTGCACTCCACAATCAAATCCCCTTCACTCTGTGTGTTATACACATCTGACCCCTGCACATAATGCATTACACACACCCGACCCCTGCAATTAGTGTTGCATATGTCTGATTCCTGCACTTTATGTGGTACGTGCCCTATCTGCCCCTTGTCTAAGCATTTTCCACAGACAAGCAACGGCAAAAGAAACCCAAAGACTGCAACACCCTACTCCCTCTGCATTCCTTTAGAAGTTGCTTGTCTGTTCTGAACATGCTCAAAGCTGAGATAAGCTGCATTTTATGAAGCAGCTGTCTCCTTCCTAGCTGTTGACAGATCGGCTGCGGGTGGGGGGCTGGTCCTCCAAATGTATCATGTGCCCTTCTGACTCTTGTAATTTCTGCATTATCTGCCCCTTGTCAAGCCATTTTCCACAAACAAGCAACGGCAAGAGAAATGCAAAGGCTGTAACACCCTACCCCCCTCTGTATTCATTTTTAAGTTGCTTGTCTGTTGGCTGATATAAGCTGCATTTATAAAGCAGCTGTCTCCTTCCTAGCTGTAGACAGATTGGCTGTGGGTGGGGGGTGGGGAGCTAGCCCTCCTAACTAAACATTTAGAAACAGTAGTACATGTGCTTTGTCCCATAGAAGACAGAAGAGTAAAAACAAATTTACTTGGGGCGTGGCTTGATAGCGCAAGTGAATGGCTGCCTAATCCCTCAGCTCCTCAGGGAAATCAACTATAGCGGCCACACAGTGATGGAAAACAGGGCTAACAATCAGCTCACATTACTCCTCTATTCCCTCACACGACCCAACCGCGATGTCAAAATGGAGAAAGGAGTATAAATCTCCTAGAAAGCTGACAGATTACTTCTCACTGCCTGGTATCACTGACGGCCAAGATGGTGCCGTGGCACCTGTGGGAGCTCAGCTCGGCTCTCCTCACCTTATCCAGGAATGGAATTCCTCCAGACCACTGGGACACCCTCCTCCACAGACAACCAGGGTGAGCCTTCCCCCCTAATTCACCCTCCACAGCAAGCCCAGCTAAATCAAGGGTCAGAACAACAGAGCCAGAGCACACACAGCCCAGCACAGCCTCCTGTCTATTCTCTCTCCCTCCTCCTCAGCAGTCATCAGTGCTGGAATCATTCCCTGCTTCAGACCAGCCTTTGTCTGAACAAACTATGAAGAGCATGCTCCTATCCCTCAGGCAGACCCTGTACACTGATCTGTCCACAGCTGTATCATCATTGTCTGTCTCAGTACAGCACCGTGACCAACCGTGACCAACGCATTAACACCATAGAGTCCAGAGTGAGTGATTTTTACACTGCCCATAATGAAATGGTGGATGTAGTCACTGACCATGAGGATGAACTACAATAAATCTAACTCAAGATGGCAGACCTAGAGGACTGTTCTCGAAGGAACAATATAAAATTCTGCAATATTCCAGAGTCGGTCCAACAGGCTGACCATCCAATCCCTAATGCGCTCACTCATGCCCGAGTTGTCTGAGAGAGACCTGGAGATTGACAGACTCCCTAAACCTCCCCACCTACCAGCCTCTACTCCCAGAGATGTTTTGGCACGCATCCATTTCTTTACGGTCAAGGAGCGCATCATGTATGCAGTGAAACGCACAGCTAGGCTTCCAGACCCCTTTAACTCTATCAATCTCCAAAGCCACCATGGAAAACCACCGCCAACTTGCTACAATTACCAAGGAACTCCAGAACCACAAAATCCCTTACAAATGGGGATTTCCCACCAAACTACTTATCACCCACCAGAATAAGACCCATGCGGTGAGAAGGCTCCCTGCGGGTCTCCAATTATTAAAAACCTGGTGCATCATACCTGAAGATACCCCAGACCCTCAAGTCCAATCAAATCACCAAATGGAGACTGGAGGAGCATACCAGAAGGCTTGAAGCTATATTATGACCCTGTTACCTCTGATTCAACAGATGCTGACTACCTGCAGCTTCATTCATCTGCACCCATCTGCCTAGACTGTTGATCATAGACCTACCCTTTCCACATTAAATATATCTACCCCCACCCTTGTGATTTTGTGCGGTAAGTAATGACCATTGAGCTCCAGAACTTCACTTCTTCTTGCGCTCTCCCTTTTTATTTACCCTTCCTTATACCTGTACCAGCTACTCTCATTTTTGTTTTATCAACTATATATCTGCATCAGAACTCCTAGACAACAACTTTCTACCATGGAATTTAGAATTGTCTCCATGAATGCTAGAGGCCTGAACACTCCTCAGAAGAGATCTGCACTGCTTAAGAAGGCCATCACTCAAAAGGCCGATATTCTTTTAGTACAGGAAACGCATTTCACATTAACCAAAACCCCTCAGTTCATGCTGAAATATTACCACCAGATCCTTTTAGCCTCCAATGCAAAGAAAATGAATGGAGTTTTGATACCTTTACGAGATTCTCTTCACTTCAACCTGCACCAAACCATCCTGGAGCCCAAGGGTCACTATCTAATTGCGTTTTGTGACATCAATGAAGTCACGTACACCCTAGTCAATGCCTACCGTCCGAATAAGCAGCAACTACGCCTCTGCAAATGCTTACACAAGAAGGTGACACAAGTCAAAAAAGGCAGGATAATTATAGGAGGCGACTTCAATATAGTCGGAAATCCTGACATTGACACCAAATCGACAACCCACCAACAACGCCCGGCTTTGAACCCTTTTCTTCAAGCAACTGGCTTATTCGACGTCTTGGGATGCCATCATGGCTCAGAGCGGGACTTTTCCTATTTTTCATCATCTCAACTATCCTGTTCCCACATTGACTTCTTCCTCGAAGACAAACAGACACTTCAAGATATTGCAGACTCTTCAATTGGAGATCATGCTCCTATTACAATCACTATGGGATAAAGGGCAACCAGACTGACTCGTATCTGGGGACTAGACACCTCTCCTCTTCTTGCAGACTTTAGTACCACCCAAACCATTACCGACAAACACCACACTTTCTATGAACTCAACGACAATCCAGATATTGACCTCTTTGTTCTTTGGTCTCCATACAAAGCATATATGTAGGGGATCCTTATTAAACTGCACAGTAAGGATTAAAAAATGGAGGACGCAGCAAATTGAAGAGGTACTATCCCAGATTGACCAACTAGAAAGTGTAAACAAACAATCCCCTTCCCATAGCATAGCTAATGAGCTCCTAGCCCAGAGGCAAAAACTCCACTCTGTGCTTCTCTATAAATTTGAAACCAATCTTAAACTTAGCAAGGCCAACTTCTATGCTTTGGGTAACAAAGCCAGTTCACTTGCCCGTCAAGTTAAGGCTCAAAGAACCAAATGTAAAATCGCTTCCCTCAACCCACCCTACGACTAAATGCTTACTAACCAATCCCCAAGACATAGCAAATGCCTTCAGTGACTACTATTCCTCCCTTTATAACCTAGCCAATGACCCCACTGCCCCACAACCAACAGAACCCCTTATTCAAAAATTCCTGTCATCAGTTGAGCTCCCAGCCACCCCTGACCACCTTCATCAGCTATCCAAGCCCTTCACAAACGATGACATTATAAAGGCAATTAAAACCCTTCCCACCAATAAATCTCCTGGGGAAGATGGATTTGTCAATGAGTACTTCAAACAATTCACCGACATCCTTTCCCCACATCTCACTACTCTCTTCAATTTTGCTGCCTCCTCTGGTTCTTTTCCACTAGATATGTTGCGCTTGATCATTACTACTATCCCTAAGTGTGACAAGGATCCTTCCTCCACAGCCAGTTATAGACCTATCTCTCTTCTTAACACTGACGTTAAGTCATAAGCCAAAGTGGTAGCATCCAGATTGATGCCCCTCCTCCCAATCTTGGTCCACCCAAACTAAGTTGGGTTTGTACCCAATAGACAAGCTCTTGATGCTAGGAGGGTCATCAATCTAATCCACTGGACCAACCAAACACGAACGCCTTCTCTGCTTCTTTCTCTAGAGTGCATTGGGGATTTTTGAAGGCGATGCTCTCTAAATTCGGCATACAGGGATGGTTCCAAGAAGCAATACTTTCTCTATATTCCAATCCCTCTGCTAGAGTGCTGACTGTAGGATCGTTACCCAAACCCTTCAGGATCACCAATGGCACCCCGCCAGGGTTGTCCTCTCTCACCTATCATTTTTGCCCTTCTAATGGAACCCCTAGCATCTAAAATTAGAAACAGCCAACATATCTCTGGAATTTCTTGTAACAGTATAGACCATAAGATTAGTCTCTTCGCGGATGACATTATTCTTATGATCTCTAACCCGGATCGCTCCCTTCAGACGATTCAGGAAACTTTAGTACTGTATCCCTTTACAAACTTAACTCCAACAAATCCCTAATCCTTCTACTAAACCTCTTTGACAAGCAAGGATCTTTTTTAACCACTTCAATACAGGGCATTTTCACCCCCCTTCCAGCCCAGACCAATTTTCAGTTCTGTCGCAGTTTGAATGACAATTGCACGGTCATGCAACACTGCACCCAAATGACATTTTTATCTTTTTTTCCCCACAAATATAGCTTTCTTTTGGTGGTATTTGATCACCTCTGTGGTTTTTATTTTTTGCGCTATAAACAAAAGAAGAGTGACAAGTCTGAAAAAAACACAATATTTTTTACTTTTTGCTATAATAAATATCCCATTAAAAAAAAAAAAAAAGAAAAAACTATTTTTTTCCTCAGTTTAGGCCGATATGTATTCTTCTACAAATTTTTAGTAAAAAAATTGCAATAAGCGTATATTTATTGGTTTGCGCAAAAGTTATAGCATCTACAAAATAGGGGATAGTTTTATGGCATTTTTATTTATTTTTTTTCCTAGTAATGGCGGTGATCTGCATGACTGCGACATTGCGGCGGACACAGCGGACACTTTTGACACTATTTTGGGACCATTCACATTTATACAGCGATCAGTGATACAATGCACTGATTACTGTATCCATGTCACTGGCAGGGAAGGGGTTAACACTAGGGGGCAATCAAGAGGTTAAATGTGTTACCTAGGGTGATTCTCACTGTAGGGGGGGGGATCACAAGGGGAGGAGACCGATTAGTGTTCCTCTGTACTAGGAACACACGATCGATCTCCTCTCACTTGACAGAACGTGGATCTGTGGGTCCTGCTCTGTTATCAGGCAATCGCGGGTGCCCGGCATATATAGCGACCGCCGGGCAGGTGCACCAGCTCCCGAGTGACGGGGCAGCGCGCGTGCACCCCCTAGACTGCCAGGAATCCCAGGATGTCATATGACGCCCACCCAGGATGGGAGATCCCTCCTGCGGATGTCATTTGACTATGGGTATGATGTCAAGTGGTTAAAAAAGAACCTCCCCTATACTTGGGCTGACCAAGATATCTCATATCTAGGGATTAAACTGTCCCGATCCCCAAACCAACTTTATGATCTGAATTATGTAACTTTTCAAAAGCAACTTCCTCAATTACTTAAAAATCTCTGAGTTTCTGGTCTATCCAAAATGGGTAGAATAGCCTCTCTCAAGATGATTATACTACCCAAACTCATATAACTCTTCCACACAGTAGTACTACTGATCCCTCATGCCTTTCTCTCTTCAATACAAAGACAAATCATGAAATTTGTATGGGATAACAAACCACCCAGATGTGCTCACCATATACTAATATAACTAACCCCTCCTCCTCTTCAAACTCCTCCTTTACCCCTTCTGGAGCCATTTCCATTAATACCTCCAGGTGTAATCATGTCCCTACAACCTAGCTGGAACTTGACTAATTTGCTACTTGTTCTGAATGTTACTGGTTGAATTTAACCACTTGACCACTGGGCACTTAAACCCCCTTCCTAACCAGACCAATTTTCAGCTTTCGGTGCCCTCACACTTTGAATGACACTTACTCAGTCATGCAACACTGTACCCATATGAATTTTTTTCCTTTTTTTCACACAAATAGAGACTTCTTTTGGTGGTATTTAATCACCACTGGGTTTCTTAGTTTTTGCGCTATAAATCAAAAAAACTGAAAATTCCGTAAAAAAAAAAAAAAATGCGCCGGGTCTTCCGGCGGTCACGGATTTTTCCGGGAGCGCGCCCCAGGGGGCGCACAGGAGCAAGATTCTGGGAGGACGTACATGGACGCCCTCCCAGAATAAGCCAACCATGCTGTAGCCGTCTTTCGGCTATGGCCCGGTCGGCAAGTGGTTAACTTTATGCTCCAGTTGGAGCATCTGCCAAACTAATACATGTATTAGTAACGATGTATGTGAAAAACTTCTAATAAAGAGTATTGAGAAAAAAAATAATTTTATTATAGAGCTTGTTTAAGTTAGGCTCAGACAAAGTGTTAGCTCTTTGTCTATATTTTCTGTACTAAAAAAAAAAAAAAAATGAAAAGGGAAAAGAAGGAAAACACACATACATAGTTCGATATAGTAAGTCATCTTCAAGATATAGTGCAAGTGGTACATCAAGCATACGTGGTACAGATGTAGCACCCTCTAGTGTGTGCTAGTAGTTAGAGTAGGAAAAAAACATAGCTTAGCTCAGGGCTAAACCTAAGCTATGTAATCTGGATCAGGGTTTTCTAAATTTCAGGGCTGGGTGACTCATTCTGGCAGCTCGCTGGTGCCTCCCCCTGGTCTAGAAGGTTGGATAATCTTCTAGAATTAGTGGGTGGAGGTTTGGAGAAGCTGCCTTGAATATTCCTGGAGCCTCAGCCAATCCTTAGAGGTAGGATGGCAGGGGGCTGAGACCACTCAATAAATAGACATGGGCCATGCCAGCAGGGGCAGTCGGGTGGAAGATAGAGATACAGTGTTGAGAAGTCTGTCAGATAAATCAAAGTGATTCAGCTGGAACAAGCAAGTGCTGTGCAGGAGGAAAATGAAGGAGACTGTATATAGGAAGATGTCCCTGAAGTTTTGCTGAACGTTTTGCTGAAGCTAAGTGGGCATCCCATACCCTCCCATCCCAATCCAAGTTATTAATCCTTAATAATTAACAAAAACAAATTTACGGACTGTTCTCTGATTTTGGGTGCTTGTAAAATGTTTGGTGTGCCTGGCTGTGCAGGAGTAGGTGATCCAAGTTCTTCAGCGGTCCCTACGGGGGTGTGCTACACAGAGATAGTCCCTAAAACAGTGGGAGCTTACTAAATGGTGACCATATGAACGTAGCATGTCGTGGATCCAAGCAAAGCAATGCCATAAAATGGTCCATAAATACATGGCTGACATGGAGCAAGATAATGCTTGTTCAAGATAATTCTAGTATAGTTATTTATAGAGGAGAACCACCTCTGCAATGGAGGAGACTGCCAAGGGATGAAAGTAAGAAGGGCAGGAAAAGGACTGGCATGATAAAGAGAAGGGAAATGATTGGGTAAAGCAAGAATGGGGAAGTGGGATAAAACAAGAATGAGGAAGGAGGTGGGAGGTGCCCCGGAGGCTCAGGTTTGCTTATATTACAACTCCAAGAAGCGGGCAGTCAGTTGCGATGATGGAAATTGGTCAAGCCAAGGTTGCCAAGTACATAAGAATTTGATGTGTGTATCATTGAGGATTGGTGTCAGTTTCTCATTAATGAGCATGCCATGTACTCGATTCTTAATCTATTCAAAGATAAGTGTTGGTGATTTCCACACCCTTGCTATTGTCTGTTCCTTTGCCATAAAAATGTGGGTGAGTATGTGCTCACATCGGGTTATGTTTTCTATCAGTTTATGTAAGGGTGCTTCACAGGGGTTTTTGTGCAGATTAATGTGGAGAACTATATTAACCAAAGTGTATACCCGTATCCACAGCCTCTTTACCTTAGGACATGTCCACCAGATATGATTCATGTCAGCCATATGGACAGCCTCAAAGCAACCTGGAGGGTAGGTGGGTAAACATGTTGCTATCCTAGCTGGGGTGAAGTACCAATGTGACATAAGCTTGAAGGATTTTTCAGGAGCTATAACATTATGGGATGACTGAAGCAAAGCTTTCCACATGTTGTTCCAGTCTTCAGGGGTTAAGGCAGTCTGGAAGTCTCATTCCCATCTTGAACAATTTGGTGAAGCTTGCATATTAATGTTACCCTGAATAGAGTAATATGACAAAGATATGAGGCCTTGGGTTGTGGGACATGCATGACAGTAGGACATCTAGATTTAAAGGCCAGCATGTCGTGGGTCGGTCATGATTTTTTATTAAGGATTCCAAAAAGTGACACATTTGGAGGTAAAGGAACCTTTCAAACTCGGGTAAATCATGGAAGTCCAGGAGGTGTTGTAAGAGTAAATGGCCCCTGCAGGCAATAAGGATGAGGCCTCGTTGGCACCAACAATGGAAGCTCTGGGGGTTTTCCAGTCCCAGGGGGAAAAAGGAACAATTAAGGATTGACAGAAGTGGGAGGTGTGGGGACAGTAAGCAAGCAGAATATTCAACAATGGAAGAGTTTCATTTGTTTAAATGTTCTTTTTCTTAAGGTTTAACTGTGTCTGTGAGACAGTCACTTGCGACGTGGAAATAGTACTTTGTGTGTATGAGAACTGTGGCATATGTATGAAGTGCATACTGCATTTGCCTCTTTAACCTATAGGCAACATTCATCAAACTGTAGTCACATCCATGTTTGTACTCGGATTCAATCTGTGGATAGTATAGAAAAGAAAACAGGAAACAGAGAATATTGACCTGAGGTGTGCCGGGGTCACGTGGTCAGTATGCCTAAAAGGGGGCAAGAATCAACACAGTAGGATGACAGCTTGACAAAAGATTTATTACAAGCTAAATTAACATTCAATCTGCCAAATTGACAAACGCTTGTGACATCTCAGAAAATGGCTCTGGGATATACCCAGAGAAACAAGATGAACTCCACCTAACCCATTCCTTGATAATATATGCCTTAGGATCCAGACCCAGATTGGCCAAAAAGGGTATGGCAATGAAGTATGAGAGGAGAGCATTAGGAAAAGGCAACAGAAGACCATTCCTGGGTATACAAGACGTGGCACTGATGAGCTGGTCTAACACCAACACCGCGCACCATGCCTTGCCAGTCTCAAAGAACCTGATGTCCATGCCACCTCCCGATTGCTGTGTCTCGCAAGCATGCCAATGTAAACAGACGTAGCCGGGGTGCCTAACCAGTTAATTGGCCAAAAGTATGCGATACACTGGCCAGAAAGCGTAAAACTCCCCTGGCCTCAAAAACCATAAAAGCCAGATATATCGTTGCCTTGAGCACCAAGCTGGGTAACAACCCAAAAAAGGAGATCTTGAGAGCATGTCAGACATATCACGGAAAGAAAAATATGACCCGCGATGGGAAGTCTGCTGAGCACAGTAGGGGGGCTACTCTTCCGGATCCCTTTGAGGATGGCTTTAATAGGGTACGCAGAAAATAAAGAAAGGCCTAACGGGGTCTCCAAAAAACATGACATGCTGGATCCCAGCCAGATATGTCCTGATGGTGCTGTGGGCCAATTCGAGTTGGGAGTGGCAAAAAGCAGAAAAACTAATAGACACTGGATGCTGTAACCGTCAAGACTAGGAAACCTCGACCGGAAAGCCTGGAAAACATTCCAAGCAGTGCCAAAAGCCTTCCTGCTATTTGAAAATAAAGATTTAACGATCAAGGCTGCTGCGTCAGCCCAATGGGAACCTAATCCATCACTAATTGCTGGAACTGAGGAGAAGGCGTGGCGCAGGCATCTGCGTCCGAGACCTGGGCCTACCAGTACCGGCCTAGGCACCGAAGGGGTTCCAGAATCCACTAAAAGCCCCTGAGCCAGAAGAAGCAGCTGGAGCTGCATTAGGCTGACTTTCCAACAGTTCCACTCTGTAGCGCAACTCCTGGCTAGACGTAGGTGGGGAATTAAGAGTAGTGTGGACTTGGGACAGGGAAGAAACCACTGTCCGCAGGGAAACTTGCTCCGCACTCGCGTCCGATGCACAAGGGAACAGCAACCTATATAGCTGGGCTCCCGAGCCGAAGCCGGGAATGCAATCCCCCTGCGTTGTAATCCTGCCATCAGTTCGAAGAGTTGAGGCTCGCTATGTGTGAACGTGCTCCGACCCCCTAGCCGGAGAAGGAGAGATAGAAGCGAAGTCCCCAATATCTGCTGCTTGAGACATGACCTGCATAAACCGAAAAAATAAACTTGACATAACCAAGAATGTAACAGCCGCCCCCCAAGACTTACCTGTGACCAACTGCCCCCCCTAAAAACACAACATAAGAATGGGTCTGACGCATGCCAGTCTAGTGCAATTACCAGGCCGGACGTAACAGGCAAATTCAAATGTAAACTCAGGCCTTGAAACCTAAAAAACGTGTCAGAGTGCTGAAGTAAATGGTAAACCAAGATGTGATGTATGTAACATGGATGAGGAGACTTGCCCCTGCACAAGCCAATTAAAAATGACCAACTCAACCCATGCGAACCTGGAAACGACACCGGTAACTGCAGAGGAGATGCCATGAAATAACCGTGAAAATGTGAACTCAAAATGGCAAAAACATATGAACGGTACCCAGCAAAATGATGAAAATAGCAACCATGAACTGAGTGAAAATGACACGTAACTGGGTGAGGAACATAAACTGTGAGAGAAACGTTAGCAGACTGAGAAAAGTAACCTGCAACAGTGAGAGAAACGTTAGCAGACTGAGAAAAGTAACCTGCAACAGAAATGTACGCTGTGTGAAGAACGTAACTGAACGAGAAATGCGAGTAGCATGAGCTGACGAAACATGAGCAGCATGAGAACTGAGGATGCATGAGAAACACAAACTTCATGAGAAACGCAGGTTGCACTAGAACGTAAAATTGTGTGAACGACGTGAGAAACATGGAAAAACATGAGAAACATGGGAAAACGTGAGTAACATAGGAAACGTGAGTAACATGGGAAAACGTGAGAAACATGGGAAAACGTGAGTAACATGGGAAAACGTGAGTAACATGGGAAAACTTGAGTAACAAGGAAAGACGTGAGTAACATGGAAAGACGTGAGTAACATGGGAAACATGAGTAACATGGGAAACAGGAGTAACATGGGAAACGTAAGTAGGCATGAGAAACGTAAGTTGTGTGAGAAACAAAAATAGCATAACAAATGTAAATTGCATGAGGAACGAAGATTGCATGAGAAACGTAAATTGCATGAGAAACGTAGATTGCATGAGAAACGTAAATTGCATGAGAAACGTAAATTGCATAAGAAACGTAAATTGCATGAGAAACATAAATTGCATAAGAAACGTAAATTGCGTAAGAAACGTAAATTGCGTGAGAAACGTATATTGCATGAGAAACATAAATTGCATGGGAAACGTAAATTGCGTGAGAAACGTAAATTGCATGAGAAATGTAAATGGCACGAGAAACATAAATAGCATGAGAAACGTAACTTGCATGAGAAACGTAAAATGCACGAGAAACGTAAATTGTATGAGCAACGTAAATTGCACGAGAAATGTAAATTGCATGAGAAAACATAAGTTGTACGAGATACGTAAGCTGCATAAAAACAGATGAGGAGACATGCCACTGAACAAGCCAATTAAAAAAACGATCACCTCAATCTGTTAAACCCATAGACGTGATGGGTAGCCTGCAGTGGAAGAACGTAGACAGCCCTGCATGTGTGAAAACGACCAGAGAAAATAAACTGACAACCAGCCCATGAAATAACAACACCCCTCGGTACCTGACAAGTATGAGGAAGTGGGTGCAGAAATGACAAGACCAACAGCGCATGAACGTGAACCTAATGACAACACCACCCTAGTGTATGCAGTAAGCGAGCCCGAGCAACCTGCAGCGCCAAGACAGGTGATTGAAAACCTACAAACGAAAACCTATGAAAGAAATACTGTGACAGGAAATGGAAACTAAAAAAACAGGTCTGAAAAAGCAAATCGCATTGCAAAACGTGCCTGAAAACAACAACAACCTCATAGATGACAGGGTAAGGAGACTGACTAAAGCAAACATACTGTTCTATGAGCCGACAAAGGCCGCGCTGGGAGACGGCCAGTAAGAATGCGGTGAAGCCGTCTGCTCAGTGCGGACAGTGTGTCTGCCCACACATATCTATGGTTGTAACATAGATAAGGCATCCCCGAATTTCCCCACAGGTATATGACTAGACAGTGGTGACTGGAAGCCCTAATCATTTGATTATAATATGCAGCTATGAGTATCCCCAGTCCAGCCTGCACCAACCCCTGACTCCTGACACTGGACACCCCCAGCCCTGCAGGTAATAGCAGAGTCAGAGTGCAGCCTGTTAGCATAGCATAGTTGTAAGTGACTAACAGCTCCTGGGGAACCCTATACATGTATCAGTGACACATGCAGTGGCAGCCTCTGTGCTGGGGGAGTGACTACTGATTGAAATGAGAGGCCAGATTTCACTGCCATGGCTCCACAATTCCCTGCCTATCTGCTGGGGAAAGACGTGAAACAGAGTAACAGCAGCATGACCTGACTGTCCTACTCCAGGTGTTTTACATACGTATAGAGGGCTGCCTGAACCCCCGAGCAGCCCGCTGCCACCAACATCTCAAACCAGCCCCAATCAGCATCAGACACACCCCCCCCATCAGTACTGTGTATCAAAATGCGTTCCAGCAATGTACTGGCAAGCACTGATAGTCACTAAAACCACAGGAGTCTGGTGAGAATGGCAGGAAGACAAACTTCCCTCTTACCAGTGCCTGTAGCGCACGAGACCCTCCAGGAAGACTGCTGTAACCCCTGGTAAGCTGGGCCAGAAACGAGGCAGGGGGAACAAAGCGTCCATTCGTCTTCCTCGTAGCACCCGCAACCCGGAAGTGACCTAAGAAAACGTGCCGGAAATTACGTCACGCGAGAGCCTACGACCACAAGGGGAGGAGGCAAAGGAGGGCAGGCTTTATGCAGCCTGACTCCTCCTACAAAAACAGGCTGACCTGTGGTCAGCCTTATGCCACGTACACACGATCGGACATTAATCGGACATTCCGACAACAAAATCCACGGATTTTTTTCCGACGGATGTTGGCTCAAATTTGTTTTGCATACACATGGTCACACAAAGTTGTTGGAATTTCCAAACGTCAAGAACGAGGTGATGTACAACACGTACGACGGGACTAGAAAGGAAAGTTCAATACCAAGTGCGCCACCCTTTGGGTTGCTTCTGGTAATCTCGTGTTAGTAGAAGTTTGGTGAGAGACGATTCGCGCTTTTCAAACTCGTGCTTTTCAGATCGTTATTACTGCTCTTCAGTTTGTGCTTGTGGGTTTGTATCTGGTTTTCAGTGTGTGTAGTCAGTTCGTATCTGTTTTTTCAGTGCATTCTTGTCCGCTCGTATCTGATTTTCAGCTCGCTCTTCAGAGGTCTTGCTGTTTTTCAGTGCATTCTGTTCGTTCTTTCTGACCAGCCGACCGCTTTGAAGCCATGTTGTGGGTACGTACTCGTCGTAGAGTTCGTGCTGTGCAGGGGCTTGGTGTTGGGGTTCTTGCTTTGACCCAAGCCCAGTCCAAGAACAGGGTGGGGAGGAGTTCGTGGATGAAGAATTGGTTGCTCCAGCGTGACCAATTTTCTCATATGCCTTTGTTGCGGGAGATCCGAGAGAATAATCCTGATGATTTTAGGAATTATCTCCAGATGACTGACCCCGTTTTTCATCGTTTTTCATCGTTTGTTGGCTTTGCTGTCCCCTTATATCATGAAGCAGGATACCTGCATGCGGCAAGCCATCACTCCTGAACACCTTGCGGTACTTGGCGACAGGGAGAAGTCTGCAGGACATCAAGTTCTCTACAGGCATTTCCCCCCAGGCTCTGGGGATCATTATTCCAGGGACCTGTTCTGCCATCATTCAGGTTCTGCAGAAGGACTATATTAGGGTAAGTTTTCTCCTTTACATCACATTCTATGTATTTAGTGTTTGCTAATGTATTGTATTTCTTTCATAATTCCATAATTACCATGATTGGAATATGCTGTGAATTTCTCCTTCGTCCTCATGCATGCTTGAATTTTTTTAAGTTCTTTTTTGTCCTTCATGCATATTTGCCTTCACTAACCTCCCCAGCATGCTATCCTGGGCCCATATACACCTAGCCTAGTCACTTAACAATGTATTTTGTCATCTCAATAGTAGTGCTTTACCCTAACCACCCCCTAAAATGTGTCCAAAAGTTATTTGTGTGCTTAAATTCACGCAGAGTGCCAGAGGCTTTTTTTTGGTTACCAAAATCATTTGGAACCCTCCCCCCAACCGCTAAGTCAAACGATACCAATCCTCTATCTTCTGACTTTGCCAAACCCATACACACTATACCTACCTCTTTTGTGGTCATATTTATGGATGAATTCCCCAAAGCATGTAGTGAAAGGGCCTGCCTGAATACTTTCAAATGGTACTGTTTAAAGTCTTGTTCTCTTATTATCTTGATAGGTAATTGCAGAATGTAAAAATATGTTTCAATTTGTATAGTGTGTATTTTTATTTTTGTATTATGACACTTCTTACCTGTCCAGTGGACTCCCAATAGTGTAAGTAAGGAGGGGACTGCCAAATTAACACACATTATTTATGCATTCAGCTCTCAATGAAGTGGAGATGGTTAATTTTCCAAAACATCTCCCCCCCTAAAATTTTTACAATGGGCCATCAGAGGGGGGGATGAATCTGATAATTGGACCTTATACTTTTGTCTTTAAATACTACTTCAAATAAATATTATACTGATGTTGGCCAAGAATGGTTGTGTCTAATCTGCTTGCAATGTTTATGTGCAAAATTACAAATTTTTTTCTTCTTTGACTCCACAGTTTCCTTCAACGCCACAGGAATGGCAGACTGTGGCATCCCACTTTGCCGATCGTTAGGACTATCCCAACTGTGGAGGGGCAATAGATGGGAAACACATCCACAAAGTCCCACCCCCCAACTCGGGGTCATATTATTATAACTATAAGGGGTTTAATAGTATTGTGATGTTGGTGGTGGTGTCGACGACATATGAGTTCCTCTATGTGGACGTAGGGAAGAATGGCTGGATGTGGGATGGTGGAGTCATCGCCCAGATGAAGTTCTACAAGTGGTGGCTTGGGATTGCCACCTTCGGAAGAGAATGTGGAAGGACTCCAGTTTGTCTTTGTTGCTGATGAAGCATTTTGGGTGAACATCTGATGAGGCCATTTCCCATAAGGACCCTCACCCTGGGCCAGAGGGTTTTTAACTACCGGCTGGCCAGAGCCAGAAGAGTGGTGGAGAATGCTTTCGGGATAATGGCCAGCCGGTTCCGCCTATTTCTGACACCAATCCACATGGCGGAATATAAACTGAAACATATTGTGCTTGCTTGCTGCATTCTGCACAATTTTCTTCAAAAAAATGCTACGAACTATGTGGCCTCAGTTGGGACTGAGGCCGGCTTTCCTGATACTTCAACCCTGACGGCACTTGAAGCTGGCAATCCTGGCTTGTCCCCCCAAAGCGCCCGCGAAGTGAGACAAAAATATCTGGAATACTTTGTGGGTAGGGGGGCCATTGATATGCCAGCAAATGTCTCAGACATTTTTTCAATAAATATTTTTTATAATCTGAAATAATATTTAATTTGATTTACTGCTTGTGTTTCTTTTAGCTGTCTCCTAGGTTCTCCAATGGGCTTTTTTTGGCCATTTTCTTCATGAGGTGACAATCTCTTCTGCTCACGATTATGTTGTGGGTTTGCTACACACACACCTTTTTTTGTTGTTAATATATGTAATGCATTAATGATAAAAATATTCATAATTGTAAGCAACATGAAGTAATTTTTGGGAGTCACGAAAATTGTGAAATTGTTGGAAATTCTAAAGCACTGTGGGTGCTAGTTACAAAAGGAAAATCCACTTTGCACTACAAGGGCTCTTAAAACTGCATTGAAAGTGCACTTGTAATGCAAAGTGGATTTGCCTTTAGTAAATAACCCCCATTGTCACTGTAAACACCAACTTACTCCAAAAATGCTTTTGAGCATTGAAAGGAGAAGCCCCGCATTGTTGAGTATCAAACTTTTTACTCAAAGCACATTGACATGTGCATTTATAAAAGGGTTTTTCAACAAACCAACATCTTTGTTGTATAACATTATTTTTTGTCACATTAATTAGAAATAGCCATTTTTGGTTAAACAGACATGTTTCAAAGCATAACATACACAACACAGGCACTTACAAAGTTCAACTTTGATAAAGTGAAGGCAATATCAGACATGAGTATGTCCAAACTGTGTTGATATTGCCCTCATCAGATGGGGTGATATCAACCCTGTAAAAGCCAAATTTTGAAGATGCACACAAATTGAGAGTCAAAATTAGGATTTCCCTCCTGATCCCATGCCTAATGTCAATATGTGCTAGCTCCCATCACGGGGAATCTGTGGACATGTTTTGGGGGTGCAACCCCTTCCTCTCAGCTACTTTAGTTGGGAGGAAGGGGTTACGTGCACAAAATGCGTACATTGATCTCCCATGATGGGAGATAGCACATGTTGACACACTGTGTGCATCTTCAAAATTTGGCTTTTAACCACTTCAGCCCCGGAAGAATTTACCCCCTTCCTGACCAGAGCACTTTTTACAATTTGGCACTGCGTTGATTTAACTGCTAATTGCGCGGTCATGCAATGCTGTACTCCAACAAAATTTGCGTCCTTCTCTTCCCACAAATAGAGCTTTCTTTTGATGGTATTTGATCACCTCTGCCGTTTTTATTTTTTGCGCTATAAATGGAAAAAGACAGAAAATTTTGAAAAAAAATGATATTTTCTACTTTTTGTTATTAAAAAAATCCAATAAACTCAATTTTAGTCATACATTTAGGCAAAAATGTATTCGGCCACATGTCTTTGGTAAAACAAATGTCAATAAGTGTATATTTATTGGTTTGCGCAAAAGTTATAGCGTCTACAAGCTAGGGTACATTTTCTGGAATTTACACAGCTTTTAGTTTATGACTGCCTATGTCATTTCTTGAGGTGCTAAAATGGCAGGGCAGTACAAACCCCCCCAAATGACCCCATTTTGGAAAGTAGACACCCAAAGGAAATTGCTGAGAGGCATGTTGAGCTCATTGAATATTAATTTTTTTTGTCCCAAGTGATTGAATAATGACAAAAAAAAAAAATTACAAAAAGTTGTCACTAAATGATATATTGCTCACACAGGCCATGGGCATATGTGGAATTTCACCCCAAAATACATTCAGCTGCTTCTCCTGAGTACGGGGATACCACATGTGTGGGACTTTTTGGGAGCCTAGCCGCGTACGGGGCCCCGAAAACCAATCACTGCCTTCAGGATTTCTAAGGTCGTAAATTTTTGATTTCACTCCTCACTACCTATCACAGTTTTGAAGGCCATAAAATGCCCAGATGGCACAACCCCCCCCCAAATGACCCCATTTTGGAAAGTAGACACCCCAAGCTATTTGCTGAGAGGCATGTTGAGTCCATGGAATATTTTATATTTTGACACAAGTTGCGGGAAAGTGACAATTTTTTTTTTTTTTTTGCACAAAGTTATCACTAAATGATATATTGCTCACACAGGCCATGGGCATATGTGGAATTGCACCCCAAAATACATTTAGCTGCTTCTCCTGAGTATGGGGATACCACATGTGTGGGACTTTTTGGGAGCCTAGCCGCGTACGGGGCCCCGAAAACCAATCTCTGCCTTCAGGATTTCTAAGGGTGTAAATTTTTGATTTCATGCTTCACTGCCTATCACAGTTTCGGAGGCCATGGAATGCCCAGGTGGCACAACCTGCCCCCCAAATGACCCCATTTTGGAAAGTAGACACCCCAAGCTATTTGCTGAGAGGCATGGTGAGTATTTTGCAGCTCTCATTTGTTTTGGAAAATGAAGAAAGACAAGAAAAAACTTTTTTTTTTTTTTTTCAATTTTCAAAACTTTGTGACAAAAAGTGAGGTTTGCAAAATACTCACTATACCCCTCAGCAAATAGCTTGGGGTGTCTACTTTCCAAAATAGGGTCATTTGGGGGGGGGGGGGTTGTGCCACCTGGGCATTCCATTGCCTCCGAAACTGTGATAGGCAGCGAAGAGTGAAATCAAAAATTTACGCCCTTAGAAAGCCTGAAGGTGGTGCTTGGTTTTCGGTGTCCCGTACGCGGCTAGGCTCCCAAAAAGTCTCACACATGTGGTATCCCCGTACTCAGGAGAAGCAACAGAACAGAAATAGCTCGGGGTGTCTACTTTCCAAAATGGGGTCATTTGGGGGGGTTTTGAACTGTCCTGGCATTTTATGCACAACATTTAGAAGCTTATGACACACATCACCCACTCTTCTAACCACTTGAAGACAAAGCCCTTTCTGACACTTTTTGTTTACATGAAAAAATTATTTATTTTTGCAAGAAAATTACTTTGAACCCCCAAACATTATATATTTTTTTAAAGCAAATGCCCTACAGATTAAAATGGTGGGTGTTTCATTTTTTTATTTCACACAGTATTTGCGCAGCGATTTTTCAAACGCATTTTTTGGGAAAAAAACACACTTTTTTAAATTTTAATGCACAAAACACACTATATTGCCCAAATGTTTGATGAAATAAAAAAGATGATCTTAGGCCGAGTACATGGATACCAAACATGACATGCTTTAAAATTGCGCACAAACGTGCAGTGGCAACAAAATAAATACATTTTTAAAAGCCTTTAAAAGTCTTTACAGGTTACCACTTTAGATTTACAGAGGAGGTCTACTGCTAAAACTACTGCCCTCGATCTGACCTTCGTGGTGATACCTCACATACATGGTACAATTGCTGTTTACATTTGACGCCAAACCAACGCTTGCGTTCACCTTAGAGCAAGAGCAGGGGGGGACAGGGGTGCTTATTTTTTTTATTTTTTTTTTATTTTTTTTTTTTTTGCTTTTTTATCTTATTTTTAAACTGTTCCTTTCATTTTTTTAAATCATTTTTATTGTTATCTCAGGGAATGTAAATATCCCCTATGATAGCAATAGGTAGTGACAGGTACTCTTTTTTGAAAAAATTGAGGTCTATTAGACCTTAGATCTCTCCTCTGCCCTCAAAGCATCTGACCACACCAAGGTCGGTGTGATAAAATGCTTTCCCAATTTCCCAATAGCGCTGTTTACATCCGACGAAATCTAAGTCATGAAATGCTCATAGCTTCCGGTTTCTTAGGCCATAGAGATTGTCACGGAACGTCCCACACTCCGCTTGAGTGCTTCCGTCAGTATACCGCTTCCTAAGTTCTGGAACACGAGTCCAATGGATCTGGCTATAGGAACCCCCAAGAACTAGACAACACCAGTCTTGGAGTACATCAGAACTACTCTTTATTTGAGATCTCCCACACATTTATACACCAGGATGACTCAAAGCTAACCTAATTAACATAAGCTCCAATAGGAGTCGTCCCGTCTCCTACATTGTATAGAGGACAATGTGATCAGCTCATTCAATTTACACACATTACCATAAACATCAACACAGGGTTAATTAGAACAAACAACAATGAGTTGAATACCCTTAGAACCTAGACTAAACTTATTTACATTAAACCCATTATAGCTGACATCAGACAGGTGAGTGGAGTTGATGACATTAGCATCTCCTCACAGGATGTGTCCCAACAGTATAATTCAGTCTTATCATTCTAATATGGCATATAACGGGTTCCAGAGTCTGTGTGTTTTGGGGGGACATGGAGCTGAATCCAAAGTAACACCAACCCCAGGGTCCCCAGGCATACAGCTCACAGAGAGCACCATTCCCCCAAATGCTAGGGCCCATAATCGGTGGGCAAGAGGCTTGCGTTCAGTCCCCTCCAATAGCCTCTGTCCCGGGTGAGTTTGTCACATTTCTCCCCTTTCGGCAGGAGACTAACAAAGGAGGAGACCCCAGACGGGTTGACTCAGAAGTTAGTAAGTAGCTCCAGTCCTCTAATGCCTGTACCCACACAGTACCCCAAATAAATTGTTCCAAACAAAGCATTACTCACCCAGCCAACCTCTGCCTCTCTCAGAGAACATATCTGCCGCTGGGGAGAGGCCTGGACTGGCTCTTCTCCCTGGAGTCCTTTCTGCCGCTGGAGAGAAGACAGGGTGACTGGGCTCACTCTGTCATGCTGTTGGGGATTGGGGCCCACTGCCCAGCATCCCTGGGGTATACAGGTGGAGACTGAAGTCCCATCCACCTTCACAGGAAATCCATCCTCTGTTAGTTGAGGGCAGAGTCCAGCAGTCCTCGGCCCTGTTGCCAGCCCTTCTGCTGGAAACCCCACACCATCTGCTCTGGCTACCTGTTGGGGAGGGAGGCCGACTGCCCCACCTCCCTGGAACTCTGTAGTTGTTGCAGGTGATGGCCAGAGGTTGGTAGCACTCTGCCCGGTTGCCGGTGCTTCAACTGGGGAAGTTCCCTGTAACTCCACAGATACTGCTGTTGGTGCGGGGCAGAGCACAGTGAAGTTTGGCCCCAATAGCAGCTCTTCTGCTGGAGGCTCATCAGGTTGTTCTTCCTCAGCAGAAAAGTCTATTAAATCCCCTACCTCTATAACTGGTGTCTGTGGATAGAGGTTCACCATCTCCTGTCCGTGGAACTCAGAAGATGCCATCAGTGCTGAGCAGAGCGCAATGAAGTTTGGCCCTAATCCCAACTCTTCTGCTGGGGGCTCACCCGATGGTTCTTCCTCAGCAGAAAAGTCTATCAAATCCCCTGTCTCTGCAACTGGTGTCTGGGGATGGAGGTTCACCATCTCCTGTCCATGGAACCCAGAAGATGTTATCAGTGCTGGGCAGAGATTAGCAGAGCTCTGCCCTGTTGTCAGCACTTCAGCTTTGGGGATGGCAATCTCCAGATTTTCCACTGCAGATTCTCTGGCATGCTGCTGGACAGGCACATTCCTCCATCCAAGATCATCCCATGCAGAAACAGAATCATCAAGGTCAGTCAGCACTTGCTGCATCCGCCATAAGACCTCCGCCTCCATAGCTGTGGGGGCAGGTTGGCAAAGCACACTATTGCTCTGCCACATTGCCGACTCTTCAGCCAGGATTTCAGGGTTGTCAGCTGGTATTTCCTGATAGTCCCAGGCAAAGGGAGCCCAGCCCTGGCACTGAGCAATGTCTAGCAGCCGTCTGTAGGCGATCTCTAGCTCCCATTCCTGAACGGCCAGAAACTCCAAATCTTCCTGTGCCCAGTGCACTTCCGAAATGTTCAGTAGCCCTTCTCTGAAATCCATGATTTCGTTCACCCGCCGCTCCAAATCACTCCCAAAGTTAGGGTCCCCTGTCAGCTTCACAAACAACAGTCCCAAGCCGCCGTAGCTTAAGCCTTCCGTTGGGCTGTCATCCGCTATCCAGGGACATGCTTGGGATATATGCCACCGGAGGGCTCTGTAGCTCTCATCCAGCTTTATCTCTGCCCAGACCCGCCTGCTTAATTCAGCTGTCTGCTTCTTGTGTGGTTTTTCTCCCAAAAACTGCACCCGCAGTCCGTACTGCAACCAGTACCTTTCCTCGATGGAGGGGAGAACTTTTCCCTGGTGTCGCTGCTCACGGGCTAGCGCTTCCTTCCAGAGTTTGCAGCGAATAGAATCACACCATCCCAGCAGGACCTGCTCCGATATTGGTCCTCTGTGCTGTATCTGCATCTCTCGCAACCTCCTTCTGAATTCCTCATCCATGGCGGCTGGTATCTGTACCTCTCCTCTCCTCTCCTGCTATCTGGACCTTGGATCCAGATGGAAGTTTGGATGTCCCAGACTGTAAGAAGCTTTCCCGCTGCTTGCCACCAATGTCACGGAACGTCCCACACTCCGCTTGAGTGCTTCCGTCAGTATACCGCTTCCTAAGTTCTGGAACACGAGTCCAATGGATCTGGCTATAGGAACCCCCAAGAACTAGACAACACCAGTCTTGGAGTACATCAGAACTACTCTTTATTTGGGATCTATACACCAGGATGACTCAAAGCTAACCTAATTAACATGAGCTCCAATAGGAGTCATCCCGTCTCCTACATTGTATAGAGGACAATGTGATCAGCTCATTCAATTTACACACATTACCATAAACATCAACACAGGGTTAATTAGAACAAACAACAATGAGTTGAATACCCTTAGAACCTAGACTAAACTTATTTACATTAAACCCATTATAGCTGACATCAGACAGGTGAGTGGAGTTGATGACATTAGCATCTCCTCACAGGATGTGTCCCAACAGTATAATTCAGTCTTATCATTCTAATATGGCATATAACGGGTTCCAGAGTCTGTGTGTTTTGGGGGGACATGGAGCTGAATCCAAAGTAACACCAACCCCAGGGTCCCCAGGCATACAGCTCACAGAGAGCACCATTCCCCCAAATGCTAGGGCCCATAATCGGTGGGCAAGAGGCTTGCGTTCAGTCCCCTCCAATAGCCTCTGTCCCGGGTGAGTTTGTCACAGAGATGTTTGGAGCCACTATGGTCTCTGATCAGCTCTATGGTCAGCTGGCTGAATCACCGTCTGCATTCTCAGGTTCCCTTTTGAGACAGAAGAGCCAGAGAAAAACACGGAAGACGGTGGGGGGGGGCATTCCCTCCCACTGCTTGTAAAAGCAGTCTAGAGGCTAATTAGCTGCTAGGATTGCTTTTACATGAAAACCAACCGCTGGCTGAAAAGAATGATACCAAGATGATACCTAAACCTGCAGGCATCATTCTGGTATAACCACTCAAAGTCGTGAATGGCGTACCTGAAGACATAAAAATGGTTAACAATAAAACATAGTAAACGGTAAAGTATAAAAAATTGCATACCTGAAAAGCAAACATGATAAAACATAATAACAATAAAACATTGCAGAATAGAATACAGCAAAAAAGAGCAGAACAATAGAGAGAGAATAGAGAGAGAGAGAACAATAAAACGACAATCATTTTTTTTTATTTTATATATTTTTTTTTCTTTACACTTTTTTTGTAACTAACTTTTATAACTGTAACCGGTTCCAGGTTCGGGTCTCTCAAAATGCAATGGCATCTTGGGAGACCCTGTGAAAGTGTACAGCAATGCTGTACCCTACGCTAATACGCAACTAGTGCATGGTAGCGTTCAAAACATTCACCAATGCAAAGACCAGGATTGTCAGGACAGGAGGGACAATAATAGCGGATGTCACGCCTATATCCGCGCTTGCTGCAGACACAACATCTTTTTTGGGGGGGTTCGTTGGGTAGGGGTACTCGGGAGGACATAAAGAAAATGCCTCTGCTGCAGCCGACTGCATTTGGTTGGGGATGTGAATGGGGGAAGTACGGGCGCTGCAGAAGTGGTGGGTTCCCAATTAGGATTGGCGAATGCTGCAGGAAGAGCACTATGGGCACGACGGGCCTGTGTTTGTCTTCTTCTTGGTGGCAGCGGGACACTACTTGTGCTTGCCACCTCACCAGCTTGAACTGTACTTATGGGACCCGCCACGTCACCAAGTGTTACTGCAGTGCTGGTTTGACTACGACCGGGGTGTACTAGACCGCTGGTGCTTGCCAGTTCACCAAAATGCTACCAAAAAAACTGTTAGCGATCGCAGGGATCAGGCCTGACTCTGCGAACACTGCAGTTATGCGTTTAGTGTTTTGTAAGTGACAGTGATCAATCGATACTGCACTTGGGTGGGCTGGGCTGGGCGGAGGGGCAAAACGCAGGTGCTAGCAGGTATCTGGGCTGATCCCGCTAACACTGCGTTTTTGGGAACCCTAAACTGCTGGGGACGCTAGTATAGATCTGATCGGATCAGATATTGTTCTGTTCAGATACTATACCACTAAGGGAGGTGTACGGTGCGTGCGTGGGTGTTAGCGGTACTGGCGCTAACCTGACGCTGCCTGGGGCTGGTGCTTGCCAGTTCACCAAAACGCAACCAAAAAAACTGTTAGCGATCGCAGGGATCAGGCCTGACTCTGCGAACGCTGCAGTTATGCATTTAGTGTTTTGCAAGTGACAGTGATTAATCGATACTGCACTTGGGTGGGCTGGGCCGGGCGGAGGGGCAAAACGCAGGTGCTAGCAGGTATCTGGGCTGATCCCGCTAACAATGCATTTTTGGGAACCCTAAACTGCTGGGGACGCTAGTATAGATCTGATCGGATCAGATATTGATCTGATCAGAAACTTCACCACTAAGGGAGGCGTATGCTGCGTGCGTGGGTGTTAGCGGTACTGGCGCTAATCTGACGCTGCCTGGGGCGACGCATATCACCGTCGGGCAATCAGGGGGCTAAACCTCTATTAGGTAATAAACGGCCCTGACACTATAAAAAATAAACGAACTAACCAGCGTCACCCGTAACAGTTATACGGTGATCAGTGGTGAAAGGGCTAACTAGGGGGCAATCAAGGGGTTAAAACATTTATTAGGTAGTATATGGGGGTCCCTGACGCTATAAAACGCTGACGGTGAACCTAAATATTTACCTCCCTAACTAGCGTCACCAGCGACACTAATACAACGATCAGAAAAATTATCGCTTAGCGACACTGGCGATGGGGGGTGATCAAGGGGTTAAAACTTTATTAGGGGGGGTTAGCGGGGTACCCTAGACCCAAAGGGGGCTAACAATAACTGCCCTACCACACTAACTAATGTATGCCTGGCATGTTCTACTGTGTGTGTGTTGTGCACTCACATTACAGTCTTCTCTCCTCGGTGCCGGAACGGAAAATGCCGAGCCGAGGAGAGATGACATAATTTCCTCTGCCTCTGTGTACAATACAGAGGCAGGGAACTTATTTGATTGGCCAGGAGCGATCGCGAGGGGGGGCCACGAATGGATGGCCTCCCCCTCACCACGATCACCGGGGAGGATTTTCCGACTGCCGCAGGCACCGGGGGGGTCCAATCGGACCCCCCACCCGCGGGCAGGCAAGGATGTACCTGTAAGTCCTTTTGCCTGCCCGTGCCATTCTGCCGACGTACATCATCGTGCAGCAGTCGGCAACTGGTTAAAATACAAAAATACACAATAAAAAAGTGTAAAATTTTGTGTGGTTTAGATTCTCCCTAAAACATCAATGATGTTCTTCATTTTTTGTTGAACATCATTGATGTTTTGCTTAATATTTTCTAAATATTGCACCCCATTATCTCCCCGATGAGGATCTTGGCACTTTCACTTGTGAAATGAGTTTCTTCTTCCACACAACATCCACATCACCTAAAAATAAAAATAAAAAACACCATGTATTATAAATATGCAGGAACAGATCTCTTACCTGAAGCTGTGGTCTCAGACACTCACCTGTTATGGTGACAATTTTGCCCACTTCCAAAACGTCTCCCTCCTCATCCCCTGCTTGGTTTTTGGTGACTTCCTCCTCTTTCGGTGGTGGGGGGTCCCTGGTGTTCTCAGATGTCCCGGGTCTTTTCTCCCCTTTGTGAATAAAAAAAAGGTATACTTAGCACACAGATATTGGAGTGCAGAAATAGGAATATGAAACATTGCTTGGAAATGTCATACAATTGTCTTTTTTGGCAGAGTTCCTAGCTGAAGACATTATTTTTTTCCCTTTCTAAAGCTGGAATACTTACCTTTTTTGTACAATTATCACACGTGGAAGCACCCCTAGTATCCACTGGAGCACCTGTGTTGGACACCCTAAAAAGTTTATTTTGTGTCACACACTAGTGCTCCTGCGTCCAGATGTGTAAACAGCTGCTGAGTGTCCTCTCCTTCACACTGAATCAAGTTTGCATTTCATTCTAGTTACAAACCCATCTAGACAACAAACTTCTTTTAATACAAATAGGCCTGAACAAATGTAGTTAATCTGCATGTTCCCAAAACATTGTATTTTAGTGGGTGAATGAACGATGTTTCCTACGACCCATTAATGTGCCCATGACCATGAAAGTTGCCATTTTAAACTGTACAACAGTAAAGAAAAGCACATGGAGCAGCATGCAAGTAATAATAATAATAGGAACACACGACAACTATTTACTTTTTAGAAGCACTTTCTTGATTCTTCTGTACTGATCGTGCTCCCTCAACTTCAGGTCTGACCATCGTTTCCTCAATGATCCTTGGATCATCGTACCCCTAAATTTTTCTGCAGACTCTTCACAACTTTAGTCATGATCTTGGCCTTTCACATTTGGGTTTAGGTAAGGTCCATGCTTCCCATCATAGTCGGCCCTCTTCAAGATGTCCACCATCTCCAGCATCTCTACAAAGGACATATTTGAGGCCTTCAATCTCCTTCGAGATCGGGACGTTCGTGGCTCGGGGCTTTCCTCGTTGCTGCTGCTGTCTGCATGCACCTGCTGTGTCTCCGCCATGTTCTCTCCCCACTGCCCCGAAAGACAAGGGGCGGGGAATAGACTAGAAAAAACATCAGGGGCAGGCGGAGTTTCACGCATGCGCAGTGCATATAAAGCATAACACGCATCCGTTGTACGTGTGATCTGTGAGCGGAGGACAAAGTAACAGAAGCGACGATCGTTCTAACGAAGGTACAATTTTAACTTGGTGCATCACTGGCCCTATACTACTGATAGATTGAAGCCTATATTGGGTCAAGATTTGGAGAGTTTAGCCTGACATTAGGGTTTGTCTTGTGTTGTGTCTTGCAGAGAAAATGGATGGGTTCAAAGACCACAGCTTTCTACCAATCTTCATAGACAAGTACAGGGAGCTGCCCTGTCTGTGGCAGGGGCAACATCCACAATATAATAACAAAATAAAGAGGCAGGCAGCAATGGAGAAACTGCTGGAGTTGGTGAAGCCGCACGTCCCCACGGCAAACATCCCCTATTTAAAAACAAAAATTAGTGGCCTGAGGAGCACATATCTTAGGGAGCGCAAGAGGGTCCAGGATTCACAGAGATCAGGAGCAGAAGCAGATGACATTTATGTCCCCAGGCTCTGGTACTATGACAGATTGAATTTTCTGTCAGACCAGACTCCACTCTTCCTTACACCCTTCCTTCCACGCTTCCTTTCACCTCAGCTGAGACTTCCAATGCCCACCCTGGGCCTTCCAGCCAGGAAGAAGTGGAGGAGCCCAGCTTGAGCCAGGTATAGCATTGTTCTACAGATTTCTTTTACAAAAATTAATGATGTTAACTAGATGTTATTAGTGATCACTAATTGCTGATTTAATAAAGTGTTTTACATATTAATAGACAGTAGTGGCCAAAAATGATTATGACAAGAATCAAAAATGCTGGGATCAGAATGATAGTCTTTTCTATTTGTCAACATTCAAGTTTCAACAGTCGTGAGCTGAAAATTATGTGTGATTGATGACCAAAAAACTCAAACTATGTCCCTTTTTCATGCACAGGAAAGCCTCAGCCAGGAGGAGGGTGTGGAATGTGGCAGCCAGGAGGAGGCTGTGGAATGTGGCAGCCAGGAGGAGGCTGTGGAATGGGGCAGCCAAGAGGTGGCAGGGGTTAGTGGCAGCCAGGAGGTGGCCGGGCCCAGTAGCCTGATAGAATCACAGGTCCCTCCCCTCTGCCTTCCATGAAAAAGGCCCAGGAAGGGGAGGAACATGGAGGAGTCAGGCCAATTGGGGAGGCTTCTGCAGCCCTCAGATCCACCCCCACTCTTCAGGAGGCCTTTGCCTCCATGGCTGCATGCAAACTGCAGGAAATGGAGGAGGGCCAACGCCTCTTGTGCGAGGAAATCATGTACCTCACACTAAATAAGGGTTTGAGGGGAGAAATCACCAACACACCTGTGTGAGTTGGACTATCCTCCTCCTCCTGCCACACCTCCAACACCTCAGCCACAGCCTGGATGTAAGCCTGGAAGGAAGAGTGGAAGGAAGACAAGAAAGTGATGGCCTGGGTTCAGTCTGGTCTGACAAAAGATGCAGGCTGTTGTATGACCACAGCCTGGGGACATATATGTCATCTGCTGCTGTTCCTGATCTCTTGTAGTTTGGGACTGGATTGTGATCACTATTATAAGGACTCCTCAGGCCACCAATTTTGGCTGGCAAATAGTTGATTTGTGCCTTGGGGTACAAAGGCTTTGCCAATTTCACCAGTTTTTCCAGCATTGCCTTCCTCTTTATTTGGTTATGACCCCTAATAAAGGGATATTTATTTTTCAGAAATACTTGCCTATGTGTTTTCCTTCAAAAAGGACAGTTTGTTTGTGAGTAGGCAGGTACATTTCAACAATACAATGTCAAATTAACAAGGGACACCAACCAACCTCCTTGAGGTTAAAAAAATACAAGATAATAATGGTGTTGTGGTAACTTGACACACAAAACCCACCCAAAAAATTAGAGAGATCACCAAAAAAAAATAAAATAAAACAGGATATCTTGATTAAAAAAAAAAAAAACAAAAAAAAATCACTAAAAAAACAAAAAAAAAACTTCTGGAGATGTGATGAAAATAAAAAAAATTATTTTCATGAAATCACGAGAAATAATAAAGAAATCAGTTTGTGAGAACACTGGGTGAATATGAGCAGCAAAACAATTTCATTCTTCTAGCATTTTAAAGAAGAAGAGAATGCGCTGCATTAAAAGATTTTTAAATTTGCAGCGTGACGAATGTGCTAGCTCCATTACGAACGGTAGTTTTACCAGACTGAGCGCTTCCATCTCATAATTTATTCTGAGCATGCGTGGCACTTTGTACGTCGGAATTGTGTACACGCAATCGAAATTTGCACAAACGAATTTTGTTGTCGGAAAATTTGAGAACCAGATCTCAAATTTTGTGCGACTGAAATTCCAATGGAAACTGTCCGATGGAGCCTACACACGGTCGGAATTTCCGATAACAAGCTTCGATCGCACATTTTATGTTGGAGAGTCTGATCGTGTGTACAGGGCATTACACTTAATGAAGTTTTTGCCAGCTAGCTTGAAAATGTGAAATCGTGTTTATTGTTTATTTATATATATATATATATATATATATATATATATATACATACACATATATATGTGTGTGTGTGTGTGTGTTACTGTGCTATTTGAGTGGGAAAAGTTATGGAAAAACGATATCATGTTTCTAAGTGTCTAGATGTCTCTCTCTATTCCTATTTTTCACTCCCCCAGCAGCTCTTTTGAACCTCAGTGCTAGTTATACTAGGCTCTTAACCTCATATACTGCAGGCAGTAGTATGCATAATTGAACTGATCCATGCCATTGTATGTGAATTATAGCATAGGGTTAAAATCTATCTTTTTCTATTTTTTTTTTTACTTTTTGATACATTTAGTTTTGCAGCCAAAAAGACAGGGTTTATCTGAAGCCAATTCTAAAAGTTTAAAGAGACTGTAAAAGATGAAAATTAGTACTTTCAAAGGCTTAAACAGATGGCAGAAACGAAAGGTTATGATGAAAGGATGGTAAACTTAGTGAAGACTAAAGCTGCAGAGAATAAGACGTGTCACATATACCAGAGAGGCTACAAGGGAATGAATCAGGTCTCCAATCAGCCCTTTGAGTTCTCTGTGATATCTTCTCTACAGAGAAGATTAAAAGAACGATTCAACAAGATTGGTACATTCTAGAATCAGATAGCAGATTACTGGAATCTTTAACCTTCTTCTTTTGATGTCTCAATAAAAAAGTAATAGAAACAGCATAGATTGGTTTTATATTTGATTTTTTTTCCGGAAATTAATAGATGGAAAGGTCACTTTCAAAATAAGTTGTTACTATATATTTCGCTGTTTGGGATGTGTAATCAAGCCTGCAGTAGAAAAATCAATTATTGCATTTGAAAACTAGAAACCTTGTGTCAAAAAGTGGGTTTTTAGAAATATTTTATTTATTCATTATTTTATCTATTTATGTTTGTACAGTCAGCAATTAATAGTTTTTCTGTCTTTTTTTTGTTTTACATAAATGTAAATTTCATTCTGGAAAATCTCTACCAGCTTTGCTTGACATTTCCAAAGTTATTGAAATCCTTAATTATTTAAGACTCTAAATAAAACAGATGTTTATAGAAAGATATTAAAAACTAAGAACATCTGACAATTTTTCCTAGAAAATTGCATTTTTTATTAGCCTGGAATGCCCATGATGTATTTGCATAGATGTACAACAAAATTATAACCTCAATAAGGAATGTTTTCATTTGAACAGTTTTTTCCCCATCAAAGACAACAAGAATGGAAAAGCAACTCAAAACAGCTCAAAAGAAGGTCAGGAACTCAGAAAGTGTCAGAAATGTATGTTGAATGCAACTGAGAGCATGCTGCTTACAGAAGCTATTACGACAAAGGATGCATTGTTTTTTTCTGACACTATATACACATTTGTCATGCTTCAGTATGACTGGATCCTTAGTACCTGTTCTGAATAGTAACATAAAAGGCATATGCTGCTTTCTATTCCTTTGTGGAACTTACCAGTGAGAACTGTAATAATTTTACTTGATAGTGCAGTCTTTAACTCTTATTTAACCCTATTTTAAGAAATAGCTACTCTTAAAATATATTTGATTTTTTTTTTTTATTGAAAATATTTTTGAAGGACTATTGTTGTTCTAATCACCATACAGTATGTACTCATTATCTTACTGTTGCTTTAAATTGGGATCAACATTTCTGGCAGGAACTGTAGTATATTATGTCCACTTCCTGTCCAGCAGACATTTTGCTTAATACCTCCTGCAGTGAACAAAGCATGGGAATAGCTCCACCATTTCTTAAAACTGGCCTTGGAAGCAAAAGTCTGTAAATAGGCTATTATTAGTATACAATTAAGTAGTATGTGTTCTACTAATTCAACTGCATTTTATGTGTGTTCAATAGTAGTTTCTGCCAGGGAGTTTCTTTAGCTAGGCCTAATTTCTGTTAGCTAATGCTTTACACTAATGTAGCATGCCTGACTGTACTTGCATTTTGTAATGTAATGTTTATTGCTAATGTATACCTTTATAATTTGTGTTTTGAAGTTTTACACCTTAACAAAATCTAAAATTTAAAAAACAAGAAACAAAAATATCTAATTCTCAGTAAAGATTACTACTGATAACCCTTCGGCCTCAGCCTTTATTGGGAAGTTACTTGCTGTCTGCCAAGCCTTGTACTACAAACACATTGTGAGGGCATAACAATTGTAATATGTTAGCTGATGATTGATGGATAAACTTTGGAGGTTATGTGATATACTTTATTGGCTAACATAATGCAGAACTTCACCCAAAAGGGGAAGTTGCTCCCTTCTTCCTCCTCCCCCCACCTCCGCCACATTTGAAATGCATGTTTTTGGGAAGGGGAGTGGGTACCTGGTTTTGCTCCTACTTCTGGTCGGATGGCCACGGTAGATTTACTGGAAGTCCCTCCCCCCCCACCCACAACCTTCTGGGACACGTCACAGGTCCCATTCACAAAGCGCAGCTTGACTCGCACATATGCAGTGGGAAGCCGGCTATGAAGCCACGTGGAGTCACAGCCAGCTACCCGCAGTTAACATGCCAGCACCCCAAAGACCAGTGAAGAACCGGCATGGGTGAGGACAGCGCTGGATCCTTGGGCAGGTATGTATCTGTTTATTAACCACTTGCCGACCAGCGCCGTCATTATACTGTGGCAGGTCGGCTTGTTCCCACAAATCGCTGTAGGTGTATGTTGGCTCTTTTAAGAGCTATAGCAGGCGTGCATGGCGGGAGAGCAGATACATGTGGCCAGACGCAGCAATGTCAGCTGGCCACCCACAATCACTCCACAGAGAGCCAGAACGGTTATCTGTCAATGTAAACAAACAGATCCCCATTCTGACAGGGGAGTAGAGAGTGATTGTCTGTTTCTAGTGACCAGGAACAGCAACCTCTCTCCTCCTCCAGTCAGTACACTCCCCCCCACAGTTAGAAACACCTCCCAGGGAATGCATTTAACTCCTTGATTACCACTAGTGTTAACCCCTTCCCTGCCAGTGTCCTTTATACAGCAATCACTGCATTTTTAAAGCACTGCTTGCTGTATAAATGTCAGTGGTCCCAAAAAAGTGTCAAAAGTTTCCGATCTATCCACCACAATATTGCAGTCCCGCTAAAGATCGCTGATCACCGCCATTACTAGTAAAAAAAAAAAATAATAATAACAATGCATAAATCTATCCCCTATTTTGTAGATGCTATGACTTCTACGCAGACCAATCAATATACGCTTATTGCGTTTTTTTTTTTACCAAAAAAATGTAGAAGAATACATATTGCCCTAAACTAATGAAGACTTTTTTTTTATATATTTATTATAACAAAAAGTAAAAAATTTGTTATTTTTCAAAATTGTCGGTCTTTTTTTGTTTATAGCGAAAAAAAAAAAAAAACGCAGAGGTGATCAAATACCACCAAAAGAAATCTCTATTTGTGGGGGAAAAAAAAAAGGACATCAATTTTGTTTGGGTACAGTGTCACACGATTGCGCAATTGTCAGCTAAAGCGGCGCAGTGCCGTATCGCAAAAAATGGCTTGGTCATTTAGGGGGATAATCTTCCGGTCCTTAAGTGGTTAAAAGTCAGCAGCTACAGTTTTTGTAGCTGCTAGACATGTGCAGTTCGTTTCATTCCGAATTAAAATTGGGACGAATTTTCATTATTCGGAAATTCGGATGTATCTGAATTTCCGAATTAGAATAGTAACGAATTTAAATGAATCCGAAATAAAGAGATTTGAATTGGGACGAAATTCTAATTCGAGTAGTTTTCAAATTCGAACTCAAAAAGTTTTCGAATTCCAATAGTTTTCAAATTCGAAAAGTTTTCGAATTCCAATAGTTTTTCAATTTCCAAAAATAAATAAATAGAAAATAAAATAAAGGAATAGAATATAAAAAAGAGATATTTCTATTCCTTTATTTTCTATTGTATTTTATTCTTTTTGGAACTGTTTGAATTCCATTAGAAAACGTATCCACGAAACGAATCCCAAAAACAAATTAAACAAATGAAACGAATTTAACAAAACAAATTTATGTTAATAATGAATCTAAACGAAACACATTTTTTTCGTTCTGCACATGTCTACTAGCTGCTGACTTTTAATTTTTCCAGGACTGACTAAAGCTCTGCTTTAAGTTATTAAACATGCAAGCTTTTGGGTGTCTTAGATCGATTCTTCAGATACAATTCTGAAAATGTTTCTGAAACCTACATATTTATACCCAGAGTTACAAGGAGGAGCAATCAAATATCAATATTTGAAAAAATATACCGTATTTATCGGCGTATAACATGCACTTTTCCCCCTTGAAAACAGGGGGCAAATCATGGGTGAGTGTTATACGCCAATAGTGTACCTCGGAGGGGAAGGAGGGGGATGAGCGCCGCCGTCCAGTGTTCTATCACAGGAGCTGGTACAATGCCGATGGAGGAGGCGGGACTGTGTATGTGACTGCCGACTGAGAGCCGAGTAAACAGGAGATGACGGCTCCGTGATTTCTTGAACTGAGGCTGCAGATGAGCATTAATCAGGCTGCACTGATGGGAGTTGGGCTGCAGACGGGTGCAGATCAGGCTGCAGATGGGCACAGATCAGGCTGCATTAAAGCTTCAGATGGGCACAGATCAGGCTGTATTGAGGCTGCAGATGGGCACTAATCAGGCTGCATTGAGGCTGCAGATGGGCACTAATCAGGCTGCAGATGGGCACTAATTAGGCTGCATTAAGGCTGCAGATGGCCACTAATCATGCTGCATTGAGGCTGCAGATGGCCACTAATTAGGCTGCATTGATGGGTACGGACCATTATTTTGCTTCAAAGTGGTTTATTTAAAAAAAAAAATTCCTGAAACTTCCCTCTTAAATTGAAGGTGCGTGTTATACGCCGATAAATATGTTAACTTGTTCTTATTGACACACTTGAGAACTAAAGGCTACTGTAAAGTGATACAAAGGGGGCTATAAATAAGGGATAGGCTGTAGAGATAGAGTTTCAAAATGGCAATAACACTTGCTGATCTTTATCTCTATAGCAGTGCTTCTCAACCCCTTGAAACCCCTTAGGGTACATTTCACGATGTACCACTCTCTCTCTTTGTTCTCCTTTCTTTCCCTTTTATCCCTCCCTATCCTAATTTCCTGCTTTTTCCCCATCCCTCTCTCTAGCCGTCTTTATTGTTCTTTCTCTTATTCTTTCTCTCCCTTTTTCTTTGTTCCCCCCCATGTTTTCCACTCCGTTCCATGTATTCCCTATTTTCATTCCTTCTCTTACTCCTTGGTGGGGGTGGGGGGAATGGGATGAGTGTCAGTGCTGGGGGGAGTTCTGATCAGCCAACTTAGGTGCTCTTGATTAAGGTTATCTGCTGATCTGAGAACTGTAGTGGGGACTTTTAATGGCAACTATAATCACAGGTAGTGTTACTCACTGTGTCTCCGGCTTCACTGTGTCTCAGACTTTGTTGTGTCTCACAGCAGTGACACCTATGCCAAAATCAGGAGATAGGGTCTCCTCGAGCCCCTCCCACTTCACATTCCTCACCAGTCAGCTGACCTCTAGTCTCTGCCCCCCAGCCATGCCATGAACTGAATGGACAGCTGCTAAGTGGCTGAGTGGGTGGCTGCGGGCACCAGGAACAGCTCAGCTGGGCGGCCACAGGCTTCAGGGACAGCCCTGCTGGTCGGCCGCAAAAAGCCTGGGACAGCAGAGCGGGCTTCAGAAACAGCCCAGGATTCGGTGACCCCTGGCAAATCATCATTTGACCCCCGAGGGGGTCCCGACCCCCAGGTTGAGAACCACTGCTCTATAGCCTATACAATAGCCTTTACCACTCAAGTGTGTCAAAGAAATAGCTGTATTTTTTTTTTTTTAATATCTATGTTTTCATTGCTTCTCTTTTTAACCGTATCATTTGTAGGTAAAGTTGATCCAGGGAAAATCTGATTGCCTCTCGGGGGATCAGGAAGGAATTGTTTCCCCTGCTGTAGCAAATTGGATCATGCTTTTCTGGGTTTTTTTTTGCCTTCCTCTGGATCAACTGTGGGTATAGGATTGGGTATATGGGATTGTATAATGTTAGTTTTTATTTATTTATTTGGTTGAACTAGATGGACTTGTATTCTTTTTCAATCTGACTAACTATGTAAATGTGAGTTTCAGAACCATTTTCGGAATTGTATAAAAAGAGAAGAAGTGATCTACGACATCCAAAAAGCCTGCAACTTCAACATCTTGCTTACTGGGCACAGCCCCCCCTCCTACCCAGACCAATTTTCAGCTTTCAGCACTGTCACTCTTTGAATGACAATTGCGTGGTCATGCTACACTGTACCCATATTAAATCTGCTTTAGCTGCCCACAGATAAAATTACTGCATCCAGACTCAGTGGAGGGAGATCTCTGCAGCAAATTTGGCAAGTACAGAATCGCATTACATATAAAATAATATGCAAAGTGGCTGGAGGGAAGCTTCAGCATGGCAAAGATGTTTTTATTACAAATTATGTAAGCAGGCTGCAGTTCCTCTTTAAGTGTGTTTTATGTTTTTGTCAGTATAATATTTTTATAGATTTATATCTTATTACATTGTATATCTATATTCTATACAGTATATGATATTATTATTACTATTATTATATAGGATTTATGTAGCACCAACAGTTTGTGCAGCATGTTACAATATAAAGGGAGACAGTACAGTTACAATACAATAAAATACAAGAGGTTTAAGAGGGCCTTGCTCATAAGAGGAAAGAAAGAGACCATGTATGCTCAGACCAAGGTAGCACTTCATCCCTAATATATAGCAGAACAAAAAAGGAAGACAGTTTGCCTATGGGACTTTATAGAGTGGTGCTAAAAAAAGTACATTACAGAAAAAAATGACAAAATATATTTCAATTTACATAAAAAAATACAAACTTTTCCTCATATATTATATCAAAATAAAGGTACAATTTTGCCAATGTACATTCTAGATGCCATGGTAGTAAGTAAGTTATTATTTAGCAGAAGCTGTAATCTCTATGCATTTCGCAGGACAGCGCCCACTTCATCAGGAGGCAGCCGAAGACAGGAGATAGCCGAAGGCGGTTTCGTGGGTGGAGGCTTCTCCAGTCTCCACCTGCTTACATGATGCTGGGTGGTGGGTGGCCCTTCCATTGGAGGATGGGGGTATATATGGGAGAGCTCCTTCTTTGCAGACTGTCTGATCATCTGTATGTGCAGCAATGCTTCTTCATGCTACTGCGCTATCTTAACTTCACACTGTCACTTGTTTTCTACAAGGTAGGATTTCTCTATCACTAATACTGTTACATGGCTTGTCTACATTCCACCTTTTGCAAAGCACATCTTACTACCCCAAAACACCCTCCCCATGTTGAGGGCATGTGGCCTGGTATGGTTTAGAGGGGGGGGGGCGCTCTCTCGCCCCCCCCTTTTCCTGCAGCCTGCCAGGTTGCGTATTCAGATAAGGACCTAGTATGGATTTTGGGGGGACCTCTACGCCATTTTTTTTTAATTTTGGCTCAAGGTTCCCCTTAAAATCCATACCAGACCTGGAGAGCCTGGTATGGATTTTGGGGGGATCCCTACGCCATTTTTTTAAAATTGTGGTGCAGGGTTCCACTTAAGAAGAGTAAAAGAAGGGGGTGGAGGGGCCAACTCTGATGATTCATTCATATCATTAAGTGTTAGTGTAATATTTACACTTACTGGTTCACAGGGTGGGGATGCCCATCAGGAGTAGAGATGTCCTGGGGTGTGCTGGTGCTGTACTGCAGGCTCCGGTGGCATTCCTTCGGCCGTGGAGATGTATAATCCTGGCCACAGGCTGTTATGCGGTATCCAGTGTATCCACTGTATGGAAAGCTCCATGCTAACCATTCTGGAACGCGGAAGTAATGTCACCAGTGCACGGTGGGCATCCAGACAAGAAATTAGAATCGCAGAACATGTGCATAACATCTCTATCGGTTTCAAGGACCACAATGTATCCCTGCATTTCAAGCAACATCATGAGCAAGACCCTTACGGTCTTTCATTTTGGGGGATCGATCACATTAAACCATCATGGAGGGGTGGTAATACTGTAAGGGAATTATCTAAAAAGGAAACTCAATGGATTTTTTTTAACTCACACGCTTAGCCCTAAAGGGTTAAACATAGAACTCAACATAAATTGTTTTATAAGTGACTTTTAGTTCTATACTGGATTAGGGTTATTCAGCCCTTCATTTATGTGTTTTTAGAATCAGACATTTGTTTTTGATATATACTCTAGATGTCTGCACATTATATATATTTTTTTTATTGATCCAACGTTGTTGTAGAACTAATTACCATTCCCCCTTATTAGTTTTGGGGAGTTTTATATTCTTTTTATGCTATTTTAATGATATTGTAATTTATCAGGACTTGCATCCTGACCACATCAGAATTGGGATTATGGTTTCCCATATTTTTTTATTATTATTAAATTCTTTTTTCATTTCATATTTTTATATCCTCATACTTTGATAATGTTGTTGTAATGAAAGGCGGCCACTATCTCCTACTATTTTGCACCATTAGATAGATAAGAGTGAGGCGGCCAATTTTAAGAATTCGATATGTGATTCGCTTTATAAGCTTTTATGTTATTGTTTTTTAAAAGCGATTGATTTCATGTTTTAGTCCTATACATTATGGTTAGTTGCCATAAGTATTTTTGTGACATTTGTGGATGTAAGTTTTGTCTGCAGCTCAAGGTTGGTTGGATTACGGTCATTATTCCATCATTGATAGGGATGTACCTGTCAATCAGACCTATACACCTTGAATAAACACTGATGTGGGCGGAGTAATGGTTAACTCCCACCCCTGGTCCCAGGGATAAATACTGAATGTCGCGCCGTGAGACCACGCCCTTCAAAAAAGTCGTGATGACGAAACTAGTCAGGGCTGACCCCACGGCAACCGGAATTACGTCACGACGCTGTGCGCTCCAAGCCCAAAGCCACCTAACCGGAAGGGGGAAGTATCTGTTGCTATGATCAGTAAGACCTATTTTTCCAGCCCTTACTTCGCTCCCGTGGCCTCGGGGATAGTTACAATTGCCAGCTCGTATTTCCAACTGACTGAGAGCTACAGAGTTAACATTGGAACGACACTGCGCCAAGAGATCTTTTTATTTTACTTGTTTCATAAATAAATTATCAAAACGATATTGGACTATGTGGAGTCTCTTTTCTATATGTACCTATGAGGACCCCAGGAGCGACCGGATTGAGGAAGCTGTCCAAGGCCTATTAACCCCCGGGTTCTGGTGAGTTGGAACCCCTTGTGGGGGTGTGTGCAGCACAAGGTGATATAGCGTATGGTGAATGGTGCACTCATCCAACCTGCTACACACACTCTATTTATCCAGTTGGAGACCCCATGTTAATTTCTGTCACACCTGACTTTGCTCAAGTTCTTCATTTGCACTTATAGCAGAGACACTATATACTTGTCAGTCATATCATCAGACTGAGGAAAGCGCCGCTTTGATGCGTTCTTGATTTCTATCTTAGAGTTATTATTTACATATCTGTTTTATATGTTTGTTCTATGTTAAGTGGCTGCTGAGAGATAGCTCAATTTTTGACAACTGATATTTAATAGATTTCAATCTCTATTTTGTTACTTATACCTATTACTACACAGCGCTGAGATAGGAGAATTTTTAGCAGGGCGAGCTTTCCCCTTTTCGTTTTTTTGATTGTTTGTTATTTACTCTAGCTTGCTATGGACATATTTAGGTATTTACAAAACAGACAGATTGATCTAGACAGTCTTTTCTCGGTTAATGAGCAATCGGCAACCAACGGGAATTATGATAATTTATTTATAGCTTTAGGTAGTGCCCTAGAAAAAGAGGTACGCACCTGGTGGGATATCTGCACTACCTGAAAGAAAGGATTATACTACGCAGCCTGAGGTGGGAAGTCACACCCCAGGATGGATTAGACGATCCTAACTCCATGTCAGAATGGTTAGATTTCTTCAATGGAGTCGGATTGAAATTACAACAACTGGTGTTAGAAAGGAAAAGGAAGAAAATGGTGAAATTAGAAACTAAGATAAACGAGCTACAACAAAAGTTGGAACTGATAAAAGAATCTCAACAATATATCACCTTTAATAATAAAATTACCAAAAAATTAGAAAAAGTGGATAAGGACACCCAGAAAAAGAAGTTAAAAACTTTTTTTAGGGATCTTAAGGATTTCCAGTCTAATGCAATATATTCTTGGCAGAATTCCCCAACTCCCGCTAATATTGAGGGAGAACAGATGGAAAGTGAATGAACACAACCCGAAATCACATTAACACAACAAACTCACCAGGCCCGGAATGTTAATGTACAGGGGAGAGGGTCACAACAACAGCAGCAAAAAAAGAAAAAAATTCCCACTCATCCATGTCCTGGCACCCCTGATAGGGGAGCTAGAAACCAGAACAGGGACAATAGAGGAAGGGTTGGGCCAGTCAGGACACCATACCCCCCAGTATATGATCACACATATCAGGTACCTGTTGCAAGTAGATTTGAACCTTTGTGGGACCAGAATACAGCCTATGGCTATTCCTCTCCACGTCCTTATTTAGGGAGGGGCCGGGGGGGCCAGAGGAGAGGCAGGGGCTTCCCACCCCACAGGTCCAGACCCCTATCCAACATTATCCTCTGATGACACCTATACACAGGGAAAACCAGTAGAAGGATCAATCCCACTGGGAAAGACACCAGGCCCAACAACAAAACCCAAAGAAAAACGAACTAAGGGCTGCAGAGCAGGGCTTAGGACCCAAAAAAAGAAGGAGGGAAACTGAATAGGAGGCATTTTTAATCTTAGCAATGCAATACTGACACATAAAGAAACCAACATCTTGCATCAGGGGCTGAAATGTGGTCTGAAGAGACCTCTCACCAAATTTGATACCTATATAGATGTACATAAATACATACGGAAGCTTAGCTTTAAGAAACATTTTTTAAATAGAAATTCAAATCCAGTCAGTATGAGCGGGTGTTCTTCACTGGCGATTGACAGCGGCTTAAAAAACAAGTCCTTATTCAATCCTCCTAATAATGGTTCCCACCATTTGGAGGTTTTCAAAAACGTAGTCTTGCGAGATCTTGGTTAGTTAAAACCCAAAAAGAAAGTGAATCCGAGATATATTAAGGAAGGGATAGAGTCACTGGAAGCCAGGAAAGACATAATTATCAGACCCGCTGATAAGGGAGGGGGAGTGGTTATTATGTCTAAAGACTAATATATTACCCAGTTAACAGAACTGCTGTCCGATAAGGACACATATGGGATGTTGGATAGGGATCCAACTTCTCAATATAGAGCTGAACTGGAAGCTCTGATCAATTTTGGTTATCGGTCACATGTTCTTACTAACAAAGAAAAAGGATTCCTTTGTCCCAGTAGCAGCCGCATACCAACCATCTAAACCCTTCAGAAAATCCACAAGGACCCAGCCAATCCTCCACCCCAACCCATAGTTAATGGGAAAGACTCAGTCACTGCAAGATTGGGTCAATATTTGGGCACGTTCCTACAAAAGAGTGTGGTCACAACGAAAGCTTATCTGAAGGATACCAAGAGTCTATTACAGGAATTAAGAGAAATCAATCTCACTGGGAAAGATGAAGTGTTTCTGGTCACATCTGATGTGACTAGTCTATACACTATTATTCAACACAAAGATTCCCTGTTGGCTCTTAATTGGGCACTCAGTAAAAGGGAAGATCTTCCTTTTAGACAAAAAATCTTTCTAAGAGATGTGTTAGACTTTTGTCTCTCGCATAACTACTTCTGGATTGGTCACAATTTTTTCACCCAAAAGAGGGGGGTTGCAATGGGCGTGAAATTTCCACCAAGTATAGCCAATCGCTTTATGGGTGAATGGGAGGACAAAGAAGTATTTAGGGACAGGAGACCTGAGCTCCTGTACTACAGACGTTATATAGATGATTTGTTATTAATATGGGTTGGCTCTGAATCCACACTCAAAGAATATATGGATCATCTAAATGACAACATGCATAATATCAGACTCACGAGCCAGTGGAGTACTGAACAAATACACTTTTTGGATGTTAACATCTTTAGAGTAGATGATGCAATACAAACAAAGGTGCTTTTCAAACCCACCGATAGAAATAGTTTTCTTCCAGTACACAGTGGCCACCACCCACTTTGGCTGAGAAATGTGCCTAAGGGCCAAATAATGAGAGTCAGGAGAAATTGCTCTTCGCTGGAGGATTTTGACCAACAAGTAATGGTACTAAAAAATACTGTAGATTTGTGGAAAAAGGATACAAATCCCAACACTTAGACCCAATTGTTGAGGAAATAAGAGCTCTTCTTCAAGAACATTGTCTAAGGGATGCACGCATTGTGGAAAGGAATTTAGATCATGAATGGAGTTTCATATCCTCCTTCCATTCACAATTCTGGGAGGTGGAGAACATATTCCACAAACATTGGCATGTCCTTTGTCTTGATAGAACTCTGTCAAGTGTTCTACCCGACAAACCAAAGTTCATTTATCGCAAGGCTCCAAATTTTGGAGACGTTATTGTTAAAAAAATTATTGATCCCCCCAGTAGGAATCCAACTTTTTGGGATCAAAATGGATTTTTTGCATGTCGGAAATGTAAAGCCTGTAGAAAGGTGACTAGACCTATGAGGAAAATAGAAAAGTTCTCCTCAACCTCTAACAACAGGGAATTTGCCATTAAGCACTTTATTACATGTAATACATCCCATGTAGTATACGCCTTACGTTGTCTTTGTGGATTAATGTACACAGGGCGCACTAAGCGTCTCCTAAAAATTTGAATCGCAGAACATGTGCATAACATCTCTATCGGTTTCAAGGACCACAATGTATCCCTGCATTTCAAGCAACATCATGAGCAAGACCCTTTCGGTCTTACTTCTGGGGGATCGATCACATTAAACCATTATGGAGGGGTGGTAATACTGTAAGGGAATTACCTAAAAAGGAAACTCAATGGATTTTTTTAACTGACACGCTTAGCCCGAAAGGGTTAAACATAGAACTCGACATAAATTGTTTTATAAGTGACTTTTAGTTCTATACTGGATTAGGGTTATTCAGCCCTTCATTTCTTTGTTTTTAGAATCAGACATATGTTTCTGATATATATTCTAGACGTCTGCACATTATATATATTTTTTTATTGACCCAACATTGTTGTAGAACTAATTACCATTCCCCCTTATTAGTTTTGGGGAGTTTTATATTCTTTTTATGCTATTTTAATGATATTGTAATTTATCAGGACTTGCATCCTGACCACATCAGAATTGAGATTATGGTTTCCCATTTTTTTTATTATTATTAAATTCTTTTTTCAGTTCATATTTTTATATCCTCATACTTTGATAATGTTGTTGTAATGAAAGGCGACCTCTATCTCCTACTATTTTGCACCATTAGATAGATAAGAGTGAGGCGGCCAATTTTAAGAATTCCATATGTGATTCGCTTTATAGGCTTTTATGTTATTTTAAAAAAAAAGCGCTCAATTTCATGTTTTAGTCCTATACATTATGGTTAGTTGCCATAAGTATTTTTGTGACATTTGTGGATGTATTTTTGTCTGCAACCCATACACCCATACACCTTGAATAAACACTGATGTGGGCGGAGTAATGGTTAACTCCCGCCCCTGGTCCCAGAGCTAAATACTGAACATCGCGCTGTGAGACCACACCCTTCGAAATAGTCGTGATGACAAAACTAGTCAGGGCGTGACCCCACGGCAACCAGAATTACGTCACGACGCTGTGCGCTCCAAACCAGAAGCCACCTAACCGGAAGGGGGAAGTATCTGTTGCTGTGATCAGTAAGACCTATTTTTCCAGCCCGTACTTTGCTCCCGTGGCCTCGAGGATAGTTACAATTGGCAGCTCGTATTTCCAACTGACTGAGAACTACAGAGTTAACATTGGAACGGCACTGCGCCAAGAGATCTTTTTATTTTACTTGTTTCATAAATAAATTATCAAAACGATATTGGACTATGTGGAGTCTCTTTTCTATATGTGGATACTGCTGGTGGTTTTAACCACTTACCTATGAGGACCCCAGGAGCGACCGGATTGAGGAAGCTGTCCAAGGCCTATTAACCCCCGGGTTCTGGTGAGTTGGAACCCCTTGTGGGGGTGTGTGCAGCACAAGGTGATATAGCGTATGGTGAATGGTGCACTCATCCAACCTGCTACACACACTCTATTTATCCAGTTGGAGACCCCATGTTAATTTCTGTCACACCTGACTTTGCTCAAGTTCTTCATTTGCACTTATAGCAGAGACACTATATACTGGTCAGTCGTATCATCAGACTGAGGAAAGCGCCGCTTTGATGTGTTATTGGTTTCTATCTTAGATTTATTATTTACACATCTGTTTTATAATACTGTTACATGGTTTGTCTACATTCCACCTTTTGCAAAGCACATCTTACTACCCCAAAACACCCTCCCCATGTTGAGGGCATGTGGCCTGGTATGGTTCAGAGGGGGGGCGCTCTCTCTCCCCCCCTTTTCCTGCAGCCTGCCAGGTTGCGTACTCAGATAAGGGCCTGCTATGGATTTTGGGGGGACCTCTACGCCATTTTAAAAAAAATTTAGCTCAGGGTTCCCCTTAAAATCCATACCAGACCTGGAGAGCCTGGTATGGATTTTGGGGAGACCCCTACGCCATTTTTTTTAAATTGTGGTGCAGGGTTCCCCTTAAGAAGAGTAAAAGAGGGGCCAACTCTGATGATTCATTCATATCATTAAGTGTTAGTGTAATATTTACACTTACTGGTTTACAGGGTGGGGATGCCCATCAGGAGTAGAGATGTCCTGGGGTGTGCTGGTGCTGTACTGCAGGCTCCGATGGCGTTCCTTCGGCCATGGAGATGTATAATCCTGGCCACAGGCTGTTCTGCAGTATCCAGTGTATTCACTGTATGGAAAGCTCCAGGCTAACCACTCTGGAACGCGGAAGCGGAAGTGACGTCACCAGTGCACGGTGGGCATCCAGAAAAGAGAAAAGAAATGAGGAATGTACAGACTACATGTTCGGGGCTCACCGAGCGCGTAGCCTGTACATTCCTCATTTTTTGTCTGTGCACTGGTGACGTCACTTCCGCTTCCGCGTTCCAGAGTGGTTAGCATGGAGCTTTCCATATAGTGGATACCGCAGAACAGACTGTGGCTAGGATTATACATCTCTATGGCCGAAGGAACACCACTGGAGCCTGCAGTACAGCACCAGCACACCCCAGGACATCTCTACCCCTGATGGGCATCCCCACCCTGTGAACCAGTAAGTGTATATATTACACTAATGCCCCGTACACACGGTCGGATTTTCCGACAAAAAATGTGCGATCGGAGCGTGTTGTTGGAAATTCCGACCGTGTGTGGGCTCCATCGGACTTTTTCCATCGGATTTTCCAACACACAAAGTTCGAGAGCAGGCTATAACATTTTCTGACAACAAAATCCGATCGCGTCAATTCCGACCGTGTGTGGACAATTCCGACGCACAAAGTGCCACGCATGCTTAGAAGAAATTCCGAGACGGAACAGCTCGGTCTGGTAAAATTAGCTTTGGGAATGGATAGAGCACTTTCGTCAGGCTGCAATGTTTAAAATAGTTTAATGCAGCGCACTCTGTTCTTCTTTATAATGCTAGAAGAATGAAGTAGTTTTGCTGCTGATATTAACACAGACTTTTTTTTTTATTATCTTGTATAATTTAATCTCAAGGAGATTGTTTGGTGTTGGTGTCCCTTGTTAATTTCACGTTGTATTTTTGAAATGTACCTGCCTCCTCACAAACAAACTGTCCTTTATGAAGGAAAACACACACAGGTGAGTATAATTGAAACACAAAATTCTTTATTAAGGGATCAGAACCAAACAAAGAGGGAGGAAACGCTGGATAAACATCATAAATTGTCGAAGCCTTTGACCCCCAGGGCACACATCAATTATTTGCCAGCAAAATTGGTGGCCTGAGGAGTCCATATGTAAGGGAGTGCAGTCTGGTCCAGAAGTCCAAGAGATCCTGAAAGCAGCAGATGACATGTATGTTCCCAGGCTGTGGTACTATAAGAGGCTGCATATTTTGCCAGACCAGACTGAACCCAGGGTCATCACTCTCTGGTCTTCCTTCCACGCTTCCTTCCCATCTGTGGCTCTGGTGTTGGAGATGTGGCAGGAGGAGGAGTAGGACCTGGAGGAGGAGGAGTAGGACCTGGAGGAGGAGGAGGAGGAGGAGGTGGACTATGGGTGAGGTGACAAATGTGGGTTGCACATGTGATTTGACCCCTCAAACCCTTATTTAGAGCTTCCAAAATTAAGAACTCACATAGGAGTCGTTGGCCCTCCTCCATCTGCATCATTTTGCATGCAGTTATGGCAGCAAAGTCCTCCTCCACACTATGGGGTGTTCTGAGTGCCTCAGTACTAGCCTTCCTAAAGAGGCCTATGGCAGCCTCCTCCAGGTTACTCCTCTTCCTGCCACTTATTCTTTGAAGGTGTAGGGGAGGGACCTGTATATCAGGCAGCCTGCTTGGCCCGGCCACCTCCTGGCTGAGACTTCCCTGTGTATGAAAAAGGGTCCCTTTTTCATACACAGTTTTTGCATCATCAATCACAATCCTAATTTAGTACTCCAAACTAACATCTAGTTAACATCATTGATTGGACAACCAAAAATATTTAGAAGAATGCTATACCTGGCTCAAGCTGTGCTCCTCCACATGTTGCTGCCTGGAAGGCCCAGGTTTGGCATCAGAAGCCTCAGCTGGGGGTGAAGGAAGTGTGGAAGGAAGAGTGGAGAGTGATGGCCTGGGTGCAGTCTGACCTGCCAGAAAATGCAGTCTGTCATAGTACCACAGCCTGGGGACATACATGTAATCTGCAGCTCCTAATCTCTGGGAATCCTGGACCTTCTTGTGCTTCCTTAGATATGTACTCCTCAGGCCACCAATTAGGATCTTCAAATAGATGATGTCTGCCATGGGGATCACCGACTTATTGGACCAATTGGTTCTTATATTCAGGGTGGTGCCACAGACAGGGCAGCTCCCTGAACATATCAATGAAGACTGGCATAAAGTCCTGATCCTTCAAGATATCCATTTTAACTGCAAGACACAACACAAGACAAACCCTAATGTCAGCCTAAAGTCTTCTAAACTTGTCCAAATACAGGCCTCAATCTAGAAGCAGTATAGGCCCAATGTTAAATCTTACCTTCGCTATCATGAACGGCGCCTCCGTTACTCCTTCCTCCGCTCACAGATCGTACTTACTACGTACGCGTGTTACGCTTTATAGACACTGCGCATGCGTGAAACTCTGCCCGCCCCTGACGTTCTTTCTAGTCTATTCTCCGCCCCTTCCCGTTCGTCGCAGTGGGGGAAGAGCACATGGCGGAGACACAGCAGGTGTCAGATAATTACAGCAATGAGGAGGAGGAGGAGGAAAGCCCGGAGCCTGAAACGTCCCGATCCAGAAGGAGAAGATTTAAGGCATCAAATATGTCCTTTGGGGAGATGTTGGAGATGGTCGACATCCTGAATAAGGCCGACTATGATGAGAAGTATGGACCTTACCCCAACCCCAATGTCCGAAAGGCCAAGATCATGGTGAAAGTGGTCAAGAGTCTGCACCGGAATTTTTCGGGGTACGACGATCCAAGGATCAGCTCAGGAAGTGGTGGTCAGACCTCAAATAAAGGGAGCACGGTCAGTACAGAAGGATCAGGAGAGTGGTGCAAAAAAGTAAGTAGTTTTCCTGTGTTCCTATTCTTTATGTTTATTACATTCGTGCTGCTCCATGTGCTTTTCTTTACTGTTGTACACTTTAAAATGGCAACTTACATGTTCATGGGCACATTATTCGTTCGTATGAAACATTGTTCTTTTGGACTAGAAAACACCATTGTTTTGGCCATATGCATTTGAATAGTTTTTTGATGGCCTACTTCTCTTAAAATAAGTTGGCTGTCTATATAGGTTTGTAACTAGAATGAAATGCAAACTAGATTCTGTGTAAGGAGAGGAAACTCAGCAGCTGTTTACACACTAATGTGGGACATCAGAACACCCTTTTTATTAGGGGGTCCCACACAGGTGCTCCAGTGTATACTATAGGGGTGACTCCATCTGTGAAGCTTGTACAAAACAGGTAAGTATTCAAGCTTGACCAAGGACAAAATATGTCTTCATCTTGGAACTCTGCCAAAACAGACAATTGTATCCCACTTCCAAACAATGTTTCATATTCCTAGTTCTGCCATCAAATATCTGTGTGCTAACTATAGACTCGGAGGACACCCCTCATCTGAGGAGACCACAGACCCCACACCTCTGGAAGAAGTGGAGACCCACCAAAGACAACAGGAGGAGGAGGAGGAGGAAGGAGATGTGGTGGAAATTGTCACCACAACAGGTGAGTGTCTGCAACTACAGGCTCAGGTAAGAGATGGATGCCGGCATATTTATAATATATGGTGTGTTTTTGTTTCTATCTTTTTAGGTGATCGTGATGTTGTGGATCCAGATCATTTCACCTCTGAAAGTGCACAGATCCTGATTGGGGAGATCATGGGGTGTAATAGGGACTTGGAAAACATCCATAAAAACATCAATGATGTTCAAAAAAAATGAAGAACATCATTGATGTTTTAGGGAGAGTTTAAAACCCATCCAAATCCCTTTGTTTTTTTGTGCTTTTTGTGAGCTAAAAATTTATACCATTTTTTGACAGATTTGCAAAAAGCCAAATTTTGAAGATGCACACAGTGTGTCAACATGTGCTATCTGCCATCATGGGAGATCAATGTAGGTGTTTTGGGGATGCAGCCCCTTCATGAATAATAAAGTAGCTGTGAGGAAGGGGTTGCACCCACAAAACACATCTCTTGATCCCCCGTGATGGCAGCTAGCACATGTTGACATTTGACAATTTGTGTGCATCTTTAAAATTTGGCTTTTCCTGGGGTGACTTCACCCCATCTGAACGCAATATCAAACACAGTTCCTAAATACTCATGTCTGATATTGCCTTAAAGTTCTACCTAATGTGAACTTTGTAAGTTCAAGATTTGTGTCTTTCTTGTTGGTTTTAAACATGCCTGTTTTATCTTAAATGGACATTTCTACTTTTTCTAATGTGACCCCAAAAATGGTTATACAACAAACATGTTGGTTTGTTTTAAAAAACCTTTTACAAATGCACATGTGATTGTGCTGGGATTAAAAAGATTGATAATCAAGAATGTGTTGATTATTGTTTCAACGCTCCAAAACTTTTGTTGTGCTCTAATTGGTGTTTTCTATGACAATGGGTGTTATTTCCTAAGGTAAAATCCACTTTGCACTACAAGTGCAGTTTCAAGTGCACTTGTAGTGCAAAGTGTCTTTGCCTTTAGTAAATAACACCCAACAGTGCTTTGTAATGTTACGCAATCACGCCATTTTCAGGACTCACCACATTTCTGTCAGGGTCAGCTAAAAGAAACACAAACAGTAAATGTCACAAATGATTTTAGTAGTTAAAATGTTTTTTTATTTGAAAAAGGTTTCAGACATTGTCTGGCATATTGATGGCCCCCCTAGCGGCAAAGTATTCAAGGTATCTTAGACGGACCTCACGGGCACTCAGGGGGGGCAAGCCAGGACGGACACTTTCAAGCGCCGTCAGGGTTGGTTCATTCGGAATTCCGGCCTCAGGCCCAACTGAGCCAGCATAGTTGGCAGAATGTTGCCATAAAAAGTTGTGTAGAACACAGCACGCTAGAATGATATGATTCAGTTTGTACTCCGCCATGTGTATGGGTGTAAGAAATAGGTGTAACTGGCTGGTCATGATTCCAAACGTGTTCTCCACCACTCTTCTGGCTCTGGCCAGCCGGTAATTAAAAACCCTCTGGTCCGGGGTGAGGGTCCTCATCGGGAATGGCCGCATAAGATGGTCCCCCCAGCGCAAATGCTTCATCCGCAACTAAGACGAATGGGAGTCCTTCCGCATTGTCTTCTGGAGGTGGCAAGTCCAAGCTGCCATTCTGGAGACGCCTGTAGAACTCCGTCTGGGCGATGACTCCATCATCGGACATCCGGCCATTCTTCCCCATGTCCACAGGAACTCATAAGTAGCCGACACCACCGCCAACATCACAATACTATTGAACCCCTTATAGTTGAAATAGTATGACCCCGAGTTGGGTGGTGGGATGATGTGGACGTTTTTCCCATCAATTGCCCCTCCGCAGTTAGGAAAGTCCCACCGCTGGGCAAAGTGGGAGGCCACAGTCTGCCATTCCTGTGGGTTAGAAGGAAACTGTGGAGTCAAACAAGAAAAAAAAATAATCATTTTGCACATAAACAGGGAAAGCAGATTAGATACAAACATTCTTGGCCAACATCAAGATAACATTTATTTGAGGGAGTTTTTAAAGACCAAGGTATAAGGTACACCTATCAGATTCCCCCCCCCCTCTCATGGGCCATTTCTAACATTATGGGGGGGAGCTCTTGGACAGGTAACCCTCTCCACTTCATTGAGAGATGAATGCCTAAATAACGTGTGTTACTTTGGTCAGCCCCTCCTTACTTACACTATTGACAGCCCACTGGACAGGTAAGAAGTGTCATAATACAAAGATATAAATACACATTGTACACATTTGAGCACATTTGGACATTCTGCTCTTACCTATCAAGATAAGAATAGTATACCAAAACTTTAAACATTACCATTTGAAAGTATTCAGGCAGGCCCTTGCACTACATGCTTTGGGGAGTTTATCCATACATCTGACCACAAAAGAGATGGGTATAGTGTGTATGGGTTTGGCACAGTCAGCAGATAGATGATTGAGGATAGATAGAGAATTGGTATCAGCTGACTTAGCAGTTGGGGGGAGGGAGGGTTCCAACTGATTTGGGGACCCTAAAAAAAAAGCCTCTGGCATTCTGCCTGAATTTTAAGCACAAATCACATTTTTAAACATTTTAGGGGGTGTTTGGGGTAAAGCACTACCATGGAGCTGATAAAATACATTGTTAAGTGACTACATGAGGTGAATATAGGGCCAGGAGAGCATGCTGGGGAGGTAAGTGAAGGAAAATATGTATGAAGGACAAAAAAATAATTACATAAAAATCCAGCATGAATGAGGACAAAGGGGACATATACAGCATATTACAATCTTGGTAATTAGGGAATGAGGAAAGAAATACAATATATTATCAAACATTAAATACAATAAAATGTGATATTAAAGGATAAAAATCTTACCTTAATATAGTCCTTCTGCAGGACCTGGATGATGGCAGAACAGGTCTCTGGGATAATGATCTCCAGAGCCTGGGGGGGAGATGCCTGTCGAGAACTTCAAGTCCTGCAGACTTCTCCCCGTTGCCAAGTACCGCAGGGTGGCGACTAGCCTCTGCTCCGGAGTGATGGCTTGCCTCATGCAGGTATCCTGCCTGCTAATATAAGGGGTCAGCAAAGCCAACAAACGGTGAAATACGGGGTCCGTCATCCGGAGAAAGTTCCTGAAATCATCAGGATTATTCTCACGGATCTCACGGAGCAAAGGCATGTGACAGAATTGGTCACCCTGGAGCAACCAATTCTTGGTCCATGAACTCCTCTCCACCCTGTTCATGCACTGGACTTGTGTCAAGGTAAGGAACCCAACACCAAGCCCCCGCACAGCACGAACTCTACAAGGAGTACGTATACGCAACATGGCTAGAAAACGGTCGGCTGCTCAGAACGAAGTAACAGAACGCACTGAAGAACAGCAAGGCCTGTGAAGAGCGACCTGAAAAACAGTAACGAACGAACAAGAACACAATGACAGAGTCACGCGTAACTCGCTGCATGCACTGAAGACCAGATACAAACCTACAAGCACAAACTGAACAGCAGAAAACTATCTGAAAGCCATGAGTCTGAAAAAGCACGAATCGTCACTCACCAAACTTTTACTAAGACGAGATTAGCAAAAGGAGCCCAAAGGGTGCCACGCTTGGTTCGGACCTGCCCTTTTCTAGTCTCATCGTACGTGGTGTATGTCACCGCATTCTTGGCGATCGGAAATTCCGACAACTTTGTGCGACCGTGTGTACGCAAAACAAGTTTGAGCCAACATCCGTCAGAAAAAATCCACGGATTTTGTTGTCGGAATGTCCGATCAATGTCCGATCGTGTGTACGGGGCATAACACTTAATGATATGATAGAATCAACAGAGTTGGCACCTCCACCCCCCTTCTTTTACTCTCCTTGCACAGGCAAAGGACACCCTCTGAGGATGGCTGCTCCTCATTTTATTTTATTCAAATAAATAGTGACTGATCTAGATGTGCTATTAAAGCTACCATTGCAGCATTTTACTAAAGACATCACAATATTTGGAGCACTGGAATCCCTCCCCTTTTTTTAGGGTTCCCCTTAATACCCATACCAGACCTGAAGGGCCTGGTATGGATTTGGGGGGACCCCACGCAATTTTTAAAAAAAATTTTGGTGCTGGGTTCACCTTAATATCCATAGCAGACCCAAAGGGCCTGGTAATGGACTGGGGGGGGGGACCCATGCGTTTTTTTCAATGATTTTTATCTATATTGCCGGAATCCGGCAATACATTACAGCCGCAAGCAGTTTTAGTTGCCATTTTTTCCTTTACAAATGTCATTTTGCTGCTCTCATTCAAAAAACTATGTACGGCTGCCATGTAAGAAGCCTTACATAGTGTGGGGCGTGGACTCCAGCAGAGCACGCTGTGATTGGCCAAAGCATGCAGGTCAGGTGCTTGCTTTGGCCAATCAGCAGCTGTCAATGCACTGCGATCTCGCAGTGCATTGACAGTCTCTCCGTTCATTATAGAGCGTTCTGTGGGCACTTGAATTTCCCGCGAATGCCCAATAATGTTCGGTATCCGTTCAACTCGAACATCGGGCTCATCCCTATATATGTCATGGTCTTTTCACATATAAACCAACTTCGGCTGTCTCCTGATGAAGTGGGTGCTGTCCCACGAAATGCATAGAGATTACAGCCTCTGCTAAATAATAACTTACCTACTACCTTGGCATCTAGAATGTACATTGGCGAAATTGTACCTTTATTTTGATATATATACCGTATGTGGAAATGTTTGTATGTTTTGTGTGTATTGAATTAAAATAAATATTGTAATTTTATTATACATTTAATGTACTTTTTTTAGCACCACTCTGTAAAGTCATAAGAGCTTACAATCTAATAGGGTGGGGCAAGTGGTACAAAAGGTAATAACTGTGAGGGATAAGCTGATGAAAGAGTTAAAAGCTCATTTGTTAGTTAGATAGGCTTCTCTGAAGAGAGGGGTTTTCAGGGATCACCTAAAGGTGGCCAGAGTAGGAGAAAGCCAGACAGATTGACATAGAGAGTGCCAGAGGATGGGAGAGGCTTTTGAGAAGTCCAGAAGATGAGCATGAGAGGAGGAGACAAAAGACCCAGAGAGCAGGATGGTCGTGGCCTGGAGCAGAGAGGACGGTTTTGGTAATATTTGGAGACAAGTTTGGTGATGTAGCTTGGGGCAGAGTTGGGAATGGATTTGCATGTTGTTAGTAGTATTTTAAATTTGATTTGCTGAGCAAACAGATGCCAGGGGGTAGATTGGCAAAGAGCGGTGGAAGATGCTGAGCGATAGTTTAGGTAGATGAGTCTGGCAGCAGCATTCATGATAGACTAAAGAGGTAAGCCTATGAGAAGGAAATTGTGATAGTCAAGGTAATAAATAATAAGGGAGTGAATGAGTAGTTTGGTGGTTTCATTAGTCAAATTTTACAGATGTTACAGAGGTGAAGTCTGCAAGCTTTTGACCGCAATTGGATTTGGGGCTAAAAGCACAGGTCAGGGTCTAGGATTTCACCTAGTACTGTCAGGTCACCTTGAAGCTAGGTGATAGATGCACTCTGTAGGAGTTAGAAGTGCACCGCTAGGTAGTGGACCCTAGGACTGACTGCTGCGGATTGAACCAAGGGAGGTTCAGGAAGCAGGTCTACTGGATCACTAACACAGATCCCACTGGGAGCTAGAGCATAGATTCCCCAGGGCGGGAAGAAGGCAGCAGGCTGGAACAACAAGGAAAGTAAGGGATAAGCCAAGGTCAGGCCACAAGCAGACAAGGACAACAGAGTTCACGCCAAGGTTCAGGGTCACAGGCAAACAGGGATAGTCTGGGACACGCCAAAGGTCAGGGTCACGAGCAGACAGGAATAGTCGAGAACAGGCCAAAGTCAGTAACTGGAATCAGATGTAGGAAACACAACAAGTACACACGAAAGCTAACACACAATGGTTGATCAGCACTGCTGGCTTGCAGTGCAGAGGTTAATATAGGGTTCCCTGATAGACCCTGGGGTGGGGCCATGCTTAAAGGAGCATGGCCCCACCCCAGCCAGGTGTGAGAGGCTGACCTCTTAGTCTGAACACATGAGGAGCAGGTAAGCTGACAGAGAAAGATTACTGCATAACCATGACAAGTACCCTGGCGTGAGGAGAGGGACTAATAGTTGTATTATTGATCTGTATGGAAAAGTCAAGGAGGAGGACACAAGTGGGGGAGAATATTACAAGCTCGGTTTTAGAAAGATTTAGTTTGAGGAAGTGGTATGACATGTTGATATGTAATTTAGTAAGTCAGTAATGCGAGAGAAGACTGAAGGAGTCAGGTGAGGAGTAGAGAAATTGATTTGGGTGTCATCAGCGTAGAAGTGGTATTTGAAGCTGTGAGAGGTTATCAAGTGATGAAGAGAGGAGGTGTAGATAGAGAAGAGAAAGGGTCCAAGAACAGAGTCTGGAGGGACCCCTGCAGAAAGAGAAAGTGGAGGGGAGGAGACAGAGTTGAAGGAACCACTGAAAGAACACTGTGATAGATAGGAGGAAAGCCAGGAAAGAGTAGAATCTTGGAGGCCAAGGGAGTGAAATTTAGTGAGGAGTAGTGGGTGGTTAACAGTTTTAAAGGCTGTGGAAAGGTTTAGTAGTAAGAGTGTGGAGTCACTTGCAGTAGCTGGCTTTAGCAGGTTGGAAAATAGTGAGTTTAAACAGGGCAATTTCTACAGGGTGCTGCAAGCAAAAGCCAGGCTGTAAGGGGTCAAGTAGGTAATTTTCAGTGAGGTAGGAGTTCAGACAATTGTAGAAAAAGGGTTGGGTTCTAAAGGTTTAGAGGTGAATGGGGGCAAGAAGATAGGTCTTAAATTCTCCAGGCTGATGGGGTCCAGTGAGGGCTTTTTAAGTATGGGGGTGATTTGTGCATGCTTTAGAGGGGAGGGGAAGGTGCCAGCAGAGAGGGAGAGATTGTAGATGTGAGTGAGAGAGCATAGGATAGAAGAAGAGGGTGACCGTAGTAGTTACGAGGGAAAAAATCCAGGGGACAATTGATAGGTAGGCATCTGAGAAAAGTTTGGTAACCTCTTCAGTAGTAGCAGAGTCAAAAGAGGAAAATATTGAATGTGCTGACAGAGAGTATGTCATGTACCTGGTGTAGATCAAGCTGGAGAGGGGGCTTCTCTTGCACCTCTTGACCATCACCCCTGGTAGTGATGACAGGAAGTGTGAAGGCACGGCGTGGTACGAGGGCCAGTGTAGCAGATAGCACCAGCTGGGGTTTGCAGGAAGCAGATGACTGTAGATCACCAGGCAGAAACCAGGAAATGGAACATAGTGACACTTGATTGGCAGACAGGAGTGTAGCCAGGACACAAGCCAAAAGGTCATCAACAAGCAGGCAGCTAGGTACAGGAACATCAGGCAGAGACAGAGTCAGGACACAAGCTGGGATCAGTACTCAGTCGGTCAGCAAGATAAAGGAACGGAAGATAGGAGCAGAGTCAGAATACAAGCTGAGGTCACAGCAGGCAGGCAGAAATCCAAGGACAGGTTAGGGGCAAGCCAAGTCGTACACAGGTAACCAGGTATGGCAGGTCAAGGCTCAGGTAAAGCAGGAGCTAGCTGAAGATCACTCAGCAATCTATCCATGCCAGAGGCCATTTGGCGCCAGTGCCCGTACGTGTGCACGTGCCCATGCACATGTGCATATGGTTTCTTCACACGCTAATACATTTGTGACAATGCCTGTTTTACATTAAGCTTTTGCTCAGAATTATGAGCATGCATTTAAGTATGAACATGAGCGGGCCTTCTCGTTCCAACATTTACTGAGCTTCTCCTACACAGGGTAAGTTAAGTGGGGAAGATATCTGTACAATGGAGATTTCCTATTGCACCAATCTTGTTTTTGAAATGATAGGCAATCTCTTGGGCAGTAAGTGAGTTAGTGGGTGCAGGTGGTGGGGGACACCATGTATATTGTCATGTATATATACATGCATAATAGCATAATCCTCATATGATTATAGGTATATAAAACAAATGTAAAACTGTCTAGATTAGCAGTAAGACAGGCAAGACAGACATAGGATATACTCTAAATACTTAAGCCAGCCCTCAAAATTTCCACTCGCCTGCTGGCATTCGGTGAATGGAAATAAGCTGAGGGCGAGTGTGGAGCAGAAGCGGACTGGGCCGACAGTTTTCTGGCTGATCGCTTCTGGCAGAAGCGGTGTAGACTTTTTTGAAGGACATTAGAGCGGCCTAGGGGGCAATTGCCTCCCTGCCCCCAGGCAGCTCTGATGCCCTGTAAAAAAGGCTGCACCACTTCTGGCAGAAACGATCAGCCAGTAAACTGTTGGGAGGAGAGCTGACCAGATCACACAGAGAGAGGACCTCCCGCTGTGACACAGCTTGTATCTAAAATGCCAGCCACTGTCAAACAAAGTCTCGCCTCCTGGACCGGCCCCTGTGATAGACAGACACTGGTACAATACCAGGAAATTGAATCCATATGCAGTCTATCACAGGAGGCATTTAAGATGCAAACTGTGTCACAGCGGGAGATCCTCTCTCTGTGTGATCCAGCCAGCTCTCCTCCCAATTCCTTCCTGTGATCCTTATGCAGTGATAGGCTGCATTGATGGGCTTTGATAAGGCTGCACTGATGAACACTGGTAGGCTGATGAGTACTGATAGGCTACATTGATGGACACTGATAAGCACTGATGAGGCTGCACTGATGACCACTGAGAAGGTGGCACTGATGGCCACTGATAAGGCTGCACCAATGGGCACTGATGAGGCTGCTCTGATGGGCACTGATAGGCTGCATTGATAGGCACCGATAGGCTGCATTGATGGGCACTGATAAGGCTGCACTAATGGGCGCTGATAGGCTGCATTGATGAGCTCTGATAATGCTGTACTCATGGGTACTGATGGGGCTGCACTGGTAAGCTGTACTGATGGGGCTGCACTGGTAATGCAGCACTGATATGCTGCACTGATGGGCACTGATATGATGCACTGATGGGCACTAATAGGCTGCAATGATGGGCACTGATGAGGCTGAACTGATGGCCACTGATGAGCCAGCAATGATGGGCACTGATAAGTTGCACTGATGGGCACTGATGAAGCTGCACTGATAAGGCAGCACTGATATGCTGCACTGATATTCTGCACTGATGGGCCCTGACAAGGATGGACTGATGGGCACTGATGAGGCTGCACTGATGGCTACTGATAGGCTGCACTGAGGGGGACTGATTATAGGCTGCACTGATGGGCACTGATGAGGCTACACTGATGGGTATTGATATCCTTTATGTTAATTTCGTTAGTTGTTGTTGGTAATATTTATTTTTGCAACTTAATTTTGTATAAAACATTAAACAGTGTTATTTCATGAGATTATTTACGAAGATCATTTAGGGGGTGGAATTAGGGGGAGGGCAGGGTAGGGGTTGGGTGGGGCAACTGGTGGAGAGTAATGCCTCGTACACGGTCGGATTTTCCCATCGGAAAATGTTCGATGGGAGCCTTTTGTCGGAAATTCCGACCGTGTGTAGGCTCCATCGGGCAGTCTCCATTGGAATTTCCGTCACACAAAATATGAGATCAAAACAAAATCCATTTGCGTAAATTCCGATCGTGTGTAGGCAATTCCGATGCACAAAGTGCCACGCATGCTCAGAATAAATTACGAGACGGAAGCGCTCGGTCTGGTAAAACTACCGTTCATAATGGAGATAGCACATTCATCATGCTGCTATTTTTTAAAATAGCATTCTCTTCTTCTTTATAATGCTAGAAGAATGAAGTTGTGTTTCTGCTCATATTCACACAGAGTTCTCACAAACTGATTTCTGTATTATTTCTTGTGATCTCCTGAATATAATTTTTTGTTTTTGTTTTTATAGTGATATTTTTTTTTGGGGGGGGGGGGGTTAATCAAGATCTCCTGTTTTATTTTTATTTTATTTTTTTTAGTGATCTCCCTAATATTTTTTCTAATTTTGTGTGTCAAGTTACCACAACACCATTATTATCTTGTATTTTTTAATCTCAAGGTGTTGTTTGGTGTTGGTGTTAATTTGACATTGTATTTTGGAAATGTACCTGCCTACTCACAAAAAAACTGTCCCCTTTGAAGGAAAACACATAGGCAAGTATTTATTAAAAATAAATATACATTTATTCTGGGTCATAACAAAATAAAGAGGAAGGTAATGCTGGAGAAACTGGTGAAATTGGCGAAGCCTTTGTACCCCAGGGCACACATCAATTATTTGCCAGCCAAAATTGGTGGCCTGAGGAGTCCATATAATAGTTAGCACAATCCGGTCCAGGACTCTAAGAGATCAGGAACAGCAGCAGGTGACATCTATGTCCCCAGGCTGTGGTCATACACAGCCTGCATCTGTTGCCAGATCAGACTGAACCCAGGCCGTCACTCTCTTGTCTTCCTTACACGCTTGCTTCCAGGCTGTGGTTGTGGTGTTGGAGGTGTGGCAGGAGGTGGAGGAGGAAGAGGAGGATGGTCCAACTCACACAAGTGGGTATTGGATGTGATTTGGCCCCTCAAACCCTTATTTAATATGAGATAAATAACACATGATACGTTGACCCTCCTTCATGTCCTGCATTTTGTAGGCTGCCATGGATGCTAAGGCCTCTTGATGATTGAGGGGTTTCTGAGAGCAGCATCAGCCTCCCGAATCAGCCCAAGCGCTGCCTCCTCCACACTACTCCCCTTCCTGGCCCTTTTCTGTGGAAGGCGGAGGGGTGGGACCTGAGATTGTGTCAGGCTACTGGGCCCTGCCACCTCCTGGCTGCCACTTACCCCCACCGCCTCTTGGCTGCCACTAACCCCTGCCACCTCCTGGCTGCCACTAACCTCTGCCACCTCCTGGCTGCCGCTAACCCCTGCCACCTCCTGGCTGCCACTAAACCCTACCTCCTCCTGGCTGCCACATTCCACAGTCTCCTCCTGGCTACCACATTCCACAGCCTCCTCCTGGCTGAGGCTTTCCTGTGTAAGAAAAAGGGACATAGTTTTAGTATTTTGTTCATCAATCACACACAATTTTCAGCTCATGACTGTTGCAAATTGAATGTTAGCAAATATAAAAGACTATCATTCTGAGCCAAGCATTTGTCATTCATTTATTTGATGACAATAAATATGTTGAACAATGCTATACCTGGCTCAAGCTGGGCTCCTCCACTATTTCCTCTCTGGAAGGCCCAGGTTGGACATCGGAAGCCTCAGCTGGGGTTGAAGGAAGCGTGTAAGGAAGAGTGGAAGGAAGGGTTGAGCGGGATTCCCTGACTTCAGTCTGGTCTGCCAGAAAATGCAGTCTGTCATAGTACCACAGCCTGGGTACATAAATGTCATCTGCTGCAGCTCCTGATCTCATGGATTTCTGGACCTTAGTACACTCACGATTATATGTGCTCCTCAAGCCACCAATTTTTTTTTAAATAGTTGATGTCTGCTGTGGGGACCTGCGGCTTCACCAACTGCAGCAGTTTCTCCAGCGCTGCCGCCTCTTTATTTTGTTATTGTAATGTGGGTGTTTGACCTGCCACAGGCAGAGCAGCTCCCTGTATTTATCTATGAATATTGGGAGGAAACTGTGGTCTTTGAACCCATCCATTTTCTCTGCAAGACACAACACAAGACAAACCCTAATGTCAGGCGAAACTCTCCTAATCTTTGACCCAATTATGGCCTCAATCTATAATCAGTAAAGGCCACTGATGCAGGTTAAAATTGTACCTCCGTTATAAAGATCGTCGCTTCTGATACACTTTCCTCCGCTCACAGATCGTACGTACGACGCACGTGTGTTACGCTTCATATACACTGCGCATGTCTGAAACTCCGCCCACCCCTGACATTCATTCTAGTGTATTCCCCGCCCCTTCTCTTTCGCCGAAGTGGGTAGAGAACATGGCGGAGACACAACAGATGCATGCAAAGGAGAGCAGCAATGAGGAAAGCCGGAGCCACGAACGTCCCGATCCCGAAGGAGATTGAAGGCCTCAAATATGTCCTTTGTAGAGATGGTGGAGATGGTGGACATCTTAAAGAGGGCCGACTATGATGGGAAGCATGGACCTTACCTAAACCCAAATGTGAGAAAGGCCAAGATCATAACTAAAGTTGTGAAGAGTCTGCAGAAGAATTTTGGGGTACAACGATCCAAGGATCAACTGAGGAAATGCTGGTCAGACCTGAAATTGAGGGAGCACGATCAGTACAGAAGGATTCGGAAACGGCTTCAAAAAAGTAAGTAGTTGTTGTGTGTTTCTATTATTAGTATTATATGCATGCTGCTCCATGTGCTTCTCTTTTGTTGTACAGTTTAAAATGGCAAATTTCACGTTCATGGGCACAGTAACATTCGTAGGAAACATCGTTCGTTCGCCCACTAATACAATGTTTTTGGCAGATGCAGGTTAATTACATTTGGTCATGCCTATTTGTATTCCAATAAGTTTATGACATTGTTGTCTAGATGGATTTGTAACTAGAATGAAATACAAACTTGATTCAGTGTAAGGAGAGGACACTCAGCAGCTGTTTACACATCTGGACGCAGGAGCACCAGTGTGGGACACCAGAACAAACTTTTTAGGGTGTCCCACACAGGTGCTCCAGTGGATACTAGGGGTGTCTCCATGTTTGAAAATTGTACAAAAACAGTAAGTATTCCAGCTTTAGAAAGGAACTAAAAATGTCTTCAGCTTGGAACTCTGCCAAAACAGATAATAGTACGACACTTTCAAGCAATGTACAGTCAGGTCCATAAATATTGGGACATCAACACAATTCTAATCTTTTTGGCTCTATATACCACCACAATGGATTTGAAATGAAACGAACAAGATGTGCTTTAACTGCAGACTTTCAGCTTTAATTTGAGGGTATTTACATCCAAATCAGGTGAACGGTGTAGGAATTACAAGAGTTTGTATATGTGTCTCCCACGTTTTAAGGGACCAAAAGTAATGGGACAATTGGCTGCTCAGCTGTTCCATGGCCAGGTGTGTGTTATTCCCTCATTATCCCATTTCCAAGGAGAAGATAAAAGGTCCAGAGTTCATTTCAAGTGTGCTATTTGCATTTGGAATCTGTTGCTGTCAACTCTCAATATGAAATCCAAAGAGCTGTCACTATCAGTGAAGCAAGTCATCATTAGGCTGAAAAAACAAAACAAACCCATCAGAGAGATAGCAAAAACATTAGGTGTGGCCAAATCAACTGTTTGGATTATTCTTAAAAAGAAAGAACACACCGGTGAGCTCAGCAACACCAAAAGACCCGGAAGACCACTGAAAACAACTGTTGTGGATGACCGAGGAATTCTTTCCCTGGTGAAGAAAACATCCTTTGCAACAGTTGGCCAGATCAAGAACACTCTCCAGGAGGTAGGAGTATGTGTGTCAAAGTCAACAATCAAGAGAGGACTTCACCAGAATACAGAGGGTTCACCACAAGATGTAAACCATTGGTGAGCCTCAAAAACAGGAAAGCCAGATTAGAGTTTGCCAAACAACATCTAAAAAAGCCTTCATAGTTCTGGAACAACATCCTATGGACAGATGAGACCAAGATCAACTTGTACCAGAGTGATGGGAAGAGAAGAGTATAGAGAAGGAAAGGAACTGCTCATGATACAGGGGGCTGCACATACAGGGGGTTCTTCCAAAGAAGTGGGGTTCTTTAAATAAGTGGCACTTCTGCTCTTGCACCATCTGAACATTTTCTTCTCTCTTCACAGTTAAATCTGTGTTTATACCTCCATATACCTTAAACTGAATATTGACTGACTGCTCACATGCATATTTGGTAAATCTGCGTTTATACCTCCATACACCTTAAACTGAATATTGACTGACTGCTCACATGCATATTTGGTAAATCTGCGTTTATACCTCCATATACCTTAAACTGAATATTGACTGACTGCTCACATGCATATTTGGTATATCTGCATTTATACCTCCATATACCTTAAACTGAATATTAACTGACTGCTCACATGCATATTTGGTAAATCTGCATTTATACCTCCATATACCTTAAACTGAATATTGACTGACTGCTCACATGCATATTTGGTAAATCTGCGTTTATACCTCCATATACCTGAAACTGAATATTTACTGACTGCTCACATGCATATTTGGTAAATCTGCGTTTATACCTCCATATACCTGAAACTGAATATTGACTGACTGCTCACATGCATATTTGGTAAATCTGCATTTATACCTACATGTACCTGAAACTGAATATTGACTGACTGCTCACATGCATATTTGGTAAAACTGTGTTTATACCTCCATATACCTTAAACTGAATATTGACTGACTGCTCACATGTATATTTGGTAAATCTGTGTTTATACCTCCATATACCTTAAACTGAATATTGACTGACTGCTCACATGCATATTTGGTGAATCTGTTTGTCACCACTGTTTCAACTCCATCTGTAGCCATGCTCACATTATTTCAATGTTTATTTAGCTATTAAGTCTTACCTAAATTATGGGTTCCCTTATCTTTACAATGTTGGCCTTTTAGTCCCCTTGCAGTTTGATTGTGGTGTGAAAGTTTTGCTTTGCTAGCTATTTTCCTAATATCCCCTCCTGATTGATTAATTGCCAGATTCAACCCACACCCAAGACACAGTATAAAAACAAGGCCTTCTTTATGGAGGAACACATACAGGGGGCTGCACATACAGGGGGTTCTTCCAAAGAAGTGGGGTTCTTTAAATAAGTGGCACTTCTGCTCTTGCACCATCCATCTGAACATTTTATTCTCTCTTCACAGGTAAATCTGCGTTTATACCCCATATACCTTAAACTGAATATTGACTGACTGCTCACATGTATATTTGGTAAATCTGTGTTTATACCTCCATATACCTTAAACTAAATATTGACTGACTGGTCAAATGCATATTTGGTAAATCTGCGTTTATACCTCCAAATACCTTAAAATGAATATTGACTGACTGCTCACATGCATATTTGGTAAATCTGCGTTTATACCTCCATATACCTTAAACTGAATATTGACTGACTGCTCACATGCATATTTGGTAAATCTGCGTTTATACCTCCATATATCTGAAACTGAATATTGACTAACTGATGCATATTTGGTAAATCTGCGTTTATACCTCCATATACCTTAAACTGAATATTGACTGACTGCTCACATGCATATTTGGTAAATCTGTTTGTCACCACTGTTTCAACTCCATCTGTAGCCATGCTCATATTATTTCAATGTTTATTTAGCTATTAAGTCTACCTAAATTATGGGTTCCCTTATCTTTACAATTTTGGCCTTTTAGTCCCCTTGCAGTTTGATTGTGGTGTGAAAGTTTTGCTTTGCTAGCTATGTTCCTAATATCCCCCCTGATTAGTTAATTGCCAGATTCAACGCACACCCAACACAGTATAAAAACAAGGCCTTCTTTACGGGGGAACACATACAGGGGGCTGCACATACAGGGGGTTCTTCCAAAGAAGTGGGGTTCTTTAAATAAGTGGCACTTCTGCTCTTGCACCATCCATCTGAACATTTTCTTCTCTCTTCACAGGTAAATCTGCGTTTATACCTCTATATACCTTAAACTGAATATTGACTGACTGTTCAGATGTATATTTGGTAAATCTGCGTTCATACCTCCATAAACCTTAAACTGAATATTGACTGACTGCTCACATGCATATTTGGTAAATCTGCGTTTATACCTCCATATACCTTAAACTGAATATTGACTGACTGCTCACATGCATATTTGGTAAATGTGCGTTTATACCTCCATATACCTGAAACTGAATATTGACTGACTGCTCACATGTATATTTGGTAAATCTGTTTGTCACCACTGTTTCAACTCCATCTGTAGCCATGCTCACATTATTTCAATTTTTATTTAGCTATTAAGTCTTACCTAAATTATGGGTTCCCTTATCTTTACAATTTTGGCCTTTTAGTCCCCTTGCAGTTTGATTGTGGTGTGAAAGTTTTGCTTTGCTAGCTGTGTTCCTAATATCCCCTCCTGATTGATTAATTGCCAGATTTAACCCACACCCAACACACAGTATAAAAACAAGGCCTTCTTTATGGGGGAACACATACAGGGGGCTGCACATACAGGGGGTTCTTCCAAAGAAGTGGGGTTCTTTAAATAAGTGGCACTTCTGCTCTTGCACCATCCATCTGAACATTTTCTTCTCTCTTCACAGGTAAATCTGCGTTTATAACCCCATATACCTTAAACTGAATATTGACTGACTGCTCACATGTATATTTGGTAAATCTGCGTTTATACCTCCATATACCTTAAACTGAATATTGACTGACTGGTCACATGCATATTTGGTAAATCTGCGTTTATACCTCCAAATACCTTAAAATGAATATTGACTGACTGCTCACATGCATATTTGGTAAATCTGCGTTTATACCTCCATATACCTTAAACTGAATATTGACTGACTGCTCACATGCATATTTGGTAAATCTGCGTTTATACCTCCATATACCTGAAACTGAATATTGGCTAACTGAGGCATATTTGGTAAATCTGCGTTTATACCTCCATATACCTTAAACTGAATATTGACTGACTGCTCACATGCATATTTGGTAAATCTGTTTGTCACCACTGTTTCAACTCCATCTGTAGCCATGCTCATATTATTTCAATGTTTATTAAGCTATTAAGTCTACCTAAATTATGGGTTCCCTTATCTTTACAATTTTGGCCTTTTAGTCCCCTTGCAGTTTGATTGTGGTGTGAAAGTTTTGCTTTGCTAGCTATGTTCCTAATATCCCCCCTGATTAGTTAATTGCCAGATTCAACGCACACCCAACACAGTATAAAAACAAGGCCTTCTTTACGGGGGAACACATACAGGGGGCTGCACATACAGGGGGTTCTTCCAAAGAAGTGGGGTTCTTTAAATAAGTGGCACTTCTGCTCTTGCACCATCCATCTGAACATTTTCTTCTCTCTTCACAGGTAAATCTGCGTTTATACCTCTATATACCTTAAACTGAATATTGACTGACTGCTCAGATGTATATTTGGTAAATCTGCGTTCATACCTCCATAAACCTTAAACTGAATATTGACTGACTGCTCACATGCATATTTGGTAAATGTGCGTTTATACCTCCATATACCTGAAACTGAATATTGACTGACTGCTCACATGCATATTTGGTAAATCTGTTTGTCACCACTGTTTCAACTCCATCTGTAGCCATGCTCACATTATTTCAATTTTTATTTAGCTATTAAGTCTTACCTAAATTATGGGTTCCCTTATCTTTACAATTTTGGCCTTTTAGTCCCCTTGCAGTTTGATTGTGGTGTGAAAGTTTTGCTTTGCTAGCTGTGTTCCTAATATCCCCTCCTGATTGATTAATTGCCAGATTCAACCCACACCCAACACACAGTATAAAAACAAGGCCTTCTTTATGGGGGAACACATACAGGGGGCTGCACATACAGGGGGTTCTTCCAAAGAAGTGGGGTTCTTTAAATAAGTGGCACTTCTGCTCTTGCACCATCCATCTCAACATTTTCTTCTCTCTTCACAGGTAAATCTGCGTTTATACCTCCATATACCTCTGGCACTAACTCATGGTGGAGCTGCTGGTTTAAAGCGGGCTGTTACCGTCACCTTGTTACCTGTAATTTCACCAACACCGGGTCTAGGGGTCTCCATTGAGTTTACTGTGAGGCAATGTAAGCACCAGTCACTTAAGTACTTTTTCAATGCTTTAATGGGGATAACTGGAAGAAGTAGCAGGAAAGAGGTAGAAGGAGAGTTGCAGGGGTGTTCAAATACCCTTTCTTGGTGAAGCGTCAAGGAATTTAAATCTTTAAGATCAATGTATCCTCAGCTTAGGATTAAATCTTTTGCCCGCCCGGATAGGTTTCTCTCACTGACCTAGCAGCCGGAACGCAGCACGAACAAAAAGTCTCTGCCACAGACTTTGGTGGGACAAACTCATACGATCCTCTGCCACAGGATGTAGTAGTTTTCGATGAACAGCAAACACAGTACCAGAACCTTCAAGCCGGCCCAGCAGTACTTGTGTGGTAGGATAATCTAGGATGCGTCCTCCAATTGAGTCAACAGGCCCCTCTCTAGACCAGCGCTCTGCATGGTCCCTTCCAAGACGGGTCCTCCCCTGGATTCTTCTCAATTGTCTGGCTTCTTCCCACAGGACAGACAGCACAGGACCATCCCAGCAGTAGCAGGCCCCAGACTTCTGGGCCTACCCGCCTGACTGCAGCCGCATAACCCTCCAAGCCGGAGGGCTACGAGATAGCACTCACTGACACATACCTCTAGGCCAAGAGGGCCACGAAGCAAAAAGCTCTCCGAAACATGGCGTCTGCCCCATAAATACCCTCTCCCAGAATGCAACTCGGAGGACCACCTCCGCCGAGTTACCTTCGGGACAGAAGAGCACTCATACACTTCAGCTTGTTGCTTTCCAATATTGACCCACGATGACAACGACACCCACAGGCGCAATGTGGAACTGCACGCAACACAGCCAAGCTGGAACAGAGGCTAAACTAACCTTAGATTAAACCTGAACAATGTGTAGCACAGATGATCCATTAAATTTACCTATAAGCGGTAGATTAGAAATCTATCAGCGCTACATACCTTACACTGAATATTGACTGACTGCTCACATGCATATTTGGTAAATCTGTTTGTCACCACTGTTTCAACTCCATCTGTAGCCATGCTCACATTATTTGAATGTTTATTTATCTATTAAGTCTTACCTAAATTATGGGTTCCCTTATCTTTACAATTTTGGCCTTTTAGTCCCCTTGCAGTTTGATTGTGGTGTGAAAGTTTTGCTTTGTTAGCTGTGTTCCTAATATCCCCTCCTGATTGGTTAATTGCCAGATTCAACCCACACCCAACACACAGTATAAAAACAAGGCCTTCTTTATGGGGAACACATACAGGGGGCTGCACATACAGGGGGTTCTTCCAAAGAAGTGGGGTTCTTTAAATAAGTGGCACTTCTGCTCTTGCACCATCCATCTGCGTTTATACCTCCATATACCTTAAACTGAATATTTACTGACTTACTTACATGCATATTTGGTAAATCTGCGTTTATACCTCCATATACCTTAAACTGAATATTGACTGACTGCTCACATGCATATTTGGTAAATCTGCGTTTATACCTCCATATACCTTAAACTGAATATTGACTGACTGCTCACATGCATATTTGGTAAATCTGCGTTTATACCTCCATATACCTGAAACTGAATATTGACTGACTGCTCACATGCATATTTGGTAAATCTGTGTTTATACCTCCATATAACTTAAACTGAATATTGACTGACTGCTCACATGCATATTTGGTAAATCTGTGTTTATACCACCATATACCTTAAACTGAATATTGACTGACTGCTCACATGCATATTTGGTAAATCTGCGTTTATACCTCCATATACCTGAAACTGAATATTGACTGACTGCTCACATGCATATTTGGTAAATCTGCCTTTATACATCCATAAACCTTAAACTGAATATTGACTGACTGCTCAAATGCATATTTGGTAAATCTGTTTGTCACCACTGTTTCAACTCCATCTATAGCCATGCTCACATTATTTCAATGTTTATTTAGCTATTAAGTCTTACCTAAATTATGGGTTCCCTTATCTTTACAATTGTGGCCTTTTAGTCCCCTTGCAGTTTGATTGTGGTGTGAAAGTTTTGCTTTGCTAGCTGTGTTCCTAATATCCCCTCCTGATTGATTAATTGCCAGATTCAACCCACATCCAACACACAGTATAAAAACAAGGCCTTCTTTACGGGGGAACACATACAGGGGGCTGCACATACAGGGGGTTCTTCCAAAGAAGTGGGGTTCTTTAAATAAGTGGCACTTCTGCTCTTGCACTTGTGCGATTTGCACAAAGCAAACTACAACAGACTGCAGATGACCTCAATTCCAAAATATCTCTCCTTCCTCTCTGAAACATGCATTCTTTACCTCTCCTCCTTTTCACAATTGCTGATTCTCTCCTCAAGCTCTCTTTTCTTCACCCCTCTGCTCCACCCCACAATCTGTACATATCACCCTCACTTCTCCCCTCCCCCTATTACTGCACTCATCATCTCTTTCTAACTCTAAGCCCACTTGCTAACAAACCCCCCAGGATACTGAAGCATGTCCCCTCATACAAATCGTACTCTCATATTACCTCCCTTACTCTTCTGCTTCTCCTAACCGCTGGAGATATTTCCCCAAACCCTGGGCCTCCTTTATTTAACTGTGCCCAACACACCCATCACCATCACCCTACACCCTCTGGCAGTAGTCGCAATCTACGCAATTTAATCTGCATTCCTCTTCTTCCCAACGCCGGCCTCCCTCTCTCCTGCGCCCTCTGGAATGCCCGCTCTGTCTGCAACAAACTCACTGCTGTTCATGACCTCTTTGTCACTAATTCCTTTAATCTACTTGCTCTCACCGAAACCTGGCTCCACGAATATGACACCCCTTCTCCTGCTTCCCTAACCCAGGGTGGCCTTCACTGGACTCACTCCCCTAGGCCTAATGGATGCAAGGGAGGTGGAGTGGGATTCCTCCTATCCCCCCAGAGCACCTTCCAGGTTATTCACTCTCCTCTCTCTTTTTCCCTCTCATCATTCAAAGCCCACTGTATACATCTATTCTCTCCTACTTCCCTAAGAATTGCTGTGATCTACCGGCCCCCTGGACCATTATCGACTTTCCTTGATGAGTTTTCTGCCTGGCTACCCTACTTTCTCTCTTCAGAAATTCCCACAATTCTTCTCGGTGATTTCAACATCCCTGCTAATACAAACACTCCTGCTACTTCTAAACTTCTTAGTCTAACCTCTTCATTTGACCTGAAGCAATGGGTACAAGCTTCTACTCACTCTGATGGCAACACCCTTGACCTTGTATTCTCCTACCTATGCACTCCATGCAACTTCTCAAACAATCCTTTTCCTCTCTCCAACCACCAACTGATTAGTTTTTCTCTCCCCCGTCTTGCACCACCTTTCCCTCCAATCGCCTAACCATCACCCGTAGAAACTTTCGCAACTTCAACTCCTCTCTCCTCTATTTTGCTACTGACCACCTCTATGACAAAATCTCTCCCCTGTCCTACTCCAACCAAGCCATGTCCATCTACAATAAATCCCTGTCCTCCACCCTGGACAAGCTCGCTCCCCTCACTACACGCAGAATCAGGCCTCGACCCCTACAACCCTGGCAAACAGATGACACTAAAATTCTCAAAAAACGTAGTTGCGCTCTTGAGCGTCTGTGGCACAAGACTAAGTCTCTCAAAGACTTCAACCAATACAAATCTGCCCTCCAAAAATACTATTCTTTCCTCCACACTGCCAAGCAAACCTATTTTACAACTCTTATTAACATCTTCTCATCCAGTCCCTGTAAACTCTTCTCTACCTTCAACTCTCTACTTTGTCCTCCACTGCCTTCACCCACTGACTTACTGCCCAGGAGATCGCTAATCACTTCAAAAACAAGATTGATACAATCCATGATGAAATCTCCACTCTACAGGTATCTCCCCCAGCTAAGACCCCATTTTAACAGGTACAACTGACACTCCCCTTATTCAAATCTGCTACTACAGACAAAGTTGCTAAACTCCTTTTCTATCGCCCACCTATCCACCTGTCCCCTGGACCCTATTCCCTCTCAAATGCTACGGTCGCCCTCTGACTTCATCCTACACTCTCCAACCCACATCTTCAATCTCTCCCTCACCTCTGGTATCTTGCCCAATACTCTAAAACAAGCACTGGTCACCCCCATACTTAAAAAGCCGTCTTTGGACCCTACCAATCTTAACAACCTATGCCCTATCTCCTTGTTCCCCTTTTCCTCTAAACTCCTTGAATGCCTGGTTCACAACCACCTGAGTGAACACCTCATTAAAAACAACCTTCTTGATCCCCTTCAATCTGGATTTCGCCCTCAACACTCCACAGAAACTGCTCTTTTAAAACTCACAAATGACCTACTAACTGCAAAAACCAACGGACACTATTCTGTACTCCTTCTTCTGGATCTTTCAGCTGCCTTTGACACTGTTGACCACCCCCTCCTCCTCAAAAAACTTTACTCCCTCGATCTCCATGACTGTGCTCTTCAGTGGCTCTCATCCTACCGATCCCAACGCACCTTCAGTGTCACTTACAATTCTACTTCCTCCACTCCTCTTCCCTTCTCTGCCGGGGTCCCCCAAGGTTCTGTTCTTGGACCTCTTTTATTTTCAATCTACACCTCTTCCCTGGGTCAGCTGATAGCCTCTCACGGCTTTCAATATCATTTCTATGCTGACAACACACAAATCTATCTCTCCACCTCTCAACTCACTCCATCAGTCTCCTCACGCATCACTAACTTACTAACCAACATATCTGTATGGATGTCACACCACTGCCTCAAACTCAACTTGTCCAAAACTGAGCTTATAATATTTCCTCCCACATGTGCCTCTTCCCCTGACTTGTATGTCAAGAGCAATGGCACAACCATCCACCCGTCCCCACATGTCAGGGTGCTAGGTGTTATCCTGGATTCTGAACTCTCCTTTCGGCCCCACATCCAATCACTTTCCAAAGCTTGCCGCCTCAACCCCCGCAACATCTCTAAACTACATCCCTTTCTAACCAATGAAAACACAAAGCTCCTGATTCACTCCTTGGTTATCTCTCGCCTCGATACTGCAACTCCCTCCTCATTGGCTTACCTTTAAATAGACTATCCCCCCTTCAGTCCATCATGAATGCTGCTGCCAGACTCATCCACCTTATAAACCGCTCAGTGTCTGCTACCCCTCTCTGCATCCCTCCATTGGCTACCACTCACCCAACAAATTAAATTCAAAATACTAACAATAAGTTACAAAGCCATCCACAACTCTGCCCCCAGCTACATCACTAGCCTAGTCTCAAACTAACCTAATCGCCCTCTCCGTTCCTTCCAAGACCTCCTGCTCTTGAGCTCCCTCATCACCTCCTCCCATATCCGCCTCCAGGACTTCTCCAGAGCCTTACCCATCCTCTGGAATTCCCTACCCCAATCTGTCAGACTGTCTCCAAATGTATTCACTTTTAGGCGATCCCTGAAAACTTTCCTCTTCAGAGAAGCCTATCCTGCCTCCATCTAACAACTGCACTATTTTCTCCATTAGCTCATCCCCCACAGCTATTAAACTTTTGTATAACTTGACCCTCCCTCCTAGATTGTAAGCTCTAACGAGCAGGGCCCGCTGATTCCTCCTGCATTGAATTGTATTATACTTGTACTGTCTGCCCTAATGTTTGTAAAGCGCTGCATAAACTGTCGGCACTATATAAATCCTGTATAATAATAAATAATAATAATAATGATCCAAAGCATACCACCTCATCAGTGAAGCATGGTGGTGGTAGTGTCATGGCATGGGCATGTATGGCTGCCAGTGGAACTGGTTCTCTTGTATTTATTGATGATGTGACTGCTGACAAAAGCAGCAGGATGAATTCTGAAGTGTTTCAGGCAATATTATCTGCTCATATTCAGCAAAATGCTTCAGAACTCATTGGACGGCGCTTCACAGTGCAGATGGACAATGACCCAAGGCATACTGCGAAAGCAACCAAAGAGTTTTTTAAAGGAAAGAAGTGGAATGTTATGCAATGGCCAAGTCAATCACCTGACCTGATTCCGATTGAGCATGCATTTCACTTGCTAAAGACAAAACTGAAGGGAAAATGCTCCAAGAACAAGCAGGAATTGAAGACAGTTGCAGTAGAGGCCTGGAAGAGCATCAACAGGGATGAAACCCAGCGTCTGGTAAAGTCTATGCGTACCAGACTTCAGGCTGTAATTGACTGCAAAGGATTTGCAACCAAGTATTAAAAAGTGAAAGTTTGATGGATGATTGTTAATCTATCCCATTACATTTGGTCCCTTAAAAAGTGGGAGGCACATATACAAACTGTTGTAATTCCTACACCATTCACCTGATTTAGATGTAAATACCTTCAAATTAAAGCTGAAAGTCTGCAGTTAAAGCACATCTTGTTTGTTTCATTTCAAATCCATTGTGGTGGTGTATAGAGCCAAAAAGATTAGAATTGTGTTGATGTCCCAATATTTATGGACCTGACTGTATGTTTCATATTCCTATTTCTGCCCCCAAATATCTGTGTGCTAAGTAGCTAAGTATACCTATTTTTTATTCACATAGGGGAGAAAAGACTCGGCATATCTGAGGACACCAGGGACCCCACGCCTCCTAAAGAGGGCGAAGTCACCAAAACACAAGCAGAGGATGAGGAGGGAGACGTTTATGAAGTGTTCGAAATTGTCACCACAACAGGTGAGTGTCTGAGACCACAGCTTCAGGTAATAGATGTATGCCTGCATGTTTATAATACATGGTGTGTTTTTTTTCTTTTAGGTGATGTGGATGTTGTGGAAGAAGAATCTCATTTCACAAGTGAAAGTGCCCAGATCCTCATCGGGGAGATAATGGGGTGCAATAGGGATTTAGAAAATATAAAGGAAAACATCAATGAAGTTCAACAATAAATGAATAACATCAAATATGTTTTAGGCAGAATATAAAAAACAACAAAATTGTACCATTTTATTGTGTATTTTTTAATTTTTAAAAAAGTTTTAAAGTATTTTAAAAGCCAAATTTTGAAGATGCATATGGTGTGTCAACATGTGCTATCTGCCATCACGGGATAACAAATGTATGCATTTTGTGGGTGCAACCTCTTCCTCCCAGCTCAATTAGGTGACAGGAAGGGGTTGCACCCCCAAAACACATCCATTGATCCCCCATGATGGGAGCTAGCACATGTTGACATTAGGCATGGGATCAGGAGGGAAATCCCCAATTTGAATCCCAATTTGTGTGCATCTTCAAAATTTGGCTTTTACATGGGTGACATCACCCCATCTGATGAAGGCAACATCAACACAGTTTGGACATAATAATGTCTCATATCCCCTTCAATTTACCAAAGTTGAACTTTGTAAGTTCCTGAGTTGTGTATGTTATGTTTTGAAACATGCCTGTTTTACCAAAAAAAGGCTATTTCTAATGTGACCAAAAAAATGTTAAACACCAAAGATGTTGGTTTGTTCAAAAACCCTTTTTGAAATGCACATGTGAATGTGCTTTGAGTAAAATGTTTGCTACTCAAGAATGTGTAGCTTCTTCTTTCAATGCTCAATAGCAGTTTTTGGAGTAAGCTGGTGTTTACAGTGACAATGGGGGTTATTTACTAAAGGCAAATCCACTTTGCACTACTAGTGCACTTTCAGTGCAGTTTCCAGTGCACTTTTGCAGTGCACTTGTATTGCAAAGTGGATTTGCCTTTGCTAAATAACACCCACAGTGGTTTATAAATTGCCACAATCAGCCCATTTTCGTGAATCCACAAATCTCATTCATGGTTCTGAAAATGATGAATATTTTTGCATTACAGACATTAACAACAAAAACAAGGTGTGTGTGTAGCAGACACACATCATAATATTTCGCTGAAGAAGAGATTGTCACCTCATGTATCAAATAAATTACGTTTGCACTATTGAAGGAAAGGGCCAAAAAAAAAGCCCATTGGAGAACCTAGGAGACAGCTAAAAGAAACCCAAGCAGTAAATCAAATATTAGTTCTTTTTCAAAAAGAAATTTATTTAAAAAATGTTTCAGACATTTGGTGGCATATCAATGGCCCCCCTACCCGCAAAGTACTCTAGATACTTTTGACGAACTTCACGGGCTCTTTGGGGGGGCAAGCCAGGACGGCCAGCTTCAAGAGCTGTCAGTGTTTGATCCAGTAAGAATCCGGCCTCAGGCCCAACTGAGGCCACATAGTTTGCTACATTTTTGCGCAAAAAGTTATGTAAAATGCAGCAGGCAAGAATTATGTGACTAAGTTTATATTCCGCCATGTTCATTGCAGTGAGGAATAGGCAGAACCTGCTGGCCATTATCCCAAAGCATTCTCCACCACTCTTCTGGCTCTGGCCAGCCGGTAATTAAAAACCCTCTGCTCCGGGGTGAGGGTCCTCATCAGGAATGGCCGCATCAGGTGTTCACCCAGACCAAATGCTTCATCAGCAAAAAACACAAACAGGAGTCCTTCCACGTTCTCTTCCGGAGGTGGCAATCCAAAGCCATCACTTTGGAGACGCCTGTAGAACTTAGTCTGAGCGATGACTCCACCATTGGACATCCGGCCATTCTTCCCCATGTCCACATAGAGGAATTCATATGTCGCCGACACCACTGCCAACATCACAATACTATTAAACCCCTTATAGTTATAATAGTATGACCCCGAGTTGGGGTGTGGGACTATGTGGACTTGTTTCCCATCAATTGCCCCTCCACATTTGGGAAAGTCCCAACGATCAGCAAAGTGGGATGCCACAGTCTGCCATTCCTGTGGCGTTGAAGGAGACTTTGGAGTCAAACAAGGAAGAAAAAATAGTCATTTTGCACATAAACATTGCAAGCAGATTAGACACAAACATTCTTGGCCAACATCAGTATAACTTTTTTTTGAAGGAGTATTTAAAGACAAAAGTATAAGGTCCACTTATCAGATTACACCCCCCCCCCCCCCCCCTCTGATGGCCCATTGTAAAAATTTTAGGGGGGGATGTTTTTGACAGGTAACCCTCTCCACTTCATTGTGAGCTGAATGCATAAATATGTGTTTTACTTTGGCCAGCCTCTTCTTACTTACACTGTTGGCAGCCCACTGGACAGGTAAGAAATGTCATAATACGAAAATAGAAATACACACTGTCTTAATTGAAGCACATTTTTACATTCTTCAATTACCTATCAAGATAATAGGAGAAAAAAACTTTAAACAGTACCATTTGAAAGTATTCAGGCTGACCCTTTCACTACATGCTTTGGGGAATTCATCCATAAATATGACCACAAAAGAGGTAGGTAAAATGTGTATGGGTTGGGCAAAGTCAGCAGGATTGGTATCGGTTGACTTAGCGGTTGGGGAGGAGGGAGGGTTACTAATTATTTTGGGAACCAAAAAAAGCCTCTGGCACTCTGCATGAATTTAAGCAAACAAATAATATTTGTACACCTTTTAGGGGGGTTTTAGGGTAAAGTAGTACTATGGAGCTGACAAAATACATTGTTAAGTGACTAGGCTAGGTGGATGAGCCTAGTGATGAGCCTCTGCTCGGGAGTAGGAATGAGCTTCGTGTTCGAGTTGAACCCATGTTCGACTCGAACATCGTCTGTTCTACCGCAGGCAGCTACATTATTTACACGTTAATGTAGTGCGACCTCTGCACAGTGTTAAGCTAAAGCTACCTGTAGAAGGTTGGTGTTGTTTTCCTGATCCTATCACTACCACAGGCAGCTACATTATTTACACATTATTGTAATGCGACCTCTGCACAGTGTTCACAGTGCATTGTTGGCTGATGATTGGCCAAGCATGCACTATGACCCGCATGCTTGGCCAATCACAGCACTGTACAGAGAGCTGTAATTGGCCAAAGCCAGGGTGGCTTTGGCCAATTATGGCTCAGGGGGTTTAGTACACGCCCCACACTATATAAAGCCGCCTGCACGTCGGCCTTGTGTAGTGTGTTCCGGCGTTGAGAGACAGAGAGACAGTGTCATTTGATTTACGTTAGATAGATTAGGCAGGACAGTCAATCAGTTAGCTGCACTTACAGTGTATTGTGTATATATATGCATCCCAGGTGTTGTGTATATATATCTATATATAGATATAGATATATATACACTGTATTCAGTTTAGCTAGATCCGTTCCTGTTATTATCTTCCTACTGACAGGCAGGCAGGTGTTGTTACAGTATTTGAAGAAAATTGCTGGTGTTCTTCTGATCCTATTAGTCCTATTAGGTACAGTATTTACAGTTAGTGTAGTGTGTCCTCTGCACAGTGTGCACCTAAAGCTACCTGTAGAATATTGGTGGTGTTTTTCTGATCCTATCACTACCGCAGGTAGCTACATTATTTTTTAGTATAGTGTGAACTCTGCACAGTGTTCAGCTAAAGCTACAAGTTAGTGTAGTGCGACCTCTGCACAGTGTTCAGCTAAAGCTACAAGTTAGTGTAGTGTGACCTCTGCACAGTGTTCAGCTAAAGCTCCAAGTTAGTGTCGTGTGACCTCTGCACAGTGTTCAGCTAAAGCTACAAGTTAGTGTAATGCGACCTCTGCACAGTGTTCAGCTAAAGCTCCAAGTTAGTGTAGTGCGACCTCTGCACAGTGTTCAGCTAAAGCTACCTGTAGAAGGTTGGTGATGTTTTCCTGATCCTATCACTACCGCAGGCAGCTACATTATTTACAAGTTAGTGTAGTGCGACCTCTGCACAGAGTTCAGCTAAAGCTACCGGTAGAAGGTTGGTGTTGTTTTCCTGATCCTATCACTACCACAGGCAGCTACATTATTTACACATTAGTGTAGTGCGACCTCTGCACATTTTTCAGCTAAAGCTACAAGTTAGTGTAGTGCGACCTCTGCACAGTGTTCAGCTAAAGCTACAAGTTAGTGTAGTGCGACCTCTGCACAGTGTTCAGCTAAAGCTACCTGTAAAAGGTTGGTGTTGTTTTCCTGATCCTATCACTACCACAGGCAGCTACATTATTTACACGTTAGTGTAGTGCGACCTCTGCACAGTGTTCAGCTAAAGCTACCTGTAGAAGGTTGGTGGTGTTTTCCTGATCCTATCACTACCGTAGGCAGCTACATTATTTACACGTTAGTGTAGTGCAACCTCTGCACAGTGTTCAGCTAAAGCTACCTGTAGAAGGTTGGTGTTGTTTTCCTAATCCTATCACTACCACAGGCAGCTACATTATTTACACGTTAGTGTAGTGCGACCTCTGCACAGTGTTCAGCTAAAGCTACAAGTTAGTGTAGTGCAACCTCTGCACAATGTTCAGCTAAAGCTACCTGTAGAAGATTGGTGGTGTTCTCATACTAATAATACTACAGGCAGGCAGTTGATTTTGCTAGCTGCAGTATCAGTATATATATATATATATATATATATATATATATATATATATATATATATATATATATATATATATATATATATATGAATATATATATATATATATATATATATATATATATATATATATATATATATACATATATATGTGTATATATATCCCAGCTTAGTGCAGTGCAGTTACACCTCACTGCAGGCCATTAGTATGTCTGGAAGGCCAACAAGGAGAGGCAGACAGTCACAAGCCAATAAAAGAGGGAAAGCAGGCTCTGTGTCTAGAGGCAACAGTGCTGGTCGTGGACACGGTGCATCCTCATCAGCACGTGGTTGTGGGACACGCTTGGCATTTTTTTGGCAGCTGGCCATGTTAAGCCGCAACATGCGAAAGACTTGGTCGAGTGGATGACCAAGCCGTTATCATCCTCCTCATCCTCTCTCACCCATGCTCAGGGTACTTTGTCTGGCAAAGCAGCTGCCAATGCGGCCTCTTCCCTCGGCTCAATGGCATCAGTGACTCCTTCCCTAGCCCCACCGTTTCCTCCTGAAGAGTCCCGCGAACTGTTTGACCACAGTGTTGGGTACATGCTCCAGGAGGATGCCCAGCGTTTAGAAGGCTCTGATGATGATACTGAGCTAGATGAAGGCAGTAACGTGAGCACGGACAGAGAGGGTGCCCAAGAAGGACAGCAATCTGGCAGTCATGTTCCCCCTGCTGCAACATACTGCCAGGTTTGCTCCAGTGATGAGGAGGGAGGGGATGATGAGGTCACTGACTCAACGTGGGTGCCTGATATTAGAGAGGAGGAGGAGGGGGCACATCACCGACGAGGCAGGATGCCCTCCAGGGGCCAGCCTAATGGCAGCACACTGACTGCATCACACCTCAGAGCTTCGCATGTGCAGGGCGCTGCTGTCTCTGCGCATTATTCCAAAAGTTCTTTGGTGTGGGCCTTTTTTGAGATGAGTGCATCAGATGGCACCGCTGCTATTTGCAACATATGTCTCAAGCGTATCTGGCGTGGGCAAAACATCTCCCGCTTGGGCACCACATGCTTGACCAGACATATATTGACCTGCCATGCAGTTCGTTGGCAAGCGTACCTAAAAGACCCATGCCAAAAAACAAAGAGGACCTCTCCTTACTCCTCATCAACTGGGATCTCCAACCCTACTATACCTTCAGTCCTCTCTGAGACCTGCATTGAGAGGAATGAAGGTGTAGAATTAGGTGTGTCACAGCCAAGTACTTGCGGGCAATCTGCTATAGGTACACTGACGTCAGATTTTACCAGGCAAATTTCCCTGCCCCAGCTGCTGCACCACAAAAAGAAGTTCGCTCCCAGCCATCCACATGCCCAGCGGTTGAATGCTAGCTTGGAAAAATTACTAGCACTTCAACTGCTACCTTTTCAGTTGGTAGACTCTGCCCCCTTCTGTGAGTTTGTGGAATGTGTGGTTCCTCAGTGGCAGGTTCCCAAAGGCCACTTTTTCTCACAGAAGGTGATTCCGGCTCTCTACCGGCATGTGGAAGGCAATGTCTTGGCCTTGCTGGACAGGGCAGTCAGTGGTAAGGTGCATATTACCGCTGACTCATAGTCCAGCAGGCATGGCCAGGGACGTTACCTAAGTTTCACGGCGCATTGGGTGAATCCTCTGGCAGCTGGGAAGGATGCAGGACAAGGTGCAGTAGTGTTGGAGGTTGTTCCGCCACCCCGCCTCCAAAATGCCACTACTAGTGATTCTGACACACCTCTCTCCTCCACCCCTCCTCTTCTTCTTCCTCCATGGCCTCTTCCTGTGTTGTCCTCTGAACCAGCGGTGCTCCGTAGGCATTCAAGGGGCTACGCAAGTACGCAGGCCAAAAGATGCTTGAGCTGGTGTGCTTGGGGGACAGGAGCCACACTGGGACAGAGGTTCTGTCAGCTCTGCAGGGGCAGGTTCAGAGGTGGTTGACGCCACGCCAACTTAAGGCAGGAATGGTGGTTTGTGACAATGGCACCAACCTCCTCTCCACCCTCCGACAGGGACAAATGACCCATGTGCCCTGTTTGGCTCATGTCCTTAACTTGGTGGTGCAGCGGTTCTTGGGCAGGTACCCGGGCTTACAGGATGTCCTGAGGTAGCCAGGAAAGTCTGTGTGCATTTCCACCAGTCATATGATGCCAGTGCTCGGCTGGCAGACTTCCAAAAGGAATTTAACCTGCCCAAGAACCGCCTAAACTGTGACATGCCCACCAGATGGAACTCAATGTTGGCCATGCTGCAGCGGCTGCACACGCAGCAGAGGGCCATCAATGAGTACCTGTGCGACTATGGCACCAGGACAGGGTCAGGGGAGCTTGTTTTTTTTTCCCCACGCCAGTGGGCCATGATCAGGGATGCATGCACTGTCCTGTCACCATTTGAGGAGGCCACGAGGATGGTGAGCAGTGACAGTGCATGCATCAGTGACACTGTCCCCCTTGTCCACCTGTTGAAGCACACGCTGCGTGAAATAATGGACAGGGCACTTGAGGCAGAACAGAGGCAGGAAGAGGAGGACTTCTTTAGCTCTCAAGACCCCCTTTATCCAGACAGTGTTCCCACGTACCCGCTGATCACACAGGAAGAGGATGAGGACGAGGAGGATTGTGTCAGCATGGAGGTAGAGCCTGGCACTCAGCATCAGCAGCAGTCTTTAAGGGATCATTTACAGCCCCAAGAAACAAATGGACTTGTATGTGGCTGGGAGGAGGTGGCTGCGGATCATGTCATCCTTAGTGACCCAGAGGATTCCAGACCGAATGCCTAAGCAAACCTACGCTGCATGGCCTCCCTGATCCTGCAAAGCCTGCAGAAGGATCCTTTTATTCGTGGTATCAAGGAGAAGGAACAATACTGGCTGGCAACCGTCCTTGATCCACGTTATAAGGGTAAGGTTGCGGACCTTATCTTGCCGTCGCAGAGGGAGCAGAGGATGAAACATCTTCGGAAGGCCTTGCAGAAAGGTCTGTGCAACGCGTTCCCAGAGACTGGGAGGTTACAGACTCCTGTTTCTGGACAACGTGTTGCTCAGGCTTCGGTCAGTCAAAGAAGGAGCGGTGGAGAAGGTGGCCGTCTGACGTTCAGACAATTTTTTAGTCCTCAGCCCCAAGGTATGACCGGTTCCAGCAACCATCGCCAGCATCTGCTTTACATGGTGCAGGAATACCTAGGAGCAAGATCTGACTTGGACACCTTTCCCACTGAAAATCCTCTGGGTTACTGGGTCTTGAGGATGGATCACTGGCCAGAGCTTGCACAGTATGCAATTGAGCTACTGGCCTGTCCTGCATCCAGCGTTCTTTCGGAACGCACATTCAGTGCTGCTGAAGGCTTTGTAACCTTCATAAAAATGAATCAGTCTTGGATCACCACCAGCTACCAAGCACCTGATGCTGATGTAACCGAATATTTTTTTTTTTAAATGTCAGATCCCTTCAATGACTGCCTATGCTGATGCTGAGTGACTATCCTGTTATGCTGAATAATTATCCTCTTCCTCCTCAATGATCATGCTGATAGCTTGTAAGAACATTTTTGGTTCTGGGCGCCGCCACCAGTGCCTAAGGCCCAATTTTTCAGCCCCTGTTTAACAGGGGCATGTAATTACAATTTTTGATGCAATTCTTTGCAGCAGGGCTAGTTCCTGCGCTCCAACTAGAGTATCTGTGAGGGGTTGCAGTGTTGTGGCACCAGCACCAGTGCCTAAGGCCCAATTGTTCAACAGGGACATGTAATTAGATGTCTTGATCTAATATTTCACAGCAGGGCCCGTTTCTGTGCCCAACAAGAGTAACTGTGAGGACTTACATTGTTGTGGCACCAGCACCACCACCACCACCAAAGGCCCAATTTTTCTGCCCCTGTTCAACAGGGGCACGTAATTACAATTCTTGATCTAATATTTCACAGCAGGGCCCTGTGAGGGCTGACAGTGTTGTGGCCACAACAACATCTAAGGCCCAAATTTCTGCTGAGTATATAGGGCAGGCCCCTACTTTCAAACATCCAACCTACAAACGACTCCTACTTGCAAACAGAAGGAGACAACAGGAAGTGAGATGAAATCTTACCCTAGGAAGGGAAATTCTCTCCTGTAAGAGTTAATATGGGAAAAACTTTTCTCCTGTCCACTGATGCTTTATCACCAATCCTTGTTTCACTAAAAACCCCAAATTTTCACAAAACATTTGTCATTGGGACAAAAAGTGAGGTGAAATCTTCTGAAGAGGAGCACAGACAGCAAAACAAATGTCACAGGGGTGATAACCCTTCCTGATGTTTTCCAAAAAGCCTAAAATAGATTTTTTGGCTGGAGCTAAACACGTTAAAAATGTACCAGTTCAAAATTCCAAACAGATTATACTTAACAACAAACCTACAGTCCCTGTCTTGTTTGCACCGCCTGTATACTGCTGTTCAGAGTATATAGGGCCTGGGGGCCACACACCTTTTCTTTTTTAATTTGGGTGTGGGGTTCCCCTTAATATCCATACAAGACCCAAAGGGCCTGGTAATGCAGTGGGGGTACCCATGCCCTTTGTCTCACTGATTTTCGTCCATATTGCCAGGACCCGACATTAAAGCCACAAGCAGTTTTAAATGACTTTTATTCCTTTAAAAATGTAATTTTGTGCAGGGACTGTTCTAAGCATGGGAAACACGCGTCACTTTACAGGCATACTATAGACACTCACCAGGTACGATATTTAAAGGAATATTTCACTTTTTTTTTTTACTTTAAGCATCACTGCTCCCAAAAAAACGGCCCTTTTTAAAACTTTTTTTTGCATTGATACATGTCCCCTTGGGCAGGACCCGGGTCCCCAAACCCTTTTTGGGACAATACCCTGCAAATTAGCCTTTAACCAGTTGCCGACCGCCGCACGACTATATACGTCGACAGAGCGGCACGGGCAGGCAAAAGGACGTATATGTACGTCCTTGCCTGCCCGCGGGTGGGGGGTCCGATCGGACCCCCCCCCGGTGCCTGCGGCGGTCGGCAAATCTCCCCCGGCGATCGGAGGTGAGGGGGAGGCCATCCATTCGTGGCCCCCCCCTCGCGATCGCTCTCAGCCAATGGGATAATTTCCCTGCCTCTGTATTGTACACAGAGGCAGAGGAAATGATGTCATCTCTCCTCGGCTCGGTATTTTCCGTTCCGGGCCGAGGAGAGAAGACTGCAATGTAAGTGCACCAACACACTACACACAGTAGAACATGCCAGGCACACTAAACACCCCGATCCCCCCCCCCGATCGCCCCCCGATCCCCCCCCAATCACCCCCCCCGTCACAAACTGACACCAAGCAGGTTTTTTTTTTTTTTTCTGATCACTGTATTGGTGTCAGTTTGTGACAGTTACAGTGTCAGGGCAGTGAGTGTTAGGCCCCCTGTAGGTCTAGGGTACCCCCCTAACCCCCCCTAATAAAGTTTTAACCCCTTGATCACCCCCTGTCACCAGTGTCGCTAAGCGATCATTTTTCTGATCGCTGTATTAGTGTCGCTGGTGACGCTAGCTAGGGACGTAAATATTTAGGTTCGCCGTCAGCGTTTTATAGCGACAGGGACCCCCATATACTACCTAATAAATGTTTTAACCCCTTGATTGCCCCCTAGTTAACCCTTTCACCACTGATCACTGTATAACCGTTACGGGTGACGCTGGTTAGTTTGTTTATTTTTTATAGTGTCAGGGCACCCGCCGTTTATTACCGAATAAAGATTTAGCCCCCTGATCACCCCACGGTGATATGCGTCGCCCCAGGCAGCGTCAGATTAGCGCCAGTACCGCTAACACCCACGCACGCAGCATACGCCTCCCTTAGTGGTATAGTATCTGTACAGATCAATATCTGATCCGATCAGATCTATACTAGCGTCCCCAGCAGTTTAGGGTTCCCAAAAACACAGTGTTAGCGGGATCAGCCCAGATACCTGCTAGCACCTGCATTTTGCCCCTCCGCCCAGCTCGGCCCAGCCCACCCAAGTGCAGTATCGATCGATCACTGTCACTTACAAAACACTAAACGCATAACTGCAGCGTTCGCAGAGTCAGGCCTGATCCCTGCGATCGCTAACAGTTTTTTTGGTAGCATTTTGGTGAAATGGCAAGCACCAGCCCCAGGCAGCGTCAGGTTAGTCCCAGTACCGCTAACACCCACGCACCGTACACCTCCCTTAGTGGTATAGTATCTGAACGCATCAATATCTGATCCGATCAGATCTATACTAGCGTCCCCAGCAGTTTAGGGTTCCCAAAAACGCAGTGTTAGCGGGATCAACCCAGATACCTGCTAGCAACTGCGTTTTACCCCTCCGCCCGGCCCAGCCCAGCCCACCCAAGTGCAGTATCGATCGATCACTGTCACTTACAAAACACTAAACGCATAACTGCAGCGTTCGCAGAGTCAGGCCTGATCCCTGCGATCGCTAACAGTTTTTTTTGTAGCGTTTTGGTGAACTGGCAAGCACCAGCCCCAGGCAGCGTCAGGTTAGTGCCAGTAGCGCTAACACCCACGCACGCACCGTACACCTCCCTTAGTGGTATAGTATCTGAACTGATCAATATCTGATCCGATCAGATCTATACTGGCGTCCCCAGCAGTTTAGGGTTCCCAAAAACGCAGTGTTAGCGGGATCAGCCCAGATACCTGCTAGCACCTGCGTTTTGCCCCTCCGCCCGGCCCAGCCCAGCCCACCCAAGTGCAGTATCGATCGATCACTGTCACTTACAAAACACTAAATGCATAACTGCAGCGTTCGCAGAGTCAGGCCTGATCCCTGCGATCGTTAACAGTTTTTTTGGTAGCGTTTTGGTGAACTGGCAAGCGCCAGCGGCCTAGTACACCCCGGTCGTAGTCAAACCAGCACTGCAGTAACACTTGGTGACGTGGCGAGTCCCATAAGTGCAGTTCAAGCTGGTGAAGTGGCAAGCACAAATAGTGTCCCGCTGCCACCAAGAAGACAAACACAGGCCCGTCATGCCCATAGTGCCCTTCCTGCTGCATTCGCCAATCCTAATTGGGAACCCACCACTTCTGCAGCGCCCGTACTTCCCCCATTCACATCCCCAACCAAATGCAGTCGGCTGCATTAGAGGCATTTTTATGTCCTCCCGAGTACCCCTACCCAACGAACCCCCCCCAAAAAAGATGTTGTGTCTGCAGCAAGCGCGGATATAGGCGTGACACCCACTATTATTGTCCCTCCTGTCCTGACAATCCTGGTCTTTGCATTGGTGAATGTTTTGAACGCTACCATTCACTAGTTGAGTATTAGCGTAGGGTACAGCATTGCACAGACTAGGACACACTTTCACAGGGTCTCCCAAGATGCCATCGCATTTTGAGAGACCCGAACCTGGAACCGGTTACAGTTATAAAAGTTACAGTTACAAAAAAAGTGTAAAAAAAAAAAAAAAAAAAACACAAACAAAAATATAAAATAAAAAATAATAGTTGTCGTTTTATTGTTCTCTCTCTATTCTCTCTCTCTCTATTCTCTCTATTGTTCTGCTCTTTTTTACTGTATTCTATTCTGCAATGTTTTATTGTTATTATGTTTTATCATGTTTGCTTTTCAGGTCTGCAATTTTTTATACTTTACCGTTTACTGTGCTTTATTGTTAACCATATTTTTGTCTTCAGGTACAGCATTCACGACTTTGAGTGGTTATACCAGAATGATGCTTGCAGGTTTAGGTATCATCTTGGTATCATTCTTTTCAGCCAGCGGTCGGCTTTCATGTAAAAGCAATCCTAGCGGCTAATTAGCCTCTAGACTGCTTTTACAAGCAGTGGGAGAGAATGCCCCCCCCCCACCGTCTTCCGTGTTTTTCTCTGGCTCTCCTTTCTCAACAGGGGACCTGAGAATGCAGCCGGTGATTCAGCCAGCTGACCATAGAGCTGATCAGAGACCAGAGTGGCTCCAAACATCTCTATGGCCTAAGAAACCGGAAGCTACGAGCATTTTATGACTTAGATTTCGCCGGATGTAAATAGCGCCATTGGGAAATTGGGAAAGCATTTTATCATACCGATCTTGGTGTGGTCAGATGCTTTGAGGGCAGAGGAGAAATCTAGGGTCTAATAGACCCCAATTTTTTCAAAAAAGAGTACCTGTCACTACCTATTGCTATCATAGGGGATATTTACATTCCCTGAGATAACAATAAAAATGATTAAAAAAAAAAAAATGAAAGGAACAGTTTTAAAATAAGATAAAAAAGCAAAAAAATAATAAAGTAAAAAAAAAAAAAAAAAAAAAAAAAAAAGCACCCCTGTCCCCCCTGCTCTCGCGCTAAGGCGAACGCAAGCGTCGGTCTGGCGTCAAATGTAAACAGCAATTGCACCATGCATGTGAGGTATCACCGCGACGGCCAGATCGAGGGCAGTAATTTTAGCAGTAGACCTCCTCTGTAAATCTAAAGTGGTAACCTGTAAAGGCTTTTAAAGGCTTTTAAAAATTTATTTATTTTGTTGTCACTGCACGTTTGTGCGCAATTGTAAAGCATGTCATGTTTGGTATCCATGTACTCGGCCTAAGATCATCTTTTTTATTTCATCAAACATTTGGGCAATATAGTGTGTTTTAGTGCATTAAAATGTAAAAAAGTGTGTTTTTTCCCCAAAAAATGCGTTTGAAAAATCGCTGCGCAAATACTGTGTGAAAAAAAAAAATTAAACACCCACCATTTTAATCTGTAGGGCATTTGCTTTAAAAAAATATATAATGTGTGGGGGTTCAAAGTAATTTTCTTGCAAAAAAAAATAATTTTTTCATGTAATCAAAAAGTGTCAGAAAGGGCTTTGTCTTCAAGTGGTTAGAAGAGTGGGTGATGTGTGACATAAGCTTCTAAATGTTGTGCATAAAATGCCAGGACAGTTCAAACCCCTCCAAATGACCCCATTTTGGAAAGTAGACACCCCAAGCTATTTGCTGAGAGGCATGTCGAGTCCATGGAATATTTTATATTGTGACACAAGTTGCGGGAAAGAGACAAATTATTATTATTTTTTTTTTTTTTTGCACAAAGTTGTCACTAAATGATATATTGCTCAAACATGCCATGGGAATATGTGAAATTACACCCCAAAATACATTCTGTTGCTTCTCCTGAGTACGGGGATACCACATGTGTGAGACTTTTTGGGAGCCTAGCCACGTATGGGACCCCGAAAACCAAGCACCGCCTTCAGGCTTTCTAAGGGCGTAAATTTTTGATTTCACTCTTCACTGCCTATCACAGTCTCGGAGGCCATGGAATGCCCAGGTGGCACAAACCCCCCCCAAATGACCCCATTTTGGAAAGTAGACACCCCAAGCTATTTGCTGAGAGGTATAGTGAGTATTTTGCAGACCTCACTTTTTGTCACAAAGTTTTGAAAATTAAAAAAAGAAAAAAAAAATTTTTTTTTTTGTCTTTCTTCATTTTCAAAAACAAATGAGAGCTGCAAAATACTCACCATGCCTCTCAGCAAATAGCTTGGGGTGTCTACTTTCCAAAATGGGGTCATTTGGGGGGGGTTTGTGCCACCTGGGCATTCCATGGCCTCCGAAACTGTGATAGGCAGTGAAGAGTGAAATCAAAAATGTACACCCTTAGAAATCCTGAAGGCGGTGATTGGTTTTCGGGGTCCCGTACGCGGCTAGGCTCCTAAAAAGTCCCACACATGTGGTATCCCCGTACTCAAGAGAAGCAGCAGAATGTATTTTGGGGTGCAATTCCACATATGCCCATGACCTGTGTGAGCAATATATCATTTAGTGACAACTTTGTGCAAAAAAAAAAAATAAATAAATAAATAAATTGTCACTTTCCCGCAACTTGTGTCAAAATATAAAATATTCCATGGACTCAACATGCCTCTCAGCAAATAGCTTGGGGTGTCTACTTTCCAAAATGGGGTCATTTGGGGGGGGGTTGTGCCATCTGGGCATTTTATGGCCTTCAAAACTGTGATAGGTAGTGAGGAGTAAAATCAAAAATGTACGCCCTTAGAAATCCTGAAGGCAGTGATTGGTTTTCGGGGCCCCGTATGCGGCTAGGCTCCCAAAAAGTCCCACACATGTGGTATCCCCATACTCAGGAGAAGCAGCTAAATGTATTTTGGGGTGCAATTCTACATATGCCCATGGCCTGTGTGAGCAATATATCATTTAGTGACAACTTTTTGTAATTTTTTTTTTTTTTTCATTATTCAATCACTTGGGACAAAAAAAATGAATATTCAATGGGCTCAACATGCCTCTCAGCAATTTCCTTGGGGTGTCTACTTTCCAAAATGGGGTCATTTGTGGGGGTTTTGTACTGCCCTGTCATTTTAGCACCTCAAGAAATGACATAGGCAGTCATAAATTAAAGACTGTGTAAATTCCAGAAAATGTACCCTAGTTTGTAGGCGCTATAACTTTTGCGCAAACCAATAAATATACACTTATTGACATTTTTTTTACCAAAGACATGTGGCCAAATACATTTTGGCCTAAATGTATGACTAAAATTGAGTTTATTGGATTTTTTTTAGAACAAAAAGTAGAAAATATCATTTTTTTTCAAAATTTTCGGTCTTTTTCCGTGTATAGCGCAAAAAATAAAAATGGCAGAGGTGATCAAATACCATAAAAAGAAAGCTCTATTTGTGGGAAGAAAAGGACGCAAATTTCGTTTGGTTACAGCATTGCATGACGGCGCAATTAGCCGTTAAAGCGACGCAGTGCCAAATTGTAAAAAGTGCTCTGGTCAGGAAGGGGGTAAATCCTTCCGGGGCTGAAGTGGTTAAAATGAGCACTATTGACTTTGAACGTTCGAGTCCCATAGACGTCAATAGGGTTCTAACGTTCGTGCAAATTTTCGGTCCGTTCGCAGGTTCTGGTGCAAACCGAACCGGGGGGGTGTTCGGCTCATCCCTACTCGGGAGTGATGGCTTGCCACACGCAGGTGTCCTGCCTTCTAATATAAGGGGACAGCAAAGTCAACAAATGGTGAAAAACAGCGTCCGTCATCCGGAGATAATTCCTGAAATCATCAGGTTTATTCTCACGGATCTCCCTCAACAAAAGCATATGACAGAATTGATCACACTGGAGCAACCAATTCTTCGTCCATGAACTCCTCTGCACCCTGTTCATGGACTGGCTTGGGTCAAAGTAAGAACCCAAACACCAAGCCCCTGCACAGCACAAACTCTACGACGAGGACATAACCTCAACATGGCTTCAACATGGTTTAACCTTAGATAGTGTAACAATCTGGGGTGATTATGCTCAAGTGGTGTATGCGTTTTCAGGAACACTGGTCAGTCCAGACTGTATTTTTAAGAGCGTGGCAGCCCAATTTTATTTAACCAAAACAAACTTCACAGAAAGTCTTCCCTCGCAGGGGGTTCCACCATCATTGTATAAAACTTCAGCCTCCTGGCTCACTCATTCTTACTTAGTCAAATTCCCTCCTGGAGCTTACTTGCTCAGCTGCATGCTGCTTGGTCGCAGGCCACATCTACCTCCTGCAGACATACAGGCTCAGACTCCTAGAGACTGTCTGTCTCTCTTTCGTGGAGCCGTCTCCATCTGAAAGCCCTCCCGACTCCTACACCAGGCCACCTGCTTGTAGGGTGGAGCTTTTCCCAAGTGTGAGCCCTGAGCTCTGTTTCTGAGGAGAATATAAACCCAGCCCACAGGTGTGCAATCATCATGCCTGTCTTTGCAAAAACCAGGCTGAAGGTGCTAATACACACCGTGACCTGGGGTCGCCTCTTCACAATAGGTTTAGACTTAACTTCTGCTTGAAAATAGCAGAGAAAACAGAAACCAGCCCAATCACAGGAATCAGACAGACCTCTCTTCATGAGCAGACAGACTTATCATGCACAAGCTAATACCCAGCACACCATAGAATGACTATATGAAACTGCCCTATAACACTTATACCCTGATAAATGCATAGCACTGTGTTTAATATCCATCAGCAATCCAGTTGTCCAGCAATCAGCACTGGAAGCCGCCAGGCTTTTTCAAGTGTGACCATGTAACATGTAATGTTTTTCAGCCCCCCTCCTGTGATCTCTGTCTTTGACAGCATCAGGGCACAGATAAAGCATTTCTGTTTAAGCTTTGGAATCACAAGATAGCATTGGGACTGAGGGATAGCATGAGTTGTATGGTGTCACTTATAAATGGCCAGCAGTATACATTACTGATTGCTGGAGTGCAGACAGGTGTCAAATGTGGTGCTATACATTTATCACAGTACATGTGTTACAAAACTGCTTAACCACTTCAATACCAGGCACTTATGCACCTTCCCGCCCAGACCAATTTTCAGCTTTCAGCGCTCTCACAATTTTAATGACAATTACTCAGTCATGCTACACAGTATCCAAACAAAATTTTTACCATTTTCTTCTCACAAATAGAGCTTTCTTTTGGTGGTATTTAATCACCACTGGGTTTTTTATTTTTTGCAATATCAGCAAAAAAAGTGAAAATTTTGAAAAAAATACACTTTTTTTAGTTTCTATTGTAAAATTTTGCAAATATTATTTTTCTTCATAAATTTGTGTCAAAATTTATACTGCTACATATCTTTGGTAAAAATAACCCAAATTAGTGTATATTATTTGGTCTTTGTGAAAGTTATAGAGTCTAAAAACTATGGTGCCAATCACTGAAAATTGATCACATCTGATCACACCTGATGTACTGAAGGCCTATCTCATTTCTTGAGACACTAACAAGCCAGGAAGGTACAAATACCCCCCAAATGACCCCTTTCCGGAAAGTAGACAGTCCAAGGTATTTACTAAGAGGCATGGTGAGTTTTTTAAAGTTGTAATTTTTCCCACAATTCTTGGGAAAATTAAGATTTTTTTTTTTTACACAAACTGGTCATATTAACAGGTTATTTCTCTCATACAGCATATGCATAATTGCAACTACACCCCAAAGTACATTCTGCTACTCCTCCTGAGTATGGCAATACCACATGTGTGAGACTTTTACACAGCCTGGCCACATACAAAGGCCCAACATTGAAGTAGCACTTTCAGGCATTCTACAAGCATAAATTGCACATATCCTTTCTCAACCACCTATTACATTTTGAAGGCCCTGGAGCACCAGGACAATGGAATTGTCCACAAAATGACCCCATTTTGGAAAGCAAACACCCCAATGTATAATCTATGAGGCATAATGAGTCTTTTGAACGGTTCATTTTTTTCCAGATGTTTTTGGAAAATGTGGAAAAAAAATGAAAATGCATTTTTTTTACACAAAGTTGTCACTTTATAAGATATTTCTAACACATAGCATGTACATAGCAAAATACATTCTGCTACTCCTCCTGAGTATGGCGATACCACATGTTTGAGACTTTTACACAACATGGCCACATACAGAGGCCCAACATCCAAGTAGCACCTACAGGCATTCTAGCAGCATTAATTACACATATCATTTTCTGACTACCGATCACATTTTTGAAGGCCCTTCATATTTCTACCACATAGCAGGTACATACCAAATAACAAAAGATTACCTGTGGTTTTATAAGTGCAGTGGTCCAGAGAGGAGAGCATCGGTCCAGGCAGCAGGCAGGAATGAGGTCAGCGACAGCAAAACCAATCATCCAGGTAGCAGGCAGGAATACTGTCCATAGTTTGTACAGGCAGAGATACTGTCAGCACAGCCAGAGCACAGCCAGAGCACAGCCAGAGCACAGCCAAAGCACAGGTCCAGGTAGCAGGCAGAGGTGTCCCAGCAGAAATACTGTCCAAAGTCAGTAGAGGCAGCAGGCAGATATATGGTCAACACAGCCAAAGTATTGGTTCAAGCAGCAGGAAGAAACATGGTCCATAATGTCATGGGTCATTACAGGCAGCAATTTGGTCAGCACAGCCAAAGTATTGGTCCAGGCAGCAGGAAGGACCATCAAGCTTAGGGCCAGGGGGACAGGGGTAGAGGCTTCTCCCACCCAAATTGCTTTGAAGCCTCCGGGCAACCAGACACTGTTCTGGGAGCACAGAAAATGAAAAACTGGTTTTCTCTACTCAGAACGCTTCTCTGAAGCCCCTCACATATGTGAGACCCCTGTGTACTGAAGTAGATGGCCAAAAGATCAGTCCAAGTGACAGGCAAAAACATGGTCGATTAACAGGCCAAGGTCGGTGCACGTGGAAGTCAGAAACATGGTTTAAATCGGCAGGCAGAGGCATCATCGGTAAACAGGCTGAGGTTGGTGCACGTGGAAGTCAGAAATGTGGTTTAAATCAGCAAGCAAAGACATCATCGGTAAACAGGCCAGGGTCAGTTAATTAACATGGTAGCAGGCAAATGGGGAAATGTCAGTCTGTTAATAATAAGGGGAGCTAATATTGGATGGATGGATGGATGATAATTTTTGAAGCAATCTCCGTTGCACAGGCCAGGTTGGGAGGGACATTGGGGACAATAATAGCTGGTATCTCTTCTTACTCCTCCTCTGCTGCATACACGACATTTCTCTTAGTGTCTTCTTCCAGATTCTGTAGGGGGGAATGTGATAGGGAAAGTGTTGCTCACTCTATCAGAGCGAATGCTTCCTGCGGCTGGACCTTGTTGGTAAATGAGGGCAGTGACGATGTCTTCAATATACTTGAGGTAGGTTATTTGTTGGTTTTGAGTTGCTTTTTGGTAGCAGACAAACGAATTAAAAAGGGCCATGTGAAACAGGTGAAACACAACTTTCTTGTACCAATAACGGGACTTTCTGGGTGATAAATAGGGCTGTAGCATCTGATCGTCTAAATCCACCCCCCCATGTACATATTGTAATCGTGGACACATTCTGGCTTTACAATGGGGCCGTGTCTTCTTTGGATCTCCACCACGGTGTCATTGTGGATGGTAGAGAGGATGTGGACCTCTTTCTTGTCCCTCTACTTCATGGCCAACACCTCCTCGTTCCTCATGAATGCCGATTCTCCGTTTTGCTATTTTTTTGTCAACAGATTTTGTGGGAATCCCTTCCGTTTTTTTTTTTTTAAGTACCGAAGGCCGGGGTTTTTTTACTATAAAGATAATGAATAAGGGGGAAGGCTGGTATAATAGTTGTCGACATATAAATGGTATCCTTTGTCGAACAGTCAGTATGTCAGCTCCCAGACAATTTTCCCACTGGTTCCAATATATGTGGGGCAATCATGGGGCTGGAGCTGGGAGTCTTTGCCTTCGTAGATCCGGAATGTGAAGACATATCCAGTGGCTCGATCACATAATTTATTTAATTTCTGCCCATACCTGGCTCTCTTGCTTGGTATATACTACTTGAAGTGCAGTCAGCCAGTGAAATGTAGGAAAAGGGACTCATCCACACAAATTTTTTGGTCTGGGATAAAAACGTCTCCAAATCGCTGGGAAAAGGAATTGATTAGGGGCGTATCTTGTACAATTTGTCGTGCCTGGGATGATATCGGGGATGGCACTGTGAATTGTCACTGAAGTGGAGAAAACGCATAATCATGTCGTATCTTGTCCTGGACAGCGGAATATATGTGGTGGATGGGGTTGGTGGACCAAAATGCATGGACGTTGTTCTTTTTTGTAAGCCCCATATTAAACGTAAGGCCCCAAAACAATTTAAATTCATTCAGTGTTAGGCGTCGCCACTGGAACATGCGGGCATAGGAAGAATTGGGGATGGGAGCAATAAATTGGGATGCATACAGGTTAGTTTGATACACCATATTCTGCAGCAAATCTTGTAGGAAAAATAAACAAAAATAATCAAATTGAGAAATATTTGTAGTGTCGGGCTGCACACCTGGTTGTGTAGTGAAAGGGGGTATGATAACGGATCCTGAGTTGGCAGGCAACCATAAGGAGTTTGCCAGGGCATCGGGGAGGTAAGACTGGGGCTGGGTTCTTCGGGTTGGGCATGTGATTCCAGTACTTGTACTGGGCTTCTCTTCCTGGGGTCTGGCGCTGCTGGTGGTGGGCAGATCTCCTTATCTTGGTCCTGATCTGGGTCCTGATCTCATTCTTTTGGGAGGGACGGTTTGCTCCGAGGACTTGGACTCTGATCCACTATCCTCCACTGGCTTGTATTCCAAACCAGAATCGGATGATGGGAGCTCCCCGCTGCTCTCATCATCCGACATGGTAAGAAGGGCATATGCCTCCTCAGGTGTGTAAACCATTTGCGACATTATGGTAGTGCTTTTTGGCAGGCCTATGTAATGGTACTGCTGGTGGAAGTGGTGGTACCGATGTGGTAATAGCCTGTGTGGCAGTACCGATGGCGGTAAAGGTGGCGGTACAGGTGATGGTGGCAGTATTGATGGCGGTGCAGGTGGTAGTGGCGGTACTGGTGGCGATACTGGTTGCAGGCCTGTGTGGCGGGCCTGTGTGGCGGACATGTGTGGTGGTATAGATGGTGGGCCTGATGGCGGCATCAATGGCGGGCCTGATGGCGGAACTGGCGATGGTACAGATGGCAGTACTGGTAGCCTGTGTGGCGGTACCAATGGCGGTACAGGTGGTGGTCCCGATGGCGGTACAGGTGGTGGTGTGGATGGTGGTGGTGGTACTGATGGCGGTACGGGTGGTGGTGGTGGCGGCGGTACGGGTGGCTGTACTGGTGGCGATACTGGTAGCAGGCCTTTGTGGTGGGCCAGTGTGGTGGTATAGATGGTGGGCCCGATGGAGGTGCCGATGGCAGGCCTGATGGTGGAACTGGCGGTGGTACAGATGGCGGTACTGGTAGCCTGTGTGGTGGTACCAATGGCGGTACTGATGGCAGTGGGCCTGTGACAGATGATTGACAGATGGGCTGATTCATTGACAGATGGGCTGATTGATTGGCTGGGCTGATTGATTGGCTGGGCTGATTGATCAGATGGGCTGATTGACAGATGGGCTGATTGACAGATGGGCTGATTGATGGGCTGGGCTGTGTGACAGGTCCCCTTTATTGGGGGGGTCATGTTGTGCACAGTAGTATAGTACAGACAATACACTGATCTCACTTACTGATCCCTGCTCTCTCCTCACACGATCGGTGTGTGAGGAGAGAGCAGAGATCAGCTAGTAACTGCTCCTCCGTGTTTAAATTTGTGACCGACTGTTATTGGACACAGCCGACCACGTGGTAAACAGCCAATTTCATTGGCTGTTTACCGTGATTGGGGAAGCGCTGTGTCCAAGGGACACCCGCCTTCCTCGAACCCTGCCCTGCACTCCTCCGGTGGCGCGCTAGGGGGTTATCATATGACGCCCAGTCAGGATAACACAACCACCGCCCGGCCGTCAATCTGCTATAGGCCGGGCGGGAAGTGGTTAAAGGGGCTGTAAACTCTCGTTTTTTTTTTTTTTTAATAACAAACATATCATACTTACCTCCACTGTGCAGTTCGTTTTGCACAGAGTGGCCCTGATCATCATCTTCTGGGGTCCCCCAATGGTGATTGCGGCTCCTCCCCGCATCGGTAAAACCCCTAGGAGAAGCACTCTCCCTGGGGGTAGCCATGCGGGCATGCTCCTGAGTCCAGCATTTGCGTCCATAGACGCCCGCGTCATTGGATTTGATTGACAGCAGCGGGAGCCAATGGCTGCGCTGCTATCAAGCTATCCAATCAGAAGCCGAGAACCCTGACCAGAGAGCTAGAGCGCGTCTCTGGAGTGGGAATGAATGGACTCGGGTGAGTAAAACGGGGGGCTGGTCAGTGACGGAAGTTTCTTCACCTTAATGCATAAGATGCATTAAGGTGAAAAAACACGAGGGTTTACAACCCCTTTAATGTTTATATAGTAATTCTAGGGTGAACTTGCACTTTCAACTAATTTGATTAGGGTAGGCGTGCACTACACAGAGATCTGGTCTGTGGTGTTGAGAGCTAAGTCTGAATATTACATAAGGTTGGTTAAAAGTTTACAGCTAAATGTCATAAACATTGTTGCCCACTCCTATTTTTAAATTTTCAGCACCATGATCCCCACACTGAGATTAAATTTAAATGAATTAATTAAATTATGTGATCACGTGATGTAAACAGAAGCCCGTAATCTGCTTTTTTTCCCCTCACACTGATAGTGTGAGGAGAAAAAACAAGCCGATTACCGACTCATGTAAAAGGGACATCGGTCCCACACATCGACAGCCATTGCTGCTAAGTAGTGCCCTCCAATGCCACCTACCAGTGCCCATCAGTGCCGTCCATCAGTGCTCAGCAGTGTCACATATCAGTGCCACCTATCAGCACCCATCAGTACCGCCTTATTAGTGCCTACCAGTGCAGCCTATCAGTGCCACCTTATTAGTGCCCAGCAGTGCAGCCTCATCAGCGCACATTAGTGAAGGAGAAAAATTACCTGTTTGCAAAATTTTATAACAAACTATGAAAACTTTTTTTTAGTTTGTTTAGCAAAAAAAAACAGTAGCGATTAACTGCTTCAGCCACTGAAGATTTTACCCCCTTCCTGACCAGAGCATTTTTTGTGATTCTGCACTGCGTCGATTTAACTGACAATTGCGCTGTCGTGTGACATTGCACCCAAACAAAATTGACGCCCTTTTTTCCCACAAATAGAGCTTTCTTTTGGTGGTATTTGATCACCTCTGCGGTTTTTATTTTTTGCACTATAAAAAAAGAGAGACCATTTTGAAAAAAACGCATTATTTTTTACTTTTTGCTATACTAAATATCCGCCAAAAATATATAAAAAACTATTTTTTTCCTCAGTTTAGGCTGATATGTATTCTTCTACATATTTTTGGTTCAAAAAATTGCAATAAGCATATATTAATTGGTTTGCGCAAAAGTTATAGCGTCTACAAAATAGGGGATAGTTTTATAGCATTTTTATTATTAATTTTTTTTATTAGTAATGGCGGCGATCTGCAATTTTTATCGGGACTGCGACATTATGGCGGGAACATCGGACATTTTTGACACCATTTTGGGACCATTGTCATTTATACATCGATCAGTGCTATAAAAATGCATTGATTACTGTGTAAATGACACTGGCAGTGAAGGGGTTAACCACTAGGGGGCGATAAAGGGGTTAAGTGTGTCCTAGGGAGTGATTCTAACTGTGGGGGGATGGGCTACTAGTCACATGACAGCGATCACTGCTCTCGATGACAGAGAGCAGAGATCTCTGTCATGACACAAGCCAGAATGGGGAAGTGCCTTGTTTTCATAGGCACTTCCCCGTTCTGAGGCTCCGTGACACGATCGGTGGGAGACCGCGGGCGCAGTCACGCTGTTCATGGCGGGCGTGCACGCAGCTGTTATCTCCGGCTCTTAAAGGGGACCTACAGGTACGCCCATTTGCCCACCGCTGCCATTGTGCCGATGTATATCGGCATGCAACTGGTTAAGTACCACCAACCGGTGGCAGTCGCAACTGGTTAAATACCACCAAAAGAAAGCTCTAGTTGTGTGAAGAAAATTATAAAAATGTCATGGGGTACAGTGTAGTATGACGGTGCAATTGTCATTCAAAGTGCGATAGTACTGAAAGCTGAAAACTGGCCTGAGCAGGAAGGGGGTATAAGTGGCCAGTAAACAAGTGGTTAAATAAATTAGACTTCTAGGATTAAAACATAGGTGTGGTGTAAAAAAAAAATGTCATTATTTTGGAAAGAAAATAATTTTTTTTTTTTTTATTTATTTTATGGCAAAAGAAAGTCAACTTCCTCACATTCTACAGATGCATGTCACCGCAAGGCGACTCCTAGACTCTCAATGGGGTCAGCCTTAACAGAAGGGGTGGGGCTTTACAGCTGATTTTTTTTTTTTTAAGAGTTTACTAATTTACGCAATATTCCAAGTCTGCAGAGCTGTGTAGCCTACTACAGGAGTCAAAGACACATTTAGTCTTGTCTTAAAGGATCTCAGACATCCTGCAATGCATATCAGAGAATGAAGAATAAAAAAAATGTTATTAAAAATAACCTTTATTGCATTCCCTAGCTTTGCTTTCTCTGCTTAACTGCAATTCAATTCACAATTTCAGCCCTGCTTCTATTCCCAGATCTAATTTAACTGCCAGTCATGGTTTCTCATTGATATATCTTCTGCTGCCCTGTATATAAGTTTTAATATAATGTTTATCTCTGTGAAAATTAATTGAGACTGGAGAAATCAAATAAAGTCAGAAGATGTTTTCTGAAAATTCCAATAATAAAATACAACAAGATTATATTATATTTGTTGCAGAAGTCTAAACAATAATGGTTCTCGCTTACGGCTAACAGAATTTCTAATGGAATTTTTTATTGGGAGATCAATTGGAAAATGCAAGCAAAAACTGACAACTGAAATGCAGAAATATATCTTTGTTGTTGCTGCCTTTCTCATCCTTATATAAAATCACTGAATTACTTTTACATTTTAAGCACTTCAGCCCCAGAAGATTTGGCTGCTGAATGACCGGGCCATTTTTTGCGATTCGGCACAGCGTCTCTTTAACTGACAATTGCGCGGTCGGACGATGCTGCACCCAAACAAAATTGACCTCCTTTTTTTCCCACAAATAGAGCTTTCTTTTGGAGGTATTTGATCTCCTCTGCGGTTTTTATTTTTTGTACTATAAACAAAAAAATAGCGACAATTTAAAAAAAAAATAAACAATATTTTGTACTTTTTGCTATAATAAATTTCCCCATTTTTTTAAAAAAAAGCTAATATTTTTTTTCTCAGTTTAGGCCAATATGTAGTCTTCTACATATTTTTTGTAAAAAAAAATCACAGTAAGCCTATATTGATTGGTTTGCGCAAAAGTTATAGAGTCTACAAAATAGGGGATAGATTTATAGCATTTTTATTATTTTTTTTTTTACTAGTAATGGCAGCGATCTGCGATTTGTATCAGGACTGCGACATTATGGCGGACACTTTTGACACATTTTTGGGACCACTGGCATTTATACAGCGATCAGTGCTATAAAAATGCACTGATTACTATAAAAATGTCACTGGCAGGAAAGAGGTTAACACTAGGGGGCGATCAAGGGGTTAACTGTTTCCTGTGTGTGTTTCTAACTGTAGGGGGAGGGGACTGACCTAGAGGAAATGACAGATCATGGTTCCTAGCTATCAGGAACTCACGATCTGTCACTCTTCACAGAACAGAACAGGGATTTGTGTGTTTACACACACACTTCCCTGTTCTGCCTCTTGAGCCCGCAATCGCTCGTGGCCGGCAGTCATCGTGTCCGTCGGTCAGGAGCATCAGCACCCCCCTGCAGTGCAGTGGGCACGTGCCTGCTATCCCAATCCTGCGAGCTGACGAATAGCTATGACAGCTCGCGGCATCGTGCCGACCTGCCGCAGTATAATGACGGCAGCTGGTCGGCAAGCGGTTAATAGACTATAGAGTAAATTCCACTTGAAAAAAGTCAAGTTTACAATATATAGTATAAATATATGCAGCCTTGTTCAAAAAAGTGTTCTTATTGTTAAGTTGGAGCTCCAGCCAATTTTTAGTTGTGTGTAGGGTGAAGCAAGGTTAGAACCTCTGTCAGGTTTTTATTGCTTTCTGTATCCCCATGGAAAAGATTAACTCTCACTACCTGTGCAGGTGAACATTGTCACTCAGAAATAGAAGTTCTAAAATGTAACAGTTTTCACCACTATAGGATTAAAGAGGAAATTTACTTTGCAGGGATTTCCTCTCAATTAATGTGGCTTTGGGGCAGGAAGTGAGAGTGCATCTCTCCAATGATGACACAGACTGGGATAAAAATGTGACAGAGGTTCTAATTTTTCTACAATGCCAAAAAAAAAGTGTATTGTCTGGAGTTATATTTTAGGAGCTATATCTTGATTGTAGCAACTTTAAGGGCTCATTCACATGACACCCTAAAACACATATGCACTGGTGTGAGTTGTGTACTGGCAGCAGGATGCATTGCTACAACACATCTCAACATTTTCCTTTTCTTTTTACTTTTTAAAGTGTAACAAAATGACGCTTCATTTACCTCTATAGTATGGTGGCATGCAGTGCGATGAGTTATACTGCATAAAACTGCACACAAGCTACTTTTTTTGTTTTATTGGCAGCGTGCACCCACTGCATTAGAATGGTGTTAACAGGACATGCAATTATTTTCTATGTACCCTTGTGTTGATCTTTGCAGATCAATGCAGTTTAATGGACATGGTGTAAACAAGTCCTAAAATATCAGTTTATTTAGAGTTTTTCTTTAATAAAAATATGTAAATAGATGGCTATGAGAGTATGGTAATCATGTCATCCATTACCAAGCTGGTAAATGTTTTAGTAGAATTCCAGTTACCAAAAATATCTACAATAGTAACAAGGGTGTGTTGGGTATCAGTGTTCTATACTGATTCTTGCAGGCATAAAGTAAACGAGCCGACATTATCGCGTTGAGATCCCGGAAGAATGGGTGTTCGTTAGCCAGCTGGCTTTTTTAACCTTTGTTGTCTTTTATTCTGCTCCATATGTAAGTGAAATACAACCTTTCAAATAAACGTATGTTTTTGGATTTACACTATGGTGAGCTTATTTCCTTTTGGGTAAATTGCTCGTCCGTTGGTATGACCTGAGAACACAGTATTCTTATCCTATGAATGTGATTTGTGTCCTGCCCCCTCAATGTAAGGATCTCACTTGTGAGCTGACATCCATTTGCCCCCTCGATAAAGGCCCTGGCTGGGTAATTAGCCGCAAGCTAATCTTAGCTTGGCATTCAGTAAGCATGCAGTCTATGTGGTGGTGGTACACACATCTGTGGCGATGTAGTTGATTCCTCTCAAGTCACTATGATTTCCTGCACATTTACATTCACATGTGGTTGATGGACTTTTTTCAATTTTATAATTTATATGCATTTATATTCATTTATGTGTATATATCCGTGGGGATCAATGTTTTAGCGCAGCTTTGTTATTAATTTTTATTAATAAATTAAATGACTTTAAATTATTTAACCCTGAATTTGTATACATTAGTCAGTGGAAAGCAATTTTTTGTATTATTTTTAACATTGTGTTCAGTGAACTGGTAACGATTCCAGAAGAATTTGGTAGCAATTTAAGAGGGTTAAAGAGTATGTAAACCTAACATTTCATATTCCTGATATGTGCCTGTTGTACCATGTACTTTATGAAGAAGTATCCCATTCTCTTCCTTTGTGTGAAATTCTGAGTGTTCCTACCAGTCCCTCTGCTTTCCAATTAAAAAAACTGACCACACTAAGCAGGGGAACACACCATGGTAAGTTTTCTAGTTGTGCTGGGCACTCAGCCTGCTCTCCTCCAATAATCAGACTTGTCCTGACACCCCCCCCTGCACAGCATTTTACTGGTTAGATCAATGTACTGTTGCTTCTCTCCCCCCCAGCGCTAATGGGCCGTACACACGATAGGATTTTCCGACAACAAATGTTGGATGTGAGCTTGTTGTCGGAAAATCCGACCGTGTGTATGCTCCATAGAACATTTGTTATCGGCATTTCCGCCAACAAATGTTTGAGAGCAGGTTCTCAAATTTTCCTACAACAACTCTTGTTGTCGGAAATTCCAAGCGTGTGTACACAATTCCGACGCACAAAAGTCCCCGCATGCTCGGAATCAAGCAGAAGAGCCGCACTGGCTACTGAACTTCATTTTTCTCGGCTCGTCATATGTGTTGTACGTCATTGCGTTCTTGAAGTTCGGAATTTCCGACAACATTTATGTGACCGTGTGTATGCAAGACAAGTTTGAGCCAACATCCTTCAGAAAAAAATCCACTGTTTTGTTGTCAGAAAATCCTATCTTGTGTACATAGCTTTTTGCAGCTGAGAGCAGAGGGAATGTGATCACTTATAAAAAAAAAGGTTAAAAAATGGTATTTATAATGCTTTTTTGTATCTATACACAAATGTGTTGCCCTGCATTTCTCTTTTAAACTGAATGGGCTGTTTTACAAGGTGATCGTTTACAATAATTTTAAAACCATACTTGCCCCAGCCAAGATGGCACCGGCCCCTGCCACGAGGATGGAGCTCAGTCTGCCTGCTTCGGATGCAGGGAGAGAGAGGTCCTTCCACGGCAACGATATGCTGCCGTTCTCACCACCCAGCGACCTCTCTCCTTGCCTGCCTGTCACTCTCCCTCTCGGCTCTCTGCAGTCCTGGGGAGGGAGTTGGCTGCTCAATGCTAGACACGCTGGCTGGGCACAGGGCTCCATCATGCTCCCAGACCTCCCAGCATCAGAACTCCTCTGCAGGCATGCCATTGATCTCAGCAGCACTATCAGTGTCAGGTCACCTGAGACCAGGTGACAGATGCACTCTGTAGGAGTCGGAAGTGCACCGCTAAGGTAGTGGACCCTAGGACTGACTGCTGCGGATTGAACCCTGGGAGGGTCAGGAAGCAGGTCTACTTGATCACTAACACAGATCCCACTGGGAGCTAGAGCATAGATTCCCCAAGGCGCGGAGTCTAATGCCCCGTACACACGGTCGGACTTTGTTCGGACATTCCAACAACAAAATCCTAGGATTTTTTCTGACGGATGTTGGCTCAAACTTGTCTTGCATACACACGGTCACACAAAGTTGTCGGAAAATCCGATCGTTCTAAACGCAGTGACGTAAAACACGTACGTCGGGACTATAAATGGGGCAGTGGCCAATAGCTTTCATCCCTTTATTTATTCCAAGCATGCGTGGCACTTTGTCCGTCGGATTTGTGTACACACGATCGGAATTTCCGACGATGGATTTTGTTGTCGGAAAATTTTATATCCTGCTCTCAAACTTTGTGGGTCAGAAAATCCGATGGAAAATGTGTGATGGAGCCTACACACGGTCGGAATTTCCGACAACAAGGTCCTATCACACATTTTCCGTCGGAAAATCCGACCGTGTGTACGGGGCATAAGAGCCAGCAGGTGTTCACCAGAGCCTCCAGCGTGAGGATGGACTGCGCTGCAGTCTGGCTCCAGGTCGCGGCCCCCAGGGTCTCACAGCTCATGCTCATGGTAGACTACAGAAGAAGGGATAAGCCAAGGTCGGGGCTACAAGCAGACAAGGACAACAGAGTTCACGCCAAGGTTCAGGGTCACAGGCAAACAGGGATGGTTGGGGACATGACAAAGGTCAGGCTCACAAGCAGACAGGAATAGTTGAGAACAGGCCAAAGTCGGTAACTGGAATCAGACGTAGGAAACACAGCAAGTACACGTGAAAGCTAACACACAATGGTTGATCAGCACCGCTGGCTTGCAGTGCACAGGTTAATATAGGGTTCCCTGATAGGGCCTGGGGTGGGGCCATGCTTAGAGGAGAGGTTATAAAACCAGACAGGTGTGAGAGGCTGGCCTCTTAGTCTGAACACATGAGGAGAAGGTAAGCTGACAGAGAAAGATTACTGCATAACCATGACAGTACCCCCCCCCCCCTCTTATGAGGCCTCCCCCTCCCCTGCATGGGCCCAGGCTTAAAGGGTAAACTTCAGATGAAACCACCTCTATAGATGCGGCACAAAGATCTCAGATGCAGTGATCCAAGACCTCTCCTCAGGATCAAACCCTTCCCAATGTACGAGGTACTGAAGAATGCCTCTACAGCGCCGGGAATCCAGAACTTGACTAACCTCGTACTTTAGATTATCCTCAGAGACCGAAACCGAAGTAGAGAGAGGACGAGAGGACTTATTGAAGGCTAAAAGCTTCTTAGGAATGGGCAAGGGCATAAGAAGACCATCAGGAGTCTGAGCAGGGTCCCCCAGACCCTTAAAGATGAGCTGGACATCCAGCACAGGATCATCAGACTGGGCAGAAGTCAGTGGATCCCTGAGACCAGGTTGGTTAGAAAGTGATGTGTCACAGAAGTCAAGCTGGATAGCTGAAACACAAGCAGAATGCAGAGAGCCCAGAAAGAAAGTTTGAAAACCCAACCTGGCCGAATGAGGCAGTTTATCCAAAGGATGGATTGAGCCTCTTAGACAAGTTTGAACGGACATGGTAGTAGTAGGGTGAGGCCAGGTTAAAGAAAGTCCTGAATAAGAAGAAGCAGGAAGCTCACTGGGCATAGGCTGAACTGGTGCAGAGGCCAACTGAACAGCATTGCCAGGTGCAGCGACCACCAGAATCGCATCACAGGGCATAGCGACCGTGGAACTGGTGGTCGAGTCAGCCTGGGTGTGCATCCAAGGGGGTCCAGGGACAGGCAAAGGTAAATGGCCATGCAAACTGGAGTGAATGATCGACTCAAGTTCACAGGTGGCTTCCTCATCCAGAGTGCCACACGACCCAGAGAGTGCCTCAGCCCAACTATTGCAGGAGACATTCCAGAAATCGCTATATGCAGCGGGAAGAGCATAAGATACTGGGATGGTGGCAACAGGAAGTTTCTCTTTTGGGGTAACCTTGAGTAGGCAGGAGGAGGAACAGGAGGAACCCCAAGTCAAGATCTGTCCAGCAGTCCAGTCAACGTGTGGAGAATGGAGCCATAACCATGGAAGACCTAATATGATAGGAGATGAAGCCTTAGGTAAGACAAGGAAGGATATCCACTCCTGGTGGAGTGTCCCTACCGACATCTTAACAGGGAGGGTCTGGAAGTGGATAGGACCCCCTGGAAGAACAGTGCCATCAATCGCCAAGACCATCAATGGCGTTGTAAGGGGCAAAAGGGTAAGTCTCATGGAAGACGCAGTTCCCCATTCCATGAAATTGCCCAACGGCTGCGGAATCCAGATATGCCGAGACCGAACGAGGGGAAGCGCCAACATGAAGGAACACAGAAAGGAGAAGACGAGAAGGTGAGGGTGATATTTCAGGGTCCAATACTCCACCTTCCAGACGTATTAGCCCTAAGCATTTTTCCAGACAAAGAGAACAAGTATCACGAAAATGACCTTTGACGCCACAGTAGAGGCACAGGCCCAGAGTTCTGCGCCTAGTGCGTTCTTCAGGAGATAACTTGTTCCGGCCAAGCTGCATAGGTTCCTCAGCAGGCAGGAGGTGCTCCTCAGAATGAAGAGAAGGGACATGGAGCTCAGGCTGCCTAAAGAACAGGGATTGCTGGCATCTTTTTTCCAGGGCCCTCTCCTGAAAGCGAATATCGATCTGGTTACACAAGGTGATGACACCATCCAGATCAGCAGGGAGAGATCTTCCTGCTAATTCATCCTTCACTCTATCAGAGAGGCCATGTAAAAAGAAAATGAAGAGTGTACTGTCCCACAGAAGCAGACTCTTGATGGCTCCTCGAACATATTCCGAAAAAGTTTCAAGAAATCAGACAGGCTAGAAACCACTGGATCATTTAGTTCCCACAGAGGGAAAGCCCAGGCTAATGCCTCGCCAGACAGGATGGATACAATAAAAGCTACCTTTGCCCGATCGGACAGGAAGTTTTAGGGCTGAAGCTCAAAATGAATTGTGCACTGGCTAAGGAACCCCCTGCAGGCCTTGGAGTCCCCAGAGAAATGGTCCGGAGCTGGCAGATGTAATGAATGTGTGGCTGTGACTGGTGCGATAGGTGTAGCAGTAGATAGCGGTTGAAGTTGTTGAACCAGGGGTCCTAATGAGGCCTGAACCTGTTCAAAACGGGATGCCAAATCCTGAAGGAATCACATCACCTGGGTCTGATGCGATTCCTGGGTCTCAAGTCTGCGAACTAAGCCCTGCAACGAATCATCTGCGGGTAGCGGCACATCAGCTGGGTCCATGGCTGATCAAACTGTCAGGTCACCTGAGACCAAGTGACAGATGCACTCTGTAGGAGCTGAAAGTGCACCGCTAAGGTAGTGGACCCTAGGACTGACTGCTGCGGATTGAACCCTGGGAGGTTCAGGAAGCAGGTCTATTGGATTACTAACACAGATCCCACTGGGAGCTAGAGCATAGATTCCCCAGGGCGCGGAGTCTAAGAGCCAGCAGGTGTTCACCAGAGCCTCCAGTGGTGAGGATGGACTGAGCTGCAGTCTGGCTCCAGGTCGCGGCCCCCATGGTCTCACAGCTCACGCTCACGGTAGACTACAGGAGAAGAAGGGATAAGCCAAGGTCGGGGCCACAAGCAGACAAGGACAAGCCAAGGTTCATGGTCACAGGCAGACAGGGATGGTCAGGGACAGGCCAACGGTCAGGGTCATGAGCAGACAGGAATAGTTGAGAACAGGCCAAAGTTGGTAACTGGAATCAGACTTAGGAAACACAGCAAGTACACACGAAAGCTAACACACAATGGTTGATCAGCACCGCTGGCTTGCAGTGCACAGGTTAATATAGGGTTCCCTGATAGGGCCTGGGGTGGGGCCATGCTTAGAGGAGAGGTTATAAAACCAGCCAGGTGTGAGAGGCTGGCCTCTTAGTCTGAACACATGAGGAGAAGGTAAACTGACAGAGAAAGTTTACTGCATAACCATGACAATCAGCATCCACAGTGACTACTACTCATACTGTACTGTCCTCACAGGAGTCCCCTCCCCTCAATGAACAGATCATTTTGACAAGAGGTAGCAGAGGTAACTGCTAGAGTCTCCTCACTGGAAACTGAGACTACCACCCTCCAACAAGCCGTTTCCAGTTTACAAGTGGTGCACAAGGAGGTGCCAGACCAAGTTGTTCAGCTACACCTGCTCCTGGACGATTTGGAAAAACATCGAAATTCGCAGGTGTAACATCAGAATTAGTGGCCTTCCAGAAGCCATTCTGCAGACGAACCTTAAAACAATGGTGACAGCCATATTTAACTTGTACCTGGAGCCCCCCTCCCCGAGACCAGCATTGCCATTGACAGGGTCCACAGAACCTTGGGACCCAGGAATCCCTCCGAAGACAGACCCAGAGATGTCCTCTGCTGCCTGCACAAATACTCTCTAAAGGAAGATATCCTCCAATGGGCCTAGTGCAGGGGACCTATAGACTTTGATGAAGCACAGATTCTTCTCTTGCCTGACGTATCCCGGAGGACCCTTCAGATGCGTAAATGTATGAAGCCCCTGCAGGAGAAGTTTGGTGAACTGGGGATCACCTATAAGTGGTTCCACCCTTTTCATCTGATGGCACGTAAGGGAAATCGATCATACACTCAGATCTTCCATCCCTCAGATCTTCCAACCTTCTGCAGTTCCTTAGAGATGCCTCCAGTGCATCCAGTGCATCTCCCCAATTGGCTGGCGTTCACACTACCCATGTGCAATACCACTACAACTCCAACTGGCAGACTTCAGCGTTCCTGGCAAAATCGTCAGTCTCAGCAAAGAAGTCCACAAGCTGCTCAAGATAACAAGCTATAATCGTCAGAAACGGGAACGGCATCTTAGTCAGAGTTCTGTTTTTGACGTCAGAGACTCCTACCACTTGTCAGTTATGCAGATCTTCATCCTATCCCTGATATGTTATTTTATGAATGACTTACAGGACACGGGGACCTCCTCAGACACAATAACAGGTTCTGTTTGTTTGTCCTCCTCGGGCCCTCCATCTACAGTTGACCTTTGAGGAAGATCTGCTGTGTCCTACGTAAGTAGTCGAGGCACCCGCCTGGTTGTTTCACCTGGGGTGTTGTTAATTATATTTTATTTTATTATTTTTTCTGACAGGTTCTGTCCTTTATCTTGGGGAGCCTCCGGCCCTACCCTGAAATAGCAATTGTATTTTTGCTTGTTCATCCTAGGGGATAGGTTCTGACTTTCTAACATGGGAGATCGGTTAATTTTGTTTATCTTGCTTCTGGGGGTCCTCCCTGGCTCATTTCCTCGACACGTCTGAGTGAATGCTATATTGTCCTCCTCGAATGTCCCATGTGGATGTTCATACCAGGTGTCGGTGGGCCCGCCTGGGCCTTCTGGAATAGACGTAGGTAGGAGCACCTCTTAGGGTGCTTCCCTGGGGGGTCCTCTAGCTACTTTTCCATTGCATACCATACAGGCTCAGCCTGCTTGTGGTTGGGTAATGGAATGCTAGTCTTGTGATACTCTATCTATGGGGTTCATAACTGATTTATATGGATGGGAGGGGCTCCAGATGAGTTGTCGTACATATACACCCCTTCATTTATATTTAAGCCCCTATGGGTTCTTATTGGAACCCCCTTTGTTTCTGGCTCCTTGGGTGCTGCCCCCTTGTGGGCCAATCTCTAGCACCAGGCTGTATGGGGGCTCCCCGTGGACCAGGGGCTCCTTACCTGAAGTGCCTTATCTCTTCCCCCACTAGGCCTTTGCTGCCCACCTTGGTAGTAGCCCTACACTTGGAGAACTACTTTTTGCTCAACTCACCTACAATTTCTTTTATCCAGTCTAATCTATACCACCTTCCTCTACAGATTCTGTTCACCCTCTTTGCTTTCTTCTCTTCCTTTCCCACCTAACCTCCCCCCCCCCTTTTTTTTTTCCTCCTCTACCCCCCACCTATACCCTTCCCACCCCACTCCACACTCCAAGCCTTGGCGAGAGTGGACGGCCGGCACCTACTTCTTAAAAATGACACAAACTCCTGTCCTGGAATGTGAAGGGCCTGTATACTCCTGAAAAGTGATCCAGTTGTCTTGCTGATATATGGAGACAACGTCCTCAAGTTGTGTTTCTCCAGGAAACTCACTTTTAAGCAGATAGAATTCCGAAACTGTACAGAAAACATTTCCCAACAGTCTATTATAGCGTGTTTCCCTATCTAAATCAATAGGGATGAGTATTATTTTAGCCAAAATGTTACCTTGGCAATTCCTAGACCTCCGTACTGACCATGAGGGTAGATACCCCTTTTTGAAAGGTAAAATCCAGGTGCAAACATTCACCCTGGCAAACCTGTATCTATGAAATGTAGATCAGTTTTCAGTGCTTGAAACATGCCTATATTCCTTGGCTTCCTTTGCCAAAGGTACTCTTGTGTTACTATTGATCCACGTAAGGGCTCTTCGACAGGCTCTTCTGCTTTATCCCAGAGATCACGCACTCGACTTAAGGAACTTTTTCATTCTCATCAACTAGTTGACATTTGGCGTATCCTCCACCCACAGGAAAGGGACTATACTTTTTTTCATCGGTTCACGGATCATATTCTAGGATAGGCCTCTTCCTGGTCTCCGATGCTACGATCCTGATCGTCTCTAGTGCTCACATTGGTCATATTGCGTTATCGGACCATACTCCAATTTCACTGGAAATAGCCTTGCAACATTCGACACCCAGATCCGCCACTTGGTGATTAAATGAATCCCTTCTACAAGACCCAGAGATTAAAGCAGATATATTGTGGGAATTAGGCCTCTTTTTTGAGACAAATAAGGAATCTGTCTCCAACCCCTTTCCATATGGTCTGCAAATAATGCTACATTAGAGGAGTGCATATTAAACATGGACACAGAATCAAGCTAGATAGGGCAAAAACACTGTCTGGGTTCCTACCAAAACTCCATGAATGTGAAAAACACCATGAAATTCATCCAGACCAACTCATTGAAGCATAGGAGGTTTGCATACGAGAACAGATTAAAAACTCATTATTTCAGGCCAAAAACAAGCTTCTAAAGGCTTACAGAGTTTTCTGGGAATTTGGCGTCAAGTGCAGCGGATTGCTGGCGAACGTCATACGAGCCCAACGTAACCTGTCATACATCCCAGCCTTGTCCACTCCAATGGGCACTAAAATTCATACGTTCCTAGAAATAGCAGTCCTTCAAGGATTTTTATGCTGCACTTTAAAATCCTCACTCCTTCTCTCTCATGGACCAGGCCTCTGATAGTTTAGAGGCAATAGCCTTAAAGTCGCGAATTTACCCTCTCTTACTGAGGAAGAAATGGAGTTGCTTTCTCAACCTATCACCACAAAAGAACTCATGGGTGCCTTGGCTGGGTCGCTGGCGGGGAAAGCCCTGGGCCCTGATGGTTTTACAGTTTCATATTACGAAACCTTTCCATGAGCAACTAGCAACCCATTTTGTCACTGCCTTTAATGCAATATTAGACAACCATACCATGCCACCAGACCTCCTTCAAGCAAGTATCACAGTAATCCCCAAGCTGGAAAAAGACTTGATCCTCTGTTTCAGGCCCGTCTCATTGCTTAATTGCGACCTTAAGTTGTTAACCAAAATTCTGGCTGAGAGATTGGGCTCAGTTCTCCAGCGTATCATCCACCTTAAACAGGTCAGATTCATCCGCAACAGAGAAGCCAGAGACAACTCGATAAGGGCTATTGATGTTATAGCAAGGACCAAGCATCTTATCACCCCTGAAAAAGCGCTTGACAGGGTGAACTGGACTTTTCTCTTGGCCACCTTGCATCATATTGGGATACCGGCTTCTCTCTTATCTTGGATTTCTGCTATTTACTTGACCCTTACTGCTACAGTCAAGGTGAATTTGATTACCTCCAATTCCTTTACTATCAGTAACGAAACAAGACAGGGGTGCCCGCTTTCCCCGCTCCTCTTTATACTCTCTTTAGAACCTCTGTTGCAACACATTAGGCTCAATCCTGACATCAGAGGACTAGAAACTAGCACATTCTATCACAAAATTGCTGCTTACGCAGATAATTTACTGTTTTATGTAACAGACCCTTGTGTAACAGTCTCTTTACCAGTCCTTTTATCTGAATTACGTGCTTATGGTGACCTATTGGATTTTAAGATAAACCTGCAAAAGTCGGAAGCTCTCAATCTTTCTCTTACTCCTTGTTCACCTTAGTGGCAATTTCCCTTTCCTCTGGTCTCCTCAAGCCATTCAGTACCTGGGTACCAAAATTCCTTCCAAACTCCACCTCATTTTCCAATACAACTTCCAGCCTTTACTGAACATTTCTCTCTGCGGACTCATGCCCTGTACACACGGTCGGACATTGATCGGACATTCCGACAACAAAATCCTAGGATTTTTTCCAACGGATGTTGGCTCAAACTTGTCTTGCATACACACGGTCACACAAAGTTGTCGGAAAATCCGATCATTCTGAACGCGGTGACGTAAAACACGTACATCGGGACTATAAACGGGGCAGTAGCCAATAGCTTTCATCTCTTTATTTATTCTGAGCATGCGTGGCACTCTGTGCGTCGGATTTGTGTACACACGATCGTAAATTCCGACAACGGATTTTGTTGTCGGAAAATTTTATAGCCTGCTCTCAAACTTTGTGTGTCGGAAAATCCGATGGAAAATGTGTGATGGAGCCTACACACGGTCGGAATTTCCGACAATAAGGTCCTATCACACATTTTCCGTCGGAAAATCCGACCGTGTGTATGGGGCATTAGACAAATGGAAGACTCTGGCTGTTTCTTGGTTCAGTAGATGCAATGTTTTAAAGATGAACATCATGCTGCACCTTCTGTATCTTTTACAAACTCTGACAGTTAAGATTCCTCAGAGTTTCTTTTGCAAGCTCCGATTGATCTTTATTAGGTATGTTTGGCAAGGTAAACCTTCTCATCTAAAGAGAATACTCTTACAGCCACCAACGCTTAGAGGAGGAGTTGGCTTCCCCAACCTGGCCTTATATTGCACGGCGGTTCACATGAACAGGGTGGTCAACTGGTGTAGACATTCCACCCATAAATTATGGGTATCCCTGAAACAAGAATCGGTACCAGTCTCTTTAGCCGACCTTCCATGGACTGAGGTCTCTTACTCCTGACTTTCATCTTCACACCCTTTGATCGAACCCACATTGATGGAAATTCACAGGTACTACAGAATAGCTGAAATGTCCAGCTTCCCCTTCCCATTGACACTAATTATCAGCTACCCAGTCTTTGTGCCAGGTTTCCCTGACAAAGCTTTACAGCTCCAATCAGACCTAAGTCTGGTTAGACCTTCTACCTTTCTTGGTCCCTCCAAGTGGATCATGCCATCTGTAACTGTTCGCTTGTCACTTTAAATCTTTGTTCAGCACCGAATGACAGGTGGAACCATTATTGCCTTCCTCTTGTTTCTCTGGGGAATGTTTTAATCACCAGACACTTCCTGCTTACTCTAGTTTTGCAAGGGTTGCGACTAGTTCCCATCCCGCAGATTCACCTAGTCAATTCTGAGGATGGGAACTAGCTTGCTCAATGTGAACTGGCTAGTTCCTATCCCACAGAATAACCTGTTTGCCCCTAGTGGTCAGGTCATATAGAAGGATGGGAACTAGACAGTTCACTATGAAGGAGCTAGTTCCCATCCTGCAGATTCACCTAGTCAATTTTGAGGATGGGATCTAGCTTGCTCAATGTGAACTGGCTAGTTCCTATCCCACAGAATAACCTGTTTGCCCCTAGTGGTCAGGTCATGTAGAAGGATGGGAACTAGACAGTTCACTATGAAGGAGCTAGTTCCCATCCTGCTAAATGACCTTTCTTCATTATTACCATACAGGTATCATAGAGGGATGGGAACTAGACACTTCACTATGAAGGAGCTAGTTCCCATCCTGCTAAATGACCTTTCTTCATTATTACCACACAGGTCATATAGAGGGATAGGAACTAGACAGTTCACTATGAAGGAGCTAGTTCCCATCCTGCTAAATGACCTTTCTTCATTATTACCATACAGGTCATATAGAGGGATGGGAATTAGACAGTTCACTATGAAGGAGCTAGTTCCCATCCTGCTAAATGACCTTTCTCATTCGTTCATTGACAGACACAGCCCTTCCTTATTCAGAACTATAGGGTTATATCGCCCCCTACAAGAGTAGGATACTAGGCAGAAAAAAAAACTTGGCTAAGCCCATAGACAGTCCTAGGTGATATACACCCCCCCCCCTCTGCTATAGGCCTTCAGTTTTTTCTGCCTAGTCAGGAGTAAGGACCTAGTTCCCTGCTGGGATCTCTAGTCCTGGCAAATGTTATTTTTTTGTTTGTTGTTTTTTTTTTCCTGGATTTTTTCCGGTGAGATCTGCAATCAACTGCCAGACTGGGCAACGGGCTGGACATTTGATCCAGTGATCTCCCCAGTCTGGCCAGCGAGTGCATGATCTCCCTAGGTTGGCCGCGACATAGCCCCACTGGACGGGGCTGGCCCTGCGAGTTAAACGTCTCGTGAGGTCGCATAAGACCAGGTCTTGGCTTGAGTGGCAGCGTCCCTCATGGCCGACAGCCCCCCCACTTCGGTAGCGAGGAGGTTCTGTCTGGAGCAGTGGCCGCCTGGTCTTGGTATGGTGAGTAAATGCCCCCCCTCTCCCCTTGGCAGGTTTGTGGTGGACGCGGGCCCCTCCCAGGGTTGGTCGGTTTCCCTCCGCCCTTGCACCCTCTCTTCCTGGGGTGGATGTGACCATTTTTCCGTAGCCGGCGTCTTTTCCCCCTAGTGCCTGCTGACTTTTTATTGCTGGCGGCCATGTTTGTGTAGCTCGGCGGCCATGATTTGGTGTTTTTTGTGCTCAGGCGGGGGCCATTACTGTGTAGCCCAAATGGCATTTTTAGCAGGCGGAAGCTCCTCCTTTTAACCCGGTGCTGGCTCCTGTGTTATCCTCTTCCTCGGACGCCACGTGTGTGTGGGTCTACACCTGAGGCAGCAAGCGCTACGCCGATGGGGTGGTGAGTCTGGTGGGGTCCCTTCCTCTCTCTGCTGCAGGCTGTGGGGTGTCCTGGTATCACTACCGGTGTGGGGGTTGTCCCTTTGCAGTGGTCGCTCTTGGTGGGGGGGGGTCTCTTCTTCCCCTATGGAGTCTCAGGAGCATGTTTCCCCATCTGACCCTCTATCAGAGGCTGCAGGTCCCAGCCATCTGTTGACACACTGACGGTGGCCCTGGAGTCCTTTGTGTCCCAGGTGGAGGTGGCTCTTGGGCGGCAGACTAGCAAGAAGCATCCTCCGCCTTCCCCTGCTTCATCTGTCTCATCAGATCATAAAATGGGACAAATGTTCAGGGTCTCTGGACAGTCAGATTCGGCTGAGTCAAGAAACCAAAGGGTCCCTCATCTGGTGGCTTCGTTCCCCGGCTCTTCGGCAGGGGAAATCCTTTCTCCCTCTGTACAGGACGGTGGTCACCACTGATGCCAGTCTGTCCGGGTGGGGTGGAGTCCTGGGCCTGAGCTTGGCTCAGGGTCGCTGGAGGAATCCAGGCTACCTGTCAACATCTTGGAACTCCGGGTGATCCGACTCTGGATCATTGGACGGATTGACTTCACGGGCTCCCAATACCGATCGTCGGACAATGCCACGGCGGTGGCCTATGTCTACCACCAGGGAGGAACAAGGAGTGTGTTAGCAGGCCTGGAAGTAGCAGGCATTCTCCGGTGGGCAGAGCGTTTTGTCCCGGCCATCTCCGCCATCCACATTCCGGGGGTGGACAACTGGCAGGTGGATTACCTCAGTCGACAAGTGTTGGACCAAGGGGAGTGGTCCCTTCACCAGGAGGTATTTCAATACATATGTCTGCATTGGGGCTCTCCAGAGGTAGATCTGATGGCATCCCGGGTCAACGGGAAGGAGCAGAGGTTTGTCGCCAGGTCTCGGGACCCTCTGGTGGACTGGGGCCAGTATCGTCTGATCTACGCCTTTCCTCCTCTCAAGCGTCTGCCTCAGCTTTTACGCAGGACCGAGGCCAAAGGAATTCTGGTCATTCTAGTGGCCCTGGACTGGCCTCGTTGGTTCTGATACGCCGACCTGGTGCGTCTGGTCGCAGACGCCCCCTGGTGGCTGCCTCTCGGGGAGGATCTGCTATCCCAAGGGCCAATCTTCCACCCTGCTTTACCATCCCTGGCTTTAACTGCCTGGCTGTTGAAAGCCAGATGTTGAAGGATAGAGGCTTACCTGCGTCTCTGATTCCGACACTACTCAAAGCTAGGAAGTTTACTTCCAGGAAGGTATATCATCGGACGTGGAAAGCGTACATTTCATGGTGTGAGTCAGCGGGGTTTCACCCACGTTCCTTTTCGGTGGCTCGCATTTTGACTTTTCTTCAGAGGGGCATTGAAAATAATTTGTCCTTGAGTACCATCAAGGGCCAGGTGTCGGCTTTGGCGGTTTTCTTTTAACACCCCCTGGCTTCGCATTCCCTGGTGCGTACATTCATTCAGGGGGTGCGACGTGGTTCCACTGGTGCAATCTCCCTTGCCACCATGGGACTTGAATCTGGTGCTTTCGGTTCTACAGAAGCCTTCGTTTGAAAATATTCGAGAAATTCCAATGCTCACTCTGTCACAGAAGGTGGTCTTCTTGGTGGCTATCACCTCTGCTCGCAGGGTGTCGGAATTGGCGGTACTAACCTGTCGCATGCCCTACCTGGTGATTCATAAGGACAAGGTGGTTTTTTGTCCTTATCCTTCCAAAAGTTTTTTCTGATTTTCATTTAAATGAAGACATTGTGTTGCTTTCCCTATATCCCAGGCCACAACATCCGAGGGAATTTGCCATACACAACTTAGATGTGATTCGGGCGATCAGGGTGTATTTGGCGGCCACTGAGTCCTTTCAGAGGTCAGACTCCCTGTTTGTGATCGCGGACTGGCCAAAGAAGTGGCTGTCTGCTTCCTCGGTGACCATTTCTAGATGGATCAGACAGGCGGTGACTCAGGCCTATTCTGTCAGGGGTAGGGTTCCTCCCTTCCCGTGAAGGCGCACTCTACTTGAGCGCTGAGTGCCTCCTGGGCCTTCCGTCATCAAGCGTCAGTGACGCAAGTGTGCAAGGCGGCCACCTGGTCGTCGGTGCACACTTTCACAAAATTTTACAAAGTGGATGTGCTGGCCTGCGGATGCCTCTTTTGGCCACAAGGTTCTGCAGGCTGCGGTCTAGAGGTTTTTTCCTCATGAAGGGGATTTTTGCTGTTCAGGTTGAGCTCCAGATTGTCTGGTTGGCCTGTTTTTTTGTTGGCTGCCCCGCCTCTCATGTTTGGCACTGCTTCGGGACATCCCTATGGTTCTGAATAAGGAAGCAATGTGTCTGTCAATGAACGAATGAGAAAATAGCATTTTTGACTTACCGTAAAATCCATTTCTCTGAGTTCATTGACAGACAGAGCACCCACCCCTCTATTGGGTTTTTAATGCTTCTGACACAACTTATTACAAAACTGAAGGCCTATAGCAGAGAGAAGGGTGTATATCACCTAGGACTGCCCATGGCCATAGCCAAGTCTTTTTTTCTGCCTAGTGTCCTACTCCTGTAGGGGGCAATATAACCCTATGGTTCTGAATAAGGAAGCGCTGTGTCTGTCAATGAACTCAGAGAAATGGTTTTAACGGTATGTCAAAAATCCTATATTCTTCATCATTACCATACAGGTCATATAGAGGGATGGGAACTAGACGGTTCACTATCAAGGAGCTAGTTCCCATCCTGCTAAATGACCTTTCTTCATTATTACCATACAGGTCATGTATAAGGATGGGAACTAGACAGTTCACTACGAAGGATCTAGTTCCCATCCCGCTAAATCAGTGTTTCTCAACTCCAGTCCTCAAGGCGCCCCAACAGGTCATGTTTTCAGGATTTCCCTCAGATGAAACGGCTGTGGTAATTACTAAGGCAGTCAAACCGATCAAATCACCTGTGCAAAATAATGGTATGCCTGAAAACATGACCTGTTGGGGTGCCTTGAGGACTGGAGTTGAGAAACACTGCGCTAAATTACCTTTCTTCATTTTTATTATACAGGTCATATAAAGGGATGGGAACCGGTTGCGACTAGTTCCCATCCCGCAGATTGCCCCTGTCCTCTCCGAGGATGGAATCTAGCTTGCTCAGTGTGAGCCAAATAGTTCCCATCCCTCAGATGGCCTTTTTTTTGCCCGCTGTTGCTCGGGCCCTTTATAGGGATGGGAACTAGACAGTTCACAATGACACAGCTAGATCCCATCCTGCTAAAGGACCTTTCTGCATTAAAGCCGAGTTCCAGGCAAATATCGACCTCTGAAACAAAAGCACACTTCACCCCCCTCGTTTTGGATATTTATCTTTTTTCATACTTTTTGGTATGTTTTCTTCAGGGACTTTTGTCCCATGGCCCTGCAGCGAGGTACATCATCTCCACGTCTATTTGGTGCCCCCCCCCCCCCCTCTGGGACCCGTGTGTGTCCCAGAATATGACAGGTCCATTCAGAACTCGTGCATGCACAGTAGGAAACAGGCTATGAAGACACAAGGCTTAACTTCCTGTTTCCCTTAGTAAGGATGTTTGCACCGGCACCCGGAGCCGATGGATGGGTCGGCTTCGGGTGCTGACATCACAGGCTTCCCTGGACAGGTAAGTGTCCTTATATTAAAAGTCAGCAGCTACAGTAGTTGTAGCTGCTGACTCCCCCCCCCCCCCCGGCTGTAACTCTGCTTTAAGTCAATACAGGTCCTTTATGAGGATGGGAACTAGTCAGTTCACAATGAAACAGCTAGAGCCCATACTGCTAAAGGACCTTTCTGCATTATTTCAATTCAGGTCCTTTATGAGGATAAGAACTAGACAGTTCACAACGAAACAGCTAGATCCCATCCTGCTAAAGGACCTTTCTGGGGGATCCTCAACTCTGTGCATGGTGTTGAGGCGAGTACGTGTTTGGGATGTGCAATAATGGATTGCCTTGCCGGTACAATTTAAAATGTAAAAAGTGAAGGGTGTAACTGTGACAAAAGGTAGAGACAGCTTGATTTTATGGAAATAAAGTTTATTTGAGAATATACATGCACACTTAGGATCATTTTATTGCATTGTAGTGATTTATAAAGTTTTCCACTTTTCACTGATCTCATTCTTGTTTTTTTTGTCTTCTTAACCTGGGAAATTTATAGTTGAAAAAAGGATCTTCCCTGTGCCTTTGGGGGAAATATATCACACAATAAGAAGTTGTTTCCTTAACAATAGGTTCAATCTGTGCACATTTCACACAGAGGTATGATTGATGTCACTTATTCACTCTATAAGGCCTCATGCACACGGGGCATTTGAAAAAGTGAGCTGCAAAGCAACTACCAATGCCGGGAAAAGATGGCTGTAAAGATGTTGCTTTTAGTAGCTTTTTGTATTGGCATTAATTCCCGTTTACCCACACTAGCTTTAAACAGCGTTTCACTGCCTCTATTTAAAATCAGTAATTCCTTTGAGTGCCCATTGATTTGAATAGAAATCGCACCACAAATCGGATCATGATGATCCGACTTGCCGTGTAGTTTGTGCGCTAAGCATTTTGAAAGAGAACCCTCACCAAAATAAAGAAAAAAACTACCCCTACCCATTCACCCCCAAAAGTGTCAAAAATTCAAACAGTACACAAGTTTTTGACAAAGTAATTTATTAAAGCAACTCCGGCGATTGTCCCTCTGCCGCTTCTCCTCTCTCTCTCTCTCTGCCGCTTCTCCTCTCCCTCTTCTTCCGATTTCTCCTCTCTCCACTGTCCTCACCCTCTTCTCCTCTCCCTAAATTAGAAGCTGATTGGCTACCATACACAGCTGCACCAGATTCTAAGTGCACCTGTTTCAGTAAATCTCCCCACTGTGGGTAAAGGGGGGAGAGAGGGACACTGTGTGTAAGGGGGGGGGGGACACACGCGCCGCGCGCAAGGGGGGGGGGAGACACGCGCCGCGCGCAAGGGGGGGGGGAGACACGCGCCGCGCGCAAGGGGGGGGGGGGAGACACGCGCCGCGCGCAAGGGGGGGGGGAGACAACGCGCCGGCGCGCAAGGGGGGGGGGAGACACGCGCCCGCGCGCAAGGGGGGGGGGAGACACGCGCCGCGCGCAAGGGGGGGGGGAGACACGCGCCGCGCGCAAGGGGGGGGGGGAGACACGCGCCGCGCGCAAGGGGGGGGGGAGACACGCGCCGCGCGCAAGGGGGGGGGAGACACGCGTCCGCGCGCAAGGGGGGGGGAGACACGCGTCGCGCCGCAAGGGGGGGGGAGACACGCGTCGCGCGCAAGGGGGGGGGAGACACGCGTCGCGCGCAAGGGTGGGGGGAGACACGCCGTCGTCGCGCGCAAGGGGGGGGGAGACACGCGTCGCGCGCAAGGGGGGGGGAGACACG